>NC_090934.1:91177173-91802173 GCF_040938575.1 Ambystoma mexicanum
AAGCTCACTTCCAAACATTGGGGGGATTTAGTAACATTTGTAATTTGGAGGGGACTCAATGTTTAGTTTAATGATTTGAGATGGGACCGTGAGACATATGGTCCGGTCCAGGATCGGCTTGGTGGATGTAACCCAGCTGGATCGGGCGCCGTCAGGGGTGGACGGGAGGGTGGGGTTTCAGGGGAAGGGGATGGACAGGAACATGTTTCTCGATAAGTGTGTTTTGTTTATTAAAGGATGCTATGAGAGATGTTTGTGTGGGCTCACCATATGAGCGGCGTACGCAGAAAGAAAGACATGGCGCTACTGTCTGTACGCTCAATGTAAGAGGGTTGAATTTGCCCACAAAACGATCATTAGTGTGTAGGGAATTTAAGAGGGCAAGGCTTGATGTGCTCTTTCTTCAAGAGACCAAGCACATACGTGGGGATGAACGCAGGGTCTTGAACTCTAGGATGGGGACTAAACATTGGGGCTCTGGCCCTCTGCGGAAGGCTGGAGTGCGTATACTTGTGAGGAAGCGGCTCAACCTGGAGATTACCAAAGTGTGGGCGGACGCGGAAGGGAGGGCCATCATGGTGGTGGGTGCGGCACGCAATATAACTCTCACACGTGCGACACTTTACTCTCCCAACGTTGGCCAATCTTGATTCTTACAAGGAACGATCCGAAAAGAATGTTTAGGTCTATCCTCCCAGCGACCCAAAAGATGGGTAGTCCTCAGTTAGAATTTAATGTTCAGGGTGAATTCACGTTGGCGTGTTTAGCTTCTAATTTCTGCATGTGCAAAAACGGCATAGCTGTATTTTGGAAATCACTCATTAGCTCTCTGCCGACAAGAGACAAACTCAAAATGAGCATGGTAGCATGTGTTGTAATCTGGGATAAAAATTGCTAGTTGCAAGTTACTATTCAGCCCTAAAAAGTCACCCCACCCTCAATTCTCTTAATGCCCAGAGACCCCCATGTCTTACTTACAGAGTCAATTCTGGCTTACCAATGGCTAGTGGAGGTTGCAGTCTTGGTTGACCGGAGCAAGCCACACTACAGTAGCCAGTTGCATAGCGTTTTCAATCCTTCACAACCCCTGCCTGCATCCATAAATTGGGGCTGGCCGGTAATGAGAAGAGCGAAGAAGCGCACAGGGTAATATGAGGGTCACGTTACTGGTGGTCTAACCACTGGACACATGTAGGAACGTGACAAGTGGCTTCAGAGCAATCGGGAGAGGAACCCAGAACTCGGTACTGGGTGTGGCAGACCAACAGAGCATGTGACACCAACATTTGGTTTCCACTCCTTACGACACATAAAGCGCTTTGAGGCTTGTGGGTGATGTAGCGCCCTATAAAAATGTAATCAATCAATTTGGAGGTTGCCCTATCTCCCAACTAGGTGCTTCAACAGGCAGGTGCAATCCCATTGCTGGTAGCTTTGCAAGCGGCAACGTGGTCCAGTGGAAACTAAACTAAGGTGATGACAGAGAGCAAGAACCTTGGAACATCTAAGTGGCACTTTGAAGACTATCCTTACATACGTGCTATAGCTTTCGACGTGTGTATATGCACGCTTGTGGCCAGTGATGTGGATCGCTGGAGGGAGGTGGGGATGTTGAGATCCCTGTGAGACGCGGGGCTACCTCCATGAGAGGGGTTTCTTCTCCTTGCTCTTGATATCTTCTAGCAATGTCAAACCAAGAGGTTGAAGGTGTAAGAGCGCGAGGCCGAGCAGAGTAGTAGGTGATGGAGGGTTTACGATCGATCAATGTGATGGGGTTGGGGGGGGATAGTTGGCCCGGTTGTGTAGGTGCCAAATGTATGTGTCAAGCGTGCGAACTAGAACCAGTCCTCACCCCCCCACCCCCATGTGGGTACGGGTCTACAAATTCCAGTATCCAGCGGGGAAAAAGAAGAATGACTCAAGGTGTCCTGTATGGTACAGGGCAGCTATGAGATTTGGGGTGGGGAAGAGTGATGAGTGACCTTGGGTAGGTTTCTAGTTCTGGAGTGCAATTGAGCATAGAAAGCCATCTGCATGGTTGAAACCTGCTGAGGTGGATAATTATTGAGCAGTGATCCAGCCTGCTCTGGACACACATCCAGTGAACACACGAGCAGAAGACGCCATCCCTCCTGCGCGTAATAATTTGCTGCACCCTTTTAAAGTAAAGCGTGCTGCGGCTTGGGTCCGAACCCAGGTCACGTGGTTGTGAGTACAGACACTTGTCCACTAGACCACATGAAACTCTTTACATGATGCTGTAGAATTTATCCTATTGACATTGTGCTATACAGGACACCGGGTTCGAAATGTAGGGGAGCTGGGAGCTATTCAGCTCCTGCGTGTAGCCTAGAAGAGCATGGTTATTGACTGCCAGGTTTGACAGGTGCCAAAAACACACCTGTGTGAATTTAACTATGTGCATTTGGGAAATCAATAAACATTACAATGCCTCTATAAGAACTTTAAAGCATACAGGGTTGTTAGTAATGGATCAAATTATGTTTGCATCTTATGTGGAAGTTAGATATACGGAATGCTATGCACTAGCTCCTAGTTCCCCGCTGGTAGCTCCTGGTCACTGGTTAAAGCTCGATACCCAGGAACTGCTTGTAGCTCCTGCTTATCCAATATTAATTTTTGGGCCCTGTGGACATGTTTTGTTAATAGCAGTTAAATGAATAGATATTTGATTATTTCACTTTAATATATGTTTGCTTCCTGTAACGTCACTTCCCATTGCCTATGTTTGAGTCCGATCTGTGTTTTATTTTGAATGGTTTTTTTCATTTTTTTTTTTAGCTTTGCTAAACACAAGTGTAAATCGGAGGTTTGATGGAATGAGTTGCGAGGTGGGGACATGTTTTTCCAGTGTTAGGAAGTTGAACAGGTGTAACAGGTTTAAACACCTCCTACTAGCGGCTGAGAGATGTCCCATTCCTACACTACTGGGGACGAATATGAAATTCGTCTCGAAGGTTAAGAATTTGGGCTGCATTTGGTGGGATAATCTGGGCAGCGAAGGCCACGTTGGCTCCAAGGTTCAGGTGGTGGACTACGTTTTGAGGCTCCTTCGACGGGTGCTACCCTATATCCCCAGGTAGGATCAAACGGTGGTGGTAGACGCCTTGGCCAATGCACACTTGGACTATTGTAATAGACAGATGCTCTGCATCCCGCTTAAACAAATGCAACACCTTCAAAAAGCTCAGAATGCAGCAGTGAGAATTTTCTTCGGCCTAGGCAGATCCACACATGTCTCGCCATCAGGCGTGCTTTACACTGGCTAGCTGCTGAAGATCGGATTAGATTGAAGGTGGCCTGTCATATTTTTCTTTTTCTTCAAAATTCGATTTATTAGGTTATTTTTGTGATCAGTATTCTCCGATGTTAACAAACATGTATGCATTAGTTTGCTTCAAGAGACGAGCAGTAAATGAGGATAATGTCACAGTGAGTCCACCTCCTCCCCACCCTCCCCCCAACCCATTAAGGACACAAAGGATATGGACAGTAAACTTTAGGACATAAACACTGGTGTTGCCGGAGGTCTTCTAATCCACTTCATTACGGCTCATTTGTACACTTCAAGGAAAGGAGCCCATTCCATTTCCCTGCTTGGGGATATCCCGTGGATGGCGCCCGTATTGTTTTCCATTTCGTAGGGTTTTGTGTGGCTTTCGGGCCCAGGTTTGTTCTGATGGAAGGGATCTGGCTTTCCAAGTGATCGTGACACAGACCCTGGCTGCCAGTAAGAGAAAGTGCGCCATGTGCAGGATTTTTATCCAGCGGCCATCTTCCTCAAGCTCGGATAATACCAGTCTCTGGTCACAGTCCCAGGTGATTCCCATCCACTTTCTTGATCCATGTAAGTACATCCTTCCAGTATATTTGGGATGCTGGGTATGACCACCACATGTGCCAATAGTCTGCAGGGGCCCGCACCCTCTCCAGCACTGCGGGCTGGACTGTTGAAACATTCTGGGGAGTCTTATGGGTTCTAACTGCCATCTGTGTAGCATTTGTATTCTGTGTAACTTGTACCGCGCTGATATGGAGTTTTTATGTGCCAGCCGACACATTTTGCGCCAGAGGTGGTCAGACATTCGTGGGCCCAAGTCTTTTTCTCATCTGCTTTTAAGGTTATCCAGTCTGTTTCCTAGTTCACCTAGTAGGGCCTTGTAGATGCAGGAGGTAATGCCTTTGGTTGAGTGGATCTCGCAGAGTATTTTCCTCAAAGGACGTGAGATCTCTCTGGAGTTTGACTTTACATTTTGCCGTCAGCAGAACTCATTTTAACTGCAGGAACATGAATACTCTTGATAACCCAATTTGTTACCCCGACTCCAGTCCTTGCAGCGATATACACCCATCGGGCTTTATGAGCTGCCCAACTCTCTCCAGTCCAGCTTCATACCATATCTGGTAGCGGCTTGGTTCTTGTATTTCATCCTTTTTATGGGAGTGGCCCAAACATGGCTCATGGGTGAGGGCCACTTCGTGAGGCCTTTCAGTTCTCCTGTTTTCCACCATAGCTTCAGAAGAGAACCCAGCGCAAAATGTTTGATTATACTTGCGGGAAAGGATATGTTTGGGTGTCCATAGTCATTCTCCAAGCGAGGCGGACATTACTATGTGATGCTCAGTGGCTACCCATTGTTTCTGCGACCTGTCGTATTTTTAAATGCATTAATGGCATTACTCCAGATCTGATCCAACCGTACCAGTCCTTAAGATGCTTACGATCCAGTGACCAGCATCTTTTGGTTGTCCCCCGTTCTGTATATAACTCAAGGGGGGATAGAAGATTTGCTGTCTTCGGTCTGAAGCTGTGGAATTCTCTTCCTTTAGGACTTAGGACTATCAAATCATTGCCTCAATTCTGGTGGGCACTGAAGACATTGTTGTTCAGATAGGCTGCTGCTGTTTCTTTTCTTTCTAAACTACTTACCTCCCCAGATCTAGTCTGTCTTGTACCTATGATTATTGCGCCTCTATACGGTTATGTGCGCGTTATAAATTAAAAAATAAATCTAAATCTTAAAGTGCAAATTCAAGGTTTCTGTCAAAGAGGACTTTCAGGCTGCAAGACTTTTCTTTTTAAAACTCTTTTTATTAACAGTGGTCTCAACAGTTACAGCAGCTTCATTCCTATAATATACTCAAGTCATCTACCAGATTCATCTCTTACATATATATTTACATGGAGATTTCATCATCAGAGAGCATTCCACACAGATACATGCGGAAGGGGCCCCAAATGTCTTTTGGTCGACTTGCCCCGGGCTGGGTCAAAACGTATTGCTCCTCGCACTCATTAACATAAGTTAATTCACGGAGGAAGGTGGTCATGCTTGGTGGTGTAGAAGTTTTCCAGGCCTGTAGGATGCACTTCTTGGCCACTGCACATGAGACGTTAAATAGTCTTCTGGTTTTCTCGGAGCACTTACCGATGTCTCTGAATAAGTATTTTTGAGGAATCAGCTGTGGGGTGTCTGTGTGATTTCCGTCAGCATCTTGGCCACCTTTCTCCAGAATCCCACCAGTGCCGGGCACTCCCAGTACATGTAAAATGAGCCCACCTCTGGGGACCCGCATTTGGGGCATTCATCAGTGCAATCCGTTACAAATTTGGCCATCTTGGCCGGTGTGTAGTGTAGTCTATTTAGGATTTTGAATTGGATCAGGGGCAACCCAGCATTTAATGAAACTTTTTTTCGTAAGTGCACAATATCTATTCCATTTATCCTCTGGGATTGGCATCTGTAGGTCTGTTCCCCATTTCTTTGACCCGATTCCTTGTGGGTTTATGGGTTTGCACTGACATAAACCCACTCCAGGGTGAAATATGTGATGGAATCGGTGACGTGTATGGATAGAACGAGTGACGTATGTGAATAGAACAGATGACGTATGTGGATTGAACGGTTGATGTATGTAGATGGATGACACAGGTAGATGGAACGGGCGATGTATGTGGAAGGAACGGGCAACGTATGTGGATGGAACGTGTGAAAAATATGGATGGAACGGATGAAGTAAGTAGATGGTACGGATGAAATATGTGGATGAAGTGCATAAAACAACTTAGAATACACGGAACGGATCGGATTAAATAGAACAGATTCGAATGCATGAAACGGATTGGAGTGCGTGGGGCGGACTGGAGTGCATGGAACATTTGAGAGAGCATGTTAACCCATCACATCACCACGCTTACTCTCTTCTTGACACCACCATTCAACTAGAACACAGAGATACTATGACACCATTCGGTATAACTGTTCTCATACTAACATCTGCCGCATACTTCCCATCACTCTAAGTAAACACTGCTGGTTACACACCCCCCAGCCAGGCATTCTCCTCAGGCCTAACGCAGCCACATTCGGTCTGGATAAATCCTGCCAGAACGAACACATACTCCTGATCTCTCAACCCACCACACCTACCGCTAAGAAGCACTATTACACGAATGCCACACCAGCTGCACACATATCCGGTGCTCACACGCACGTTTGACTCTCTCTCCTGACTCGAACTCCGGTTCCCAAGGGCGTTCAACCTGCCAGCGCCTTCAGACCATACCAATGGCACACAAGGCGCTATATAAATGCAAAGTAACATAACCTAACATAACATATACAATTTAGAAATACCCAGCCCTCCTCTTGTGGTGATGAGTTGCAAACATGGATGAGGGGGGAGGGGGTTTGTCGGGGAAGAGCGGCCACCTTTTCTGGAATGCAGCTCCCATCCTATAATATTGTGTATGGAGTGGCCTGCCGCCCGTGCTCTAGTGAAGTCTTCCAGGGTTGCAAATTTACCATCTATAAACATATCACCCACCCTCGTTTCCATGTCGGGATCCCAGGCCTCCTGTATACCTGTATCGAATGTAGGGGGGATATCCGGAAATTTCCACAAGGGGACCTCTCGGTTGTGCGGTGTCTCCAGCTTCAACCTTTAAAATATTGCGCTCCATGCCCAGACAGTACAGCTAACTGGATCATATTTGCATGTGTTTGTCGTGAGTTGAATATAACGGACTTAATATCTGTCGGGGATGTCAGGCTGCGAGACTTGAAGGATAAGGTTTAGGTGGATAACTGTGGAAAGGAATTGTGTGTGGTGTGCATTTGCCTATCAAATGTGTTTGTGTGTCTATATGCAGTAGTGTTTGACTGATTCGTTATTAGCACATGGAAATCATTACTGTCATGACTCTGCGAAGTGCAGTCAATAACTGCTGGTATTGCCTGCATGCCTGACTTAAGAATCATCGAGGGAATCAACAGAAAGCATATATCTGCATTGAAAAAAATAGCAGTGCAGTTTACCAGCAAGATTTAGTTCAGCATGACAATCCAACACAAAGTGAAAGCTAAAACACATAATGTGTTCACTTTTTTATTTTAAGAAAACCCATTCACTTTAACATTGCACCTAATACAAGCTCCTGCTAAAACTTTTCCAGTTGAACCAAGTTTACAAATAAGAGAGCTTAGATATTTAAAATTTCACAAAAAAAACACATTTAATTTATTAACAAGTTTTGTGTGCTTTATCAAACGAACATGTTTTGCTCCACCACAGCTCTAAAACCTTTATTGGTATCAACACCATGTGCTAATAGCCTTCTAGACCTCTGAATGATCGTTATTGCTGGGATAATGCCCTCCTCACCCTCTAGCCCGAGATGAAGGCCGGCCATTATCCCACCCTGGGACTATACGGCTATGGTATTTGTGCAGTTTCTCTCTGTGGAGTAGTATGCGCCCCACCCATGCGGTCAGTATGTGTCTCTGTTTTGGCGTGCCTGTATGCAGTAGTGTTTGTACATGATAAAGCAGCAGTATTCGTGTCCCCGTGTGCACAGTGTGAGTGTATGTGTGTGTGTCTTTTTACACAGTGAATGTGCACTTCATCTGCATTGCTCGCTCTCTCTGTATGCCCTGGATGCGGTATTTGTTTCTTTACCCCCTGTCTGTGCCTGGCCCCTGATGTTGCCTGCGGGTGACCCCTGATTTCACCCTTCGCATTGACTGCACTCTGCTGCTTTGTGCTGCACCCAAACATGGGCCCCCGCCTCCCCTTTGCTCCGCCGACCTCATCTGCATGAGAAAGGGCCCTGCCCGCCAGCCTTAAGTGCGAGTGTTTGAGCTGTCTGCCCCCCTGTATCCAAGCAGATTGAGCTTCTGTACCTGGCAACAATCTGTGACCAACCCCCGGCAGCCCCCCATTCATCCCCAGTGTGCTCCCTCCCTCTAGTCTAGATGGTGGGCTCTCGTGCTTTCCGAGTAATAACTGAAGAGCAGGCCTGGCCCAAAGTCAGCCCCCCCACTCCTTTGTCCCCCTCGGAGCCGCCCTCTTCACCAAAGTGCCCGCGGCATGCCTGGTTCGCAGCGCGCCCACCACCTCCTTATAACCCATGCACCTCACCTGCGTTATTCAAAACGTAAACACAGCACAAGTGGCCAAACCCCAACGCGTACTCTGGCTTAGTGCATTTTTCAAAAAGTGTTGCACCCAATGGGGCATGTGGCTGCAATTTTCTAATACTCTGCGGGGGCCTCCTGTCTAACCAAACTTATGGCACCCTCCATCGCCTCCACATGCCCCCCCCCCCAATCATCCTATTGATCCCCCAACTCGCCCCAAAAAGAGATCAAAACTTTGAGCACCAGAATGCCTTTTCAGTGTGATTAATCTCCAGCATGGATGCCTTTCGAGAGAAGACGGTGTACATTCAATCTGGGCTGTTTGCCTAGTTGCATGCTTTAAGTACACACAGACCCGCTTGAACTGGCCTTCTCTAGGAGACCATCGAGCAAAGGTGAGCGGGCACCGCTCTAGATGAAATGCAAACAATTGTACTCCTGAAATTAGTATTAAAGTCAGTCTAGTGTGGGGTGCATACCCTTTCAAAAGTGCCTCTGCACTTGGCACTAACCTATAAACAACAACTGAAGCAAAGCTCACAAGCCGACGGCGAGGGTTGCACTCACATTGTCTGGCCTAAGAATCAAGGAAACATTCGTACATTCTTTCTGTGGTTATTCTTGTATGTTGAGCAAAAAGATCACTACGTCAAACATAATTGTAGTTATTTAATGAACCAATATTCGAAGCATTGCCAATGTGCCAATGTATTTCGGACACTGAGGTCAACTATGACCAAAAAAGTGAGGGGTGGAAGGTTTTGAATGAATCTGAACCACTGGTACTGCTCTGGGCAACCTTCCACATCACTGTTTTTTTAGCCCGTCTGCATCATTGCGAAAGGGGTTCAGCCATATGCAAATCAGTCAGGTACTGCCACCAATGGGAGCAGCCTAGCCCGAACTGCTAGTCCAGGTCCCCCTCTGCACGGAAACACAAGCAACCCCAGGCATGTTCCTGCCTTGTTGGGCATCATCAGTGAGGTGCAGCTTGGTTCCCTATGGCGCAGCGAGCAAGGGGCACATGTCTGGGCATACCTTCTCTCACATAGGGAGACAAACTATAACCGATAAAGTGATGGGTGGAAGGTTTTGAATGAATCTAAACCACTGAAACTGCTCTGAGCAACCTTCCAAACCACCGTTTTTTAGCCCGTCTGAGCCATTGTAAAAAGGGTCGAGCCATATGCAAATCAATCAAGTACTGCCACAAATGGGAGCAGCCCTGCCAGAACTGCTAGGCCAGGTCCCTCTCTGCACGGAAACACAAGCAACCCCAGACGTATTTCGGCCTCATCAGTGAAGTGAACATATCGGTCACCTTCTAATCTAAAAAAAACTCACTGGTTTCTTTCTGCGTCGGCACTGCTAGAGCAAAGCTAGCGTAGACTGCTCTGTCTCTACTGCAGGTCAGCACTGTTGCCCAATACATGTGCCCAAATCATGAACTGAAAATAAACTTGTCCACACGCCGATGGCAAACTACACTAGGAGATGGCATCTTTTATTTATTTATTTTTGCATTTCTTAAGTGCTCTAAACCCAGAGGCATCAAGGCGCTCTGGTTACAGTAGTGACCAACAGGTGAAACCGTATAAATTGGTGAACAAGTAAAGCCTTAAAGGCTCAAACCGGCGTTAGGCTCTGGGAGAACAGTTAACCCTTGAGATGTTTTCGGAAGACTCAATATGATTGTTCTGATCTTAGTGACAAGGGTAGAGCGTTCCCATTTTTGGAGGCAATAACCATGAAGCTACGCCCCCCCAGGCCACTCGATCTCTTTAGTCTAAAGCTTGGTGCAATGAACCAGCAAGATTGGGAGGAGCGAATGGGCCTTGACGACAGGCTTGGACTGGCCAATCGTGCAATAGGGCAATACCTGAACCAAAAATGCAGGTGTGGGTCGTTTTGCGCAAAGTGGGCTACATTTATGGTCAATGTGGGCCAGTTTGAGTTACTTCACTATGCGGCTAGTAGTTTTGACCACTGTTGCTGAATAAATATTCTTTTAAAATGCACAATTTGTATCACATTTTATCAAAAAACTCCCCCTTGGGTACTATTCAAACAGTCTGTCACAAAAGGAATGATTTGCTATTTGCAACTGTGGGCCACTTTTTCATAGGTGCCCGAGACAATTTTGTGCCCCAGCCCGACCCTGCTTGACAATTGATTTCTTTCTTTTTGTGAGCGGTAACTGAGAGCCATGTTCAAAAGGCAATTGTGGGTGATGGTTAAGGATTTGAATATGATCTGCTCTTGAATCTACCCAATGCGCGCTCTTTCTTGCCGATGAAATTTGTTCACGTCTTGGGATGTTAAGTGCTGCCCTCGGAGCATTGTTCTGAATGACTTGGAGAGTGTTGATATTCAGTGTGGAGGTCCCTGCAGAAAGTGTTAAAATAGTCCAGTCTTGAGCCAACCAGTGCACTGGCAATGATGAGGCACCGGTCTGTGGACAGGAAAGGTCTGCAGGCATTGATTGGTGGTGTGTGCAGCAGAGGATGCAATGGCGTTGATCTGTCTAGTTAGGGACAGTCAGGCGAATAAGTAGACACCCAAGGTCTTAACATTGCTAGAGACTGGGATGGTAATGTTATCAATGGTGAAAGAGGTGTAAGATTTATCTGATCCAGTGTGCTGAGTAGGGCTTTTGGGCCCACCAAAAGAATTTCTATTTTATCATTAAGACAGAGCAGGTGTGAAGCCATCCAGGCCTGGATGGTTTGTTATACTAACTGTAGCTTGTTGGAGTCGATGACATAAATTCTGGTGATATGAAGGAGGATCCGAGTGTCATCAGCATAATTGGTGTAGGACACGCGCAGCTCCCAGCTTATCTAAAAGGTCAAATAATGGTTTGGTAAAAATGTTGTACAGCGTAGAGGAGACACGTGAACCTTGGAGGACACTCCATGTGACTTGGTTGTGAAAAGGCGTAAGTCCTTTGATTATTTGTATGACCTAACTTTGTGACCATTCTGAACGAATAGGGGTTGGTTTTACGCTGCGGCCAGAAGTCCGTTAAAGGGGGAGTTTGGAAGGACGCTACCCAGTTCATTTTGTTTATTTGATATCTTTTTCTGAAGCATATTGATTTTATCTAATAGTGTCCCCAGTCTCATTTGCCCCGTTGCCCACCCCCACCCCCGCCCTGTTTGGACCAATCCCCTCATTTAACAGTCCGTCCCAGTGCAGCCCTCTGTCCGTTGCAACCCCTGTGGCTAAGGGCCCAAGGCAAAGGGCGGCTCCTACATTGGTGGCTCCAAATTGTGCCTGCAGGTGTCAGTAGGGCAGGCCAGAGGCCAGCCGTCAACCAGCAGCAACTACCAAGGTAAGTGTGGCCTGGGTGGGGAGTAGAGCAATCACTCTACTCCAGAAAGCCCTGCCACTCTAACTTCCCTAGGAACATAGCTGACTAGGCTTCTATTACCAACCAGCTCCACAAAGGGTGAGGACTGTTGAATTATTAACCAAGATACATTGGCTTGCATCACACTCATGGGGAGATGTTAATGTTGCCTTGAGCCACATCTAGATAGTGCCGCTTTGGGATGGACCTGTGAATATTAAGATAAAACTGTGAATGTCAACCCACATCGCTCTCTTAGAGAATCTGTCAGTATTGTCATTCTTCCACTATGCAGTACTCTCAAATCTAGGTATAGCCCCATCTGTCTATTGTACTGTAAAACCTACTGTATCGTGAAACCTAGACCCCTCTCCCACTATACTGGACTCTCAAATCCAAGTGTAGCCTCCTTCGCTGCCTATTGTACTGTAAAACCTACTGTATCGTGAAACCTAGACCTCTCACCCACTATACAGGACTCTCAAATCCAAGTGTGTAGCCTCTTTCTCTGGCTATTGTACTGTGAAACCTACTGTATCGTGAAACCTAGACCTCTCTCCCATTATACAGGACTCTCAAATCTAGATGTAGCCTCCTTCTCTGCCTATTGTACTGTGAAACCTACTGTATCGTGAAACCTACACCCCTCTCCCACTATACAGGACTCTCAAATCTGGGCACCGAGCCAAATTGTGAATGTTAGTTGCGAGACCCATAACCCACTAACTAAAAATCTCTAACTCCTGCATACTTAACTCACACAAAAATCCACACAGCCACCTCTTGTACAGCAAACTGCACACACTTCACCGCAACAACAAACAAAAAACACATATGCCGCACCAACAGCACTCAAGGACTGACTTCGATCTGATACTCGCACACAAGCTCAGCGCACAGTGAAAACCGAACTGAAGCTGCCAACAGACACCTCTTCTTCCATTATCCTACTCCCTCTTCGCCCTACTAACCCACCCTGCCTTTTCATTTGCAGATCCGCCAGAGCGCCTGCGGACCAACTCCATTGGTAACGGTACACGTTATAAATACCTTAAACATCATTGCTACGTGGGTAGCAAGGATTGTGATTTTATTACACAGAAAATTAAGAAATGCAGCCACACGTGAGTAATGACTTTATTCTGAAACATGATTACCCATCACAGCCTGAAATTTATTATAGCCACTCCGTTAAGTGGGTCACAGATTGTTAGGCAAGATTGTATGCAGTACCCTTTGGGTGCACTACAACAACCCTGACCTTCTGGCAATGGGAACCCAACCTTTGGTGTACGTCTGTACTACACAGGTTGGTAGTGTGTTGAGCAGCCAGGCTTATCTCAAGAGTGGTCAATGTGAGCTGTAGGGGAGTTACCAGAGATTCACAGTGACAAGTATTCAAATAAACTCTTACACACAAGGTTTCTTGATTAAATAATTATTAATTTATTTAAGTCAGTTTGAGTAAGCTTTCTTCAGAAGGGGCAATATAATAGTAACACACAAATACACTCCAAAATCAACACTGAGTATCCCTAAATCAGTACATGCCCATGTGGGATGGCACACAGACACTTCCTACACCCTCAGGTGACTTCAATAGGTAGGACACTGTGGACATTAATATATCACTGTTGCATTTAGGGAAATACTGTGGCAATAAGACCCGAGGCGGCGGGCCAATACCGCCACAGGTAATGCCCCCGGGGTCGTAGTTACCTGGGGCGGTATTGGCCCACCGCTGAGGGTCTCCTAGCCATTAGTACCCCGGGTCGTTAGACCGGGATACTAATGTTTTTTTTTTCTGTTTTGACAGAAAAAAAAATTGGAAAAAAATAGCTGCCGGGAAAGGGAAAACAGTCTGTTTTCCCTTTCCATGGCGCCCATCGGGAATGGACACACTGGGAACAGAAGTGTTTCCAGCGTGTTCGCTCCAAGAAAAGAAGAAAAAAGAAGGTAAGTGGGGTTGGGAGGGTCGAGGGGGATAGTTTGCGGGGTAGGAGGGTGGAGGGAAAAAAACGTACCCGAGTCCCCGGCGGGGGACGAAGGCAGCCTCCAGCCACGGGGAGGCTCGGTGCGGGGATTGCCTTGTTTCAAGCCTCCTCATTGGCTAAGGGGCTGCCACGCCCCTCGCTGGGAACAGAGTACCCGGCACGCACAGCGTTCACGGGAATACTGTGTGGTATGGCTCAGAAAAGAGCCAATCCACACATTGTATTCCCGGTGCGCATTGCATGCCGGGTACTAATTAGGAGTATGTCAAAAAAACAGATTATTAGAATAAAACGAGATCTCACAAATATTTTGAAGCAGGTAAGTACTTTTGGTAACCCCCAATGCAAAGTAAGTTAACCCCTTCCTGGAAGGAGGGCTAAACTCAGAGGGAAGAAGAGTTATTCAGGCAGCCAGGCCAGACACCTTGGAGCCAGAGGCAGGCTTCACTCGTGAATCCCGCCAAAGACAAAACAAACAAAGGGACCAAACCTGATTTGGCGCGCAGAGTATATCTTAAGAAGGACCTTTCCACAAAGAAACGGCGAAATAGACCGGGGCCATTTTGACCAAAATGACATCCTTGGTTGTTTTACTGCAGCTGTGAACGCAGCCCGCGGTAAAAGCTCACCACGGTAGTTAAAAGTAAACCACTGCCACCAGCCATTCATCGAGGAAAGGGTAACATAAAATTGTTACATGAGAAACTAGACAAAGGGGATACTAGGTAACCCCTCCAGCACCCTATTGTAAGATGGTGTGTGCTGGGTCTAGAAAGTTACAAATGGAAGTAAAGTCAATTTCACTTCACTGCTCTTGGAGACAGTAGTTTATCCAAGAGAAGGTATTTAACCCTTTAAGAAATCTGAAAGACTTCCCTGTGTCACTGCACTGAGGGTGCTGTGTGACATAATGTAAAAGATGATGCCTATGGAGTTTGTCAGACTCCACAACCACATAAAACACAGGGTTCAAATCACATTTAAAATACATGACTGGGAAGAAGGGTCTCACTCTCTCAAGGTTAAAAATGAAAGTCCTCAAAATCCAACAAATTTGCTGGGGATCTCTAAGGTAGAGCGGAATTAGCACATTTCCGAGAATTCCCCCTAACACAGATCTTTCTGGGAGATAGCTCAGTTTGTTGAGTGTCTGCTGCAGACATCTGTATGTAAACTGAGGAGCACAGTCAGGAATGTGGCATAGTCGGCGTAGCCTCTAGTTCAGGGGTCTGCAACCTTTGGCTCTCCAGATAGTATGTACTAAAACTCACATCAAGGGAGCTGTGGCCCACACATCTGGAGAGCCCCAGGTTGCATACGCCTGCACTAGTTCAACGGTTGAGCAAATGTGTCCCACTAAATTCACTGGTAATAACTGCGAGGGCTGGTCTGCCCAGCAGGGGGCGTATGCTGCTAAACTATCGAGATTTAATCTGGACTGTTCCAGGATGGAGTGGGACATACAGGGAGATCACACCGTGACCCTTCCCCCGTCGGGCATTTCATACGGAGGGGCCGGTGTCATGGCCTTGTAAAGGACTTTGTTCACACGGGACAAAAGGGCTAGGGCGGCTTCACAAAAGTGGGTGCATGAAAAATGCGAGATTCCCCGAAGACCACCAGCTCGGGTGCCTACAATATCCTGGCGCCTTGAAACACCTGTGTATATGCGCGTTATAAATGCCATATCATATCATCATATCGCGAAGACTTTCTCATAGTGCTTGCTTACGTTATGGGATGTATACCGCCGTTTCCAGGCACTCTGGTGGGTCTGAAAGGGGCGGGGAGAGAGGGGAACATGCAAGCGACCTTTGCTGCTGTTCTTGTGCGCGCAGTTCAGGTGTACCCAGGTTCCGTGTGCTGGTCTCTTCCTAGGTGGTCAGTTCCGAGGGAATAGGGGAATTTGTTTGCAATCGTAGGCCCGGGCCGCGCGGCACAGCCCGTGCCCACCACCCTCGTGCTTGCACCTGTGTATTGCAGCATCACGAGCTGCTGCCTGCAGGATTCGGTATATCGCACGGGTGTCCGTTTTGTTTTTGAAGCTGGGTGGGCCCTTTTAATGCTGTCCTGGTCCTCCTGTCACTTTCAGGCCTGGGCGCTCTTGAGCAGCATGCGTTGCCTTGGAGATCACTGGAAAGTAATAGAAATGCCTCTTCCTGCTGTAGATCAGCCCTCGCCCCGCAAGTAGCATTGCACAGGCGGTAATATCCGAGCACTTCACAGCAGGGGACACGAGGTGTTAGTCTATTCCTAGCCTAGGTACCGGAGGCCTGTTCGCCTAACCCATTGGAAGGTGGCTCACTTGGGCCGGCCTACACACGACTGAAGGCGAATCGCACCATTGTCACACCTTGCCGCGCTGACTGACACCCAACCATGACATCTTGTTACTGGAGGGGGTGCATGCAATGTTTAGCTCCCCCGCGCCTGTTCCCCTGGTGTATGGGTTCTCTTCTAAAATATGCTGTCTCCTTGCACTAGACCCACTCGCCCCGCACTCTAGCCCGAGACGTGGTGCCTAGGGGAGAATTGAACAGTGGTGCGTTTCAGTACAAATGAAGACATGGTGACAGGAAGACCTATCATTAAGGGCGAACCTGCCCCATGATTGGGCCAATACAGGGCAGCGGTGAGACGTGTCTGTCCCTGCAAGTGTCCGCTTCACCCATTTCATTGAAGGTTTAGTATTTTGATTTATCACACCCTGCAATGGGATTCTTGATCCCTCGTTTTATCACTCTATTGTATTTCTACCCGAAGTCGTGTTTGGTAACTATACTATGTCCATGGGCATTTAGTTTGTGCGCATAGTCTTGCCTTGCAACTATTTTTTAAAAGTGGCCCCATGGTGGTGGTTGGTGCTTCTTATCCTAGTGACGTAACATACGCCAGCTCTGACCCGTGAGGACTGGTGATTGACAATATTCCACTTTGCTTCATCGGAACATTTTGCGTAGGACAAAAAAAGGATGTGCTAAAGTACAGCGCGCGCACCCCCAACCACCTCCCCCCTCGTGGTATTTTTTATTACATTTTCCAATGTTGGAAACCTGGGGAAGGAATGGACCTTTTTCAATTGACTATTTTGTAAGTAAATAGCTGTAGAGATATCGCGAGACGGTGGGTCTCGCAAGGAACACGGAAGAGAGCGCCAGAAGCCAGAGCAGAGGACAAGGAGCAAGTCGTGCTCCTGGCACTCCTCTTAGGAGATGAGAGAAACCTCTTTTACAGACTTTAAGGCAATACAGCACCCTGCACAATGAGGGCCAGTTGCCCTAGGACACGAACGCATTTATAGTAATGTGTCCTTCATTGCTGATACTAATGCTGTAATAAAGAGTTGATCCAATTACACAGAAGTTTCCCGCCCATTATTATGCAACATATTTGGGGACGAGGATTAGGACTTGAAACCATACAGCGCCATTCAAGCAGCAACAACTTCTTCTAGCACATGATACGATTCTACAGTGGCAAACAGTAGGCATTCGAACCTGTGGACGACTGTGACCAAGCTACTTGAATTAGCCGCATTGTGCAATTTCGGAAATAACGCAGAAGGATTGATCTGCGACATGCTAACGGTACACGCCAACACCAGGAAAGTACAGGACAAGTTTATTTTAGAAAAGGAATTACAGCTAGAAAAAGCTGTCGAGATTGCAAGGGCGGTTGAGGAGACCACAGGACGACGTAAAGAATATGTTGGCGGACCCGGCCCAGCAGAAGTCCAGGCTATCTTCCGGACCAAGAAGGAGAAACCATTTGCAGATGCGAGAGATGGGAAGTGGGGAAGGAAAGAACCATTGAAGTGCCACAGATGCACCAGCTCAAAGCACTTGGCAAATGATGGAGAATATCCCGCAAGAGACAAAGAGTGTTCAGTGTGCAAGAAAATCTGACATTTTTCACTGGTATGCAGATGGTGAAACAAAAAGGTAACCAACGTCAATACAGAGTACAATGCAGAGAGAGAATCCTCATCCGCAGAAGGGAGGCCCACTGTGTTAATGGTGAACAGCCCACGAGCCAGGAGAGAAAAGCCTCACTGTGCCTTCAGAGTAAAAGGCACAGAGACGAGAATAATGGCTGACGGTTCGGACTTAACCATACTGCCCCTTCGCACATACAAAGAGATGATGGGCACCGAAACGGTTGAAGTCCTCAGCACCCGCTACAAGCCCATAGTGTTCGGTGGTGCTTCCATTGAGTTACTAGGATACATCAAAGGGAAAGTGGAGTTCAAGGGGAGAGCAACTGCAAGAATATATTTCAGTCAAGAATGTAAGAGGATTCAATTCAACACTACAGCTAAATCAATGCCTAGTCTGGGATACTGAATGGAAACCCTTATTGATATATCTTTATGTCCAGTTCATGCATTCTGGATGACTACCCCTATATAACACCCCTCTCTTGGAATCCCCCTGACCCCACAGAGCCAAGAAGTAGTTCTGTTTTGCAAGTTTAAAAGGTTTATTTGAGAATTTAAACACTATATATCTATATATCACCCTTATAATAAATTAATAATTGAATATCACACTTAATCTGAGCAGTAATCAATAATGGATAGTCTGGCACTAGCACACTTCTTTATAATCAATGATGAGTGGTTATAGGATGGATAAGATAGCAACAATACTTTTATGGTTTCAAATGGATGCAAGGTGGAATGAAAATGCAGTACAGAAAATAACTTGATAGGGTTTCAGCAAAAGACAATGTAATCACTTTCTTGGACAATTCACTCCCCTCCTTTATGCAATGCAAGGAAATGGAAGGAAAGCACACAGTCCTCAGAAATGCAATCAAATGTAATTCAGTTCAATTCCCCCCCAGCAGCTTATACAACAGATAGGAGTTTTGAAACACAGGCAAAAATGCTTTGAATATGGTGACAATGCAGTGAGAAATATGCTGAAAATGCTTTTAATTCCCTTCAGGAGGTTCAGGGTGAGTGAAATATACTTGGGATGAGTTCAGGCTCACTTTAGCAAGGATCTAGGAGTAACTAGCAGGTTAAACGAATTTTTGGCAAAGGAAAGCAATGAAGCTGGTGTTTTCACACGTGGCTGGATTTTTAACCAAATTGCAAATCGCGGTAAAATTCGCGAGTGCGAGAATCGTGATTACGGCAAAAGTATGAGGAGTAGGAAGTCGGTTCCTAACTTGTTGAAAAGCTGAGATCCTAAGCTTTCAGAGGAAAGTTAAACGGTTCCAGAGATACGGACGATTAAATAAAGGTAGTTTTTCGGATTTGAAATTTTAAAAGTTCAAAGCGACAGGTTACAGCTTGCCGCTAGAAAATGACAGTTGACAGCTTTGCAAATGACAGGTGGCAGTTAGGAGGCAGTTCTGGTTAGATTAAAATAGATTGAATTATATTATTTTAACTAAGAGATTGGTTCTGCACAGTTCTGCTAGGTACTCACAATATATTTAGAAATAGGCCTGCCACGGATCTGGTCAGGTTTTGGACTGGACTCCGGTCTGGTCTCGGCACTTCACAGTGATCTGGGTCAGCTCTCTGGTTCTGCTAACAGCGGTCTGGGTCAGCTTGCTCTGCTGGTCTAGCCTCTCTGGATTCTGGATACTGCTCTGCTTTCTAGGTACTGCTACAGGTTCTGGAGATTGATGGATTTGAAGTCTGGATCTCTGGATGTGAAATCGTCGATCAGCATGCTCCGCAGCAAATGGAATTGAATGTCCTCTCTAGCTTCCAGTGGCTCTTTTTATGTCTTTTGAAAGTGGGTGTGTGTGCAGCATCACTAGCCAGCCCCTCTCTCAACTGCCCATTGGTCAAGCTTTCCTTTCTCTCTTGATTGGGGAAAAGAGGTGGAGTGTCAGAGCGATGTCATTTAATGGCTTGCAGAAAGGACACTCCCCTGTCAAATTACACACAAATTATATTTGACCTAAAGACATATTTCATAGATACAGTGGTTTGAAATTACATGCACCCATCACATATCACATGAGGTATACCCTGTTCAAACTCTGCTCTTCCTGGGGGCTTGCATTCAGAAATGGCAACCTTTGGTGCTTTTTAGTGGGTTTTGCAACATCGGATTTTTCTCCAGATTTATACACATGTACACGGCCGGTCCTTACATACTCCAGTAAATTCCCATGTCTCTAGCTTAAACACAGAGTCTGTAGTATCCATAAATGGCGGGGTTTTGCCCCAGAACATCACACAAATTGGAGTTTGGGCTTGAATCGAAGGTACATTTTTTAAATGAAGGCTCTCAAAGTTATACATTCCTGTCATTTGATTACAAAGAGTAATCAGTGTTTCTGTAAAATATATATTTTGCTTTCAATTCAGTTCTCAGTATGTTGGAGTCCGCCTCCAAGACTTGGGTGGGTCAGTGATCACATGTCTTCTGGCAGGCAGGCCTTTGTTGACAGGAAACAGTCAAAATCAACATATTCTATTCAAGTGCAATAGCCTATTGTGTGGTCTCCAGGAGGTTGAGGTCAGCAGACCAGGGGGTCACTTTGCATTTGGTTATTATGACCATGTGATATCCTGGGCTGTGGTGTGAATCTCTTGAGGTGAGAGGGTTTCCCAGGCTTCTGGCCTCTGGGAACAGCAGGTGGCTAATTTTTCATTAAAATGCAGCCTTTGAAGTCAGCTGAGTCAAATCCCTTTGTCAGCAACTGCACTCAGTTCTCCTGTCAGAGTTTAGACCGCTAGCGCCGCCTTGAGGATTTTGTTGGTACTGCATCCATTTTTGGGATCTTTCTTGGATTAATGCATTCCAAACAGGAATGGTTCTTACATGGTAGTAAATAATCCTTGCTTAACATTGTTTTGATGGGGCTCCTTACAGTAAAATGGTTATGTGGAACCCCACAAAAGGGTTGAATCTTTAAAGTGGTCCGGTGAGCCACGATTTCAGCAACTTTTTGACATCAGTAACAGTGGATTTTGTTAACAAAGATCTTTCTTTACACAGGTGGGTGGCAAGTTAGGTAACCATTTTGGTGTGCTCACAAACTGCGTGGTTCTCCTGGATTCTGGCGCACTTGTGGGCTTTTTGTCCATCTTGGATTTTCTAAGCCCACAGCACCAAATGTTGCAGCATGATAGCTCAAACGTGGGTCAGGACACCCAACAAGAAGGCCCAGCAGTCCTAGGTTGGGACAATCGAGCCAAACCTAATATCAAACTGGATCCCAGCACAGAGGATCAAGTGTTGACAGGCAGTACAAGAGGAGCGCCGGTTGTCAGAGAGGATTTTCCCAAGCTGTTATCGGAAGGGCCAGGAAAAATTAAAAACTTCGTACATAAGATACTGTTCAAGGTGAATGCAGTCCCTGTTAAACACCAAGTAAGGCCTCTGCCAGTGACAACCAGAGACATACTCCGAAACCAGCTCAACAAAATGGTGAAGGAGGGCACCATTGAGGATGTCGAAGCCTCAGAGTGGTTGAGTCCCATGGTTCTCATCAAGAAACAAAGCTTGCAAGATTTAAGGGTGTGCATTGATGTTCGCAGCCTAAACCTGGAAGTCATCTCAGACAGCTACCCCCTTCCAAGCATTAACAAGCTCATCCTCATGATGAAAGAAGCCAGAGTGTTCTCCAAGTTAGACACGAGGGATGCGTATCATCAAATTCACTTGCACAAAGACTCCAAGCCACTAACTGCGTTCATCACCACATTCGGCAACTACCAGTTCACCAAGATGCCCTTTGGCCTGTCATCTGCAGCTTCGGCGTTTCAGCGAATGATGGACCTGTTACTACGAGACATAGGAAACGTGTACAGTGTCCTACTTCCAGGACGATATCCTGGTCTACGCCGCAGATGAGCATACACACAATGTCATTGTAAAGAAAGTCCTCACCAAGCTACAGTAAGCTGGAGTCAAGTTAAGGTATGAAAAGGGTGTCTTGAGGGCACGCAAAGTTGAATACTTGGGGTACAAGATTTCGTCACAAGGCATAAACCCCAAACAAAACCTGGTACGAGCCATAATCAAAGCTCCGTAGACAACTAATAAGGAAGAAGTGAGGTTGTTCCTAGGATACTATGCTAAATTCATCCCCAGGTTTTCAGAAATTATGACGCCACTGCGAGACCTACTCAAAAAAGGAAGAGTTCACATGGCTGGAAGCCTAGAAAGAAGCGATAGAGAACATAAAACTGTGCATAGTGGAAGCACTGTGCCTACAGCCGTTCAATCCGTAATGGAGTACAGTCATCACCACAGATGCCAGTGCGTGCGGATTAGGTGCCATACTCACTCAAAAGAAAGGAGACGCAGAACATGTTGTGGCATTCGCCTCTAAAGCCATGTCCACGGCGGAGAAAAACTACTCCACAGTGGAGAAAGAGATGCTGGCTTTGCGCATGGGCTGTTGAACCTTTCAGGACTTATGTGTGGGGCACCAAATTAAAACTGGTGAAAGACCTCAAGCCCCTCATTCATATGCTCAGTCCAGGAGGGACAACATTGTTGACACCCTGGTTAGCACGCATCGCGGCCAAACTGCAGGAATACACTTTTGAAATTAACCACGTTGCAGGATGGAGAAATGCTCAGGCAGACTGCATGTCAAGGCTCCCGGAGGACAAATGCAAAGCATCACCTTCCTGCAGGATGAATGTATAGTGGCGTCAATACAAGACCTCAGGGGCCCAGATTTCCTAAAACTAAGCGAGGGGCATTGGAATGAAGAAGACAGTAAAGACCCCACCATGGTGAGACTCAGAGAGTGAGTTAGGAATGGATGGCCAAATGAAAGGTCTGTCCCGGAAGGCATGAGGCCGTACTGGAAAGGGCAGAAGATGTTTCAGAAGCAGACGGTTTGATCATGAAAAGTGATCAAGTGATGCCACCAGTGGGGATGAGAAAAGTCATTCTGTGCAGAGCCCACTCAGGGCATCTAGGGAACACTACAACGCGGCGAAGAGTGAGGGAAGTGTACTGGTGGCCCTCCATGGATCAAGAAATTCACGCAATGATAGAGATGCCATGAGTGTCTCAACAGTGGTAAACGCTTAAGTACAAGGAATACTCCGATGATTCCCACAGAGATCCCTGAAGCACAGTGGTATAAAGTGGGGCTAGACTTTATAGGACTGCTGGAGTCAATGACGGCCAAGCATCGGTATAGCATAGTACTGGTGGACTACCTGTCAAAGTGGGTGGAAGCAGAATTCGTCCCCAATATCACGACTGCCACAGTCATAGAAGTCCTCACATCCATATTTCAGAGGGAAGATCTTCCCAAAGAGCTTGTCACAGACAATGGGGTACAGCTAGTGTCGAAGGATATGGAGTCATTTCTGCACAAAAACATTTATCAGAGAAAAGCCGCTCTGTACCATCCCCAAAGATAATGGACTTGTGGAGAGAGCCAATAGGTTCATTAAAGGAGCCATCCAACTGGCAACCGCTTTGGGTATGGATCCCCTCAAAATGGTCAATGAGGCCATTGCGGCCCGCAGGTTAACTCCCAATGGGATCACCCAAATTTCACATGTTGAGAGGAAGGAGGGCAGCGTCTTCACTGGTACCACCATGGTTGGCCAGGGTAAGAGAAGATGATGAAGTGGATATGACTGAAGTAGTGTGGAGACTGGAGAATAGCAATTCACGCATGAAAAGATGGAGTGATACGAGAAGAACAACCCAAGAGCACGAGGTCATGGAAGGAGACTGGATCAAAATATGACTACCAAGCAAGGACCAAATGACAGGTTCGAAGTTCAGTCAACCAATAAGAGTTCTTCATAGAGGGACGAACCATGTCCGCACTGAGGATGGCCGCATATGGAACATGTAGCCATATTCGAGAAGCATTGCGAAGCAGAAAGGTCACAAGAGGAACCCAACCCTTGCAAGGGCCCCAACAGAGAGATTGCATGAGAACAAGAACTAGAAGCCAATGAGCGAGAGACCATGGAGGAAAGAACAGAAAAAGATGCATCAGCAGGCTTCCAAGAAACTAGTTGGGTACTGGACACTGGTGGCAGGAAAAAAGATCGGCTGAGAAGGGAGCAAAGAAGACCGGTGAAGTATGATTATGTTATGTAATAAGCTTTGCTACGTTATCAAGGGGAGGTGTGTAGAGATATCGCGAGACGCAGTGTATGAACATCAGGGGATGAACCCGGAAGAGCCGGGCGAAGAGAGCGCGAAGCGCCAGAAGCCAGAGCAGAGGACACAGAGCAAGTCGTGCTCCCAGCGCTCCTCTTAGGAGATCGACTTTAAGGCAATACAGCACCCTCCACAAATGAGGGCCAGTTGCCCTAGGACACTAAGACATTTATATTAATGTGCCCTTCATTGCTGATACTGATGCCACAATAAAGAGTTGAACCAATTACACAGAAGCTTCCCACCCATTATTATACATGTCGAGGACTTGATCGAGCGCTTGCTTGTTTACTGCTTTCTTCTGTCAGTGGGGTGTTGAACATTTCTCCATTCCATTTCATTCTTTCCATAGTATTTTTCTGGCATAGCTCTCTACATCTTGTGTCAATTATTGGCATTTTCCCTTACAGCCAACCGCAATTTTACACTAACTTCCTGAACAGCCTGTATTCCCCTGAGAGTAGAATTCCTGATGCACTGTGCAGATATTGTAGGTGATCTCTATACTAAGCAGGCGGACCACTGCCAGCCTGCTGTTCTGCAGGTTCGAGAGTGGGCCCTGTGTAGGCATGCTTCATGACTGATACAATCCAGAGGATCACCACCACGTGTGCACTTGGGGGTTCTATTACTATTCTGCCTTTCATCAGAAGATTGTATCCTTCCCTAAAATCTTGCCGAGCAGTGATCCCAAGTAAATATACATTCCGAGTAATAAGATTGCTTTGCATTATGGGCTAGCACACACTCAAACCCCTATATCTTGTTTTAATGATGGGAAAAGTGGATCTCTGTTATAATAGCTGTAGTTTGTGTTCACATACCCATAAATCAAGTTGACGTGGCCTTTCAACCCACTGAGCGCTCAGGACATGTATGTTCGTCCTTTTTCTTTTACATAGGAGTGCATTTAAGGTTGCTTTTGCATCAGTCTGAATTGGAGTTACTTGAGAAAAAGGATAGGCATGTATTTTGGCCCCTCATGTTAGGAGTCGGAGATCATTGATGTAAATAGGGGAGATCCTCCACCTCCCACCTTGTGAAATGCATTGGGTTGCATTGGCTTCTCTGGAGAGAGCAACCCGCTTATATGAATATTAAAGCTGCGGCTATTCTGCCTTATTTTAGAACACCTGCGATCCGTGCTGCTAGTAGCAATGTTGTGTGTAAACTTCATTGCAACAGATCATGAACATGTGAATGCATGGTCACACCTCTGACAGCTGCTATCATTTCAGTGGCTATCTGAACATGTACATGGAAGTGCATTCAGGCCCAGTAGCATGTGATCATGGCCCTTTCTATGTGATTCGACTGAAGCCAAAGCGGTCAATTCACATAGCCACGATTCCCCAGACTCTGAATCATGCCCTCTAAACCCCTCTCCGTCTCCCATATCCATCGATTCCCCATTGACGAATCTTCTGTACTCCCCAACTGACCCCAGCATATACATCTTTCACACCCAATCCCATATGTATACCCAATGGGTGGGGCCCCCATACTCACCTGCCCAAGACCCCGTGACTGCACTCCCACTCAGCCCAAAGCCCACTAACGCCATTATTTTAAATGCCCCAACACTCCTCCCCAAAATCTCCTTACATGCTGCTCGTCACGGCAGCGCTGCTCCACTTCCTTGTTCCATGCAGCGAGCACAGAAAGTGAACTGCATATTCGTGCATCAGGTCTTCGCTGTGCGGGTTGCCATTGCCATATATGCACCTAATCGTATTAGACGGAAATGGATTTGACTAATCCATCTTCACTGAATATGGGTGGAATCACTTATACAATGCACTCAGTTTTGACCTTGCAGATTTCCTGTACTTGTGACATCTTGCATTTTGAGTCTTTCTTTTAAGGTAACAGCATCCTGTATGAACCTCCCAAAGAAGACAACCCAAGCATGGAAAGCAGGTCTTACCCATGCTGCCCATCAGAGAATCCCACCTGTGCCGTCTGTTTTATAAATGGAATAATTTGGTGACAGAATAGTAGTGTGTGCAGTTTTTACATCCATATGTTGTCTGTATTAGGGTATTTATTTAACACAGAGCACTTCTCATGGCATGCAGGTGGCTGTACACTGTGAAGGTAGCATCGATACAAAGGAGCTAACAACTGGAGAGAGCTGGACATTAATCAGCAAGGGATTGACCGGCAACTAGCAACGAAAATGGGGTAATAGATCGTCCATGGTAGGATGGGAGTCTGTGTGTTGACCTCAGTGTTAGCGAGAAGCCATTCCTTGAAGAGGAGGGTCTTGCACTCCTTCCTAAAATATAGAAGCGGAGGGACGAGTCTCATGTTGATGGGGAAGAGGTTCCAGATTCTGGGGGCATAGACAGAGAAGACATGACTTTTGGTTCTTTCATTCCTGCACTGGTGGAGTTCAAGTCTGCACATATTTTACATCTGGTGGATCATAGGCTTTCAGGGATGATGGGCTTGTCAGCAAGGTAGCCAGGGACTTGAGGGCAATGGCCTTGTAGATGATGCAGCAAGATTTAATTGTGATTCATAATTGCAGCGGTAGACAATAGAGTTTGAAAATGTGACCACATCACATCGACCCTCATCACAGTTCTTTTGAGTCGTGCTGCAGCATGTAGGACATATCTCGGGTGCTAGGGCGGTCACCGGAAAGCCTTCCAGTAGGGAATTGTCACCATCCAGGTGGGAGAGGACCAAGGCTTAGACAGTGGATCTGAAGTTGTTAACTGGAATAAAGGGATTGATTTTGCACAGGAGGGAACGTTGGTACCAAGCCGTTTGTGTCTCCATTGATATGTGCTCCTTGAAAGAGGTGTCTTGTCAATTTAGAACCCTGGGGAATTGGTGCAGGCAGTCAGCTTGATGTGAAGCCCTTGAGGTTCATAATGGAGAGCCAGGTCTGGATGTTGGGCTGTTCGGTGTTGGTCAGGCAGTGGGTATTGGGTCTTGGAGGGGTTAAGCTTCAGGTAAGCAATCGACATCCAGGATTGGATCAATGTGAGGCAGGCATTGAGCCTGGGCTGTCTCCGACTTGAGGTAGAGATGCATGTCATCTGCATGTTGGTGAATGTTGTGTGGAGCCTTGAGGCTTCTGAGCGGTTCTATTTAAAGGTTGAACGTCAAGGGGGAAAGGATGGATCCTTTTGGGACTCCACAGGTCATGGGTACAGTATCTGATCTGGCGGAATCCATTTGGACTGATAGTTGGCAAGGTATGATTTGAACCAGCTGAGGACGGTTTCACTTATCTCCATTGCAGCGAT
Organism: Ambystoma mexicanum; assembly: GCF_040938575.1. Taxonomy (NCBI): domain Eukaryota; kingdom Metazoa; phylum Chordata; class Amphibia; order Caudata; family Ambystomatidae; genus Ambystoma; species Ambystoma mexicanum. The sequence goes on from NC_090934.1 coordinate 91,204,342, forward strand.
GTAGAATGGCGCTGAGTGTCTAGTGGTTTCATATTTCGAACTGTGAGTTTGAGGACAACTCGGAGGCTAGGTTGGCCATTGTCGAGGACGTTGTGGATATCATTGATCACCTTGATGGTAGCTGTTTCTGTGCTGCATCTGGGTCTGAAGCCAGATTGTTTGGATTGAATAAGGTTGTTGGCATCGCTGTGTTGGAGTTGTGTAGCTGGTGCTTTCTCTTGGAACTTACTTAGGAAGTAAAGATTGGTGATTGGGCAGTATTTGTTAAGGTAGTCGGGGTCCAATGTTGGTTTCTTAAGAAGTGGGAGGATTTGTCCGGTCTTTGGTGATGGAAGCTGACTTGAGTGAGGGAGTTGTTAATGATTGCCAGTTAAGGGAACAGTGCTTCATTGCAAAGGGTCTTAGGTGCGGAGGGAAGGGAGGATGTTGTCCATACACAATGTGTTCTTTAGGGATTCTAGGGTGACAATTAGGTCTTCCATGGTGAGTGTCTTGAAAGTTGTCGAGATAGTGGTGTTTTTTTGAGATGTGAGGCTTGGTGGGCTGTCCGTTGTGGCGTTGGTGTCCATTGCTGGTGGATCATGTTGATGAAGACACGTGATGGTGGTGGATATTTCAATGGAGGGCAATACGGGTGGGGTCAGGTAGAGGGTGGATGCAATGTTTGATGGCTTTGAAGAGTGCTCCACGTTCGATGCTGGCCATGGGGTTATGATAGTTCTTGGTCGTGGCAGTGGTTATCTGTCGTCTGCGTTTAGCACTGAGTTCCTTGCACAGGGCGAGTTCAGATGTGCTGGCAGATTGTCGACAAGTCTTTATTTACTGATTTTATTCTTGTGTTATGGGTGAGTTCTTGCGTGCACTAGCGTGTAGAAGATTTAGGCTTCAATGTGCGCTGTTTCATCTGGGCATGGTGGTTGATGATACTTGCGAGGGTTGTGTTGGGTTCTTGGATAAGCAAGTCAGTGCTGGTTCGTCTGTGGTAGATCGGCCCATGTGAGGTTGTTTGGTGTGGACTTGGATGAACGCTTTCACTGGGAAGTTCTTTTTGCTGGGTTTTTCGATAAGTTTGTTTGACTGGTGCGACTAATGTCGAAGAGAATTGCCATATGGTCCAACCAGTCGAGTGGGTTTGAAGAGCTGTAACAGACTGTGAGCTGGGAGGTGGTGTAATGAGCATATTGCATTTCCTGTGTTTTGAGTCGTTCATGTGCTGTGTGAAGTTCAGAGTCTCGAATAGATAGTGGAGATCTTCCTTCATGGGCCTGGTTGTTGGGTTACCCAAGCATGTTGAAGTTACTGAGGAACATTTGGGGTACGTGAGCGACACAGTAGTGAACACGTCTAAAGTCTGAGGCATGATGTGTTGGGCTAGGGTGATCTGTAGATTAAGTGTGAGGTGACTGTCTGTTGGGGAGAGCAGGAAGTGGCAGGAGAGGTTTTTGAACGAACTGATGGTGGCAACTTCCTGTTGGGTGTAATGCCATGATGCCTTGTGAATGATGTCGAGATCTCCACCTATCTTGTTTGTATAGTCTCTTTGTAGAATGCTGTAGCCATTAGCGATGAGGATATATACGATGTGGATGAAACTGGATGTCATTCAGTACTCTGTAATGAAGATGGTGTCCAGGTTGTGTGTGGTGATGACGTCGGCCATGTATTGTGCTTGGTTGATTGCTCAGTGGAAGTTGGCGAGCATCATTTTTCATGTAGTAATGGATGATGGAGTGCTGATGGGGTCTATGGTGATGCAGGTGAGGTTGCTACAATGCGCTGTCAGTGATGTTGCTGCAGCATGGTTGATGATGATTGGTTTGGGCTGTTGGGAGAAAGAGATGATGCACTTATTCAAGGGAACTTACCTGAGGAAATTGGGATATTTTTCCAGCAGTCCGTGTGCCCTGTGATGTCCAGTGGGGCTGAGGACAAGTGAAGTAAAGGAGTTATTTGCTGATTACCTACCTGTTAATTCGATAGTGGTGAAACAGGTTTAGTATCTCCTCTGGCTTTCAATGACTTCCCCTGTACCACCAGAGTTTCAACAACATTGCTTTGCTGTCAAAACATAGACCTGGATTTGACTTGGCCCCAACCCTACTTTAATTTTAGAGGCACCAACCAAATGCTGTTTGCTCCATTCTGGACTGTAATTTCAGAGGCATAGACCTGTTTAGGGAATCCTTCTTATTCTCCTTTAGGCCAGTCCCCCTCTTCATGCTCTTTTAACCACCTTTCTCTGTTCTCCCATAGCGGTGGGCACTTACCAGCCACCCCTGCAGCAGGTTTTCCAGGCACCGCGTCGTCCCGGGATAGGCACGGTTGGGAAGCCCATCAAGCTGCTTGCCAACTACTTTGAAGTTGACATACCTAAGATTGACGTCTACCACTATGAAGTGGACATCAAGCCCGACAAGTGCCCACGCAGAGTCAACAGGTAAGTCTCCAGAGATCCGAGAATGGCCCGCTTCTATTTCAGGTTTGGGGCATGTCTGGCAATGTTCTCTAGTTTTGGGAGTCGGCCAAGATGGAAAGGTCTGAGCTGAATCAAGAGGTCCCTAGATCCTAGTTCCAAGTCCGAAGAGAGGAACAGGTAAGAAGTAGTTGAGGCCCACTGCACTTTGTTGGAACATAGGCCTTATGAAGCCCTGTATTTGCTGTACATCAATGGAATTATCCCATTGACATAGCCAGTTACACAGCCCAGTAGTTTAGTACACCTGTTTAGATATTTCTGTAACAAGCAAGTAGCCCTATTGAACAATCACCAACTTCGGCATTTCACTTGTGCAGTCTGTGTAGAAAATGGGTGATTGGATGAGCCTTTCAGGCCTTGCCTTCTGTCAGTATATATGTGTCTGTGGCAAACGTGTTTTTTTTTGTTGTTTTTTTTTGTATGACGATATGTATTACTCTGAATATATAATTTCACCACAGACAGCATGCTTGATCTTGTTTGTTGATGCTGATATTGGCATTGATACTAACATGATGGGGGAGAGGGAGGCTGCAGGATTAGGAGATGGGGCCAGCAGGGATGGTGGGGACTTGTCAAATTGATTTTACCCCCTGGAGCCCTTGTTCGCATTGTTTTTTTTCCTGGGCTCCTGGAATGGAACAACCTAACCAATGCTTTTTCCAGTAGCGTTGTGCAATGTTATGTGGCAAGCGCTGATTCAGCATACTGATCGCCATCCCTTATGTTCTCCGCTACTTTGGAGCTCTTGGTCCAAGAGCTAGCCTGAGCCTTTCAATAATGTAATCATTTCACAGGAACGGTCTTCGGATATATCCTCACGTCTGTAACTGAGCGTGAGTCTTTATTGGCACCACTTTTTTTGGGTCCACACTTGCTTGATGAGCTAATAAATGGCCAAGACCCCACTCTGTAGAGCCAGGCACTGGACTTCATATATGCCATAAACCATCATGAGAGTGAGCCACCACCCTCTTAGAGGAGAGCTAATCATTGTCACGAAGTCGGGGCACCATACATAGCATCTTGGAGTACCTTTTGGTGATGTGGTAACAAGTTTCCTACAAGTATTGAGGTCAACCCCCTTACACGAAGGGAGCCTCTAAATTAGAAAAATAAATCTCATTGAGGCATGCAAGGGCTGCGGCAACCTTCTGATAGGGTAAATAAGTTTGAAACACTTTCCCCCTTAGGTTAATGTTAGCTTTTTGTAATTCATCTGTTTACTTACATATGTGTGCTTGCCCATGTTGTCCCTGGTGTTGGTATCTGAACTAGAGTTGAGGCTTTGGTTACTGGATTACATACACCTGGTGGAATATAGCTGAAGTGTAGCCTGCAGTGATATAGCTGAAGTGTAGCCTGCAGTGTAACACAACGGTGTCGTTGGCAACTAGCATACTATTTACTTAATTTATGTAATACACACAGATGAACAGATCATTTGGGATACATGTGAATATTGCTAGGAAGCTTTCTGATGCAGCTTTTAGTTTGACGCATATAGGTCTATTATTGGTATTTTCTTGTATATTGTGTGAAAAGCTGTAACCCCTGAAACACAAAAAAAGAATATATATACATTATTTTTCCTGTTTGTTTTGTATGTATTATTTGTCCCACTTTTTTACTCCCTCATCAACTGGCTCCACTCTTGTTCTTATGTTTGTGCTGTTGTACAGGCACCCTTTCTGGGAATGCCTCTGCCATTTGTAAATGTGTTAATGGAAGTTATTTCCGATCGAAATTGATATCCCTTTTTTTCAACTAAATGCAAACAAAAATACAATATAAAATACAAATGCATTTTACTGCAGCAAATGGTATTCATTGGTGAGACCCTCCTTAACATTGGACAAATCGGCGATACAGCCAAAAAGGTCATGGTGCCATATCCCAGAGAGGACCATCTTTAAAAAGAAAATCTTTATTCATGTGGTGCCACCAGAGAAATACAAAGTTGACTGAGCTGTACTTTAAAATTCAAGTCCTTTCATGACATTCGTTCAGCAATAGACAAGGGAATAACCATCTTTTCAAAAGTCCCTTTGCTCTCAAGTGATCACCTAAGTTTTCAGTTATTTAAAAATAACTGCCCCTGCCCCCAACAAACAAATAACTAGGCTTGGCTTGACTCCCAGTGTCAGTTAACTACTTGCACTCTTTGGCCAAAGGTTCTTTTTTACCTATTCACACTATTGAGAAACCTTTAAGCACCCCTGTTCTGAAGAATTGTTGCTCCCTTTAACATGATTGTGAAAAGGGTACGCTACGTTCAGAAACATCTGGTAAGTACCCCGTGCCACAGCGCATATCTTTTCCCTGGCCAACACTCCTCAGAACTTGATCCACCACAGAGCCACCACCAGACCCTCTTTTGTTCTCCACCCCTGTGCTAATGTCATTCTGGCTACTGTCAGCGGATGTGTGATCAAGGTTGCCCTTTTTCCGCTTGCCGGATAGATATCTTCCACTGCAACACCCAACAGTATCACCTTAGGGTCTGTCCTTCATATGTCCCAAGATCTCATTCCCAAAAAATGGTGCCTTGGGGCAGGACCACAACATGTGTCCCGAGCATCCTACCTCCCCACATTGCCGCCAGAACAAGGGTGATAATTGAACATTTATTTTATGTATTCGCTGTGGGGTCAAATGCCACCTATAACAGATCTTGTATGCAGACTCTTTGATTGCCGTACACCTAGACGCTTTATGCGTCGGTTCCCATATTTGGCTCCAGTCTTCCTTTTCGATTAATGGTCTCAATCCTCTTCCCATTTACCAATATGTGGAAGCCCAACACCTGCTGCAGCCTTATCCAGAACCTGGTATAACCTTGAGATTCCTGTTGCCCCAGACCCTTCTCGGATCGTCAATTCTAAGCTTGATGGTGCCAGAGAGCCTGCTACCCATACCTAAATCTGTGAGATCCAGTACCTTATCTGTATATAGCAAAACAGTTTATTTTCCTCGATGTTAAATCTCCCTTTGCAACCTCAAACCTTAGAGGTTCCCCGTTCTGGAGGAAGTCTTGTAGAATGAGAGCCCTGCTTCTCCCCCTAATGTTCCCAAAAGGCGTTACTCCATCCTGGGGAGAAGTATTTATTGTAACCCATCAGACTGTACGGCCCGAGCCCCAGGGGAATCTTTTTCCATCGCAACGGTTGGTCCCAGTAACCCAGGGTGGCCTAGGTGGCCTCCAATAGTGGACCACCTTCCCCTTGGGCCGCACCCTTCAAGAATTGTAACCTTTCGAGTGGGATATTCGGGACTTTCTACTCAAGCTTACATCACCCTTATCGTCTGATTTCACTACTACCATTTCTTATGAAACTTCTTGAGTCACAGGTTTCTCCCATGTTGTCGTCCTATATGGAAGCGACGGGGCTTTTTTTTGTTATAACCATTTTATTTAATGATTTAAAATAGAACAACAATTGCAATTCAATAACACTACATTACAGATTGCAAAATTCATAACAATATTAGGATTGGTACAGAAATGCAGCAGAATTCATAAAAATACAGAAACCAACCATTATAACCAAGCACTATTTACAATCATATAATGGATCTATAAACTCAACAAACAAGACAAGACCACAATAAAACAGACAACTCGCAGCCATGGGGACATACCTCCATAAAACCTTCCCCCCCAATCAAAACAGCAACAGCCAAAATCTGACACATACTTTAGCCGTATAAATCATTACAAGGTCCCCATATCCGAGAGTAACGACCCTCCCTGCCCTGTCTGAAGAACATCATTTTTCATAATTCGACAAGATCTGTACATCCAATATCCACTCCTCCACCTTTGGTTTCTTTCTTGTCTTCCAAATGCTTTTTGATCCTGCCCAATCTGGTTTTAGAAACAAAGTTACCATATTTGATGGACACTCCCTCACACACCTATCTTTACTGAAACATTTTCAGTCAACATTTTGATACATTATCATAGTGTTAACATTTTTCACCAATGCTTCATCTCATCCGAAATAGTGTCAAGAATCTTTTTTGTGTTTATCATACACAGTTTACGCAAAAAATATATTTAGTGGACCACATCCGTCAGAAGTGAATATTTATCAACCTAGTAATCCAGTGAAGAAAACATTTTGTACAAAATTTTTTTTCAATATCTGCTCATTTTACACAAATTTTTTTACAAATTATAAAACTCGATGCGTTTCTAGAATACGTTCTCTTCCTCAGGAGCAAGATATCAAATAGTCTTCAATTTTCATGCTACAAATTCATTTCTGTAAAATACATTTCAAATACTCAGATGCTGGTTCGAACTGTGTTCATCTAATTATTAGACACCATTGTCTATTGTCAAGAAAACATTATCTTGTTAAATACTTCCTCGAGTGATTCCATTTCGAGATTGGTGATGAAATTATGTAGAACTGATCTCCAATTCTGTGAGATTACCTGTGGGTAATATTATATCAATAAGCAAATTATAATCATGAATTTGGACATGTACAAAAAGGGATGTTTACAGTTATTACAAGATAGACACCTACATTACCCTAGATCGGGACCCAACAAATGACATCCAAATGATTGAGGAAGTGATCAATAAAGCACATGAAGAAGGTTGGATTACAGACAAAACTAAGGAATTTCTGTACAATAAAACTCTGATAACCCCAGTGTTCTATGGGCTCCCGAAAGGGCAAAAGAATTGTATTAACCTGCCTTTTAGACCGATTGTAGCAGCTACAGAAAGCATTTTTGATCTGTTATCCAGGTATTTGGATAAACTTCTGCAATCCCTAGTGCAGAGAACATCAACATATTTACGGGACACAACCCACTTTCTGAATGCACTTAAAGAAATTGAAAACATAGAAGCTCATTGGACACTCTTCACTTTGGATGTCCAAAGCTTATATACATCCATACCACATAGTGAAGGTCTCGAAGCCCTAGAATGGTTACTACTGCTGCAAGAATACTTTCCATCAAATAAAGGTTTTGCAATAGAACTAGCGAAGACGATTCTATACAATAACTTTTTCAGATTCAATGAACAGTTCTATCTCCAGATCTCAGTCACCTCCATGGGCTCTACAATGGCGCCAACCTTTGCCAACACTTTCATGTTTTATTTTGAGTAATAATTCATCTTGGCACACCCCACATGGTATGTCACGATCCCAGTAAGGGCACAAGGCATGGGTGGTAGAACCAGGAGTGAACCCCCACCCCCATGACAATGTAGGGAGAAGGTGGACTTGTATGGTGGCTGGCTGGCATATGTGTTCGATGAGCATGGCATTGACCCACACCAACATGGCTGCCAAGAAAGAACCCACTATGGAACCTAAGATGCCCCCTGGCAGATACAAATATCTGACATCCCTGGTGGTCTAGTGTTGGCAGGGCGCGGCCCGAGGCTATAAAACCATTCCCTGGACCACAACCTGTTTCGTCTACCTACCAGAGCAGTGTAATGCTTACCGCTCCTGTTCATCCATGTGCAGTGAACGCCCCGACTTATTTTCAGCATACTCACCTGAAGACCGGAGGCATCTTCATAAGAATTCCACTGCACACTCCTGTCCTGACATTTACCTGGATCGTCTGCGACCTATATCTGCACAACCCGATACCTTAATTCATCACAAGAGTTCAGTTTCGAGTTTCTGTTCTCCGATTGACGTCCACAGCAACCGCAGCTCCTGAAACGAGACAGCAGAGAAAGACAATAGTAAAAGACTGCAATTACCAGCTAATTCCCTCCCAAGTTCCCTGTTCCGCACAAACTTACCTGTGCGAAAGTTCAACCACATTGCTTTCCTTGCGCTCTGCAGCAATTTCTGCAAAGACAATCTGTTGATTCCACACCTGGGAAGAAAGAGAGAAAGAGACTAATTAAAGCGCATCGCATCATTTGGAAAGCGAAAACAGTACAAGATAAGCCACGCTTCGCACCCAAAGCGGCTAAAGCTCCAGAGCAGCATTCTACAAAGACTCACCTTCATACTTCCAGCATCCAGTGCTTCGCAGCCGGCCTGGACCACTATCTTCAGTGAAGTATTTGGAGTCGGATGCTTACCAGATCTCTCAGGCATGCCTTCTTCATTTTAATATAGTGAGCATCAGCGTGCCAGCCAGCCTACCTAGAGGGACAAAGGGGAGGTGGGAGGGAAAAGGAACACATTCTGAATACTTGTACTTACTTACCTTCAGGTCTTCAACCAGACCCCCTAGCATGACTTACCAGAGGCTCCAAGTTCATCCGGGTCCCTCCCAACTTCCCTGTCCCCTGGGGTTTGATTCACCAGCAGACCAGTGGGGAAAGGAGTGGCTGGGATCTTCATCTTAGCAGTTACTCTGTGGGGGCAAAGCTTCGGACCAGGCTCTTCTGCAGGGCACCAGGGGTAATTGTTACATGGTCACACAAACTGGCATGTGTTAAAGGTACATAGATGACGTTTTCGGAATTCGGAAAGGTCCAACAGAACTACAAACATTCCTAAACTCTCTGAATACCCAGAATTCCAGAATTCAATTTACCCTGGAAGGGGGGAGGGGGGACTCCCACAGTACAGTTCCTTGATGTAAAGATTACACCACGTGACAAACTCCATAGTACAATTTTCAGGAAACCTACTGATGTAAACAATAGTCTACACTGAATGAGTCACCATCCTCAACATCTAAAGGACAATCTGCCACTGAGTTAACTATTGAGAATACGAAGAATGGTCTCAGACGAAGACCCCTACAAGGAAGTGCCACAAGATCAAATTCAAAAATTTAAGGATAGGGTCTTTCCTGACGAGGTCCTAACTGAAGCTGCTACGAAGAGTCAATCAAAAAACAGGTCCAGCCTATTGGTCCCTTCGACAAGAGTGAAGTAAGACCCACCATTGATTTACTCACAGCAAAGCATGCAGATATCTAGAATCCTGCTTAAAAATTGGAAAATCCTCAACGTAACAAATTATTCCCTAAACCCCCGCTAATGGCGTACATAAGAGGACGAAACCTGCGAGATTCCCTAGTGAAAGCAGAAAGCAGAAAGAGTTGAGAAAAACAAACCGCTCTTCATGAACAAACCGAATAAAGGCAAATTCCCCTGTCTACACTGCTGCCATTGCAACAATGTACAGAAAGGCAATAATATAAGACATCCATACACAGGAAAAAAAAATTGAATTGCATGATTTTGCAACATGCAACAGCAAATTTGTAATTTATGGACTTGTATGCCTATGTGGACAATATTACGTTGGCCAAACATCCAGAAAAATGAAAGAGCAACTTTCAGAACATAAGTCAAACATGCGTACAAAGAATGAGAAATCATCTGTATTTAGACACTTTGAGGCAAAACACCATTTGATATCCCAACTAAAATGTGTGATTCTAGAAACTAAATCCATACCCCCAAGAGGAGGTAATATGCAGGACATCATGACACGAAGGGATATGTTCTGGGTCTATAAACTGGACTCATTAGAACCACGTGGAATGAACGAGGAATTCTCCTTAGCATGCTTTCTCTAAAAGAATATCACTCCATTTGTAGATGCACGTTGAACAATGGTATGGTTTTATGGATAAGTAAAGGGACAAAGAAAAAGAGCCATTGAATCCGAAAGTGCTGTAAGGATGAGTAATATATGTCTTGAAGCAGTTTTATGTTTTTGAACATGTATGTCAATTACAGAATGTGACTTTGTCAACACCGTAGATCACAATGTGACCAGGCACCCATGAAGATACGCAACAAGGGACAATGTACTTAAGCAATCTATTCTGAAATGGTTGAAATGAGCCATGGATATGCTTTGACGTTTTGATGTATTTAGTATTCACGTTAACTATACAATGTGATCTGTTTTGACACTGTATACTGTAACTCTACCAGAGATCTTCAAACGCGAAAGTAACTTGTTTTAGCAAATCTTATAATCATTAATGCAATGTGTTCTTGAAAATAACGAAGTTAGAGGACTAGATCTATTCAAAATACTGTGCTAACATATGTTGCTAATTAACATTGGGTATAATGATTATAGCACACAGTTGAAATTATTTACGACGACGATCTAATTTGTAAGGGCACAGTAGTGGATTGGAATAATTAGTGTAGTATCAGCTGCACGTGTAAATACATCATAAACCCGTAATTAATAGTGGCAGATATATTACCAGAAGTGATTAAGCAACACAATGCCGGCATCAGTCTAAATGCGGGTATTAACTCTAAATCCCAACAGTCCAACCGATTTAAACGTGTGAACGCAATGCGTCCCCACGTAGAGTAGAAAAGAAAGCCACAGAGAGGCCACAGCGAGTCTGCTGCAGTTCACGAGAAAACACTTCTACAACTGAAGTACCCAGGTAAGACTATATACATAAGGATGATCCCTTTCCTTATAGCGACAATCAGAAGATTATAAGCTGAGAAATGCCGAACAAACGGCTTAATATGGTGCACTCGTTTGCCCTTAGGGACACGCAACTTCAAACAAAGAAGAGGGAAACCTTTACGGCATCTGGATAGGAATCCAAAGCATTCTCGCCACGTCAGTGAGTATTATTAAAATACACAATCCGGTGATTCAGATAAATAGTTTCAATGATCTAAAAGACGGGGAACGTAATTAATCGCAGGAATCGTGACACGTGTGTCTCTTTACAGGGATTCCCGTGTTGCAACAAGCAGAGAGTGTTGCCCAATCTATTCATACAGAAATAGGAGATACTGTCAGCACAACATGCTGGTGAGTATGAAAGATGGAGCATAAATGGAAAATCTATGATTAGGATCTTTATAGGGTAAGATGCTAAAATCCAACACCCTTTATAGGTAAATACACTTGGGTAACAGGAAAATAGGAAGGTCATTTTTCCAGCTAGTTCAGATGTGTTCTTAAGGGACGCCAATGCAGGTTTAACGCTGGAGCATGAGGACACCCACAAGGTAATAGATTTATGTGAATATACATAACCAATCATGTAACCACAAAACCATAGAGCATCAATACATTAATATATTACCCACAGGTAATCTCACAGAATTGGAGATCAGTTCTACATAATTTCATCACCGATCTCGAAGTGGAATCACTCGAGGTGAAGTATTTAACAAGATAATGTTTTCTCGACAATAGACAATGGAGTCTAATAATTAGTTCAAACTAGCATCTGAATATTTGAAATGTATTCTATAGAAATGAATTTGCAGCATGAAAATTGAAGACTATTTGATATCTTGCTCTGAGGAAGAGAACTTATTCTCAATGCGTCAGGCTTTATGATTTGTAAAAATGTTTGTGTAAAATGAACAAATATTCAAAAAGATTTTTGTACAAAATGTTTTCTTCACTTGATTACTAGTTTGCTAAATATTCACTTCTGTTGAAACTGACGGATATGTTCAGCTAAAAATTAACTGTTTTATGATAAACACTAAAAAGATTATTGCCACTATTTTGATACAGAGGAAGCATTGGTGAACATTCTTAACACTACAACAATGTATCAAAATGTTGACTGAAAATCTTTCAGTAAAGATAGGTGTGCAAGGGACCGAAGTGTACATGAAAAATGATCACTTTCTTTCTAATTTATGCATTGACCTCTGATGCCAGAGTCAAAATGTTTCCCTTGCACTATTCACACATCTCAAATTCCTTCTACCTAAGATTCAGTCTTACAGACTGTGAAATCAGTGAATCATAATACTTAAATTTGGTGTGCTTAACCACTATTTCAGTGTGTGTAATCTGGTTTTAGTCCTGGTCTCAGTTTATGACGACATGGCCAGGTTGGTGGTGGTGGATGCAGGAGGGGCTGGGGCCCTGATTTTATTAGACCTGTCATTTGACACCATGGACCACAACATCCTGCTTGACCGCCTGGCTCAGGTCGGAATTTCAGGCCAGGTGCTCACCTGGTTTACCTCATTCCTGGCTGAGAGAACCCAGTCTCTTTCTCTCCTTCAGTTTCTTTCTACTTCTTTTTCTCTTCCTTATGGTGTCCCTCAAGGCTCCGCCTTGCCTCTTATTCTCTTCAATATTTATATCTGGCCTCTTGTGTGTCTCATCCGCTCCTTTGGCATCAGGTGTTATTCGTATGCAGACGACACTCAGCTCCTGATCCATTTAGATCTTGATCAGGCTGAGTTGTCGTTGTGCCTGCAGCGGTGCCTGGCGTCTGTGGGGGATTGGATGAACCGCAGATGGTTGAAGTTGAACGGAGAAAAGACGGAGGTGCTGGTGGTTGGTGCCCCTCCTGATTCCTCACTCTGGGTGTCTTCTTTCTGGCCTTCCCCTTTGGGTTCTCTTCCTGTCCCGGCTGATAAAGTGAGGAATCTGGGTGTAATAGGTTTTGCCTCACTTTCCATAGATTCACAAGTCGCTGCTTTCTGCAAAGGGGGCACTTTCATCTCAGAATTCTGAGGAAGGTATTCACGCTGAGACCATGTCCTGTAGTTGCTGCCCTTGTGATCAGCTGCCTAGATTATTGCAACGCATTATACCTGTCCCAGCCAAAGGGCCTAATACAACAGCTTCAACACCTTCAAAACATGGCTGCCCGGGTTGCCACTGGCTCCCCCTATGGGGCTCACATATCACCTGCGCTGCGTTGCCTGCACTGGTTGCTGGTTACTAAATGCATTGCTTTCAAGGCCCTCTGCTTGGTACATCCTGCCCTGCATGACCAAGGTGCTGAATATCTTTGCAACAAGTTCTCCCGTTACCTTCCCATGCGGCCTTTACGCTCTGCTGCTGCAAGTCTACTTGTCCCTTCATTTCGTCGTTCCCATATTGGTGGGCAAGCTTTCTCTGTTGCGTCAGCCTGACTATGGAATAGTCTTCCGCTGACCCTGAAAAATTCTTTAAATCATTTTACTTTCAGAAAGGCGCTGAAAACTGATCTGTTTTAGCACTGTAATGATAGCTGCTTTTACTCTCTCTCCTTTATGATGCCCTTGGGTGTACGAGCACCTAATAAGTCTATATTACATAACATAACCTTTTCCTCTGCTCAGTTCCAGACCAATACAGCATCGAAGCTACCTGAGATGCCAGTACATATCGCTTGATTTCTGGCACTCCCAGCCCTTCTAGCCTTGGTGGTCGAAACATAACCGATCTTGGCACCCTTGGGCGTTTCTTATGCCGGATGAAGGATAGAATGAAGAGCACCCGCTTAGTGTGCAATTTTGGCTCTTTTCACCAGGCTGAATGGAATGATTGACAGTAATATTGTCTTTCAATTCCGGGTGCATTGTTCTGACAACAACGGTTTACTTTTTCCGGGATGTGGTTGCTAGGAGACGGAAGGGGGCAAAATCCTGAACGGCGGTTATGAGTGGGCTTACTAATCTGCTTAAAGGTAGAAGACTGCTGAAGTTATTAAAAACAAAAGAAGTCAAGTTGCAGTGTTGCGCTCACATGAAGTTCTTTGTTTGGAGTTAAAGCGAGCGTTATAATCGCTATATGAATAGACATTCAATATTGTCAGTTTCCTGATTCACAGAGATGCGCTGTCAGTTTCATTTGGAGGAGAGATGCGCAGCTGACGAAACGCTGAATCCAATGCAGCCTTACGTCGGAAGCTGACAGACTGGGGGCGGAGTTCCGGCGGCGCTGCTGGTGAGACATAACAGCTGAGCCGCCGTATCTGCAGTGAAACCGTACGCACCTAGAAGGTACGTGAAAGTCTGGGGCCAGTTGAACGGCACTGTATCAGAATACAAAAGACATTGTTTCATACGCATTCAATACAGGCAAACGGTTATCGTCAAGAGAAGGAAGTAGTGAATGATACCGTTACGAACGTTCACTTCGCCTGATCTATAGAAAGAGTACAAGAGGTGGCCAATTGTTAGCCCAACAGGCTACTTAACAAGAGATTTGAAAACAAATAATATGGAGTACAGAAAGACAAGGAAGAAGAGAAATCCAAAGACTGTTAACAGATTGAAAATTACCATTAAGAGAGTAGAGAGATGATGTGTACTAATTGAAGAGATGTGCGTTACCCTGAGGAGTATATATATATAAGGAAAAGAACTAAGCAGAAGGAGTGGAAGAGACTTTAACAGACTGAAGTAATTGAACTACACTCGGATGAAAAGTAAAGGAGAGAATAAACAGACAATGAGAAAGGTTTCAGAGACTTACCTGAACTTGTTCCAAGACTCTTGTATAAACAGAAGCTACAGTCCAAGAAGATTGAAGAGTTGAAACGCATCCTTGTTCCTAAGAGAAAGACACAAAAGTTACAGAAAATAAAAGTTGTTTCCGAAACAAAACATCACCTACTTTCTGTCTGTGTGTTTATTCGCTATCCTATGGAGGAAGCCCTTTACAGTCTATATAACATAACCCTTTCCCCTGCTCAGTTCCAGACCAATACAGCATCAGAGCTACCTGAGATGCCAGTACATATCGCTTGATTTCTGGCACTCCCTACCCTCCTAGCCTTGGTGGTCGAATCATAACCGATCTTGGCACCCTTGGGCGTTTCTTATGCCGGATGAAGGATGGAATTTCAGACTGTAAAGTCTTGGACATATGGGCTGGGATTCCAACTGGGAGCGAACTTGTAACATATAGGAGACGGGGTAATAGTGTAATTTTAATTGCAGCTATTCAAGTAAGCCACAAGAGTTCTTGCGAGTCCCAATGCTTCAGATCTTACCGTAGCCTTTTCCACAACGGGGGGATATTTGTCCCATACAGGGTTTTATATTCACTTGTCAGGATTATCCCCAGGTATTCCATCTCCTCCTCCTCCTCCCATGCCAATGGGAATTCCCATTGTAGAATTCCAATATCCCCTGGCTCCTACGTGATGTTTAAGGCTTTAGATTTAGAGTAATTAATAGCAAACCCTGATACTTCCCTGAATGCTGGAGCACAGACATCACTCTGGGCAGTGTCGTCCATGTGTTCCTCATGAGTAGGAATAAGTCATCCGCGTACAACTCAATTTTGTAGGTGCCTATTTTGCTGTCTATCTACCCGGATCTTGCCTAATCGCTGCCAAAGCTTCCATTGCCATGGAAACAATCAGAGGAGACAAGGGACAGCCCTGACGAGTGCCACGTCTGATCTGTACACGTGCTGTAAACTGGCCATTAACTACAACTTGTGTGAAGGGAATCATAAAGTTTGCCTCCACCATGAGGGTAAAGGTTGGTCCACACCCAAAGGCCTTCTGTGTATGCTCCAGGAACCCCCAGTCTAGACTATCAAAGGCTCGCCTTGAGTCTAGAGCCGCAACAGAGAAGTGCTGCCTGCATCTAGTCCCGAGCTCTATAATATCAACTGCCCACCTTATATTATCCTGAGTGTGTCTTCCCAGGATAAACCCAGCCTGGATCATATGGATTAATATGGGCACTATCTCTGCCAGCCTGGTCGCTAGGATTTTGGTACACATTTTTGTTTCCCCATTCACAAAATGTATGGGGCGGTAACTTGGACAATCCGTTGTCTTTTTCCTGGGTTTAAGAAGAAGTGATGTTGTGGATATCCCCATATCCTCCGTTACTATCCCACCGTTCCTGATCTCGTTAAAAAGTATGGTTAAAGGTTTTGTCAACCACTCCCTAAATGTTCTATAATGCCCATTCCCAAACCCATCCAGACTGGGTGTTTAGTTGTTTGGCAGGGAGTTTATTGCTTGAGCCACTTCCTCAGAGGTTATAGGTCTTTCCAGATACATCCTGTCTTCTGACAATTGTGGGAGTTGAAGCCCATTCAAAATCCAGCCTGTTAGTCCGGATTTGTACTCTCGTGGCAAAAGGTCTGCATGGAACTGTTCCACGGTCTTCAATTTGTCGCCCCCCCCTTTATTTTTCAGCTCACCGGCCCCATCCCTCAGTTGTATTATGTAATTCTCTGTTCTCTTTGTTTCCTAAGCTTTGCTGCCAAGACACGATTAGCCTTCCCCCCCATGGATATAACTCTGCCTTGTGGTAAGCAACAGCTGTGCAGAGCGGTCTGCTGTATGGGCCTCCCAATTGTGCTCTGACTTTCTGTAGTGCCCGTAACGATTTCGCTGACTGCCTGTTTTTGTGTATCGTCTCAGTGACTTTCACAATGTTTGTGCTACAAATTTGATTACCGCCTTGTCTGCATCCCATCACACTCGCCAATCCACCTCCCCGGTGTCATTTGCACAAAAGAAATGTGCAATTGCCCCCTCCTTATGTGCCCTGATTGCCGTGTCTGTAAGAGTTAGTTCATTCAGCCTCCATCTTTTCTTCCTACTCCCCTTCCGAACTGGTACTTCTATCTGCAGGGTCACAGGGGCATGATCTGAGAGATAGCGGACTACGATGTCAATTTAGAGCACTTGTGGTATCAGAGTTGCGGATACCAAAATCATATCTATTCTCGAGAAGCCTTTGTGCGCCTCTGGGTAAAAGGTGTTGTCCCGATCTGTCTGGTGAAAGAACCTCCATGTTTCAATGAACCCCAGATCCCTGAAGAACTTCCTCAGGGTTTGCCGAAATCTCCTATCATTGCCCCTAGGTGCTAATGTTTTGTCTAGTGTGGGGTCTATTAGGCAATTGAAATCACCTCCACCACTAACTGACCCTCGCATCAACTTCTAACCCGTTGGAGAACCATGGCCAAAAAGCAATACTGTCCCTCATTGGAAGCATACACTGAAATACATTTGAATTTCTGCTCCCCCACCATGCCCTTAAGTACGAGAAACTGACCGTCAGGGTCCCAATATATAAATGAATTCTTAAATTCCATTGTGGTGTTCATCAATATTCCCACACCTCTCTTCTTGGTTCCACTTGATAAGTAAAATCTCTGGGGAAACCCCTTATGTCTCATCCTCCCCTCATCCTGTGGAAGTAGATGTGTTTCCTGTATGAATGCCACCACTGTCCCAAGTTCCACCAGTCGATGTGGTATAGAACAGCGTTTCATTGGCGTTCAAACCCTGAACATTCAGGGTAACAGTTTTTATCTCAGCCATCCTCAAATGAGTGCAGTTCCCAGAGTCGCTCCCCCATCGTGCCAGCACTTGCCTTGCTTCCCGGGTACCGGTCCAAGCCAATTAGTCAAACAAGTAACAACGGCCCCCTTTGTAACAACTCCAACCACCTTTCCTTTCAGCGACATGTATTGCTGCTGTCCCAACCAGGACTGTAAAGCATATCCCTGGGAACATTGGGCGGAATCCTGAGTACCCCCCGGGCCCCATTCTGACCACCCCTATCCCGAGTCCCTTCCTACCCCTCTGTAAATACTGGAGGGGGTTTGTCTGTACTCCTGCTCTCTATATGGTAGAGGAGAGGCACAGAGGACTCCAGCCAAGATTCTCTATTTGGTAAACGTGGGCAAGCAATCAGGGCCTTGCTTCTCAGGAGGTGATGCTGGCTGGTTCTTAAGTATAGTGTAGTTCCCAAGCACCCACAAAGGAATGTCCACACACTGTATTAGTGAAAACACAGTCTTTATATAATTAAGATTCAAGGTTATATACACAATCATAACTCACTTTGTGCTCAGTTAATCTACAAATGCAAATATATACAGTTCTAAGTGGTGCCACAATTATTATCAGATTTCAAGTGCATCAACTGTACTATGGTTAAATGTCACACAAATCACTTAATAAAGGTAACCAACAATAGATATAGGAGGAAAGCAGTTGGTTAGAACAATTGGGCAGAATACAGGCCCCTACCGCTAGACACAGTTCTGTGTGGAGATCCCCCCACCTGGGCAACCTGTAAAATAAAGATATTTCACAAGCCCAGTCCATATATTGTTCAGTTAGTCTTATTTCCTTCTACAATGTTTCTACCACCCCAATGTACCTGGAATAGCAGAGTTCGACGACGGGTCAATCGGGCATACAGTGCATTCAGGCCATTCGCCTCCCTCTCAGACACTCACAAGGAATGTGTATTGGGACAAGTACCCAGCCATTCAACACTACACACTGCATTAATATCCGTTTCGGGCAGCGCTGTCTCAGTCATTGCATTTCATACTAGAAACCAGACATCCACAACAAGAAGTGCATATTGGTCACACACTCCATTCACCCAGGCCCCACCCACAGGGTGTACCGACAACATACAGTCACTGGGAAGGCTCCAGCCAGTCTAGCCTGGACCTCACTACAATACCATATATGGAACTTCCACCCAACAGCCAGTCAGGGGGACGGGACAGAGTCAGGGCTTACCAGGTCTTTGGAAAAACAAGGTAACAGGCAATAGAAAGCAAGAGGCCACAGTGGCCATCTCGTTTCCTATCAGAAATCAACTGATTCCAATGGCAGGGCCTGGGTATCCCAAAATGGAGGATACTCAGAGCACCTGTCAAATTCAGCATGGAGCTGCCATCAGCCCATACCCTGCTCTGTGGGCCACACACAGGTGCCCATAAAACCTCCCCAGGGGCACAGGGTTGCACCCCCACCCATGGGTCTGTACCCCAAACCAAAAATAGGAAGAGCTGCACTGCCAGGAGTCACACATGGATACCTGGGCAGAAAACCATACAGAACACAAATTAAAAAGGACGGGACAAGGACAGGGAGGCCCTGTCCCTCCAATGCATTTCCAGCATCACACCCTTTCCCCCTCTTGTCCCACTCTTCGGCCAATGCAGATCATCCCACCAGCTCCCTTCCCTTCCATCATGTGCATAACATTACCAAGTCTGTCCAGAAAGAAAGACCCCCCTTCCCCCTCAAGCTTTGGTCCTATTCCTTCTCAGGTGTCGACCATCTTTCGCGGGCCACAACCTCCCCTTTTCATGGAAGGATAGCCCTATTGCCATCCTTCCATTCTGGCAGTGCGAGTGCGGCGAGTCTCCAATTCCTCCACTGTTGTACCAGTCGCTGCCCTGAAGGCGCCATCCCTCCCCATTAGGTCTTCCATTTGTTCCCCTCTAAGTGTATGAAATGCTTTGCCTTGGTACTCAAATCTAAGTCCACACTTGAAAGTCCATCTGTATCGGATATCTCTGTCCTTAAGCCAACTCGTGACCAGCCGCAACAGTTTCCTTTTGATCATTGTCATCTGAGACATCTTGGAACACTGTGAGTTACGGAATTTCATTGATTTATATCTCCACGCTCCCTGCATGATCCTCTCTTTGGTCTGAATCAGATGTATTCTTGTCATCACGTGAGGAAGTAGATTTTCCTTTGTTGGTAGGTAGTGTCTACCCTGTGCGTGCGGTCCAGCATGAGGATGTCTGCCTTGTCTCCCAAGATTTGCCTAAACAGGAACAGTACACAGTTCTATAATTCCGTGTCTGGGACAGACAAGGGTATCCCCCGGAGCCTGATGTTGTTGCACCTGGATCTGTTTTCAGAGTCCTCTTGTTTGTTTGAAACCCATTCCATTTGTTGTTCTAGTACCGTCATTCTGCACGTCATCTCCTCCTGTTCATGCCCCTGCTCGCACAAGACTGTTTCTGTCTCCTCCACTCGCTTTTCTACTGCCAGCACCTGCTTATTAAGGTCCGTGATTGTAAAGTTGACAACACAAGAACTCAAAACTTGCCTTTTGCAATCAACTAGTTACTCTTGCATAACTGTATAACTCTACCTTTAAATTTGCATCGCACTGTGGTCTCATGTATCCCATGACTCTCTGTAAGACCAATGTAACAATGTACCTGAAGATATCCACTGTAAATCCTTGCAAGACTGTAACCATAAGAAACACAAGAAGCCCTCTATACGACCGATGCAACAATGTACCCTAAGATATCCACAGAAAATCCTTGGCTGTAACCATAAGCAACATAAGAAATCATCTGTAACAACCATGCTTCTGTAACCAGCGCTTAGATGCCCCCGGGCTAAGTGCGGTTAACAAATGTCTAAATAAATAGATCTTTGATTTCGGCCAGCATGTCTTGTAAATCCCACCTCCTTGTGTGTGGGTCCGCGTCTCAGCCTCTGCATTCTGGGATGGTGATATGTGGACCTGCGCCACCGTCTGTTGTGCCGTCTTTGCAGTTTCTTGCCCCTGCAACATGGTTTTAATGTCACCTGAGAGCGCAGCTTTTTGTTTTCCTGATTACTTTGACATATTCGCTGTTAAGTTCTGTCCCCCCCTCCCTTATGGGCTGTTAATGCGTCTCTTTTCTGCTTGTTTCTGTTGTGCCAGCCCACTCCAACCCTGGAGGAAGTAGGGGAAGGAGGTGTCCTATCCCCTGTTTTGTGAGGCTTCACCGGGGAGCACGAAGAGTGTGGTCTGGGTTGTAATACCTTCGGTGTGTCCTGCCACAGAGATCTTTAGATGTAATGGTGAAGCCTGCTATTACTTCGCGTTGCAGAACTTCGTTACTTCTCTCTCAGGCATGCTTACTCTTTCAAGGCACCTCCAGGTAGGCCCTCGTGTGCCAGTAGAGCTCCATGTCCATGCTCCCGACACCCAGGTCTGCGGGACTCCTTACCGCACCTTCACCTTCAGTTTTTGCGATTCTGATGGGGGTATTGGGGGGA
This sequence comes from Ambystoma mexicanum, assembly GCF_040938575.1. Classification (NCBI taxonomy): domain Eukaryota; kingdom Metazoa; phylum Chordata; class Amphibia; order Caudata; family Ambystomatidae; genus Ambystoma; species Ambystoma mexicanum. The sequence continues at coordinate 91,225,310 of NC_090934.1, forward strand.
GAGGGAAGTACCCTCCTTCGATAGTTGTCCTTCACTTGTGCTTGTCGGGAGCTGCAGGCTATCTCTCTGTCTGATACGGGCCGTGCCGGGCTGCTGCTGTTAAGCCAAAGTCACTCAAGCCATCTTGGGAGAGTGTCAGTGTTAACTCGCCGTGCTTCGATCTTCGGTGTTTCTGCCCCATCTGCTACGGACTCGGAGCGCTTGTTGACAGGGTGTTCCAAACCCTGCCTGCTGGGTTGGGGGGGGGGGGGGCGGGGAGGTGTCAGGCTGTTTCCATTTGGAGGATTGCTGGCCCGCGCAATGGGCTCAGGCCTCGGAGCTCCCCGAAGCAACATCCAGTGCAGACGTTGGCTAGCCACGCTCCCCAGAGATGACCATCTTACAGGGAAGTCAAGCGTTGTAGTGGCAGGCAATGTAGACCACATCTTTGGAAAGAGCCAGCTGGTGATAAAACACTAATTGTTATTAAAACCTGTGCTGGAAATGGACCACAAGCTATGCTGCCATATGAGCAGCATAAGTTCAAACATCCTTTGGACAATAGCACTACAATTTTCCGGTCACATGAACTGCATACAGGAAGTGGAATTGGGACATTTGCATGTTTATCTGACCATGAATTGCACAAATTAGTAACTCTCTTTTTGTTATGTATATATGGCAATGTTTGATCGCGTCCGAGGTCAATTTGTCAATCATTTGGAACTTATGCCTTCATTTTGATGATGCCCTACTAAATCATCTAATAGGTAAATGCTTTGTCTGAATTTAGTTGGCACTACTCCTCCCTTTTTAGTGTACCTGCTTGTTAGAAAGTAGTCTGTAAAATGTTGGGATGGAGCCTAGTGCTTTTCTCCATTCCCAAAGTTCCCAAGTGCTTTAGAATTAGGCAAAACTTCTGTTAACTGTTTTCTAAGCACTACAAGAGTCCAAGGGGGAGGAGGTTCACTAAATAAAGATAGGTAGTATTTAAAATATAAGGTTCAAATAACCAATAGTTGGAAACCCGTATAAATGATATTTTGTGTAGTTTTAAAATCTCAACGCAGGCTCTCTGCCAAGAAAGAATGTGGCCTGGCTAAAAATGGATCGCAGAGCTCATGCAGTGTTGCATCACTGAGGCTCAGGATAGCAGAGAACACGAGGTAACTCAGCAGCTGTTCCTGACCATCACAAGCCAATGGAGACTAAAAAAAAAAAGATTCAGCACGACCTACAGAGTACTAGGAAACAAGGGTTTTTTGTAGGAATTAATGGACCAGATCAAATATACTTGAGTTAAGAGATGAGAGAATGGCGGGAAGATGTGTTTATGTATGAATGTTTATAACATAGCAAATTATGCTAAACAAAAGCAACAATGTATTCCTGCAGAGGCAACATTATGTTAAGTAGCCTGTCCCAAACAGAACATAGCCATCCCAGAATGAAGAACTGCAGCATCCCTCGAAAGGCAAGAAGGACAATTCAGGATGAGCTCTGCAGGTATCCAGTAAGCAAGTCAAGAGTATTTAAGCCCCAGGCCCAGCACCAGTCTCCAGGACATGGGAGCCAGCAAAGGAAGACAGAATGCGGTCGCAATGGCAGAGTCCTCTGCCATTCGCCCCAATCCTCATCTTTGTAAAGGTTAAAGTTTGTTATCTCTTCCAAGATAGACTCATGGCCTTAATTCCCTAGAGGGGTGCATTTACACTGGTTTGAGCGTGATCAGGGGGTACCCCAAAATATTTAAGGGGTGCTCCTGTAAATTGGGGTTCGCTTTCAAAAACAATTGTCGGTTCACCTGGAATCTTTCATGACCCCACTTGAGGTAGATCAGTCAGCTTTACTGTAGCAGTTGCACTTGCTTATAGTCCTATCTCCCAAAGTGATGCTGCTTTTAAGATAACACGGACAAGTCCTCCTAATGTGTAGTGTAGACATAGGTTTTGAGCCATTACTGTGAATATTAGTCAAGCTATTATTGTCTCTTAGCCTTGATGTTTTTTTTTTATCCAAAAAAGTATTCTTTTTTGCTTTGACTGAAACTTAATTCCAGCTTAATGGCATTCCTCTTAAATCATTTTACATATTCTAACCGTTGTCCCTCTGCTCCATTCCAAATTAGAAATAAGTCACCAGTACACGTCATCTTTAGGGCTATTCCATTCCCCCGCCCCTTAAAAAGTTGCATACTATTAGGCAAAGCAAGTGTCCTTTTCAATCGTCCTAAACTGCAGCACAGGTGTGGCAGCAACAGCGCAGACCTGATTCTCATGCGTAACTCGTTCACTATACTTGGGCAGCAGCATAGCCCTATTGCCACATACAGAACAGGAATAGAAGTTGTGTAAAGATTACAACTCTCCCTCCTCTTACAGGTTGTCCTTTCAGAATGACCAGGTTGCTTAGACAATCTCACTGCTGTGATTGTGAACAAAGAGGGTTGTGGTGTACTCCCGTGAAACTGTCACCTGCCTAATTTGAACTATACTGATCCTGCGAACGGCTGCCCCACTGTCCTCCTGTTAAGGAGTCTGAAGATTCACAGGATCTTGTCACTTCTCCCTTACAGTGGAGCCCTTCCCTATGAGGCTAGGGAGTTCAGCCCACTACGCAACAGTCCCCCTAAGGGACGCGGTCAGCAGGACCTCACATGGAGAGACTTCCCCTCTTGAGGACAAGGACTCGCATTCCGTGAAGCAACTCCATGTCCCACTTTCCCATGAACCCCCAGACCATCACTGTCTCAGTAGTCACATCCTGAACAAACCACTATCTGCTATTTTAATGCGACTTCCAGTATTAAAATCTAGTGGAGATTCACTGAGAAGAAGAGAGGCAGAGAAATGCTGATCACTCCTCCATGGCAAATAGAGAATACTGTGAAGAGTTTGAACTGTGGAGTAAGAAAGAGAAGAGAAGGAGGAAAAAGATAGAACAGCTGCAACTCAACCTGTCCAAGACAGAGGTTGCTCTGTTTGGACCCATGCATCACCTTGCGGTAGGGAAGTGCCCCCAGATTCCATGTTTTTTAGGGCCTGAGCTTAAGCTTGCCTCCAATTCAATACAGGTCGGTGCCAAGGTTCAGGTGGTTTTCTACTCCTTGCGCCTGTTATGTCAGTTTTTGTCATTTGTCCCAGAAGATGATCATGCTGTTGTAGTAGGTTCATTGGTGAATTCACATCTAGACTACTGAAACTGCCTTCTTGCTGGTATTCCGGTCAAACAGCATCAAAGATTGCAAAAGGCACAGAACACTGTCGTAAGATGTCTGTCGATAAGGTACTTCCTCTCACCGGACATTAAACTGGCTGCCTGTGGAAGACGCAATTCATTTTAAGGTGGCGTGTTTGACATTTAAGAGCTTGATTGGTGTTGCTCCCTTGTACGTGGGAGATAAAATTAGCCGCTACCACTGAGTAGTATGCTACGTTCAGGGGATCAATTGCTGTTGTCAATCCCCTCTTCCTCTTATGTTGCAAGGGGAGACTGAATGTTTGTTGGTTATGGTCTGAGGCTGTGGAACAGCCTCCCTCAAGCAAGTAGAGCTCTTAATTCCTTTTATCAGTTTTGCAAAGCCATTAAAACCTTCCTCTTCAAATAATGGGCCGATGGGGGCCTTAGGGCTGTTAACCTTGTTTCGTCTGATGAAACGGTCCCTGACACTGTCGGTTGGTTTCTCTTGCTATTTGGCCTTTATACAATTAACTTAGTTCTATGCAGGTTTAAATATGCACAATAAAAGATGATTCTCCCTTCTCCCCTCAGGAGGACCTAGCTCAGAAACATAAAAAGCAAAGGAGGACTTACATTAGGTCATCGTATTCACGGAGCTGGTGAAGCCCGGGAAGTTCGAACATAAAAGAGAGAAGCCAGGGCATTCTGGAAGGTCCTCAGTCGAGAGGATGTGGAGAACGAAGAGTGACTCCAGTGGTGCAGAAGCCGGCAGCGAGCAGACTCCTGTCTGTGGCAAGCAGTACCAGGTGGTAGTGTGACCTCAAGGAGCTGGATGCCGAGACCATCCAGCAGAATTCTCCACAGAGACCCAAACAGAGGATAGGAAGCCTTTATTGAGACTGCATGATACCGACACCACAAGAAGAATCGGTGATGCTAACTCGACAAGCTAGAGGTAACTGGAGCCAAGAAAAGCCAACCAGTGAGTGAAAAGCAAACAGCAATCCGGTGTGCGTTTCCCCGCAAGCGAATACAAAGTATCCAAGAACACGCGTAAGGAAGAAAGATGTGCTTGTTAAAACTGTGAGTCTTGGTCGCCGGGTGATCGCATCCATGACAGTTCATTGTGAAACGCTTCTCTATATACCATAGACCGTCAGGCCTGACGATCTCCAACCCCACCACCCAGGGCCTCTGTCCAGACGTGAATTCTAAATCGTAGCGGCAGCCTGACAGAACTCTGCACCTGACAGAATTCATTCATCACCTCATCCACTGGAACTCGGCACACGCCAAATCCTAAAAGCCAGTTATCATCGTTAATCATGGGCAATTGTGCAAGACTAGTAACCCAAGTACCAACACTCTTGAACTTGATCAAGGCCAAGCAATTATGCACCACGCAATCTGCCCTAGATGGCACCTGCCTGCTAACGCTACACCCCTGGCATCCCAGAGCAGAACTAGATATCGGTAGGAGAGGGAGAAGTAGGGGTGGGGGGGCGTCCAATCATTTAAGCTTCTAATCTCTCCTGCCATTGAATGTCTATAACAGAACTACCGACCGTTAATTCTATCTAGCAGAACTAGAAACCCTTGCGCTAATCGGCACCTATGAACTTAATAACTGACTTGTAATTATACACTATCAAAGCTGGAGTTGCCTCACTTGCAAATCCTTATGAAGAACTATAGCAAGAAACGCTGCAGCACTTATTTGTTACTAATCTCAGCTCTCTGGGTATATCCAAGTAGAAATACCTACCAGGGATTCAATTTAACAAATTGCCGACCGAAGATAGTGCTAGCAGTTATGCAATAAGAACATGAGTTTTGAGACTGACCTCCCTCTCTCGCCCAACAAGCATCACCAAAATATGTGACCCACCAAGATAAAGGGAGGTTCCACGCACTTGACAGGGACCAGAAGTTGAACTGAAACAAGTTCCCCCTGGAAAACAGACACTCAAACACATCACTATACTAACTCTTTCCTCTGCACCAACAAACCTTTAGAATGCAGCTACAACCCTCGAATAATTCAGCCTGGCTGCACACATACTTACACACAGCCACGTTCACCTCAACAGCCTTTAGAACGCAGCTATACCCCTCGAATTCGGCCTACCTGCACACATAACATCTCCTTCAAGCACCATCGCTGCCAAAATGCAGATACCATTTCCATTGGTTTTACTGCACACATTCTGCTGCTCTTACACAGACACCACACCACACCACACCACAGCTAACGCTAGTATGCATCTACACATCACCCACTGCACACTGGCTGCACACAAACAGATTGCACCCATGCACGTTGTACTACACTACTCTCTCCACTGACCTGGACTGCGGTCCCCGAGGGCGTTAAACCCACAGCGCTTTGGAATCATAATAATGGTAAAAGGCGATATACAAATGCCAAATAACATAACATAAATGAAACTGCAAACCTCCTAGAGAAAGGGGGAGCTGTGTGCAGACAGCAAGTGGGAGCAACATCTGAAATGTAAAACCCCTTGTGAAAAGGTTATTGCAAATGGAATAAACTGAATGAAACTAAACCAATAAAACAGAACTGATTGTTCCCCTTATCTGAATAAAATAAGACTTCTCAAGGAATATTGAACTCTGCATTGAGAAAGCAAAAAGATAAAAAGAAAGACAAACAGCCATTCTCATGCATTCAAATGCTTTGGAACGCCTATGAGGGAGATTTTACCACGGGAAGTTGGAGAAAGACATTTCCCCATTGAACTGCTTCAGGGTTAGGGATATTTTAGGTGGGACACACTCAAAAATAGCAGCAATTTTGACAGAAAAATCATGATTTTCCCCCCTAATTAAGGGTGTTGTCATGTATGCATCCTTTTTTTACTCTGCATTGAGAAACCAAAAAAACCTAAGTGTGAGCCGAATTATGTGAACTGCTTATTATGTGAACTTTGAAGGAAGATTGTAAGCTCTTGGTTGCTTGACCTGTAATGGGTGGACTTATGGTCTGAAACTGCACCCTGGCCAGAGAACGTCTTGCTACCAATCGTTGAAACTCGTTGTGGTGAAAGCTGACAACCAAGTGCCACCAGACTTTGGGGGGTGGGGGGTGTGGAAGGAGTCCCGAATGGTAAAATATTTGTGAAAATATCAATGCTGCAAGCTATTTTTCTATTTTAAGAACTTACGATAAACTTGGGGAAGGGAACCCTAAGCTTTGGTATCTTTTAACTGTATTTCCCAGAGTTGTTATTAAGGTGCTTTATTTACAAGGTGACACTGAACTTGGGGAACGGAAACCTAAGTGTTGGTGTCTTCGTACTGTGTTGTCCTGGGACTGTGTTGAAATTGGGGAAGTGCAACAGAACTGTATTTCTGTTTGGTGGTTTGAAGGAAGATGAATTGAACTTTACAAGGAACTTATGAACAATCTTGAGAAGAGGCTGAACAAATAAGCCAGAGCTGGAAATGGCTCAGAACCTTAATGTTGGAATCCCTATTGAGGTTTTGGTTGTATATCCCAGCACAGTGTTTGTAATAGTTGTAAGTGCAAGTATAGGATTTTGAGATAGAGGGACCTTTAAGTTTAACATACTGACAGACTTTCCTAAGTTTCGTTAGGCAGGGAATTCCCTCCATAGTTGGGGCAGGTTAGGCATTCATCCATCCTGATTTTTACTTTAATAAAGTATTGTTCAACTTAGAATCTGCTGTCTGTATCTCCTTCCATGATGCCAACCTCACATTTCATAATTTACAAAAATGTGTCGGTCTATGTTCACTCCAACCCATGTTACCCAAAGGTCACTTGGTTCGAACCTACATGAATATCATTTTGTCCTTTTGTTTCCATCATGTAAAAGAGATTGCTCATCACGCTATTATTCTGAGCAAAGTGTTCTCCTTCAATAATTAAATGTTTATATTTTAAACACCTTTAAATACTATGGGAAAAAAAATAGTAGTAGTAGAAAAAAAAGCACTGACTCCAACATGTCACATTTGCTTTTTTCTTTTATTTGCTTGCTTGTGTGTCCTTTCTTTTTTCTTTTCTATTGAGACTGTAGTGTGAGAAACAATTTCAGCAATAACTGCTGCACTTTATGGAGGATAAACTATGAAAAATAAAGTGCAAATAAAGCCAGATAAGCAATTATGTTTATGGTATTTGAATCCCTAATTTTCTCTCTAGGCATTCTGAGATGCCTGATCACTGGCCAAGCTGTTCAGTGTTTGTGACTTGAAACAAAATGCCTGTAATAGTGAACTAGGATTACCCATCGGTAACATTTCCTCAGCTGGGTTATGCTTATCTACAAGTTTGTTGTTGTACTCTTTGGTGTTGTTTGGCTTTTGTGAAGTGAGGGGGACATGGGAAGTGTTGCGCTTATCTTTTTTAGGTTTCTTCAGAGACCAGTGCTACTGTGGCATTCGTGGGAATTCAAAATGGGCTAGTCTACTGATTCTCTGCCTAAGACTCTACAGGAGATTAATGTTGTTGTGTATGTTGAACTGATTATACTTTGATCCAGCCTTTTTCATGGGCACTGCCTTTACTTCACCACAACCCTATATATCACAAGTGTGATCCTCCAACACACTCACTCTTTGCAGACCTGCCCAACTCGCTGACAAAGTGAAGGACAAGAATCTTGGTCGCCATCAGCAAATATTTATTCTCACTGCATCCTCTCATGTCTCTCTATCCCCAGGGAAGTGGTGGAATACATGGTACAGCACTTCAAACCTCAGATTTTTGGTGACCGCAAACCAGTCTACGATGGCAAAAAAAACATCTACACAGTCACGGCCCTTCCAATTGGCCATGAGCGGGTGAGTTCTCGGAAACCTTCTGCGAGAGCAGTCCAGCCTCACATTGGCAAGTGAATCTTTCATATTTAAAAATTGATATTTTTAAATGGTCACAAAATCTGGATTATGTTTCAGAGGATGGGTACTGCCACCATCCTTTTATTTGCTTGTTTGTATGAAGTGATAAATATACCAATGAAGATCTGTGTCCAAGGGGACGCTGCTGTACAGGTCATCGAAGACTCCAGTAAAACCAGCGAGTTAAAAACCTCTAAACAAGTCTATTTTTATTGTTTCATTTTTATAAAATAGAGACCAATTTTAATAGTTTTCAGTAGTTATGCTTTATTTGGACTAACTCATACAACCTGTACATACATTAAATAACCATAAAAATGAATTAAGCAATAAGCCTCCACTTCAGGTAATGCCCCAGGGCCCATAGTTACAGGTCCGAGTGAAGCTGCCACTCGTGGAAGGAACCCGAAGCTGCAGCGGGGCCTTATCGGCCGGGTAATGCCCCTGCGAGGGCCAATGAGCTTGGTTGTTACAAGCTCGTTGACCCTCTCCCGGTACTAATACACTATTTAAAACCAAGCTCATCTGGGCAAGCAATGTTGGAACATTCTAAAACTGATGCCACAGGTTATTTGTTAACATGCAGTTGTGTACTATTGTTAATCAAGTTGCCAAAGGGCACGCTGATTTTAATAACTTCTGTCCCAATGACCACACCCTATACACAATAATTAGCCACTGCAAACACAGCAACAGAGCTGTGTGAGCTATTAACGACAACTAAACAAATGGTTCACATTAAATCATATTGAAGTAGATTTGCAGAAGATTGACATTGTTTGAAGGTTTGTTTTTTCACTTTATTAAGCACAGCCTTACATTCTTTCACCAAATTCTTTCATGTTGTGGGCAGATAAAGTGCTATTGCATTTCCCAAAATATGTCACAAACGGGGCAGATCTTGCTTACATGTGGGTTACTGGAGTTTTTGATCACTGCCAACGACAGAATAACTAAGCACATTTTGACATAAAGGCTGCACGTGGTTATTGGATAAATATAACAAGGTAAGAATTGCACCCTTGATTGAGATTACCATAGGATAAGCTTCAAATGAAGATCTGGAAGGATTATTTCGTGAAATGCCCTCTTGTAACCAGTCCCACAGTCAATAGAGCTTGAATTGGTAGAGGCGGTTTCGATCCACAAATTTGGAAGACCGATGTGGTTGGCCATGTCCTTCACATGTATAAACTTACACAGCATCTTGCCTCCTGTATATTTGACATCAGCTTGAGCCCCCTTAAAGTTATACAAGTATGTATAGTGATGACCATAAACGTAAACAAAGCCGCAGGGGTTTACATTCTTTTCTGAATGCTGTGTGCACACGCTTTAATTTCATTTGTACTAAGATATAAGCTGCCGTCTTTGGGAGATATTCCATCTTCAGAAGTATATTTTCTGTGTTAGGCAATTTGAGAAGTGCAAGTATGGCACCCAGTGTTTGCTCTGTAGAGCTCAGAGATAAGTGCCTGATACTTAGAAACCTCAGGTATAGTTGTAATGTCCCTGTTTCCAAGGGAGTAAACCTCAATAGAGTTGAACAGGTTTGTACTTAAGTTATCCTTATTAATTTGACCGCCCCATTTACTATTTTTGTCAATAGACAGAGATTATTAAAATTGATATTTGTCACAGATGACTCGAGGAATATGAGGCTCGGAGTTAGTTCAAGGGTTTTAGTCGGTTTTTCAGGCCCATAGGGTTGTCCCTCCCTCGTCTCAACTACGCTACAGTGGATAACCTAAAGCCAAAAGCTTTCTCTACCTAATCTCACCCAGGGATTTCCCAGATTCCCACTAGACAATCCATGGGTTAGTTGTCTAAAAAGGGGATGATGGATTGTGCCTCTCAGTCACTCTGCCTGATTTGAGATACCGGAAGGTGTCTCCCTGACTAGTGCCCGGGGATCTGTCACCCAGGTAGCCAGGACACAGCCATCGCTTTTGGATTCAGTCCCTGGGGGCGGACCAGTGAGGAAGGATCACCTGGATGGGGGGTCCTCGGGGAGTAGAAGTCGGGCAACGATGGGTGAGAAGCGGCATCCCCCTTCTTATAACACCTTTTCCCCATCCTACAACGTAGGATACTCAAATACTCTACCCCGGCCCCTTATCCGACACAAATGCTTTCGCATACCACGAAAGACAATGGATGAACACCAGAGCCGTTTACCTGACATGTCCCAACGCAGGGGTCCGGCAGAGTCAGGCAATTGACCAGAATTACACATACCTGACGGCCTTTTGTTTCCCCGAAGGGATAAAAGGTGGAGCACAAGAGCACGATATGAGCAAGGCAGATCGCATGACGAGGCAGCTAACCCAGTACGGCAGTTTAAGAGGAGGAGAAAGGTGGCAAGAAACGAAAGGGTGAAGAGGAGAGACGCGACCTTGCCCTTTCTGACCAAGAGCCGTGAAACCTCTGTGGAAGTAATTTTAATACCGCAAAAAATAGCCAGCGTGTGATGCAGCAGATGTCAACGGTACCCAGGACCCTCCTCTGCTGGTAACCAAGCCAGCGAGAGAAACCTGCTACCGTGCTGCCGTCCTTGACTCCACAGACAAGAAAAGCCAAGTGGTTCATCGCAGGCGATGAGTCGAGGGGAGAGCTGATAAGTAACCGAACTGTGTTGAACAAAAGAAGCAAATGGCTAATTGAGGAAAATATGAAGAACTGTTGATACGAGAGGGGAAAATTAGCTATAGAGGGGTCTGGCACCAAGTGGGTGCTCACTCGAGAAGCTCTGAGGTGAACACCCTATTGTTGAAACTACCGTTACCAGATGGTTTTGGGAAAGGCGCTAGAAAGGGGTCAATATGGTCATACAGGGGTCTAGCAAAATTCCCTGTACAGATGAATGTTAAGGTAAGTGAAGTGAATCTTGCATCGTAAGAAAGTAGAAGGAATTGTGTGATTGGCAAAACTTGGCAAGAGTGAACCCGATGGAGGGATGCAGATGGAAAGTGGGGGAAGCCTAAAGTCACGATGAACATTGGGTTGACAAATGTAAACCGACAGAGGGAAGTCCACAGTGAACTGTTTAAAAAGACATTAAGATTTGTGAATGCCATAAGGGAAGTTGATTTGAAGAAAGCCATGGTGAACCCAACGGAGGGAGGCTAACATTCAAGAATGGTCTGAACCCAGAAGAGGGAGATAAAGGGTGAAAAGGGATCACCCAAAGTACAAGCAGAAAGGAACTTTTGTTTATTTTGGAACACATCAGGTCCTCCGAGGCAAGATACGTTTTGTAAGAAAGGAGACTTAACCACCGAAGGTTCTGATAGCTGAGAGCCGAACTGTCATCTTGTGCTGGGGATGCTCGAGTGTGTGCTGTGCTCAGGAGTCCCGCCTTGTCCCGTGCTCCAAATGTGGGGAAGGGAGAACCCCGGCTACCACATCCTGACTTGTGAACACTTCTTTCTTGTGACTCTTATCCCATACCCTTTTGTATTTAGTTGTAAGAATTGGTAATAGGTTTCTTAGTATATACCCTTCTATTTGACAAGACGCCACTAGGACTGCCTTATTATTATTTGATGGTCGTAGCTTGCTCCCATCTTAGATTTAGGTTTAGCTTAGGCATTTTTCCACCCGACATATACAGTTTAATACACGCTTGAACTGTGATCACTTGTGTTGGTCTTTACTGGTGTCACCATGAGTTTCTTGCACTGACCCTGTTGTCTTTTTTATTACACTCACTTACTCTGATGTTTCTGTCTTGCTAAACTTTTCCAGGCAACTCTGCCTCTTCTTTTCCCTACGCCTTCCTCTGTCCTTCTTATGTCTCTCTCTTTCTAAGCCTTGCTGCCAAATTCTAATGTTACTTCTTCCTCTACAACACTACTGCTGCTCCCTCCTCTGCACTATTACCTCTGCTCCACCACACCTTCTGTTCAAACACACGCTGGATATTGAGCTCGCCTCTGACCTTCCCCTCTCCATCCCTTTGACCACCTCTCTCTCCTGGAGTGATCACTCCCCCCTTTCCTCTCATCTCTCCCTCTCTACCCCTCAGGCCAAGCCAACTTCAACACTGCCATCCAACCCATGAAACGTGTATCACTTGAGGCTTTCACCACCACTTTCTCTCCCCCTCCTCCTCTGGCTGACTCGCATCCTGACACAGCCAGTTCCATGCTCTACTCTTCTATCTCTGATGCTCTGGATGTTCTTGCCCCTGTTATGAGGAGCCGCTTGAAGCCCAAAGCCAAGTGGAACTCTTGGTACGACTCCGACCTAGCTACCCCTAAACACAAGTGTAGGGTGGCTGAGTGGAAATGGCGGGCTTCTTGTACATCCTCTGACAAACTGGCCTGCCGCCTGCTCCAAAAGCTATACCGTCTCCTTGTCCGAACTAAGAAGAGAGCCGACATCCAAGCCTGCATCTCTGTGGCATCTAACAACTCGGCTGAACTCTTTAAAATCTGCAAGGAGCTGGCCAACCCTGCTGCAATCTCTACCTCTCTGGTCGTCCCCCAGGCCCTTTGCACAGCCCTTGCCTCTCATTTCATCTCAAAACCCCAGGACATCCTGTCCACCCTCTCATCCTCTCCTCGTCTTCCCCCTATCTGCTAACTCTGGCCCTCCTGCAGCCTCCCCCCTCCCTCTTTCCCTTCCTTTCCTCTGTTTTCCCCTGACGAAGTTTCTAGACAAGTTCGATGTATGAAAGTCTTGTCAAAACAGGTTTGTCTTGTCAAAACTGGTCGTCTAAAACCATCACGGACCACATTGACACTATTGCTCCTGCCCTGGCTGACTTCTGCAACCTTTTTTGCCTCTGAAGCGCTCTTGTGCACCCTCTTTTCAAGAAACCCACAGCCGACCCCTATTGCCCAGCTAACTACCGCCTGATCTCCATCACTCCTTTCATGGGCAAACACCTGGATAACTGGCTATCTCCCAGCTTAATCTTCACACCGATTCTGTTGATTGTCTCCATGACCATCAGTCTGGTTTCAGAGCTGCCAGAAGCACGGAAACTGCTCTCCTGAACGTCCGTGAAGACCTGCTCTTCAACCTTGACTCTAACATCCCTTCTGTCGTCATCCTACTCGATCTCTCTTCTGCCTGGGTATCACCGATCAGGCCCTGGCCTGGCTGACCACCTTTCTCTCTGATCAACCCTCTCAGGTCCAACTTGCCTCCTTCCTTTCCTCTATCTCACTCTCTACCTGTGGTGTTCCCCAGAGGTCTAACCTCTATCCCTGGATGTTCAACCAATACCTGGCACCCCTTGCCCACCGCATTGCCGCTCTCTGCTCCAACTTTCAGTGCTATGCGGATGACACACAGCTCGTTTTCAGGCTTCCCTCTGCCACCTCTTCTCCTTCTCTCATCTCGGACTGTCTGCAATCTAGGATTGGTATTCCGCCCATGATCTCTGCCTTAATGCCAGTAAGACAGATTCTTCTCATCGGCACACCTGCACCCTCCTTTCCTGTCACTCTCTGGCCGGCCTCCCTTATGCCGTTTCCTGTTCCCACCTGTGAGGCTAAGAACCTCAGGGTCATCTTCGACTCCACACTCTCCTTTTCTCCTCACATCTGGCGTCTCTAAGAAGTCAAACTACCAACTGCATCTTCTCAGAGGTATTCTTCCTCCAGAAGCATACTGTACTGTCTCTAGAGATCTGGTTCTCTCTAGGTTAGACTACCGCAACAGCCTCTTTCTAAATATGCCTGCTTCTACTCTTCACCCTTTGCAACTCATCCAGAGCAGGACTGCGAGACTTGTCCTTGGATCGTATCTCTCCAGCCCTGAAATCTCTTCATTGGCTCCCAGTGGCTGCAAGGATTAAATTCAAGCCCCTCTGCATTGTCCACAAGGCTTTCTGGGGCATGGGTCCACAATACCTTAAACTCTCCCTCCTTAAATACCGTCCTACTGGAGCCCTTCGCTCCTCCACCTCCAACTCACTCAGGGTCAGTTGCTTCTTCAAGAAATGAGTTGGGGGTTAAGCTCTTTCCTCAGCTGGGACCTCTCTCTGAAACTTGAGGAGCACCATCTCTGGTTCCGGAAGCACCTCAAAACCTTCCTCTTTGCTTCTGCTTTCTATCCTCCTCCCCTGCTGATCTGTCTTCTTCGGCACCGTGCACCTGGTTTACCCTCTGATTTCGGACCCAGGACCCTGCCCACCCAGCCACACACCCGCACTGCCTCCTGGCAACCCTTGCCGACCCTTTGGTCTGTATATGCAGCTCTACAGTCCCCTTACTTGCACTTATTAGACACCCCTTGTCTGTGCCCTTAACCTTGTACGTGCCCCCTTGTTGGCTGCACTACCACTTGATGTTGTTTTATCTCTTGCTCAGCACTTTCCACTTCTCTCCTCTCCCTTGCACTTTCATCCTTCCCTCTCCGCTGCACTTGCGCATTCTCAGTTTCACAGGGCCTAGTAAGATTGTTGTTTTGTTCTCCCTTGCCTCGTCACGCTCTGAAACACTTGTATATGAGCGTGATACAAATAAAATATCATATCCTATATAACACCCTCCTTGATCTTACACAACTACTTCACATTCCTTTTCTACACTCCCTCTCCTAAATACGCTTGCCACACTCTCACAATGCACGACCACTTGCACTCGCTAACCAATGGTTCGCCTGCTCCAAAAATCCCCTCCACACTCCACTCCACCATCCTTTCTCCTGGTCTGTCTCCTCGTCTGACCTCCCCTGAACAACCCACAACGTCCTGGACTCAGGTGTTACTTTTAACCTCCTCCCTATCCTCTGATTGGTCTGCTATGCCTGGCCAATCTGGCTCCATCTTCCCCACCTGGCAGGTTGTACATACAACAATGTCTTCATATAGGCCTTAAACACCACCCCCTTTCTCGGAGCGGGGCTGCAGCGGAATAACAATGGCAGTCCTACAGTGTCCCAGTTTATGTTGGATGGTGTCCACCTTTAAGTTAAGTGCAGTCTTTTGTTTTTGAGGTGGGGGGTTATTGTATGTCTCTGGTGCTCTGGGTGACCCTTCCCAGTCAATGGGCTTCAATAACTGCCACATAGGAGCTCTGTTTCCTGCCTATTTGCTTCCCTCCGGTGGTGCTGTTTGTATGTCGCTAGCATTGGATCTCTGATGGGGGCACCAGGTTTCATGTCTCTTACCATTAGCTCTCCATTCGAGTGCTCAGAGCGCTTTGCGTGGGATGCTGATACTTCTGTATCATGGGTGCTCTTCTCCTAGGTCTGTTGTTTCTTTAGAAGGAAAAGAGAAATCTTGGGTAGCATTTGAAGTTATAAGCATGGGTGATGGTAATTCGTCCTGTACTTTGTGGTAGGCCAGACATAGGAGACGGACAAGAAGACATGTTTTAAAGTGTCTCTGTTTTTTATTAAAGTAAAGAAATGCCTTGTTTATCCCTACTTCTATGATGAATGTTTCCTGTTCTAGAAAATAACCAACAGGTTCTCAGCAGGACGTCTTACACAAATAAACCTTGTCCTCTGCCCACAATCTATTCTATCCTATGGACTGGCCCTACCACTAACAATAAGAAAACATAATTTAACCTGGAGAAGTGTTCTTACTCCCCTCTTGCTTTTGGTGTTTGCCCTCTCCCCCCATCTCCCACCCTCCAGATTGTCTCTCAAATTCTCCTCTTGGCCCTTCAGGTCTCAGCCTGTTCATGCAGTTCCTATACAAAAAGGGGGCTCCTGATCCCCTCACCAAAGTCTTGCTTAACTTAGAAAGTTTGTTCCTTAAATGCAACACTTGGGTTTGTAAATCGTTCAACTTTGTAGCCTGTGTCTCCGGTATACCCCTCCATGGAATTTCAGAGTCTTAAGTAATGGGATTTCCTAGTCTCGGCTTCACATGATTCTCCATCCTTCTTGAGTGGCTTAGTTTCTCAGCCCGGACTGGGCTCTCTGGTACTTCCAACCTTTTCATTATCTGGTGGCTATCACCCCCTCACAGGGTCTTTGTTTCAGGTTCACCCCTCCATGGTGCTGGTTTCTCAGCCCAGACTGGACCCCTTGGTCCTTCATACCTTTTGATTATCTGGTATTTCTAACACTCACAGGGTCTTTGTTTCGGGTTCACCCCTCCCAGGTGTTTTTATTTCTTATAGTCTCAAGTAGCCAGGCCTGGGTCCTCTATCTCTTTAACCTCTCTGTTTCTTTCCAATCTCATGTCTCTGTAGGCTGTTGGATCGTTCAGCCCAACATGGGCTGTTCAGCCTCACTGACTCGTGGGTTGCATATTGGTCTCACCCCCTCCGGGGGCCTTGTGTATCACACACGCCTGCCTTTACAGGAAAAATCCAGCTCATCTCTCCGGTAGGCTCTCCTGGCTCCCCATTAGGCATACCGTGAGGTTTGAGTAAGTTTGTTGATGTTATCGATCAGCCCAGCTCAAGGCGATGAAAAGCTCAGGGGGATGAGAAATTCATGCCATTCTTTGCTCTTTGGTGGCAGTTATTGAGAGATGTTATTCCATTTGTTTATATGTAGCTGTTGCATGGGTCAATAAGTATGTGTCCTTTAGCAAGGCAGTGTAGCCGCGTTTCTCATTAAGTTTGTATGTCACTGTAAAAGGTGGAGAGCAGTTTATTTTTTTTCTGCAGTGATTTGTGGGTATTCTGGAAATGCCTTGTAAGAGTTGGTGTGAGTTCTTGTCTGTGTTAGGGCGTCATGGTTTCCTGGCTCAGTCTTCTTGTGTTAGCGGTTGGAGGTGCTGCATGTGGAACTGTTGATGTAAGTAAGTGATGGTATTTTTATGTCATTTATTAGAAATATTTGTTTGTTACAAACTTTATTTTAGATGTCCTTAAATTTTATTTCCTTGCATTTAATTTCTTTCTTCCGTCTCTCTCTATTACAATTTTATCCTTTTAATAGCTTGTCAAGATAATCAACTACTGCACAAGTCACACAAAAGGTTGTCACCAGTAAAGAGTGCACGCCACCCCTCTTCCATGTTTCCATTTAGGGGAGCACTTCTTTGGGTTTTTAGGACTAAGCATTCGATGACCAAATGTTTTAAGGACTCAACTGTGATGTTACAAAACCGGCAGTGGTTGTTTTGAGTGTTCTCGTCGCTTTTCAAGAATAACATCTCCTTAGTTGGAAGCTAATTTAAATGCAGTCACTAGAACTGATCTTGATGAGGTCTTGATGGAAATTTTCCCAAATATTAAGTGATGGTATTTATGACGAAGGTCCAGAGTTATCGTTGGTGGTGGTGCGTAAGGACAAGATGGAGTTTCATATGTTAAGTCCGAAACACACGTCAGTGGCTCCTATTTATTATTATTTTTTATTTGTTTGACTCAGAGTCTTTACAAAACCACATTAAAAAAGAAAGATTTACATACATTTATATATACAATAAATCAAATTTTGTTTCATATTTAAAAGATTTCGTCCCAAAGTGACCGTTAGACTATTCCAGCCATTATTTTTAAGATTAATCAATTAAGGCACTTATACATGGCTAGCACCCCAAAATGGCCATGTTATGAGGTTTCTGCTTGTCCTTTTGGCCATATTGTTATTTAGCCTTCTTCCTGCCCTCTCAGGTCCAGAACTGCCATATATGGGATGCCCTTTCCCAGCAAAAGCTGCTGCTTGCCCAGGCAAAGGGGTGATTTGTGTTATGTGGGGGCTGGGACTGCCTGGTCCTAGTACACATCTTGGTGCCTGAATGTCTGTTGCTAAGCCAAAGTTGTGGCCAGTGGCCTTCCATGATTGGAGAGCTACTGCCAGTTTACATGGTGCAGATCCTTACCATTGGTGGACCTGGGCGAGCTTCCAGTTCAGATCTTGGATAAATGGAGCACTCTTGCAGCCATTCTTCAGATCATTGTTGGAGGCAAGTCCCCTACAAAGAAGAGCGGCCAGTTGACAGCCTGAGGACAACCCATGCAGCTGACCAGCACCAACTCCAGTGAAGTGCCAGTGAAGCCCTGCTCTTCTGCCTGATCTGAAGACCCTTGTCAGTGCTTTGACCCCTGGGCCGGTGGGTGTTCAAAAGGTTTTCTTTTTACAACTTTCCCTCCATAGGTTTCTATGGAACCCCATTCTTTTTGCTGTGTTTCTGATACTGTCCTGGCTTTTATATTTCAGTGTGTTGGTTTAAAATTAAAACTTACACTGTTATAAACATTACAAAACAAATCATTCTTGTTGTTTGCATAAAATCTGTCGATAAATCATCACTGCTGGAAAAAGAAAATTAAATAACATAATTGTGAAATCCAATTATATGGCGCTGTAAAAATCTTTTTTAATTTACGCAAGTTAATTGTTTGTAAAAATTGTATACAGCATTTGTCAGGGAACACGACACGCTCACAATCGAAACCAAAATTCAACAGAGGTTAGCCAAGTGTCGCTATGTACAAAGTTCTCAAAAATCAAACCTTGCAAAGAACTTGAGATGGATATTGTTCCAATAGATAGCATATGGACTTGCTGGATTTTGGTTGGTTGTAATGGGAGCAGAAAGCTGGTTAAGAGAATTATTTTGAATGCTAATAATTTCCCTTTCTAGTGAGTAAGTTTAGTCGAAAGTGGAGAAACTGGGTTCGCCAAAATGCATTGTGCAGATCCTTTGGATTGGTGGGCTTGAATTTGCTTCCAGCTCGATTCTTGGATAAGAGTAGGACCTCTGCAGCTTTTCCTCAGATCTACGTCGGAGCCAAGAATCCCTTGAAAAGAGAAGTCTGCTGAAGACTCCTGAAGTTGCACAGCATCACTTCCAGTATCCGCCCCGTTGAAACTCTGCTCCTCTTCCTAATCACAGAATACTGAACCTAATGGGACCAACTAGTCTCAATGCCTTCCCGAGGATTCTGCTCTTCTGAGCCTTTGGAAGTGTCCTTGGACTGCTCCGGGGACTGACCAGCTCCCTTGTGGGCTAGCTCTCCAGAAACATCACTGTTCTGCGATCGACTCCAGAACATTGATAGTCGCCAGCTTGTGCCACAAGTCGCTCTCACTAAATTGCAGCTTCTCTACTTCAAGGGAACATGTCCTGGAACAGCGTCTATGACCATGATTGGAAGGATGCCTGTCGTTGCATGCAAATGGTGTTCGTGGCTGGATTTTGACTTCCTCTATCCAGAGAAGTGTCATAAGGAGGCCTGCCTCGTTGGATTCTGCATTACTTCACTGACAGAGGTGGCATCTTGCATCAACTGCAGAGGAGCGATTCCCCCAGCGACCCAAAGATGATCCACAAAGATATTTTAGGACTCAGGTCCGGTAAGTTAGCACTAATGTCCCTGTCTACCCCTTTATCCCTCCTCCATAGGATTTAAAACAAAAATCTTTGTATTGAAGTTTGAAAGCATCACATTTCAAAAACATCACATATAGATATTTAAGGAGATACAATATAAAACATAACACAAAAAAATAACAGGGCAAATAGCAGGCTTGCTTACACAGGCATTGAGGTGTAGTCTTCTGACGTTATGCACAAAACGACAATGGCGAGCCATCACGCGGGTCTCCATTTTAGGGGCACAATACTACACGAAGCTCAGAGCCGACAAGATCAATTCAACAAATCATCTTTCAGGCATCTCAGATCTATGTGCAAGTGGCTGCAGCCTTTCATCCGAATCGCAGAACATCACCTGCAGAAGAGTCCTCCAAATTCGCAGTGGGCTCATTCATACGTCCCCAATGCCACGCACCATTCAGCCGTCTCATCCATAGACCATCTTGATAAATCGCTCCATCACACACTGTAGCTAGGGCCAGCACATGCATTCCATGACATAGCAATACACTGTTTAACCAGTACACAGGCCAGGTCCATGAACTTGACTATATGTCTGGTCTTATCTGGGTGGGAATATATGCCAAGGAGGCACTCCAAAGGGGTCCACATGTATCTGCTCACACACGCCTCCTCCAGGTAATGCTGAATTGCTGTACCGGTGTAAAGTAGAAGAAACCCTACCAGTTGCTTAGGGTACGGCACAGAAACCTATAACAGGGAGTGTTCAAATTATAGCCTGTCCAACGTACCATTTTATGTTTCTCTTTCCTAATGCCCATAAACCTGTTTTGAAAGCGGCCTCTCCCTGACCGGGAGGAGCAACGCAAGGGTAAACCAGAGGAGTAGCCGGCCTCGGGCGGCAATTGCAGCTACCCACACAGGATTATTCCTGTCAGAGGTTGCAGAACCAGCCCATTTCCCACCTGTTTTTCCATTATCTACGGTGAGGTAGGAGTGGGAAGGTTTGCAAGGGAGGAGGGTCTACTGTGAGAGCAGTTCATGTTAATTGTAAAATGAGTCCCATAGGTTAGAGTTGTGCCTTACACTGCTTACATCAGCAGTGATATCATTTTGAGAAAAGAAAAAGAAACTGACAGGAGTTTTATCCATTTTGGTAGGAAGTAGAGATGCTTCATTCAATATATCGGCTGCCTTATATTAACTTTGGTGCGGCTGTTGCCTGTATCATATTAGTGGCTAACTCTGTTTAAGAGAGAGGCAGAGAGAGAAAGGAGACTGATCAAGTTGCCCCATTTCAACCTCCACTCAATAGAATCATTAATGAAAACAAAACCTCCCTGTACTTTGTGACTGGTAACCTCTCATCATAGAGTTCTAGAGAGAGAGAGAAGAAACGTAATTTGCTCCACAGTGGGTTTTTATGGCAGTCTATTGTTTTGACAGATAGTGTTTTTTTTCAAGAGGGAGTATTAACTCTTATGGAGATCCGTATGGGTATTGCCCGGGTTGGTTGAGGGGCCAGTTGTAGTAAACTGCTGGGCAGAGTGAGCACTGGGGTTAGAGAGGCAGTTTAAAGAACAGAGCTGGGGTGTTGACTCAGCCCTGGTTTGTTTTGGGCTGCCCTTGATGTGTGGTTCAGTGAGCCTGTTTTATCGCAGCAACTGCTCACAAGATCAAATACGAGCAAAGCGAGTATGTGACTTTTGCAGCACGACTCGAATTAGTCTTTGAGAGCTGCGGTTTAGAGTGGATGTTCTGGTATCAGAGGTGATGGGTCTGCCGGAAGACAACTGTAGCGCATTTGTAGCATTCTGGCCAGATTTTCGTTTTTTGCCAGCTGTTTGGCGCACACCAATTTCTGTGTATTCCTCCGACAGATCTTCTTAGTAGGATTGGCGTAAGTTATGTCCTCTCATAAAGGTTTATGGGCATTAGGGAAGAGAAAAATGAAATGGTATGTTCGACAGAATGTAATCCAAACACTCCCTGTTTTAGGTTTCCGTGCCTTACCGTAAGCAACTGGTAGGGTATCTTCAACTTTACACTGGTATTGCAAGGACTGTATTAATAGGGTCAAAAGCTGGGGGGACACCTGTTTTTATTTTTGCTCTGCCTGCTGCAGGCAAATATCAGTTGAGTTGGAACAGCCCAGGTTCTATTGGGATGTTAGTTTTGTAAGGCTTGTCCGTGTCTCTCGTGGTGCTTTCGTTCTGTTGTGCGTATTTATGTCCGTATGCTAGACTGCTGCTACCATGGTTGCCTTTAGATATTTACATATTGAGTCATATTCTTCTCATTCAATTTACAAACTTTGGGAACATTTAGAGGTTTTTGTGCTGCGTATTCTGTGAGAATATCCAAGCATTGCTGATTGTATTCTAATGTGGTAACATAGCACCTGTATCAGGTTGATAGATATATATATGTGAGGCTTGTTGAATCTGATTAGATCACATCACATGCTATGCATAGGCCATCTAGTGGAAGCAGCAGAGTATTAGTTGTTTTGGAAATTCGAAAAGGGACGTTGACAGGGCGTGACAGTAATACTATCCTGAGTGTGACGTCCCCTGTACAAATGGTCATTCATACGTTGTCGTCTCTCAGATAGTTTGTTACACCATTATCGTCAGATGCTAAAATGCAGAGTTCCTTTTCGGATAACGCAATTAATGTAATTAGAGTTAGTCTCTCTTTCTGTCGTGTATATTGCCGAGCTTCGACAATCCCCTCGACAATGGTTACAAGGACAAACGTGTTGGACGCAGAGTTGCCTCGAAGACTGCTCTAGGCCTCGGCCCAGACAGTAGGGAGAGTGGGGGGCGGTCATATCTTAGGCTACTAAAAGAATGCATATTTCCTTTTTCTATATTCGCCAAGCTGCTTTTCCAACCAATTATGGAAAATACACCTTTTAAATTTTGGCCCAATTGCAACCATAAATTTCCCTGGAAGGACAAGCCCCGGCTGTGTAACCTCTGCCTTCCGAGGGATCACGACGAGGGCCACTGTTGAGCTTGTCAGCTTTTCAAATCTAAGACCCTAAAGGACCGAAAGACAAACCGTTGGACCCACCACGCCATGCAGGCCGAGGCCGCCATGGACATGGAGGGTGCCTCCAGCGATAGCAGCATCAACGTCTTTTCAGACAACAAAGGCGATGGGGAACCTTCGGATTCCCACGTGCTAGCCCCCTATCCCATCAGACAGGCCGGCAGCGATGTTACAGTGATGACACCCAGCGGCATTAGCAGACACAAGTCATCCCACACAAAGCACGTAACCCAAGGCCAGAAGTTGACGGTAATACTGTTTACACGGCCGCACACTACCTCCCTGTCCTTGGGCATTCAAGATCACGTTCGCCTCACGACAGGCCCCCAAAGTCACGAGATAAAGCCGACAGGGACGTAGTGTCCAAATACAGCAGCTGAAAACCGAGTGTCTGAGGACGTGGCTCTCCTGTCCGCCAAAATTTGACAATCCTCATTAACGTGGAAATTGTCAAAAAACACGCAGACTAAGAAAGTGTCCAATCTGGTGCAAAAACATGCACCAGAGACACTCCTTAAAGGGAGAACTTCGAAAGAACACACTTTCGAAGAGTCACCATTCCCATAGGGAGAAAGAAAGTGCATCCCATAAAGAGAAAGACAGTGTTTCCAAGGGAGGGTACTATGGCTGCAACTATGAAACACAAAAGGCAGCCTGCTCCAGAATTACCTCCCACTCCTGTAACTATACCAAGGTCCTCACAATGGTCTGCTGAGGACATTGATAGTGATGAGACGCATGTCTTTTATGGCAGATTTGTTTGAGAAAAATCCCCAGGCAATAGAAAGCATACAAAACACCACGTCTTCACAACCCCCAGCAAAAAGGGCACGTCCAGACACCCTTCAAGTCACCCCTCAGCAAGGCCCAGACCAATTTTATCTCTTGATCCCAATACAGAGTCTGAGGAGCAAGATACCCTAGGAGAGGTAGGTCATTACCATGATGAGGATGAAGAAGACGTTTACATCTTACCCTCTCCTGATCACATAGACCCGCCGGTGGCAGACTCACCAGTGGATAACTAACTACAATTTAATGACATGCTCATGAAAGCAGCAGAGCATTTCCAAATTCAAACTCAGGAAACACAATTAGACAAGGATTTTGTAGAGGACAAATTGGGAGACAAAAAGGCCGTAACCCAATGTATACCCATTCTACATTCAATACAGAGAAGAATTCAACCCTCTCTAGAAACATCGAATCAAATGCGGACGGTAAAACTGCACATTGAGAAAATGTTCTGCCCTGCGCCCACAGACCCCCTTTACATCGGGGGACAATAAAAACCAGATTCACTGGTAGTTACAACGACAAGGAAAAGGGCGGGAACACCTTTAGCTTTATCAGAAGCACCTTCCGATAAAGAGAGCAAGAAGATTTACACTCTTGGGAGGAAAGTGCCCACATTTTTCCATGCCCACTGTAGCTGTTGGTGATCAAGGAGATCAAATGCAGCACTTAGGTCTAATAGCACCAGCAGGCCGGTTTCACATGCTATGCATAGGCTACCATCTAGTGGAAGCCGCAGAGTATTACATTTTTTGTTTTCAAAACTTGAAAAGGGACTTTCACAGGGTGTGCCAGTAATACTATCCCTAGTGGGACGTCCACTGTACCCATGGTCCTTGATGCGTCAAGGACCCCAGATAGTTTTTTCCGCCATTGTAGTCGGACACATATCGCAGAGTTCCATCTACTGGCTGACGCCATTTCTTATGAAAAGTTTAACGTTAGACAGACTTTCTGTCCTTTCGAGAACTGTACACCACAAGATCTCCGGCAACGGCCTTCGAGGACAAGACCGTCCGTCGATAACAATGACCCCTGTCTTGATGAACTTTGTTTGCTGCCTATCTAGGCCCCATCAGGCCTCAGCCCTGCACAGTAGAGCGATTCGGGGGAGGTCATATTCCATCTCACTTTGAGAATACATATTCCCCTATACTTCCTTATATTCCACCAGGCTGCCATCTTTCCACATTATGGAAAATACTCCTTTTAAATTCTGTCCTTCCTGTAACAGGAAGGTTCCCTGGAAGGGTTTACACCAAGTGTGTAACCTTTGGCTCCCTAGCGACTACGCCGATAAACTGTGCAAGTCCTGCAAACCGTTAAGGCCAAAAACTTCAAAGGACCTAAAATCTAAGCACTGGTCCCACCATGCCATGCAGGCTGAGGCCACCAAGGATCTCGTGAGAGCCTCCAGCGATGTCAGCGTCCTAAATTATGCTGAAGGCCATCGGGAACTGATGGTTTCCCGTGTGCGAGCCCCCGACTCCAACAGGCAGGCCGGCGGTTCTGCTACGGAGACACCCGGCAGTTCAAGCACCTCCATGACCCACCACACTAAGCATATTCCCCATGGCTCACAGTTAACCATGTCGCTGACCGATAAGCCACACGGGGTGTCGAAGGGAAGGTCTGAAAAGACCCTGTCTTCTGGGCCATCATGGTCGCGATCACCACATGAATGTCCCACGAAACAGACACCAAAGTCTGTTTCCGACACCACAACCAAATCAGGGAAGTCCTCGAGTTCCGGCGACCAGGCGTCGAAAGACGCACCGACAGCTCCTACCATTAATTAAGAAACACATCTGATACCCTGCTCAAGGCAAAGACATCAAAAAATGTAGTCCTCGATGCCCCAAGCCTCAAAATCACAAGGTTCAAAGATAAGGGATTATTCTACCCCTAAATACACCCTGTTAGGGGCAATGCATCACAAACATCCCCCTGCCACAGAGCCTCTTCCTATACCTGTTCCCTCAGTGTTGCCAAGCTCCTCCCAGTGGACCTCGGAACAGTTTTATAGGGTCATGAGGAGAATGTCTAATTTTGTAATTTTCTTTGATCAACACCCAGATCAATTTACCAGACTCCAGGGACCCTACACAGCTAAAAAACAGCCTGACGTTGAAAGAGCCTGCCTGGACACAACACAAACTAATACCTTGTCATATCGGATGTGACCCCGGACACATATTAATATGACTCTCAATGCTCCCAAGACCCTGTCTCATTTACAAGCGACCAAGGGGCTGGAGGGGACATAGATCAATACTATGACGATGATGATGATGATGTATACATCATCCAATCCCCAGACCAAACCGACCAACCAGTGGCTGATTCTCCAGTGGACAAGCAGGTGCAGTACAATGACCTGCTCTTAAAGGGTGCAGAACACTTTAAGGTAGCTACCCAGGAAGCTCAAATCGATAGACTTCGTAGAGGACATCCTTGGGGATAACAGATCTGCAGCACAGTTCATCCCACTGCTTCAATCTGTCCAGGGGCATATACACCCTTCTCTATTTACCCCCAACCTGACAAGGGCGGTCAATCCCACACATTTAATTATTTTTAGACCAGCCCCATCAGACCATTGTACATTAGGGGGCAGCTAAAGCCTGACTCTCTAGTAGTCACTACCACAAGGAAGAGAGCAGGAGCACCTTTATCCACTGCCAAAGCCCCTCCTGACAAGGAGAGCAAGAAGATCTACACCCTGGGCAGGAAAGTAGCTTCCTCGGCTGCCTTTCAAGTGAGGATAGATAACAACACTATGCGATTGTCCTGCTATAATTGCCAGAAGTGGGACGAAGTAACACAACAAATAGACTCAGTCTCAGAACCCCTAAAGACACAGCTCCTACAAACTATCGCTGAAGGGGGGCAAGTAGCAAACTACATTCTTAAAAATAACTTGGACGCAGCAGACAATGCGGGGTGAATTGTGGCAGAAGGTACCCTCCTCAAATGCCATGCATGGCTTCATCAATAGGGTTTCAAATTGGAAAACCAGGCTACCCTTTTAAAGATGCCCATCGTCCCCAACACATTATTCGGCAAAGCGGTCGAGGGTGCACTAAAAAGTATGATACCCTCAAATCCCTGGGACAACTCACAAACACACCCCTTGTGCAGAGGGGAGGTTCAAATACATGCCGTTTCAGAGGACAAAACTTTCAGCGATCCTCCAACCAGGGCAGGCAGAGTTCGTCCTGGGGTTCCTCTCAAGGACAGTCCTCCCAACAGAACTTTCAAATGGGCCACAAAAGGTCCAGAAGTAGAGGCAGATCCTCCTCCTCAAGAGGGGGCTCACCCCTGCTAAGCAATGACCACTCACTACAGGTCGCCTCCCATGCCTCCCCAGTAGGTCATATTTCTCACTTTAACCCACGCGTGGGAGCAGATCACATAGGACAATTGGGTACTTTCCACCGTGGCGGGGGGGGCATGGCATAGAGTTAATAAAAACACTAGCCAACCACCCGCAAAGACAAACTGCACAGGAAGAACAACACATCCTGCCAGAAGGGGTCATGGTACTGGTACTAAAATACGCCATAGTGATTGTCCTGGCAACCCAGGTAAAAAAGGGTATTTATACAATGTACTTTCTTGTGCCAAAGAAAAACAATTCTCCCTGTCCTAGATCTGTGCCCTGCAAACACCTATGTTAAGCCACAAAAGTTCTGCATGACAACGCTACAAGATGTAATCCCACAACTAAAACAGGGGGGACTACATGGCAACCTTGAACATGAAAGATGCATACTTTCATATTTCAATGTTGCCAGCCCCAGAAGATTCCTGCACAAAATAACTAATCAACCCTACCAATTCAAGGTGTTACCCTCTGGCAGCGCACCTACGCAGATAACCAATCCCAGTGTACCCTTATTTGGACAACTGGCTGATAACGGGGGAATCCCCTCAAATTTGCAAGCAAAATACCCAAATAACAGTCAATCTTCTGTTCCAATTGGGATTCTGAATCAACGAGAAAAAAATCAAGTCACCTTCCAAGCAATACAAAACAATTCTTTGGAGCGGTCATAAAAACATCTCATCAGATGAGATTGCAAAACATACTGCTGCAAATACCTCAGTATATAGCTGTTACCAAATAACAGTACGCAAAGCAATGCGCTTGCTCGTGGTGATGGCTTCATGCATTTTTGCCTGGTTCCGCACTCCCGGTTGCGCATGCGCCCAATGCAAGATTGGTTAGCGAAACAGTGGTCTCAGGCAAGCGGTCAGTGGGACGATTTAGTGTTTTTTTTCGCTAACCCTAGTTCAAGCGATACACTGGTGGACAAAGGAAAATCTGTTGAAGGGAAAACTTTTTCACAACCCTACAGTGCAAGCAGTTGTCACAACCGATGCATCTCTCACCGGGGGTCGAGCCCATTACCTTCACCACATTGCGCATGGCCTGTGAACCCATATCACAGCCCAAAATCACACAAACCTTCTAGAGCTACTAGCAGTGCTCAAAGCCCTACAAGCGTTTCGAATGCTTCAGTCAGGTAAAAAGTACAAATCCACACACACCGAACCACTGGCACGTTTTACATGAACACGCATAGAGATACACACTCTCCAAGTCTGTCTAGGCTAGAACAAAAATGGTGAAGTGGGCACACAAGTGTCGCAACATGTTCCAGGAGAACTCAATTCCCTAGCAGACTCATTGAGCAGAGATCCTCTACCCGAAGAGCATGAGTGGCAGCTCAGCAGAAACATTTCAGATGATATTTTTTACCCTATGGGGCTATCCTCCGTTGCGACTTTTTAACAACAAGCCAAAACGCACAATGCCCAGACTTCGCATTCAGGTCTCGCCAATCCGGATCCAAGGGGAACATCCTGTGGATGAGCTTTTCCCCCTAACACCGCTACTGAGCAGGGTAGTGAACAAAATGCACCTGGAACATGTGACTCTAATCCTTGTTGCTCCTGTGTTTGCGAGACGACCTTAGTTACGCATCTGCGCAAACTGGTAATGTGCGATCCAATCAAACTCCTGTGCCCTTTCAACATGCTCACCCAACATGGGGGGGGGGGACAATGTTACACCCACATCCTCAATCTATTAACTTGGCAGCTTGGCTAGTGAAGCCTTTTAAAATACCTCAAAGGTGTATGTATTGAACTCCATTAAGGTTCACCTAGCGGCTCTATCCGCGTACACCACTTCTCAAAGCAAGGTGTCCTGGTGGAAAGTACCTGTCATTAAGGCATTCATGGGAGGAGTCAAAAGGCTTTACCCCTCCCCCCATTTCAAACCTGCCTCCAGGGTGGGACCTAAATGTGGTACTCGCAAAGCTCATGGGTCCTCCCTTTGAGCCTATGCACAAATCCAGCCTTAAACACCTAACATATAAAACGGCTTTTCTGGTGGCCATCGCCTCCATAAGAAGAGTTAGTGAACTACAAGCTTTGTCAGTGAAAGACCCTTTCTTTGATGTATGATATGGCATTTATAACGCGCCAATACACAAGTGTTTCTAGGTGCGAATTGTGTTCCACAAAGACAAGTTGGTATTAAGAACACACCTTAGGTTTTCACCTAAGTACATATCCAAGTTCCATGTCAACCAGTCCATTGAACTACCCGCTTTTTTCAAAACCCTTCAAGCTCAGCTGATAAAAACCTCCATACACTAGATGTAAGGATGGCGGTTCTTTACTATAGAAACAAGACAAAACCGCTACGAAAAACAAACCATAGCACCTAGCAGGGAAGGTGATCACATTTAAAAAAACGCCATCACCAGACGGATAGTGAAATGCATACAGTTCTGCTATACTTTATCAAACCAAACTCTGCCTTTCATACCAAGAGCTCACTCTACCAGGGGTACAGTAGCTACTTTGGCCTTTATTGCAAATGTCCCGCAGGATGCCACTTGTAAAGCATCTACATGGAGCTCTATACATACTTTTACTCAGCAATACTGCATTTATACACATTTTAAAGCAGGTATAAGCAGTGCTAAAACATCTATTTGCCGCTGTACCATCTCACAACCCACCTCCTTTTCCAGACACTGCTTGCTAATCTATGAATAGCATGTGATCTAAGCAGATCCACAAGCCTCAGAAGGGATACATTACTCACTGTAATAGTATTTCTGATGCTTGTATCTGCTTAGATACAAATGCAACCATCCTTCTTCCCCAGTGGAGTAGAAGGTGCATACATGTTTTCTGTCTTTCTCGACGTACATCTGTACTCACGCTACACTTCATGCCATCTCATGTCAGAAACAAAACATTCTCAGGGACCTCGATGCGCGAAGGACCATGTGTACAGTGGAAGTCACAATAGGCATAGCATTACTGGCATGCCTTGTCAACGTCCCTTTTCGAATTTCGAGAACAAAAAATGTAATACTCTGCGGCTACCACTAGATATCGGTCTCTGCATAGCATGTGAATCTAAGCAGATACAAGCATCAGAAATATAATTACGGTGAGTAATGTATCCCATATATATTTAATTCACCAACACCTGGACCCTAGGTCATTTTACAATACATTAAAGTGCCCAGAAGCCTGAGGGTAAGGTGCGCTATATAAATGCAATAAATACATTAACTGGATGTGGCTCATGCTGGTGTTGGACGATTAACTGCCTTATTTATGTATCCATCGGTGCCGAGTTTGTATGTAATACTGCTACATTTATTTAATTATATACTTGGTGGTATAAACTCCACCCTTTAATGGGGTTGATAAAACCCTTGGTGTACGTTGCTTTGATTATCCATTTGTAGAACCTGTCCCCGGACTCTCGAAACAAGTGCATGTTGCACAGTAAGGTGTGTGCCCCTTTCTCCTGAATGCATACAGGTAATCAGTAAATCATACAAGTATCACCCATCATAATCTAAGGGAGCACACCGCACGCTTATCTTCTGCTAAATAGCAGGGTGTCCATCAGGTTAGTCCCAACTTGTCAGTTGGTTGTATAGCCCAGCAATAATGCTTAATTGTAGGAGGAGGTGGGCTGGTATTGAGGTACAGTTCGGGCCAGGCACACACCTGCACACACAATAAAATACACTGAAAACTATCTGTAAAAAGTACATGTGTATTGTGACAAATAAGTGGATGTCGTCCTTTCTTCCATAGGGCGGGGAGGCCCTTTTCATTGGGCCAAGGCGGTGCAGCCACAGACCATTAATTCCCCTTACGGTGGTGTACCTTGGGAGGATCACATGGGGAGAGAAAACCTGTATGGGACGAGGGACGACACTCTAGAACGAATGTGATATTTGCCCGCCCCTTCACAACCTTGCTCACCCTCTTACCTCATAGCAGCTCCTGTAGCCACCTACACTTCAAAGTACCTGTGTAAGGTAGACACTTCTGCCTCCTTAACAAGTACTGGGACGAGGAAGAGTAGGGTCTACCGATGTGAATCCTGTAGAAAAACTGAGACGAGGAAGAACATAAGTACCTCAGTGAATCATGGCAGTGAGGATAGTGCGACGAGGCAGATGTGCGGCTCAATGAGGAATACTCCAAGAACCAACACGTTCAGTCTAGTCAATATGGACAATTAATGGCAGTGGGTTCTTTAAAAGGAAAGGGCAGACTAGCTTTGTCGAACTGCCCTCTTTGGAGAAACCGTGAAGTTCAAGGAAGCTGGAGAAGAACCGACCGGGACTTTGCGAGAAGGGAGACCAGAGACAGTTCGGTGTCAAACGGACAAGAAGCAACAGCCGCGGAAGACATTCCCAAAGAACCAGGAGGTTGTAGAGAGTGGGTAAGCAGACGTCCAGCCGCCAAAGGCAGGTGAACCACAGCGAGGAAACCATACAGCTGGTAACCTGTGTCCAAAGAGCCCCGACAACGGTTCAGACTAGATAAAAAACAATGCGGGCGACAGGGGAGACGCGTATGGCCCAAGCCAGTGGGATAAAAGTGGGCAAACACAGAAAGGGACCACATATGGGTCTGGAAACCCAGGACAAGAGCCCTTGCTCAGTGTGCTTAGAGAGGCAAATCTTCACTTCACTGATGAAGCCCGACTAGGCTGAAACACGTGTCTGGGCTTGCTGTTGGTACTCTTATTCAGATGAGACTTGCCTAACGTTTTCGTTGCTGGACCAGACTGATATGCAAATAGTTTTTTCTCCTCTGTGAAAGATAGAGTGAGCTAAAAAATATGGTTGAAGACCCTCCCGAGTGGGCACCTTTCCATAGAACGTTATTTGGCCATGTATCTTGGTAGAGGGACTCCCAGACTTTTTTTGTTGTTGAATTTTCAAGAATAATATTGGACTGCAGTGGCATCAAGAGTGATCATCACAGTCACAGTACCTGGCAAGAGAGTACAACAGGTAGACCACCCGAAGCAGCAGAACATGCAAGTCTGTGACTCACACCCATAGAATAATGTCATGGCATTGAGAGTGCTCATAATCGTCGCAGCATCTGGCAGGAGAGTGTACCAGGTGGCACAAGGCGAGAAGCAGTTGTTCTTCTTTTCAATACCTGGCAGTGAGCCACCCAGGTAACCCATCAACAAAAAAAGTGAAGAAGCACAAGAAGACAAATACCTCTTCTTCAGCACAGGTGTGGAAGAGAAGAATAAACCAGGGGAAGGGAGTCATCCACTCTGGTAGTTGTGAACGTTGAAAGACTTGTGTACAGGAGGAATAAGTAGAAACCAGGGAGAGGGAGTCAGCCCCTATACTTGTTGCTAACAGTGAAAGAATGCTATGGAAACAGGAGCCCATTCTCTGGCAAACCGTGCTAAGAACTGGCAAGATCTCCTGTCCAGGAGGAGGGACGCATCCTTCTGGAAATCCTAGAGATATTATCCTTCGTTGAATAGAAGTGTTAGGCACAGAAGTAGGTTTGACACAACGGTTGACTTTTCTGATTAGCTGAACATTCTGACAAACCTTAGTTCATTAGTTGAGGCAGGGAAAAACTCCTCTTAGCAATAGTGATAGCTAGGTCTTTCCTTTTCTTTTCATGATAATAAAAGGTTTTTTTGTCATTTCAACAAAGTAACTTACTTCGATGCAATTTACGTTGTTGGAATTACTTTGAAAAAAACATCAAACTATTTGGGTAGGGCAGGGGCTCAAACCCGCCTTCCCCCACGCCCCAACCCAACCCCCTCCGCACCATACTTGTAACCCTAACCCCACAAACATGTACATTTCAAAGTGCTTTTGAAGTAATTTCCCCAGAGTAAATTACATTGAAGTAATTTGTTTTGTAGAAACCACGGGATACGAATAGGTCTATAACCAAAAGCATGCCACGTTTGTGTGCATACTTCTGCACCCTTACAGTATATGTATTTCAATTTTGCATTTCAATCCAGCAGTAAAGATGAAAAACACAGTAGGAAAATATCCGCGGCCACCAGCCCATTTTTGATACATGGATAAAGTAGCGAAATGTTACAAATAAAAAGGGGTACAACATATGGTGATAGTTACTACAGTAAAAGAACAAAGGAATGTTGCCAGGGGAACGCGGGTCCCCTGCACTGGTAGCAATATAGGCAATATAGGCTGAGTGCTCCCAAATAAGATGAACTAAGCAAGGAAATTAAAGGAAAAAGGCTTTACTCCAAAAGTGAGGACAGTATTCGAACTATAGTAGACATTTGGGGTGGAGGTGCCCATATGTATATGGCGGAAAAGCTGCAAAAAGTAAATCTTTCTTAATGGCTGCAGGTCAGTCTCTCCCTCCCACCACCCCGTTATTTGTCTCCCCTGTGGCTGGGAGGGAAGTCTTTGGGTCAGGAGCGTGTGTAGCTAGATTTCATGCCCAACCTATGGTCCCTTTTCCACCACATGAGCTCTCAGACGACTCAGCTGGTCCTACTTTCACCCCACCATCCATAGTCTCTTCCCTTTGAAATCTGGGGCTCTCCCCTACCTCGGTCCCCTTCTTTCTGGGTTTGCTCCCACTGATGTTTTCCTCCGCCTTCTCCCGAAGTACTTCTCCACCTTCTGTTACTTCACTAAACGTTTCAACCCTCCAACAAAAATCGCCTTCCATCAAGCACATCCATGATGTCAAGTCACTACCTTCCTTCTGACATATTCCTCCAGATGTTCAATACCTCCTTTTTGCTGTTCTCCAACATCCACTGCTAATCCTCCCAACTCCTTTTTAAATTCACAAATCTCCTCCTTCAACTTACCAACCCACTGACCTTCTCTTTGACTCTGCCAACCCCCTCAGACATGACTAGCACTTCCTTCTTATGCTCTGACTTCTCAAGTTCCACAACCATCTCCTTTGATGACTTTCCAAACTCCTCCTTCATTCTACCAACCTCCTCTACCCTCCCCTATCCCTCCAGATACTAATTCCTCATCCAATGCTTTACTCCAACCTTCCACAAATCCTTTGCTACCTCGTCCTTCCACTCTACAATGTTAGCAGCTCTTCATCATGCTCTACTCCTCCAATCCCATATTCTCTGGTCCAAATATTCCTTTCCAAACCAACTCTTTCTGCATGTTGTCTTTCCTCCCCTCCAACAAGCCACAAACTGAGATTGCAACAGCGTTTAGTGTCGTGGCCCCTCCCCTGTGCTGGTAGGCTGCAGCTGTGACTGTACGGTAGAGCTCCACTGCGATTAGCTCTGTCCACTTCCTTCCTGTCTGTTAGGCAAGTTTGCGTGCAGTATCCTTTGGGAGACTACACCAACCTTGTCCTCCAGGCAATCGGTAACCCAACCTTTGGTATATGTCTGTACTACATAGGTTGGTAGTGTGGCGGAGCAGCGAGGCTGATCTCAAGAGGGGTCAGTGTCCTTGTGACACAGAGTTTCACAATGACAATTCTTCAAATAAACTCTTAGACTCAAGGTTTCCTGATAAAACAATTAATCATTTATTTCACAGTCAGGTATATAAGCCTTCTTCAGAAGGGAGCAAAACATGTAACACTTAAAATATACTTCAAACACACTCTGGTTCTCTAAATCAGATGATACCCATTGGGGATGGCACAGAGACACATCCTACACCCTCAGGTGACTTAAATAGAATAGCTAGTAGAATGTGGACATTGATTTATCACTGGTACATTTAGAGCACTACTGAGTTCGGTGCAAAGGTTTAGATATGGGAAAAAAACAAAGGTTGACGAGAGCCAGGACAGCTAGTGTTAGTTGAGCAAAGTCTAGGGGAGCTGAAGATCTTCTTGCAGGTAAGTGAAAGTCTAGCACAATGTTTTTAGAAAAATGTGTAGAAATAATATTCACTTGAAGAGCCGCACACTGGGAGTCTTGTGAGGGGCAAAGCTGCAAGCAACTTTGCAATGGCAACCAAGACAAGTCTCAACTGAGAACAAATAAGGCTACACAACAAGAGTAAAACCTCTTAACTTTACAGTACCTTTGGTTAGAAGAAATGGTTCCAGCTGGCTTCTGTTCATGTGTAGCTCTGCAGATCCTGTTGTGTTGTGCCTCAGTCGTGGGGACAAGGAGGATGTCTGGGGCCTCCTGCACTACAATTTGAAGGTCAGCGGCAGCAATGGGCAAACTTCAATTCAGCAGCACTTCGCGGTTTCTGCTCCTCGCGTCTATAGCAAATGGCACCACTGTGGTCTCTCATACCACTCTGGACTTTCCTCGCAGCTAGGGTGCAGCACTCTGTTGAGGTGGCTCAGGCTTGGTCAGTCCTGCTTCAGTGGAGTCCGGGGGATCTTCCTTAAGCTCGTGTCCAACTTAAAAGTGATGCACTGGTGTTCCTCTCCCTGGCACTTCGGTTCCTGCAGCACCAATGGAAGTACAGCCAGCTCTGAGAGGATGTCCAGACGAGTTCACTTTGGGGATGTAGTCCATTCATTCTGTCCGCTTGCTGACCACAGCCAACTTGGATCTCTGATGCCTTCTTCTTTATTTGTTTTATATTGTTGTTTCTGTCTGAGCGCTCTGAGGCCTGTGGGTTAGTTGGCGCTATATAAAAAAACATTGGAATAGAATAGAATAGGGGAGAAGGGGTCCTTGCAGGGCTTCTCTATTCGAGGTGAATTCGGAACTTCAGCACAGCAGCAGGGATTCACCAGGCAAACCAATGGTCCAGGAGTTGCAGCAGGCGTCACTTCTAGGGTCTTCTTCGGATTCCTTCGTTCCAGTGGTCGACTCTGCCTTCCAAGCCAAAAACCTCGCCTTTTATGCAGGTTTCTCCCATTCAGTCGCAGCCTAGCTGTCACTCACAAAGCAGGGTGGCTGTTCTGCAAGGACAGCCAGCCAGCTAATCACCCTTGGGTGCATTCCTGTAACTAAGGGGATTAAGCACAGGGAGTTTCTGGCACCTCCCTCACTTCCTGCCAGACACGCTAGAGCCAGAGGCGGGCTTCACCTATGAATCCCGCCAAAGACAAAACTAACAGAGACCAAGCCTGGTTTGGCACGCAGAGTAAATCTCAAGAAGGAGCTTTCCAATAAGAAATGGCAAAAAAGAAGACTGGTCCTGCAATTGCAGCCCACGGTCAAAACACACAATGGTAGGAAAAGGTAAACCACTGCCACCAGCCATTAATTGTAGAAAGGGTAACATAAAAATGTTACATGAGAAACTAGACAAAGGGGATACTAAGTCACCCCTCCAGCACCCTATTGTAAAATAGTGTGTGCTGGGTCTAGAAAGCTACAAAATGTAAGTTAAGTCAATTTCACTTCACTGCTCTTGGAAAACAGTAGTTTATCCAAGAGAAGGTATTTAAACCTTTGGGAAACCTAAGAGACTTCCCTGTGCCACTGCACTGAAGGTGCTGTGTCACAATGTAAAGATGCCGCCTATGGAGTTTTTCAGACTCCAAAGTCAAAAGAAACCGTCCAAATCAGAGGATAATGTATGAAAAAGATCTCGCTCTCTACAGGTTAGAAATGAAAAAGTCCTAAAGTCCAGCAAAAAGCTGGGGGTCCCTAAGGTAGATGGAATTAGCACATTTCTGAGAATTCTCCCTAAGACTGTCACTCTGGGGATTGGGCTTGGTGAGACAGAGGCTATCAGAGGAGCAGCTATCTTAATTTTGACTCCTGCCCTGCTTCTCGTCTGTCTGCAGTGGTGCTGGACAGTCGGCCTCCCCCTAAAGTACCCCCTCCACCGAAGCTGGTTTCAGCCTTTTCCTTTCTTCAGCTGGTCAGTCAGAATAATACAATCTCCTTTGCGCCTTTGGAGATGGAGGCGCTGTATTATTGGCTGCCCTATTTTTTTCATTTCTAAGAAATGTGGGAAAGGGTGTTGGTGCCCCTGTTTTTATCTTCCATGAGGTTTTAAACACACCCCCCCCCACATCCAGCCACCCATACCCACCCTCCCCAGTTCTCCTGTCTCTGACTGGGGAGTGTGGTACCCGGGTCTCGCCTTTTGTTTAGCATACCAGGGGGATAATGGGAGAAGTATTCCTTCTCTTCCAGATCTCTGGAAACACGTTGGGTGGCTTCGGTCGGCGAATTATTCCCTGGACTTATATTGGCTTTCTGGGGCTTTGCTATTCCTTCATTCTTTCTCTCTGCAACATCCCGAGTTGCCCTACCTGGTTCCAGTACCGTTTTCGACTTTGACTCAATTCTGGCAGTGATAATGTCCACTTATTCTAATTTTGCGCCAGTGGCCGCTGGTCTAATTAAGTGTTTCTGTTCAGTGGGGCCATGTGAACCGACCCCTATTATCCGGGGGATCTGCAGTGTGGTGTCCCAGAAGAACCTCTCTGTACCTCCTCTGGGGCCTTGATTCTGAGGCATAGGTGGGTCCCTGGCCCCTCCATTCACTACTGTATCGTCCGTCAACGCCAAGCACTGGACCACAGCTTACAATATGTGTAAGACACATGATCGTAGATGTCAAGCATGGCAGAGGTTCACATTAAGAAATGATGTGGCTGACCAGATACGCACTAGACACTCGAAATGTTAAACTACTAGAGGTGCAATCAAAAATCTTTTTTTTTTTTAAAAAAGGTTGTCTTTCCAAAAAATTTGTTGCATGAAAAGTGTTCATCTCATAAGCTGTCTAACCACTGGGTCATGGTCCCAGAATGACGTTTCTGATGCTCTTCCTCCTTCTGATGGCCTTAGATTGAAGATTTCGCTCCTCCGCAGGTTGATTTTGAGGTCACGATTCCTGGAGAGGGAAAAGATAGGATCTTTAAGGTCTCCATCAAGTGGATGGCAGTCGTGAGCTGGCGGCTGCTGCACGAGGCCCTGGTGAGTGGCCGCATCCCTGTCCCCCTGGACTCGGTACAAGCCCTGGATGTAGCCATGAGGCACCTGGCATCAATGAGGTAATGAGCTGCAAGGCAGTGGTAATGGGTATCTGGAGAATCTCCGGGCCTCATTACAGTTGTTTGCATATGCTGCACGTGTGGCTGTTCTTACTTCCAGTGGATGACTGCTCTCATTTCTGATCTGTGATTGCTTTTAGACTGTGTGGATATTTGCTGTGTTATTGAGTACTCCATGAATGTGTCTTCTTTTCTGTGAGTGCTTTGTCAATTTGTCTTCAGTGAAATATTTCCATGGACACACTTTTAGAAGTTGCACCGACTGGTCATTTTGGTGCCTGCGTGCTGCAGTTTGGTCCTCATGACACTGTTAAGTTGGCCTCTGCCACTGTTTTGTTCTTCCTATTTTTTGCCCACATGCCAGTGTTTTGCATGGTCACTGGAAGGGATGAATGTCTTCAGGAATGGCTGCAGAGTTACGTAACCTTGGGGCAGGTGGGTAGGTCTGTATTCTACGGCATACCCTGATCTGTTCCTCCCATATCCTTAGGTACACTCCAGTGGGCCGCTCATTCTTCTCCCCACCTGAAGGATACTACCACCCTCTGGGGGGTGGCCGGGAGGTCTGGTTCGGCTTTCATCAGTCGGTCCGTCCTGCCATGTGGAACATGATGCTAAATATTGATGGTAAGTCCATGCTTCTGGTCTTTCTGTGGGGACCAGGGCCTCTTGAAGATTAGTCGGGGGAGGGGGAAGAGTCAGCCAAAAGTTACTTTTGCATTTCCATTCATGGGGATGTTGTGACCTTTCAGATCCTTTTTTATTGATGGCCTGTAGATCTGGGAAATGTTGATTTATTTTATCCCTCCTCCAATAGTCCTTTTAGAGGAAGACATTTGAAAAAACGAGGGTGGCGAGTCAAATTGTCCATGGTAGAATGAGGAGATTAATTGGAAGGACCAAAATAATAGTTGCTTTTATTGTTATGGAAACCTCCAACACACACCTCTCCAGATAGTGTTTTGCAGTTCTGATGCCCTCAAACCTACCTGAGTAATTGTCAAGCAAGATCTGCTTCTATAAATAAGCAATAAGACGTATAGAGACTACTTATTAGTGGTATCTATATTGGCGTATACCATTATGGAATCCTGTGCAAAAATCAAAACAAATAAAATGCATGCACTTTTTAAAGGTATCATCCTGGTCTGAAAATGAAGGGCTAAAAATAACCGTTTGATATGGAATGTAAACAGTAACAGTAAACCTATCTTTTTAAAGAGAAATTAAAAACAAAGTATTGCCTTCAGTGTATTTTTTTTTAAAGGAAATTATTTTATTAATCGGTTTTAAAATGTGTTATTTACATTTCTTAGTAGGGAGGAAATGCCCTGTTCCCTTCCCCTTAAGCCCCAACTCATCTCTGCACATCTGTCTGTTAATTTTTTTTATAATTGCATATTACAGTCCGGAAATCTCAGTTTTGGTTTCCTTCAGTTTTACATTAATCGTTTTCACCCCTTCATTTTCAGTTTCTTCCATTATTGGTTAATTACTTTGATTGTTTACCTTGTTAAGCAAGATTCAGATAGTTGTAAGCATTTGCCTCCATTGCTCTATTAAGGTTCACCTAGAAAACCTGAAAATGTACCTAAAACATTTGAGTGCAGCAACTTTAACTCAATTTCTTTGGAGTACAGTGGATCTCCAGTTCCTGGCAGGTGCTCCACGAATGAGCATGCTTTCCTTAAACGTTTTTGCTGGTCATTGTCATTGCCTTGTACATTGTAAGGATTTGTGTACGCTAAGTTGCCTGTGCTCTACGTATTCTTCCACTATGGTCATTTACCATTCCCCTGCCCTTCTGCGCAGACTTGTTTGATTATTCCTGTAGGTATGAGAGTTGTAAAGCTGGCCCCGGCTATGAAGCATAGTCTTATATGCTGCTTGAAAATAAAAAGGTACAGTAAACTGTCTATGAATAGTACAAGTGTCGGCTTTGGTGGACCTTGTGTTAGGGAGATTTATCTGTTTTATGCTTAATCCCCTATCGTAGTAAGACCTGCAGCACTTTTTGCTGGACTTTTGCACCTTTTTCTTTCCCTCCTGAATGAGGGGGAGCCTTTTTCCCCATAATTCTTTCTCATTTGCTCTGACTTTGGGAACTCTGTTTGTTCTGTTTTACTGTGCCCTATGGAGTCTTGCTTTCCTCCATATCTCTCTGCTACACTTTTACAGCACACAGCCCCCTATGAGCAGTTTTGCTGGGAACCCTTTGGGTTCGCCTTTGGTATTCTTTCAATTTTCCTAAGAACTACTGTTCTTAAGGAAAGAGGGATACTTTGCATCCTTTTTAAAGCTTTAATTTATGAGAGATTAGCACACTCCACCTTATGTGGAGTGCTAAAGGGATACCTATTATCCTCCTTCTCCTGTGAATTTTTGGTCACAGTGACAACCCTAAAGTTAATGCTGATGGCAGCGTACTCGTTCTACCAACGTTTGTGCTATTATTTTCTTCAGACTGTATTCACAGCCTTGGTTATGCACAAAAGGGTCACATATGTTATAACATGGTGGCTCCTTTCTTTTTCCCCCCTTTCTTGTTTGATGGTCCTTTGTTAGCCCTTCTACCATTCTTGGGGGGGGGAGGGGGTCTGAATGTGAGTTTTGTTTTGGCAGGAACCCATAGGCTCCAGTGTGTCTGAGAGGACATGAAGCAGGGTAGGAGTTAGAAACTCCCTGTGATTTTGTCTGTTGATGTGCCTGAATGGAACCAGTTTGAACTGCGGGGCAGATTGGACAGCCACCCACCCACCCACCCACCCCTTTCTGTAAACTGCAGGAAGAGTTTGCAGAGGAGTGAATGCTACATCCGAATAAAAGGTGAGGTTTCCGAGGCAGAAGGCAAGTCGACCACTGGAACAAAAGATCTGAAGATGACCAGAGACGCCTGCAGACACTTCCAATAACCATGAAGCGACCACTGCTGTACTCACCCTGTTTTTTTATCGAGAGAGGAGTTCCGAATAGGACGACTCCTTCCCCTGGGCTGCTGGGACCAACTAGCCCTAAGACGAACTGCAGATCTAGCCCACCCCTGAGGTGCTGAGACCTTCCAGGGCTGCAAACCACAAATACCAGTGCACCTCTAACCCATTTGCAGTGCAACATCTTTGAGTGAATGAATCCTCTCAGAACTTGCTCTGGTGTTAGTCCGTTGTCTTTCATAGTGTACGAAAGTGTTCGTTTTGGAAAAGGGGCGGTGGTGGAATTTGATTATTCTACGTGGTAGGATGGGGAAAAGGTGTTAGAACAAGGGGGATACCGCGTTTCACCTGTCGGTTTCCTACTTCCAATCCTTGAGTACCCCCATCCAGGTGATCCTCCCTCACTGGTCCACCCCCAGTAACTGGCTACAATGGCATGTTCTGGCCACCTGGGTGACAGATCCCCGGTGATTAGTCAGGGAGACACCTTCAGGTTTCTCACAATACCAAGGGATAGTTTCATACAATCTTAACTCCACATGCACTTTAGAAAAACTCGCTTAGCACCTTGACACAGATACGTACCCATTAGCTGAATAATGGTTGCACCAATGTCAATCTTCACGCTGCATTAACCCTGAATAAAAATTTAAATATTTGCAGTGTGTTAGGTAGATTTTCATTTTTGGGTGAAATTCTCGCCACTTTTTGAGTCCCCCAGCATTTTTGCTGGACTATTGGATTTTTGGACTGATTCTCCTGTAGGAACCTTTTTCCACACTCTCGTTCTTTTACTCTGACATGGGAACCATTTTTACTTCTTTTTGATACTTTTTAATGGAGTTATGCTTTCCTCCATCTTTTCTGGCATCTACATTTTATTATTGCAGCACTCAGCACTTTCTGTGCACTGTTACTGGGGAGCTCCTTGAGCTTCCCTTTTTATTTTACATGTGTTAAAACACGTTACCAGGGCAAGGGCACACCCCACCTTAAAGTGCTCAGTGAGGCTTTTAAGTTTGCCGTTATTTTATTTCTGGTCTTAGAGATTTTTAAGCAGTTATCTAATTTGAGGCAGTTTGTGTGTATTGCGAGAACCTATTTTACTTATTTCATTCATTTTGCACTTTTGCAAGGATAAAGTATCGTTTTCACTGTGTGTGATTATAACATTGTTGGAAGTGTTTCTTCCACTCTGGTTGCGGCCGCGTCACTCTTTCCCACGTGATTACAGGCTTTTATGTGCCGGAGGGATCCGATGCACCTGTCTCACACCAGAGGCGCACTAAAGGTCAGCTCGTCCATGGCTCGGCTGGGATGCCGGGACGAGATCTCTGGCCAGAGCCTGCTGTTACTTATGGCGAGGGGCTTGCACAGGGCTTGTTAATGCAGCTTGCTTCTACTTCCACCAAATTCCTCCCTGGCATTTAGCTGGGTGAGGAGTCCTGTCTAACCCATATCCCCTCCCCCCTCGTGTCTTAGTCTTAAATGTTTCTTGCTGAATGCTCGCTCTCTTGTCGAACATTCTGCACATTGCCATGAACTTTTGGATGCGAACTCCCTGGATTTTGCCTGTGTCACAGAGACATGGGTCTGTGCCTCATCTCGCCGTTCTGTGGTTCAACTTCTGACTGCAGGCTTTAGTATGCTTTGTGCTACGATTCATGCTGGGGGTGGGGTTGTCATAATATATAGTTAAAAGTTCACTGGGACGGTGCTCTCTGACATGATATTAAAATGTAGGCCTGTTTGGCTCGTTTTATTTCTCTCGCAATGTCTATCCATATTCTGCTGATTTATCGCCGCCTGGTCTTGATTCCAAATACTGTGACTCTTTTTTGGAGTTGGTTTCTGACCTCCAGCTCTGCTTCACTAAACTGTGGGTGTTGGGCGATTTTAATTACAAGCCAAATTACCCATTTGCTCTACCCGTTGGTCGCTTTATTTCTGCTATGCCTAGTCTTGCTCTCTCGCAGTTGGGTTGGTGGTGGGGCCCACTCATAGATTGGGCAATACCCTGGACCTTATTTTTGCCCCTGTGCTTTCTACTACTGCGTTCCTTTCGCTACCAATTACCTGGTCTGATAACTTTTAAGTGGGAATTCCCTCTTTCCGCCACAGGTCAAAGAATTTCTCCTGCGCACCGGCGCAACTGCCGCTTTGTTTCCTGTGTGGCTATTTTTGCCCAGGTGACATCGTACTGTGAGTGGCACCCTGTTCTTGATTTGGACTGTACTTCTCAAGATTGTTTAACATCTGCCGACTATCTTGCTCCCCTCAGGTTTAATGACACTCTCCAAGCTCTTTGCCTCCAAAGGAGACAGGCTGAACAGGAATGGCGCCTCGCTTATGCTCCTGAGGCCAAGCTTGTTTTATGCCATATTTCTTCTCTTCATCATAAAGCCATCTATGATGTGAAACGTGCCTATTTTATGCACCAGGTCGAAGGATCCCTTAACCCAGAAAATTGTTTAGAGTAATGTGCTCTCTTCCCTCCCTTCTGTCGCTGTGGTCCCTTCTCAATCCATATGCGACTCTTCGTCACTTTTCTTTGTAAAGAAGATTTAGAACATTCATACTAATATATTGGCTCCTCAGTGCTCCAAATGGATGCTCCTTCTTGTGTGGCGCCTACTGTCAAGCCGCCTTGCCTCTGGTCCTCTTTTCCTGTCTTTTCCCAATAGGAAATTCTTACAACCGTGACTAAGCTTAAATCTGCTTCTCTGGCTGATGCCATTCTTGTCTGTGTGTTGAAGGAAGCTATACTTTTAATTGCTCCTTTGATTACTCAGGCTGTTAACCTCTGATTCAGCTCTGATGCCACTTTTGAACAACCTTCCCTGGATCCTTCAGTACCGGCTAACCTTCGTCCTATTCCTTTGCTTTCCTTTCTGATGAAGGTTCTTGAACCTTTAGTGGTTCCTTGTCTCCCCTCGTTTCTTGAGGGTTCTGTCGTCTTTGATCCCTCGCAGTCCAGTTTGCGGCACTGAGGGGAGTGCTGGACTCAGTAGTTGACGATCTTGCGCAGCTGCAGGACCAGGGCAGCGTACGGGCTCTGATGTTACTCGACCTCTCTGCCGCCTGAAACACCCCTGGTCTTTGTCCTGTAGTTTGCCTGCTTGGAACCAGTTGGTGCTGGGAGGCTAGCTGTCTCCATTGGACAGCCAATCACCAGACATGCATTCATTCAAACAAATGCTGGGGGTGACTGTCCAATGGAGACAGCCAGCCTCCCAGCACCAACTGGTTCCAAGCAGGCAAACTGCAGGACAAAGTGCAGGGGGGTTTCAGTCACCTCC
Source organism: Ambystoma mexicanum (assembly GCF_040938575.1). Taxonomy (NCBI): domain Eukaryota; kingdom Metazoa; phylum Chordata; class Amphibia; order Caudata; family Ambystomatidae; genus Ambystoma; species Ambystoma mexicanum. The sequence goes on from NC_090934.1 coordinate 91,268,929, forward strand.
CCCACTTCCTGTCCTTTCAGGCCCTGAAAGCCTTGGTAGGTTTTCCAAGGTAAGCCCACCAATGACAAGACCCATCAAGACCTCCCCCACTCAGCCAATTTTCCTGCGTAAAAGGCGATGGTCCTGGAGCTGAAACTGTCGACCACTGGACTGAAGATCCAAAGAGTAATTCGTAGGAGGACATCCCAGAGCTGTTGAGTGACCGCTGCCGACCCGACCCTGAATACCAAGCGACAGCGAAGATCTCTTGAAAATTACTACCTCCCCTGGCCTGGACCACCTGCCATTTTGAGCCATTCCTGGAAGAGCTGCAACCTCCTGGGCCTGCAATCTCTGTATACCATGGGACATGTGCAAAGTGCGGTTTTGGCTGAAACCTTGTGGGCATCCCTCTCGGCCTGCAGTGACTATTACCCGCCCCTACACGTCCCCTCAACCGAGTCGAAGTCCGAGAACCGGAGAGAAGTCTGCCGGGCAACAGCCATCACTGTCCTGAAGCCTGTGAAGGGCTAAAACGAGCCAGTGCCGTGAAGTTCTGCTTTGTGTCCCACTGCTAAAGTACAACTGTCTGATCCCTCAAGTTCCTTCATCAGCCACCAAGGCCAAGAAACCAGAACTGGGGTTTGATGTTGCCTCACCTTGGGGACAGTCCTGTGACATTGTGTACTTCATTAAAAAGGTCCTGTTCTGCTCCTAGGTACTCACCTGGGGCTTGCTGCATTGTTCTTTTGTTCCTGGGAGCCGCATTCAGATAACCATTGCACCGCTCCAGTGCCTCACTTGAGCTACATTGGGGTGGACAACCAATTGTGCTCTACCTTTCCGTAGGACACTTGTCCTTGGGGCAACCTGGCTAGAGAACCAGTATATTTCCTTTCTAAAGTAAACCTAACTGTTACCAGCCTGCAAACTCGTCGAGTTTCTGCTGGACTCAGCTCCTTTGATTCCTGAACTCTGCTTTCTTGCCTAATCTTCCTCAGCCCTTGGTCACTGGTGCCCACGTGTCCTCTCTGACTTTGTGAGACTCACCTAAGCCAGGGTTGAACTTCCTAAAATAGGCTAAGCTAAAGTCATCAATGTTTCTATAAATTGACATATATGTTTCAGGAGGTTTGCTTATGTGATCTGTTACCATTATTGCTATTCTGAAGTATCTAACTCTGAATTTGCAACTGTTCTCCTATTATATTATTGTGTGATATTACTCGCCTTACTTAAATGCTACACGCCTTGATGTATATAAATAAATACCTACTTATTATATAACTTATAGAGTTTCCTTGAACAAGTGTATGCTCTGAGTTCTGTATTCCTCACTACAGCCCTCCTCCCGCCAAGACTAAGCTTGGCTGCTCAGCCATTGCTACCAAGCCTTTGGGTAATCGGGCTACACCTAAGGGGTGTAACACTGTTCACTAAAGGTGTGCTTTCTTAAGTCTTGTCCAAGACAGGACTTTACATGAATACCCCAACACAGTAACTCAAAGGTCTTTTTTGAATTATATGCATGTACCTAATACACACCCATATTAGCTAATGGGGCCCCTTTGGTCTCTTTATGCCACCCTTTTATTTCCCTCCAGTATTCTTTTTTTTTTTTTTTTTTAAACGTGTGCAAAATGTAAATAGTAACCCATAACAAGATCACTGTTGTGATGAATCTGGGTAATCTCTCCTGTCTCCTCAAGGGGGGGGGGGCACCCCCATTCAGGCTAGGGTGATGAGGCTGCTCCGCAAGATCCTCCCTATGGGTTTGGGCAAGCGTAACCTCACTGGGAGTGACTCCTCCTTTGGTGACTAAGACTCCTCCGGTGTTAGAGGGACCCCTGTCAAATCTGTACTTTCCGCCTATATGGTGGACCACAGAAATTGTAAAGGTGATCAGACCTTTTTGTTTTTCTGACAGCACTACTGAATCATCCTCAGACTCGACAGATAATCAGAAGCAGAGACTCCTATAGAAACACTGAAGCCCTCAGCTGGAAGAGTAGATTCCTTTTTGCTAATCAAAACGGCAGGGGACATGACGCGCAGAGTGGACACTGCTACTACAGCACAGAGTCATGGAGGTGGGACCACAGACAAAATGTGGTGGGCCAGGAGTCTGCAAAACACCACCCAATCCAGGAATGCCAGGGGTGAAAGCTCTTCAGCCCATACGGAAAAGCGCAGAAGAGAGACAAGGCCTCGAGAATGCTGCCACGTCAGAAGGCAATAACGCAGCAGGCGGAGACACCAGAATCACTGACACTCGCTGGTGGAAGTGCCATGAGAGAACCAGTGTTTGGGCCGCACAGGTACAAGGGAGGTGGGTGGCTGGATGCTGCAGGGAAGCAGAAACCCCAGTCCTTCACAGAAGAGTTAGCCTATGAACTACATGAGTGGGGACCGACTTGTCCTGAGTAATGCAAGCAACCCAAGGGTTTCAGATCCCGTAAATAGCTTGTAAAAGGGCAAAGGTGCCTTGAAGGACACAAGGACTGACAACAATACTGAAATCCCAGTGAACTATATTGAAAAATCCAATAGATTCCCTAAAGTGATTCCCCACTGCCAAAGGAGGCAATGTTAGAGCCTACAATGAAAACCATTTTGAAGCTACTAATACCAAGCTACAGCAACTGGATGACAAATGGTAATTTTTCAAGTCCAGAATGTCTGAATTGGGGGGAAGAGTTGGTTGTGCAGAAGATGTTACAAATAGAGTGGCAGCATTGGAGACGGTGGTTAAAACCCTCCAGAAGCAATCTGAACATTTAGAAAACAGGAAAAGAAGGAACCACCTTCGTATTGTTGGCCTTCCTGAAGGAATAGAAAAATATAATCCTATTTAATTTCTAAACTCCATGCTTCCTAAACTACTGGACCGCCCAACATCAGTACATCTTAACATCCAAAGTGTTCAACGTGTGGGCCCTCTCGGTTCTATACGCAATCCATGCTCCTCTTCCAGAACTCTGATTTTGGCCTTGCTAGACTATACACATATTCAAGTCCTACTAAATCAAGTGAAGCAAATCAAGCAATTAATATGGAAATCTTTTTGATGTCTTCCCTCTACAGCTAAACAATAATGTTTATGCTTTCTATACTAGTCAGTATGATTTATTTATACCCTCAGCGTTGATATTATACTACTAAATAGTACTTCATGGAATGGTAAAGGTTTACATAACCCTATTAAGATGTAAAACGTTCTCTTATCTAACCAGAACTAAACCTTCTATTGCCTGTTTTTAAGAAGCACATCTTGCAGAAATGGAAGCAGGCAAACTTAAGAAGTTATGGGTAGCTGCGGTCTTTGCAAGTGCTGATCAGTGTAAGAAAAATTGAGTTCTTACTCAAATTAATAAAACTCTTCAGTGTAGAGTGATTAAGTCTGAATCCAGTGATTTAGGTAGGTAGCTTCTTGTATGTGTATCGACTCAATTGATATGCAATTCTCAGTGTTTATGGTCCTACTTTGCCAGATCCCACATTTTGGTCTCATCTGAAAAATCACCTCTTTCAGGCTTATTTGGGTAACCTAATTGTATGCAGAGACTGTAATGAAATTGCCTCCATACTTGACAGAAAGTTAACCGTCCATTTTAAAAGCTCTAAAACACATAAACAATGTTTGAATTTTATATTTCAATTGAGCCTTATTGATGATTGGTGCATAACTAATCCTACGACTTACAGAACACCTTCTATTCTAATCCGCATAATTCATTTTGTAGAATAGATCATTTTCTTCTCTCTAAATCCAGGTCCAGCCTCATACTACATACCGACATAGATTGTATTTCCTTATCAGATCATTCTCGAGTCCACATTAAGCTTAAAATCGCTTCAAAAATCAAATAGATGGAGATTTAATACAGTTTTGTTAAAGGATGATTTATTTACTCTGTTTGAGCCACATCATTTCTTTTATTGATAATAGAAGTGAGGGTACCTCCATTCCAAATAACGAACTGTTATAAAACTGTACTTGGAGAGCAAATGATTTCATATGTTGGCAAGAAAAAGAAGAAATTAAAACCAGAATCAGAGACTATTCTGAAACAATTAACAGTTCTAGACAAGCAATATGCACACAATGCCACTCCAGATGCATTTAATATTATTATACAATTAAGAATTAAATATAACAAAATTACTTCTGAATACTCATGTGCCTCACTACTTAAATATAAGGCTAAAACATAACATCTTTTTGTATGAAGCAGAATGTGTATGTGTGTGTGTATGTATGTTTGTCCGGCTATACAAATCCATACCGTTGAACCCACGTCTACCAAATTTTGCATGAATTCCTCTTTTGTCTGGGTCAAGATTGTAGTCTGTTTGAATGCAAAAAAATCACTCCGTAGACACCCTAATTTACTGATGCTCATACCCATTCACTACAGTAGGTACCAGAAGGAGGCACACTTTGGAAACGTGTCTGAAGCAATATGTATGTTTCACCCACATATTAACAGAGCTGATTTCCTCACCTTAACGCGCAAAATACTTTCGCTTAGGTTCCTGGATACCAAGAATTTTGATGAGCCAATTAAGGACCCCAAGTTTCAATTTAGCAAAATATACTGCTGCACAGATGAAACTGCCCAATTGATCAGAACCTACAGTGCCAGATATGCAGAATTAGGCTAAGAGTTAGATGTGGCAGAGGGGGTGATTGTCATCGAGCCGACCCAGCAACCTGATATTCGAACCCTCAAAGATAAAATTGCGAATATAGACAACGCTGGAAATACGCCCAATAACAGCTCTGCACTTCAATCCAACATTTTGGATATACTGAATTGGCTTGTACTAAATAGAGGAAATGGCGTAACAGCTGGAAATTGAGATGTGGCCATTGGTAACTGGAACATTAGAGGTTTTGCCCATCTCCTCGAGCCTTGGGGTGGGTCCATTGATCTCTTGCTAAAGAATGACATTTTCCTTCTCCAGGAAGTTTGGCTATTGTCTGAACTTTGGATCGATGACTTTCCAATCTTCCAAGTACTAGCAAAGAAAGGCCCTCAATGCTGTTCTTATGGAGGCCTTGTCGTGGGAGTACAAAATATGTTGAAGGCCACAAAAATGCAGAATTAAGTTGATAGTCCATATGTATTGGCGGTTTGTGAGGGAGGAAACGATGAGATGGGGGCCATTAATGTCATCATGTCTATGATCCCCCTCGGATAGCAGTCACCAACGACATTGTAGATTTGATTCTTGATGTTATTCGTGATATTCAACATTTTTATGAATCTGCACGATTATTTATAGGGGGTGATTTGAATGCACAATGTAACTGCCTCCATGCAATTAACGAAACTGATACTGTTAAAGGTAGTCTGTCATTACCCTGGTGGCTAAAGGTAATCGCAAAGGCAATTCCTGGGTTGACTCCATGCATGACTGGGATTGTTTTCTTCTGAACGGAAGAGTTAAGGGGGATATCCCAGAAAACAGTACCTGGAGGGTTGGGACAAAGTCATCTACCCTGGACTGTGTTTTGTAATCAGCCGGCGATCCCACACATTAGAAAGCTGGCTATTACTCAAACGAATTTCAGTGACCACGCTATCCTTTCCCTACATATAGCATATCAAAGGCAAGTTGGAGAACTGGAAAGAAACTCAGCTGGCTGTAGAATCCGCGGGACAGACAGGAGCATTGAGAGAGCCGGAAGATATTTTTTCTTCCACAGCGCAAATTGTCTCTCCTCTGTGGCAGATTTAATGACTAATGGAGTAGAAGGAAAGATTAAGGATACCACTTGATCATTAAAGGTACACAAAAGCAGCTTTTCTATGCTCAGCAATAATAAGAAATATTGCTTTGATAGGACAATACAGGAATCCAAAACAAGCTCAAGCGCAAACTAAATCGGATCAGGAAGCGGCAAAAAACCCTGCTGAAGTCTTGGGTCACAATAAAGAAAGCCAAAAACAGACAATCGAAGATGGGTGAAGGATTGGCTATCCTCAGGTAGAACTGCACAGTGGCAATACTTAGTCGCAATTACGAACAATGGGGACTTGCATACGTTTTGGAAGCTGCTTAGATGCTTTCATTCCAACATATCCCCTCAGGAGATCTGTATAATTGGGGAAAACGAGTGGGCAAACCATATTAGAAAAAAATGTTAGAACCCCGTAGCCACAAGCACGAATCCAATCCTTGCAGGAGAGACATTTTCCATCAATTTTTCTCACAAGGAAATTGGGCTAACAATTGCCTCCCTCAAGGATTCTAAAGCCCCTGGTCCCAATGTGATCCCCAACGTCTTGTTGAAGAACGTAACTTTCTGGGGGGGAGATACTACCCTGCTTATTCAATAAAGTGAGTTAGAAAGGGAAGATTCCTGGATCGTGGCATGGGTCGATTTTGGTCCCAATCCATAAGAATGGACTGAGAACATGCCCAGAGAATTTCAGACCATTATCAGTGTTAGACGCAACTGGCAAAATCTTTGCGTCCTTACTGTTGGAAAGACTACTAACCTGGGAGGAATCCATCTGCCTACTCAGTTATTTCCAAATGGGCTTTTGTTCAGACTCGGGTACTACCCAATGTTTATGGATGCTAGACTCCCTGGCCAAGGCTGCTAAATCTAAAGACCAACCTTGTCTGTATATAGTGACGATTGGCTTTAAGTCCGCCTTTGATACGGTCCATAGGGGTAAACTCTGGGCAAAAATGAAGCAGCTGGGCTGCCCAAGAGCTCTTTTATTAGCCATCATGGGCCTTCATGAGAATACCTCTGTCCAAGTCACACTAGATAATAAGAGCCTGATTTCGGCCCCGATCAGTATCAACCGTGGTATCAAACAGGGCTGTTCCCTCTCCCCGCTGCTTTTTAATATAAATCTCTCAGAGCTCCCTAAGGCATTTAAAGCTGCATACACCTGCCTGCCAAAGATAATGGAGGTCTGCGTCTCATGTTGCTCATGTGCAGATGACCTTATTGTCTTTGATCATACCATCACAGGGTTCAAATGAGCTATGCTAAATTATGCCTTGAACATGACCTCCTGTTGAATTTTGATAAGACCAACCTAATGCATTTCTCATATAAACCTGTGACGATTCCTACACTGCTCATCGACTGAGAAGTCATTGAGCGACTGTATCGCTACAAGTACTTGGGAGTGGAATTTACCACTAAGTCTGATTCCGCAGAATTGAGGGAAGTAAGAAAGCGTAAGGCTATCTCTAAATTAAACATGATATCATATCCCGATATGTACAGGCAGCGCCTGATTTTAGCCTTAAAGGCATCCTGACTCTCTATAAACAATGCTTTTGTACCTCACTGCTTTATGGCCTGGAGGCACTCAAAATGATGGATCTCTCATGGATGAAAGCCCTGGAGGGTAGATTTTTGCGGTAAATGCTCGGGCTTGGGCCTAGCATTCCAATAGAAATCTTACGCCTTGAGCTGGGACTTACCTCTTTCATCCATGGTAATCAAAAAGTGATGCTTATTATACAAAGTCCTGCAAGCTACCAATATGCCCCTTGCTGAATCTATCAGGCAAACAACCTCCCTCGACAAAATGTTTAACACTATCGGCCTTGATCTGGAAACTTGTAATGGAGGGAAGCTTGCGTGACTTGAATAAGAAAGCAACCCGAAAAATTGAGCAATGGTCTTGGTGCAAAACCTATGCACATTTATCTACTCTAATCAGCTATAATAGCCTAATGGAACAACTTGTCCATAGTTACAAAGCACCCCAGGGATACCTGTTACTGTGTTCTTCCCCTGAATTGCATATATTCTTGCTCCTTCTGAGAATTGGCAAATTGCCTGTGTTGTCGGTCCTCGGTCCAGAACAAGAGATTCCAAAGGTGGAGAGGTATTGTCGCTACTGTGGGCTCGGGAACCACTTGAGACTGCTCAGCATGACTTAACGCAGTGCAAGGTGCATAGCTCTCTATATGTTAGCAGGTTGGGGGCTTATGTCTCTGATCCTAACGGCATTAAGTCTAAGGCATTCTGGCGTTATTGCCCGAACTCAGGCCATAAATCAATGCACATTGCACTTTTCGGTATTTCGAAGGAACTCCTAAAACATGGAAAGGTAGGGTCGTATATATCAAATATGGTATATCAAAAATGATAAAAACCTCATACTTTTTCTAATGCACTGTCGATATAGGACTAGATTTGAATTATGAAACATGCACTTTTATGCAGTATGCTGAGAGCAAGACTATCCCTCATTCTTATCTAATATAGCTCTGACAGCATCTATTACGAGACCTGAGAAGTTAGTATTAATTTCATAAATCTTATGGAGTTTCTATGAAGTGAATTTTATGAATGTTATGCTTATAAAAATGTAATTCTATGAAATTAAATTTAGTGAATTTTTATGAACTTTGAGTAAGCAAATTTGAATGATTTCTTTATATCTGAAGAATATGTAGTAATGTAATGTGATACGTTGTATGAATATTATGTGTTATATGAATTTAATTGTAAATGTATTATGTTAAAGCACTATGAGCTATAATCATAATTAATAAATAAATAAAAACATGTTCAATGTCTTGGTTATTCCTCTGAAATGTATCACTACTGTATACAGTTTGAAAGTGTTTATTAAAGCATGAAAAAAAATGGCATTTTGTGTTTTTTTTTATAACGCCACTCCAAATATGGGAAATGGGAAGGTTACAGTTTACGGAGTTCATTCACAAGAAGCGAGCACAATCAATCAATCATTCTTTATTGGACACTTTCTCAAATGTGCTGAATCCATTGAGTGACTGAAACACAGCGCCCCAAAAAACGAACTTCACTTGGAAAACCTCCATCTGATGCAAAGTGTAAATCAATATCAAGAGCTTCTGAAACACAACAATAAACGGCAGCACGACTTGCTGACCAGAGCACAAGAGCAACTTTCTCTAGGGAAAATGAAATGCAAACTGATGCAACACGTGCTGACATGAGGACAAGAGCAACATCCTCCAGGGCATGCACGAGACCACAAGCATCCCCTAACATGTTTAGGCCTTGTTGGGCCTCATCAGTGAGAAGTAGCTTGGGTCTTGCCCGTAGTTATGATTTATTCAAAACCTTCCAGCCATCACCTGTTTGTTTTTGCTTTGTCACCCCGAGTGGGACGAGTATTCCCAGACGTGGGTCCCGTGCCTGCTGGGCCTAGAGACCCAAGCTACTTCTCACTGATGAGGCCCAACAAGGCCGAAACATGTTTGGGGGATGTTTGTGGTCTCGTGCAGAAGGTATGTGACCTAGCAGTTCGGGCTGGACTACCCCTTTTTGGGGTGGGACCAAGCCTGATTTGCATATGTTTTTTCCCCTTCTGTAATGGCTTGGCAGGCGAAGAACTATGGTCTGGAAGGTTGCCCAGAGCAATGCCAGTGGTTAAGATTCAGTCTAAACCTTCCAGCCATCACCTCTTTGTTTTTGATCTTAAGCAAACCATCTTATTCCCTTTTTGCCCTGCTTCATTAAAAATGGTCAGGTTGGATATCTCAAGGGCAGGTTGTCCTCTAACATCAGATTATTTTGGGATATTTTAGATATTGTTGATAACTCCTAAGGGAGTTATGCAGCTATAGCTCTCGATGGATGCAGAAAAAGCATTTGATAGAGTATAATGGGATTTTGTTTGATGCGCTTCAATGGCATGGTCTTGGTAACCCCTTTTTTATACATGATCAAAGTATTATATTCACATACTAAAACTGCTGTTTTTGTTAATGGACAGATGTCATCTTCCCTTTGTTTAGGGGAACCAGGCAAGATTGTCCCCCACTTCCCCTATTATTCATATTGACCTTGGAGCTCTTCCTAGAAACTATAAGACCTGAAAAGGCAATGCAAGGTATCAATGTTGGTGATTCACAAATAAAATGAGCGGCCTATTCAGATGATGTACTCCTGCTTCTTAAAAACCCTGATACCAGCTTACCTAGCCTTCTATCTAATAAAATGCACTTTGCACTAGCTCCAGGTTTCAAATTAAATACAGATAAGTCTGAAATATTACCCCATACTGTCCATTGTTCTAGACAACACATTCAGGCGTATGGTATGAGATGGTGCTCTAATGGCATTAAATATTTAGGCGTCCATATTTCTTCTTCTATAAGAGATATTATCAAAGTAAATATAAATGCTGTATTATCTACAATTAAATAATTAATAAATGCATGGATTCCTTTGTTCCCATCTTGGTGGGGTCGTCTTCAGACCATTAAAATGATTTCTCCCATTATTTTATATACCCTATATATGCTACCGATATCTTTTCCCTCCAATTTATATAAATCTATTGATTCATGTGTGGCAAACTTTTTATGGAAACAGGAGAAACGTAGGATCTTGCTTAGTAAACATAAACATCCGTTCAGCATGGAGGTGGAGGGTTTCCTAATTTTAGGAATTACCATTCAGCATTTGTAGTAAAACAAGCTCAGATGTGGTTTTCACCTATAAATGATAACACTGTTCCAACATGGCTGCATTTAGAAAGACACGGTTTTCCCTTTGACACTTGATGATTGTCATATGCTTAAGGGGAAAAACAAATTCATTAAATGCACAAGTGTCTGCTAATTATATTAGATAGTATTTATTCAGTGCGTCTTCATCTCAATGTTTTTCACAATATCTGTGATTTAATAATTTGATACGTGTAAGAGGCAAATCTGTTTTCTGCGGAAAGTGGCATGAAAAGGTAACTTAAATATGTTCACCAATTATTGAACCAAGGGGCGGTTACATTTAAGGACTTTAAAGGAAGGTTTTCTATTCCTCTTTCCGAATGGCACCAATACACTGGTTTAATTCATGCATTAGTAGATCATTTAGAACTTCTAAAACCCAATATGCAAGTTCATCGGCAAGATAGGTTTCAGAAATTACACAATCACAAGTTTACTGCTTCAATGTTCTATAAAAATCTTACAGCGGAACGTACTTTTGATCCACAATGGGGGGTCACTTGTTGCCTGGAAGCAAGACTGTACTTTCATTAATGAAGACATCTGCTGGCCTGTGGTTTGGAGGAACATTTCACTGACCCAAACTGTATAGGTCTTTCATCATGGAGTTTTTATTACTATGTCTAAACTTTTCAAGTTTAAGATCACACAAAATGATAAATGCTGGAGTTGTCCTGCTGCAGAAGTTACATTGAAACATGCTTATTGATTGTAAAGGTGTTCAAAAGTTTGAAAAGTGTTTGGGTCACTATAAAATGTATCTTTAAAACACAGTGTGATTTTGATTTTAAATGTCTTTTTCTTGGAAGCTCACAAATTCAGGATAAATTAGAGTTCATTGCAAGTCATTTGTTTAACCTGTTTTTGTTGCTATTTAAACAATTATGGCTAATTGGAAAAAAGTTAGATCGTATTAATTACAACATTTGGTGGAACTCATTTTGTGACATTTACAGGCTGGAAATATGTAATGCTTCATCACTATCTTTAACTTGTAAACATGAACTAAAATGAAATGGGTTTCTTGATTACTTATGTGCTAATGTTCCTGTTTCATAATTGTAATTGTTACTATTATACTATCCTTCCTCATGCCCTTCTCGCTTTGGTCTGTGGCGTATGTCTTGTGTCTTTTCGTTCCAAAAAAAAAATGTCTTTGCTACATTACTTCGAAGATCCATACGCTATTTCAAAATGCATCTTTTCTCAATCATCTAACTTTACACCCAAGTGGATTGATTCATCACTGTTAACAATAACTTCACTTATATTGTTCTGTACCTTTTTGTTCTACAATAAAATACTTTCAGCCTAAAAAAAAAAAGTCCCATAAGGAGGAATCAATGCAAACGGATAACAGAATCCATGGGGTTGGAGAAACTGTGAATAGTCTACGTAAGGGCCGAGGTGCCCCAAAGGACATGATACCTGATACTAATAGTAAAGGCCAAGAGTGCCATAAACTGGAAAGTGGAATGACCATGCTACACTGGAGTATGAAGGCTCGCGTGAGAGAGTTGGGCTGTCAGATACAGCATTATTGGATGGGGCTAGGTTGTGTACCCCTTTGGATCCAAGCATTGAAACCTTTGTTGAATCGAGTTTTTTTGAAACTTGAAAACCCTTCATGAATTTCGTGACTTTGTAACCGAAGGAACTGAAACAGACTTGGGTTTTGAACATTTTGATTTCTTCTTAGAAAAGCCTCTGTGGTGACCTAGGCCTGGAACTGTGTCCTGGGACAAACATTTGACTTTGAAGATTGTCTGTAGACAAGAGGTCACCTGCAGTCCATGACGACCTCCAGTGTGAAAACACTTCCTCTTAATTTGTGTTTCCTTTTTATCTAGTAGTAGGGCCAGGTAGTTGGACAGTTTAGGACAGAGGACTGTTTTGAGCTGTTTGACATATTTGACGACTGTCTTGGTGTTGGTTATTAGGAAGGGAAACTCATTTTATAAATGGGGGCAGTGTGGCATTTTCTTTAATTTTAATGATAAATAAAACTTCACTGTTGAACCCTATCCTCTAGTCCGAGTCTTAATTCTGGTTTGCCACATTGTGTACACCTGCCACTTTGTCTGTAATCATCAGCGATATATGTTTTTGTGCTGTTACAACCTCTTTTTTGTTGTAATGCTGTTTTGTACTGGTAAACTTAAGCTTATGGAGCCTTTTTCATTAGTTAGTGCAAAAGCAAAGAGACCTATTGTTTGGAGGCACAATAACTAAATGAATGTCAGTCTATTAAGCCCCATTGCCATTAGCAGTTAAAAACAACCAATCAATAGACTGCAAATGATAATGGTGTTTCGTGGGCAGTATTTCCACTGCAGTAAAATTAAAAGCATATTGAAGTGTCCATTTTAGAGTTGTGATTTGAAAGGTTGAATAACCAGTGTTACAGCTCAGTGGATGAGTGTAGCAGTGGAAGTTGTTCGTGTGTAACCAGGGGGGTTCGGTTTGGAGCCTGTGTTTTTATAAGCTCGTCCTTTTCTTTTTTTAGGGCAATCTGTTTATTTAGTGGAACTGTACATCGAGTTTGAAAATTATACCAACGTGATTAAAGAGAGGGGATTAATTGAAAAAATAAGGGTGGGGAGAACTGTTGCTTCATACCAAAAAGGGGTTTGGCTGGCCATACAGAATTTCAAATACCCCTTCTTCCCCAAGTCTCCTCACAAGCTTGGACGACGTATTGAATTGGTGATTGTTGCAAAAGAACGTACTATAATGACATAACTAAAGTAGTTCAAGTCAAAGCTACTTCACATAGAAATGGCAATCCCCAAACATTGCCTCTCTCAATTCACACTTTCCAATTCCTCAGTGCAATGAAAACATGGTAGGTGGAATGGTCCAAATGATTGATTTTGTTAATCGACCTTTAAAATGATGGCATCCAAATGTGTTGGAACATTCAGCCTCCATCCTTTAGTTTTGCCAACCCTTCATACAAAATGGTTCAACTGGACGTTGGACCGCCAACTTTGTAGATTTTTTTTATATGTTGTATGTTTTTTTAATAAAAATGTATTCATCCCATAATGCACGTGATTTAAGATTTCGTGCTTTTGTTTTTATTTCTCGAAAGGTCACTGTTAATTTAAGATTGTTACTGTTTTGTGACTGTTCTTTGACGTTGGATAAGTTGCTATACCAATAGAAGGACACTTTTTTGATCCTTTGTGATGCATTTTGAACAGTAACAAAATTGTTCTCTGGTATCAATGGGAAATCACTTTGCTCATGCCCCCTGTGGAGAGTAGCAAATTGTGCTCTGGTTTTGCCCCATTCTGAGGCTGTGGTTTTTGTCACGCACAGCACAAATTCACAAGTCACAGCAGAGTGCATTGGTGTATCTCTGCCTTCTGAATGGAAGAAGCTGGAAGCACTCAGAATATTGGGAAGGCAAAAAATAATGCAGAATTATTGCATATTTAAAATATTAGCATTATTTTTCATTTATTTATTTTACATCACCCCAACATAAGAAAAACCACCTGTGAATCGGCCATTAGCTACCAACCTCATGAACGTAAAGGTAACAGGCAGCTGCCAACATGAATGATATGTATGATTGTAAACAGCCAATTTCTATTTGGTATGATCATTGAAATGCCAATAAATGTTGTTGGTGCATGGGTAACCTATCCTTATGTGCCTTACTTTCTTGGTTCTGGATTATTTTGTCTTTGCACTTGAGTGTATTGTAAGTTATCGAACCTGCAGTTTCACTGTTAACAATGGTTTTCTTTTTTCTTTCTCTCGCTCCATCTCTTGCTCCCTCTCCCACTTTCTCTCCCGCCTTCTCTCGCTCTCCCTCACACTCTCCCTTGTGCTCCTCCCATGGTGCACCCCCCCTTGTGCTCCTCCCCTCCCGCTCAACCCTCTCTTTTGCTTGCTCACTCTGTTTTGTTTGCTCTCTTTTTCTCGTGCTCTCCCTCTTTTGCTCACGCTCTCCCTTGCTTTAACTTTTGTTCTCACTGACATCAGTGTCTGCCACGGCCTTCTACAAGGCTCAGCCAGTGATTGAGTTCATGTGCGAAGTGCTGGATATCCGGAACATTGATGAGCAGCCAAAGCCACTCACCGACTCACAGAGGGTGCGCTTCACCAAAGAGATCAAAGGTGAAAGGGGAGGCGAGCTGCGTGATCGCCATTGGTATTGGTAACCATATGCTAACGCAATAGCAGGTGGGGTTTATTTAATAGAATCTGCTTTGAAAGCAAACCTGAAATGATTTCTTCTAAGTGGGGTTTGGTGTGGGGGTGAAATGTACCTCAATTGGCGTAGAAAACCTCTTCCAATTCCTTACAACATAACATCAGACTGGCAAAAAATCAAAATGCACTTCCAGTTGAAATCGAAATCCAGATTTATTGGTCTTTTGTTAAAACCATTTCAAGGGTATATTAATTTTGGAAACAATCATTAGCTTTTGCAGTGTATGTTTGTACTAGCATCAGAAGTAACATACAGTGTTGTAGCCTTTACCTGATATGCTTAGCACTACTATGCCCTTTTAAGGAAAGTCATGATCTATTAATGTCTGGTTCTCAAGCTGTATTTGGGGTCTCCTCTAATGAGGGCGACATTCCTTCTGAAAGCATTGCCCCTGTGTGATAACAGAACACGGGAGGCAACGGGCTCAGGTGGAAAGGCGGGATGCAGAGTGCCTGGAAACCAGGCTGTGGAGGCAAGAAACAGAATAAATTAGACGGGGTCAAAATACTCACATGCTTCGCCCCCTCGAGTACCCTGTCCTACTTGGGGTCTGTGTAGAAACGGAGATATCACCTAGAGGAATGTCCCACCTGTCGTAACGCAATCCATAGAATTGAAAACCGCCCATCGCCAACAGTATGAATAGTGGGATTAGTAGTGAGCAAATGTCAGCAGGGACCTAACCGCGGCGGCAAGCCGGTGTGACCCTAATGGAGCAGGATCCAACCAAAAATGTGTTCCAATGGCAGGATCAGTCCACACGGAAAAAACTAGTTCACCAGTACAAGGGGCAGTG
This sequence comes from Ambystoma mexicanum, assembly GCF_040938575.1. Lineage (NCBI taxonomy): Eukaryota > Metazoa > Chordata > Amphibia > Caudata > Ambystomatidae > Ambystoma > Ambystoma mexicanum. The sequence continues at coordinate 91,284,423 of NC_090934.1, forward strand.
AAGGAGGAGGTAATCCAAAATCAGGCCAAAATCCAGTCAGCAGTCCAAGGCAGACAAATGCAAAATCGAGTAGCCAGCAAGATCCAGGAAGACAGGCAGATTCAGAAACCGGGATAGTACCAAGCATAAGAAGACGACAAACACTAAGAAGGGTTGAAACGGGAAGACAAAAAAAGTCAGGATAGCTACGACAAACAAAAGTAAGGTTTGTGCCGTGCTGTTCTTATACTTGTAGGGATCTCCCGACTGCAGCTCTCCGGACAACGTGATGACATCACGTGCATGGCTCCGGTGTTTGACGTGACGTGGTAAGCGTTGTGAATGTTAGCCGGGTGGAGGACGCTGCTAGAATGTGCATGGCAAACTCCAAGCCCAGCGTCTGCGTCGTTCGAATTACGAGCTGTGACAATTAAGTTCATTGTGGTTAAAACACAAGGCCATTAAACAACCAAAAAAAAGCATCTGCAAAAAAATATATTTCCATCATGAGTATCTTCCTTCAGATTTCAACCTTCAAATAATTCTGACCCTTCTGTATGGACAGCAGCGTTAAATTTGAAGTTCCCATTCAGAGAAGGATTATTTTGCTAGAAAAGAATGCTACAGTTGTAATTTACCAATAGTCAAACCTCTTTTGCTGATGCCTTGTATCCAGAGGAAACGTTCTTTGCATTTATTTTTTTCATGGCCAAAGCAAGTTTTGAACTAGTGCTCTGTGTCTTGTTTGTAAATAAATAGTTTACTTGCATTTAATTTGATTCTGATCATTTCACCGACCTTGAATATCGGCCACCTTTCTTCACTTTCAACAGGTCTGAAAGTGGAGGTGACTCATTGCGGGCAGATGAAGAGGAAGTACCGGGTCTGTAACGTCACTCGACGCCCTGCCAGCCACCAAACGTAAGCCTGCTTCCGTGGTAATGGGGGTATGCATAGATACAAGTTAGTGGCGAAGAAGAGAACAAGACTTTAAGGTTATCATTCTAGATCGTTTTTTGGAAAGCAGCAATGCCTTTTCAAGTTTAGTGCGTCTAGGTTCGGTTGTTTGTGTTGATGACCTAATGTGGGATTAAGCATCTGAAGGTCGGTTTACTAAGCCTAAACCTTCTAGCCTACACTTCTGGCCCAGAGTATTTGTGAGTCTCTGACTAATTCAACCATCTTTTACTTGATGGGGCCTCTTCAGTAGAGTGAATACTTGAGTGAAACCCTGGGACCTTAGATCTCTGTTTGGGTCTCCCAGTGCAAGTCTCCTGGCAGAAATGGATGGGTGGGCTCCACTAATTGTTGGCAGTCTTTTTAATTCTTGTAGGACACAGCCTGGTAACCCCATGCGTGTCCCTATTGGCACCAGTTTGTAAATGTAGTGTTGAGTCCGATGGCCCCACATTGTTCTTATGAGGGCGTGTGAGTGAAATATGGAGTTTGCCCCACATGGTCATGGCTGCTCCCTCCTGTAAGAGTGAAGTCTGCAGCAGATATGACCCATTTGAGAACGGTGCCTGGATTCAAGGTCTGAATCCACACCTGAGACAGTCAGGAAAAAGCCTATGAAAGCTGAACATGGCAGCTCCTAGTTATTAAGCAGCCACCAAACCTTTTAACACATGCGTCCCTGTGATTTGGAATGGAGTCACTGCCTGATCTTCAAGAGCCTGTATTGTGTGGCTTGTGCATTGAACTGGGGAGACACCGACAGTGGATCACTGGTAACTGGTCAGACCAACAGGTATGGAGTTATTACGCTGTAGATCATAAACATGAAAGACTGCTACAAAACTGGGTACCTGGGAAATGTATATTTATCAACCTGCTGTCATTGGAGGAGCTCCGTTGCAGCTTCCAACCACCAGAACCATTGTTCCTCTTGGACAGGACTGGTCCCAATTCTGTCCACCAACCGTTTACTCCCCCCCTCCCCCAATTCTTCCTCCTTCTGTCTTTCCCTGGTTGTCCCCCTGCTTTATTTGAACCAGTCGCTGGTTCTACTTCATTTCCCTCACCCCATCATCCCAGGTTGTTCGACCATAGCTACCCTGTCGGCCACTTGGATTGTATCACAAGCTTAGATCAAAGTGACATTGGGGCTTTAATACAGCCATCTGAAGAGTTACGATTAACTTCCCACCCCCAAAAATGCGTTGGGGCAGAATTTCATTTTTGGGTTTCTGTCTCCCTAAAATTCTGGGTGTCAAACTTGTTGCTGGTTTCCTTGAATTTCCCCTTTCCCTTTGTGATCAGAGGGATGTCCATTGACGTCTATCTGCCACTGCAACCCTATTTCTGGTGTGCTGCCCTTAGTAGCCTATACCGGTACTTGGCCTGCAGTGCTTTTTAAGCATACTTATTTGGTCCCAGGGTGATCCTACTGCCCTGAAGGTGTGTTGTGAAGTAGGCTGGTGGCTACGGCAGGTTGGTAAACGCTTTCACCACATTAGCAGCCCAATACTCCTATACAGTATCCATTAGGAGGTTCTAATGTATTTTGTAAGCCATTTGCTTTGTGCCTTGTTTCCCTGTGTGGACCATGAGGCATGTGCAAAATTGGCGTTTTGACAATGTGGACTCGCCATGAGCCCCCAAAGGCACTTTTGGCTATGGTAGACTGTTTTAAGTCCTCTAGGCTTCCCAATATACAGTGGGTTACTGACTGAGCGCGTTTATTTTTTTTTAAGGCTAGCCTGCATGTCTAGCAACACATTTCTGAATGTTTGTCTAATGTAATTCGTTGACTACCTTAGGCCTGCCCCAGGGTGAATGTAATATCACCAGGAGACCTTGTGATTCCTCAGATCTGTACCTGAACTCCTGGAAGACTGCTGCTGAAGATGAGCAGATTTCTAGGGATCAGAAATATAGTTCTCACTCCAAAATGGGCTATTTATTGGTCAAATGACAATATATTTTAATATTATAACATGCATCTCTATAATCGATACTACTTTGCATCCAGTAATTAAAAACAAATTCACTTAGTCCTTCCAGTATTGTAATCCAGTCTTATCTGCACTGCGACTCAGTGAGGTGCAGCTTGGTTCCCAATGGTGCAGCGACCAAGGGGCGGACCCTTGTCTGGTCATACCCTCTCTCACATAGGGAGACAAACTATAACCAAAAAAGTGATGGGTCGAAGATTTTGAATACATCTGAACCACTGGCACTGCTCAGGGTTAATTTCCACACCACTGTTGTTTAGCCCGTCTGCACCATTGCAAAGGGGTCCAGCCATATGCAAGATCAGTCAGGTGCTGCCACCAATGGTAGCAGCCCATCCCGAACTGCTAGGCCAGCTCCCCTCTGCATGGAAACACAAGCAACCCCCGGACATGTTTCGGCTTTGTTGGGCCTCCTCAGTGAGGTGCAGCTTGGTTCCCTATGGTGCAGGGAGCAAGGGACCCACGTCTGGTCACAACCTCTCTCACATAAGGAGACAAACTACAACACGTTGTGCACCAGGGATCCTCACCTGTGTTCCTCACTGTATAGTGCAACCTGATCCAATTATATACCAAATGTGTTGTAAAACTCCAACATGAAAGGTCACTCATTGGATTGGGGCTTTTCCTGCTTTAATTGCTTTGATGGTGATTTTGAGCTCTTCTGTTATTAGCTTGAAAACAAGTTTGCTATCTTGCCTGTGTGTATTGGGGCATTTGTTATCTTTGTGAGCATTTTGTGCATGGAGCTAATTTAAGTTTAAACAAAACATTTTTCTCACATAGAAGGATGAAAAGTGACTTGATAAACCTATTCATTGCCAATAATCACTTTTCACCAATCCCTCCTTTCTCCCCACCCGGATGCAGAATGTCTTGGAAAGATCAACAGCAATTAATGAATCAATATAATGTAGGTGCTAAAAACCTGTACATAGGACCTTACCATTCAAACAATGTATTCAGCAATATACCATCTCAACATGAAAAAGGAGAGGATCCCTCAGACTCCACCCCAGCTTAAATGCTCCTCTAAATTAAGTTCTTCGAACCCTGAACACACTAAGACCCTATTTCTGGCTGCATTGCCATAAAAGGAAGACCATTCCCCATCCAGTGAGACACCCCCCACCATATATAGAAGTTATATTTTCCATTAAATACGTCTCCTTGCCTGTAGAGGCCCATTCCTCTTCAGATGGTAAATGCTCTCCCTTTCAATGACTCGTCAGGCAGGCCCTTGCTGCCAACTACATAAATTGGACCATATGTGGAATGGACCTTCAAAGCTCCTCCAAACCAAACAATCAAAATGGGGTCTAACCCGCTATCCATGCTCTCTACCCACCTTATCCACCACAAAACCACCTTCCAATATGCCATCACCTTGTCACAGGACCACCACATGTTCAGGTAGGTAGCGCGCTCTCCACAGTTAGGCGAACAGTAAGGGTTCACTGAAATAAACATTTTAGATGGCCGTACTGGGTCATACTGCCACCTATACTGTGCTCAAAGTCTCTTGTGCCCCTCTGTACATTGTCCTCCCTACGGTCCCATCCAATACCTGTTGGGCAAGATTTTCATTTTAGTGCCAAATCTCCCTTACGTGAGACCCCCAGAACGTTTTGCTGGACTTGGGGACTATTTTCCCTTGTTCCCCAGTGCGTGGGAATCTTTTTCCCCACTCAGCCTTTCTTTAACTCTTATGATGGGTGCCATTTTTCTGACTCTCCAAAGTGTCTTTTTGATTTTATCCTTTTTGATAATATTTTGGCATCTGCCTTTTATTGTTGCAGCTTATGGCTCTTTCTGTGCAGTATTGCTGGGTTGCCCTTTGGGCTCCCCTTTTTATTTTCTCTGGCTTACCTTGTGCTCTACATATTATTTGGTGAGACCAGCACACCCCACCTTATGTTTAGTGCTGGGGAGATGCAATGTATCCCCTTTCTCCCTAAAGCTGTACCATTTCTGTTACAGTGACAAGCTTAACCTAAATGGCTGGTGGCAGTGAACCTGTTTACTCATTTGATGCAACTTACTCACTGGCTGTTTCCATAGCTGCATTAAGGCACCCATCGGTGCCCATTTTACCAAAAGGGCCCTGTCTCCCTTTTGATGGGGGGGTTCCCTCGTCCAGTTCGCCCAGGCCAAATGCTGGAATCCCTCAAATGTTTCTCAAATGTGGAACTGTGAGGTAACCAGGACTGTTTCTCTAAACTTTTCCAGGGGTGTGAGTTCACCTCTACCTACCTGTGACCTTGCACATAAAAGTCAGGACTAAAAAAACATTCAACAGAACTTAGCACAGGTGAGTTCCAAAACTAGAACCAGACTTCTCTCTAACCTGGTAATAGGGATGGTTTACTGTGTGTTTTCTTAACTGTCACTTCATGACTGACAGGGTCTACTACTACCCTTGAATTAGTGAAAGTAATCTAAAAGTAACTTGTGGTTTTACTCCCCCTGAATCAGTGTTTTCTATTCTAAATATGTTATTGGGTCTGACTTGAATAGACATACTGTTAGTTATTCTGAACAAGGTCTATGCTTCGGTCTGTGTACCTTAACCATTGCCTTGTGTTTTGTTATACTGGGTTTATGATTCTATGACAACGTATCCCCCAAGATTTACCTTGGCCTACTTGTATTTATAATAAACCTTTATTTTGTTATTATACTTCTGGGTGTAAGTGTTTATTTTGAACAATTTGTCTGCTACAGGTTCTTTGTGCTTTCCTACAGTCCTCTCTCCCTCCTAAGATAAGCCTGGCTGCTCTGTCTACGCTACCAAATACTCAGGTGGTACAGCCTTATACCAAGAGTGGAGTCTTGTACTGCCCGAGTGGATGGTTTTGTGAAGCCCTTAATTGGACTTTAGAAAAACTAGCCCTAACAATACCCTACCATGAACTCTTTACCATTTGGCTCTCAAGGTTTCTGTGCCCCCTCCCCCCTGCCAAAACCAATGCAGCATATAAGCTCGATATCATTCCCTTAGTGTCCATATGTGTATCCAATATCTTTGTCTGCGTAAGATCTCTTTGAATCTCAGACTACCATTTTTCTGCCGTAACTATTAAAGAGTTTTACTAAAGTCCACCTGTGGTAAGACTGTAGAAGACTCACTTTTAGGTGTACAGGTCTCCAATTCTTAGGTTTAGCCTGAACTACCCAAAATGTTTGGTAGCAATGGCTGAGCAGCCAGGCTTAGTCTAGGAGGGAGGCTATAGGTAAGTACAAAGACCTCAGGGCACACCTATAGTCAAGAATAAACTTATCCACAATTTTTATTTAAAAAATGCTTATAAACAGTAAGGCGGCTAACAGTATTAGAATTACAGGTAAGTACATACATGCACATTTATATACAGTAATACTTTTGTTAAGCATTACTCAACTCAATAGTAAACTCTTAGAGGATATACAGATAAGTAGTTAAAGTAGCATTCAAGTTTAGCAAATCATTTCTTGGAACCAGCATTAAGTAACCCAACACAGATGCTGGTAAGTACTTTTAGGCAGCCAACACTTTAAGAAGTCCAAACCTATCGGGAGATAAGAGTCTCCGAATCAGAGGAGGTACTAAGGAACCCAGGCTCCTGGATGGCAAAACAAAGCAAGACAGATGCTGTCAAAGTTGTCAAAATAGCATGTTTCGAGGATTCCAAGATTGCCGCCAAAGAATGTGGACGTGTTGTCTGGTGCTCCATCCCGGGCTGAATTAAGCAGGCTTAGCCTGCACGTGATAGGGCAGGCAAGGGCTGGGCACCAAGGCACCATGATTTTGCCGTCGGCTGGAGTGGGCTAGCGTGTGCTGGAGGAGAGGGTCCCAGCTTAAGGACAGAGGTGAGGAGGAGTGGACCCCAGGCCGTTGAAGGAAAACTCACCCTATACCCACACCCCCAGGAACAGGCGAAGCACTGGGGGCCCCCGGATGTGGTGGAGACCCCGGCGTGGTGGCGGAGAGAAGTAGCGTGGTTGGTGGGGAAGCAGCCCTGTGCTGCGGACATCAGAGGTGTGGCTGCCGAGGATAAGACTGAGCGGCGGAGACTCGGGTGGTGTGAGGGGAAGCAGCAATGAAAAGAGAACGTGGAGCGTGGAGAAGAGCAGGATCCACCACCAAAGACCTGGTGCGGCCCAGTCTGGTTTGCACAGCGGCAGCAGGAAGCAGGAGGCAGAGAAGACCAAGCCCTTGAGTTGTGTGTGGCCAGCAGGGGGGGGTGGGCAGCAGAAAACATTGTGTGCGGCCATTCCCCTGAATGTAGAGGATCACGGACTGCTGGAGGAGGCCCATAGAGAAATGAAGGTTCTGGGATCGGCCTCTCCCCCAGGGACTAGTAATAAGGAATAACCTGCCGTGGTGAAGAGGGCTGAGCCAGGGGAAGTGTGGGGTGTGCAGAGGCCTCGATTGTAGTCGAGTGCGGAGGACAACAGGCCACTATAAGAGGCTTAGCTTGATAGAGGAAGGTCTCCAGTGGCAGGAGAGTTCTCCAGATGCTGGGGTAAAAGTGGAAAGTAACTCCGGCCCGATAGAAGAGTCCCCCCATGTCCCAGGAGAGGCAACTGGAGAGGTGTTTTAGGCAGCGGAGCAAAGCAGTGCTGTCAACTATTGAAGAGAAAGGCATGGAGAGGGGAGTATAGGGCATGGAAAGAGCTAATTTGGCTCTTATTCCAGAGAACCCCAAGGAATGCCTCAGAGACCTGAAGGGGAGAATGATGACCACCTTTCAAGACCAGTTCGCCTCACTGAGGGAAGAACGGAGAAGCTCCCGAAGGAGGTTAAGGGAGAGGTGAAGAGCCTAGGCGACCGGGTGGACATCACAGAGCAGGGCCTGATGGAAGTCTCAGAGGAAGTGAAGCAAAACAGCAAATTGTTGGAACAAGTGGCCAGGGTCTGCCATAACGTAGAGCTACAGGTCGAGGACTTGGAGATTTTTATCATGCCGGTCAAATATTCAGGTGAGGAACTAGTCCAGGATGCAGAACTGAAGGGTTGAATCGTTTCAACAGTGCTTTGGGAACTCTTATACACTCAGCCGAAAGCAGTGGGGATTGACCGTATACATAGAGTGGGTACCAGGTGGAAGGCGCCGGGAGCGAGGCCAGGAGACATCATGTTGGCCCTCACCTCATACGGTCAGAAAGAGTATATTGCGAGCAGCTAAATGACAAGGAAACATCACAGGGAATGGCTCGCAAGTCCAACTGTTCCAGGACCTGGCGCAGACAACCTTGCAAAAGCGGAGAACCATGGTACCAGTGACCAAGGACACTTAACGCTAAGCACATTCAGTATAAATGGACTTTCCCCTTCGGCATGTTGTTCAATTTGGAGGGGACACAGCATCGCATAACATGTGCGGAAGGCCAGGTGTAGCTGCACCCGGAAGAGGAGGAGGGCGGCGAAGCAGCAAGATCCAGGCCCTCTCCCCCACTAGGGCACAGATAGTTGGAATGGACTAAGACGGGGGAGGTCAGGGAGTAGGGGGGTGCCACTGAAAGGCCCGCTAGAGTGAGCATCAGAGGGCACGGGCTGAGGAGTGTGAAGGGGGTGATGGGAACCAGGATAATGAATGAGGTATCAGTAGGGTGGTTGGGAGAAAGGATCAGGTGGATAGGGTGTGCTCGGGTGACTGAAGTGACCACAGGGTGGGAGTTTGGACCCGGGAGGGAGACAGGGTGGGTAGATCGAGCCCATGGAAACGGCTGGCGGTATAGTCAACCTCCAATGGGTGTGCCTCAGGTGATCAGGTGGTCCTGAGCCTGTGGGATGGACCCAGAGGGCATCATAGGATCTCTGGACCGCACCTGGGAGTGACCATTGGGACTGGGGGTGGCGGGGCAGGGAGGAGGAGGGGCAAGGGGAAGGAGTTGGGGAGTGTTAGGGAGAATTCTCTGTAAAGGCTAATTTCCCAAACCTAGTGAGTCCCCCAGCAGCTTTGCTGGATTTTTGGGGTTTATTTTTTTCTCCTGCTAAGAGTGAGACTCTTTTCCTCCCACTCTTAGACATGATTTGAGTTGTTCCTTTGACTTTGAATGTGTTTTATGGGCTATGGGGTCCTTTACCCCATGGGGCTTTGTGTTTTTGGTATGTGGGTTACACAGCACCCTCCGTGCAGTAACCCAGGGGTGTCGTAGCAACCCCAAAACATAGACTCCATACCCTGGGACTGACTACTGTCTCCCAGGGCATGTAAAGTCACCATTGGCTTTACTAGTCCCAAATTATGAACAGAAACCAGTGCAAACCATCATATTGTGGACGTACTGGTCGGGGCAATTCGATTGCCCCGGGGTCTGTTGTTCGAGGGGGCACGTCTCCGTCCCCCCTGATCGAGTTTTGGCTGGTGGCAGTGGATACTACTTTTTATATTCGACCGCGAATATATATCTGTGGGATTTTCCCATTGTTCGAGGCTACCAACTTTAATTATTTAATTCCTATAGCCTCGAACATACCGCCAGTTTATTTATTTAATATTAATTCACTGGTTGGTATTTTTTGCCAGAACTAGATTCTAAAATGGCGTTTGTGTTATCTTCTGTGACTCCAACCCAAGTTGAGCCCTTTGTTCCACGTTTTGGCAGGCTTCTCCACAGAAGCCCTCCAAAGTGGTGCCACTCTGTCTGGGTTAGCAGGATGTGTGGGAGGGGGGTTTAGGCGCCCTGGACTGAGTTGCCTTGGCAACTCAAGTCGCACTCTTGTGTGATTGGCCCAAGTGGTGAGCCGGCCGGCTCACCACTGAGCATGTTTGAGTGACAGGCTGAATGAATGGGGGTTTTCTGCATAAAAGCAGGGCTTTGGGGACTGGAACTTCAGAAGTCGCCACAGGACCTAAAGAATCCGAGGAGGGAGAAGCCGAGCCGACCTGCAACGACGACACCACCGTGTCAACACTTTCCCCGTCGACAGAGGAGATCTCCAGTCCGGAGAGTCTTCTTCCTTTAACTGGTGGGGATAACCAGTTTGCCCGTCTTTTCGCCTTCCTGGACCATCTCGTGGCCGCCTTGCCCGTGCCAAGCACCCCGGCAACCGGAATACCGCGAAGAAAAGGGTGGTACCTTGTAACCAGGAAACTCCGCGGCTGGTTTCTTCCCTGGCAGTGCAACGACCTTCAGCTTTCCTCCACGTCGAGGCCTCCTCTTCCTCTGGACGAAACACCGACTTGCACCCGCTGCCAGGAACAACTGCCCCCGCTGGAGCGTTCTTCCCACTTTCAGGTTCTGTGTCCCGTCTGGCTTCCCTTGCGACAGATCGTTCGGGGTGACAGTAAAGCCTCGACTTTCTAACCTGGGTTAGCCTGGGACCTGTTAACTAACTTTTCCTGACTTGATCTCAATCTTTTATGAACTTCCTACAAAGACTCTGTGGGCATAACCCCACTGTGTGATCCTGGACACATTTTGCTTGCTCTCTCTAAAAGTGGGCCTGGCATTTGAACTTCCTTGCTCCCCAGTAGACCTTGCCTAACCTGCCTCACTATGGTTCTTTGAAAAGTAATGAAATTTGAGTGCTTTCATAACTTTGCCTTTTTCCCTCCCTTTTTAATAACTTATTAGAGTGCCATCTTATGTTAAGCGCTCACCTCTGTCTGAAAATAAGTGGTGTTTCTCACTAAGACTGGTCTAATAAGTAATTAGGGTTGTCTGACTGCTCAGCTACAGCTACCAAGTGAATCTGAGTGGTACAGACTGCTACCAAGTGGGTTTACTGCCAAACACCTGTAGTCCTAAATCTTTGGCAGTGGTCCCTAAGGGAACTGCACAGGTTTCTGCCTAACAGGGAGGGCATTGGGAGGGGCATAGAGTTACTGTTAGGGGGTTTTGAGGGGGGCAGGGAGTAGTTGGCAGCAGCAGGAATGGACCGAGTAGGGCATGAGGCATGAGGAGTGAAATAGGTGATGCTAATGCACTAATCCCAGGAGAGACCATTCCGGATACTTAGACATAATATGAGGGGGCTGATTTCCCCAATAAAGTGCAAAAAAGTTGAAGCACAAATTAGACGGGGGGGAGGTGGAGGTCATAATGTTACAGGAAACGCACGTAAAGGAAGCAGACAAGAAAGCGACAGACATTTTTCCCCCCATTCCCCGGGGCAACACTCAGGGGGAAACTGCAGGGGTGTTAATTGGATATAAAGATTCCTTGAAAGCCAAGATTTTACAAACACAGGCTTACCAGGATGGCAGATATCTATTTGTGCAAGCGCAATTCTAACATAGCTTGTGACCCTTGTGACGGTGTATGCACCAAATGTGGGCCAGGATGGATTCCTATGTGAAGTAGCGGATAATTGGAACGATTCACAGTGGGGGCCATCATCCTTACGGGTGACTTCAACCTGGCGAGGAACCCCCATATTGATAGGAGGTTGGGTGCGCGTCAAGGGGCAAAGGGACAATCTAGCCCTTAGAGATGTCTGGCGGACCATAGGGGAGATGAGAAGGGTTTAACGTGTTTTTCACATGTCTATCAATCATTGTCTAGAATAGACTACACGTGAACGGTGGCTAAACTGATGGCCTAGATAGGGAAGGTGGAATTAGCATTGATTTCTCTGTCGGACCATGCCCCTATACTGGTGACGATAAAAGACAGAGGGGTGCATAGGGGGCTATGGAGTGGATATTTCCAAGGGAATCGATGAATTATACGTTGATGGGCAAAGCGATAGGGGACAAGATAGAGGGGTACTTTGCTGCCAACGAGAACCAAGAAGCCACACAGGATGGCATCTAGGATGCCTTTAAAGCAGTGATGCGGGTAGAACTCATAGCGCTTAAGGCCCAAAAGGAGATGCAGAGGGGGCAATGGAAAAAGAACTGGAGGCCCAATTGAGCACAGTTTTGATAGCGATAGCAAGGAAAAGGATGAGGACCTATTTAGGGAACCAAAGGATATTAGGAGCCAATTGGAAATGCTCCGCACCCGCAGGTCAGAAAGGTCCCTGCTGGGGGCTTTTACTTTACTTTATTTAATTTGTATGGCGCAGCAATGGACCCGGAGGCATGATGGCGCGAACATAACATAAAGGACAGACACATAGAGTCAAAGCCAAAGAGGGATCTGAATGCAAAGCTAGGCAAGAAGTGTAGTCAAACAGACAGGTTTTTAACTTTTTCTTGAATGGCTCAGGTTTCAATTCAAGCCTGAGGTCCAGCAGAAGGCTGTTCCAGGCAGAAGGCGCTGCCACGGCAAAGGCTCCCTTTTCTGCCTTTCTTGATCTGCTAGGGGGGTCTGGATCATTAGTTCATTCAGATAGCGGGGCAGCGTCCCCAATAGACACTTGAAGGTGATCATAAGGAGGCGGTAACAAATTCTCGCCTCCACGTGGAGCTAGTGCAGGGCTCTTCTGGCTGCTGAGACGTGATCCTGTCTCGCTAAACCTATTACTACCCTAATGGCCCCGTTTTGAATCACCTGAAGGCGGTTGATCTCGGCTTTGCTGATGCCGGTCAAGAGACTGCAACAGTAGTATATTTTGATGCCTACTTTAGCTCTTGCTAAAGTTTCTGCATTGTCCTGTGAGATAAGAGGCTGCATGTGGTCGACGAGTCTTTGGTAATAAGCTGCCCCAGAGACCACACGCCACATGGGCCTTCATAGAAAGGTGCTGGTCTAGGATAACCCCAAGGGATTTCACTTGTTTAAGAGTGTTTATTTTTGCATCGCCAAGTTGGAAGCTCCCATATATTGGAGCCAACTTGGAGAGTGTACTAGAGGACCCCCCCTATCATGAGCTCGGTCTTGGAACTGTTCAGGGCCAGACCGTTCAAGACCATCCAGTTGTCTATGCATGTGTAGGCTTCATTTATCCTGACTTCATCTAGGGGAAGTGAAAGCCAGTCAGCGGGATGATACACTGGGTATCACCCGCGAAATGTGTAAACCAGATCCCCTCCTGCTCTAACATGGCAAAGAACGGGGTAGTAAAAAATGTTATAAAAACAGGGGGAGAGACTAGCTCCCTGTGGGACTCCGTATTCAGTTGGCATTGCAGCCGCTTCAGCAAATTCAGAACAAACACAGCTTACCCTATTGTGGAGAAATGAGGCAAACCAGCAGGAGGCTGCTGGAGAAAAGAAAGCCACTTCCTCGGACCTGGAGACCAACAAAGTGTGGTCTACCAGGTCGAAAGCAGGGTAAAGGTCCAGAAGCATGAGCATGGAGGCCAGGCCTTTATCAGTGCGAGATATAAGCCTGGATTTAAGTTCCAGTAATGCCTTCTCGGTACTGTGCCCGGCTCTAAAGCCCGATTGTCAGCAATTAAGAATAGGGGAGTTGTTAAGATGAAGGGTTTATAAGCGACCCTTTCTAGAATCTTCAACAGGAAGGCAGTATTAGCAATGGGCCTGTACTTCAATGGGTCTTTTTTAGGTAGGATTTTTCGTTTTTTTTTTTTTTTAGTAACGGCGTCACCCAACACCTTTTCAAATCATCAGGCACAATACCTCTCTAAAAGATGCACACAAAGATGCTACGCGCGTGCCAACAAGGCGGACAAGTTAATGGCTCGGCAGTTGAAAATGTCTGAGGAGGCTAGAAGCGTCCTTCAGATAGAGCAACAAAATGGATCTATGGCAACAGATTCAGGGGCCATTACTTAGAGACTTTCCAGATTCTATGAAGTCCTGTATACCTCTGGGAACCCCGAAGTGAAGGCTTATTTTCACAAGCTGCTGATGCCGAAAGTTGCGCCCATGCTAAGGGGAGAGGTTAGAAGGGAAAATACGGGTGGAAGAAGTGGAAGCAGCAATTAAAGGCCTAGCTGTGAACAAAGCGCCAGGGACTGATGGCTTCCCGGCTATATTCTACAAAAAGTACAGTCAGAAATTGCTTCCAAAATTAATACATACAGACCAATCTTGCTTTATAGCGAGGTGACAAACTTGCGATAACACAAGAAGGATAATTCACCTGGTGGAGAAAGCCAATATCCAGCACACCCCGTTAGTGCTGATCTCGTTAGATGCTGAGAAGGCATTCGACAGGGTGGAGTGGTTATTTCTGTTCACATCGTTGGAATATATGGGGCTGGGAGGAGATACATTTGCACAGATGGTGAGAGCAAATTACAGAAATTCCAGTATGCGGTTATCTATTAATACCCACCTATTCCGAAGCATACCCATTCTTTGCGGCACTTGGCAGGGATGCCCTTTGTCCCCGCTTTTGTACGCTATCTACTTGGAGCCCTTTTTAATAAAACTTAGCCATAACCCAGCGGTGCAGGGTATAATGTTCGGGGGAGGAACATAAAGTAGCAGCTTTTGCGGATGACATGCTGATAACCCTGACACAACCAGAATCCTCGATACCGACTTTGGAGGCGGAACTGAAAATAATAGACCAAGTAGCGGGCCTTAAAGTGAACATGCAGAAGTCGTAACTGCTGGACCTGGTACCATCCCAGGAGCATTGACGACAAAGGGTAGCATAAGATGCCTAAGGGTGGACATTGATAGTACAGTTGTATAAGAGCTTTCCGGGGCTGATTGAGTGAAGGCTGATTTTGGGGGGATGGACACCTCTGCGTATAACCTGGCTGGGCCGTGTTGCCCCTGTGAAAATGGTCTTTATTGTACTGTACCACTTCCAGGCTCTCCCAGTTCCAGTCCTGCTATCCTTCTTTGCTGATCAACATAAGATGGGGTCACAATTTCTTTGCCAGAATAAGCAACCAAGGGTAGCGCTGCAGGCCCTGATGGTTCCTAGAGACAAAGGGGGGGGGAAGGTGTCTCCTGGATTTCACTAAATATTATGAGGCGGCCTAATTGTGGGTAGTGCAAGAATGGTTCTCAGGCGACACGACTAAGGTGTGGGCTTGGATGGACCTGGCAGTGGCAGGGACCCCTCTTGAGGTAATGCTGTGGTTGTGTAGGCAGGACAGGCCACAAAACACCTGCTTAAGCCAGGTACTTGCAGTAGTATATGACATATGGAACTGATTGGTGGATCAGGGCTCTTTCCACGCGCCTGTCCCCCTTCACACCACTATTCGGGAATCCGCAATTTTCACTGGGGTTAGTACATGGATCGTTTAGGCAGGGGCACAAAGTTGGGTGTAGCAAGCTGGGGGATATGATGTTGGGGGCGGCAGTTCACACATTCGAAGAGTGCGAACACCACATAGGACTCACGGCGAGGGATATATTGAGCGACTACCAGTTGAGGCACTGGAGAATAGGCCCGTGAATAAAACATGCAGCGGGAAGAGAGTTGACATTATTTGAGAATTTTATTACAATACATACCGTGAGTAAGCAGATGGTGTCTAAGCTTCATTCCATATTAATAGAATCAGTAGCTACCCCCTCCTGGGGATACATGAGGCAATGGGAGGCAACTTTGGGGGTGGATTTCCCTGTGGATCACTGGGAAAAACTGTGGAGGAATATCCCTAGGCTGACCAGATCAATCCAACTTAGAGAAGTGTGGTACAAAGTGATGATGCAGTGGCACTATACCCCGGATAGGTTGCATAGAATGTATCCCGCAACTTCGCAAGAATGCTGGAGGGGTTCCAGGGGGTAAAGGGGACTGGAAACATATATGGCGGGAGTGCCCCGATTTAAGGCTATGGTTATGTTCGATATGTACCTAACCCCCAGGGAATAGATGTGTGGTTTGTTTGATCCAGCAATTATTCTTCCAACCACAGCAAAGCCTTTATGAAGATGCTAATAGTGGCTTGGTTGGTGGTGGCGAAACAGTGCAATGGAGTGGGTCACCTACAATATACAAGGAGACGCCAAGAAATTTTAACAGGAATGGGAATGGCCCTTGATTATCTTCAGGGGGATTACATGCAACAGCGGTGCACGCACAGCCTACGTATACTGAACATCATGTAAAGGCTAAGCGCATTAATAGAAATGATGGGGTTGTTTAGTTTGTGACAGTTATTGTGGTTGGGGGGGGTGGAGAGGTTTCAGAGATGGGTGGGAGGAATTGTTTTAGGTTGTTCATTAACAAATGGCAATAAAACCTTTTTATAAAAACAAATTGCATGTTTCTTCTGTGTTGCAGGTAAGTAAAATGTTTAGTTAAAAGGTGCTACAGGGAGGTCAGGTAGACCCTCTGAAGGATTGTAGACCAAAGGACCAGTGTCGTCCTGCCTGGGAGAACACAGTTGGGTTTTCCACACCAAAGCTCAGGAGGAGTCTGATTCAACAAAGCAAGCACCCAGGTAAGTACCTAGGATTGAGAGAGTACATGTTTAATGAAGAACAAAGAGGGTGCCACCAGTGGGTCTGCAGGTGAGACGACAGCAGCTCCTGTTTGGATTCTTGGCTTGGAGGCTGAAGAAGAAACTTTTGATGGCAGCAGATGGTCAACTTCTTGCAGTGGCTCATTGGGACTCGGTCTGTGACTCAGTTATGAAGACTTCCAGTAGCAGGAAAGAGTAACTGTAGGTCCAGCAGGATGCCCACAAAGTTCCAGCCAAAACCGTGCTTCAGGAGACGATGCACAGCAAATTGGTCCTGGTCCCAGGATATTGGAGAATTGCAGCCCAGAAAGGTTGCAGCTCTTCAAGTGATGGCTCAAAATGCCGGTTCTCTCGAGACTGGTTGGTCTCACCAGTCCAGGGGAGGAAGTTGTCCATTCTGGAGCTTCGCTGTCGATCAGAAGTGAAGGCTGTGGCTCTAGTGGTTCCTCAGCAGTCCTTGGCGGTCTCTGGTGGTGGCTGCAGACGTCCTTCTTTTTTGGATTCTTCGTTCGTGTGTTCGACTCTCTTGCTCCTCCAGGACCCTTGCCTTTATGCATAAAAAACGGCTAGAACATCCAATCACCATATGCAAATCTGGGGGCTGGTTTGTCCAAAAAGACACCCAACCTCCCAGTTCGAACTCGGTCCAGGCAGCCACACTGCATGACGAAGACCAGGGGGATTTCGGTCTTCTCCCTCACTTCCTGTCTTTTCATGCACTGAGAGCCTTGGCTCTAGTTAAACAAGTTTTTTAATTGTTTAACTAGAGCTGTGGTCGCTTCAGAAGCATGTATGTTGCTAAGCTATCCGTTGTCTCCCTGCATTGGTGGTAGTTTTGTTAATGCATACTTATATCGCAGCAATCACCTTCTGTTCCTTCATTTGTGTTTTTATTTATAGTGCTTTCACCCCTAATTTATTTTGGAGTGTTACTTGTGCTGCAGAGAATAACATAGTGTACATTACAGTAACACATGTTTTGATTTGGTGCTGTTGTTTTATAGCACCAACATAATCCTCTAGTTCCTACAGCGTGTCTTAGTTTTGAAGAAGCAATGCTAAGTGCACGGTCCTAGTTGAATACCTAAATTGTTGTGGTGTGCAGAAGACTGGTGTTTATGCTTTAAAATTGTGATGTATATTTCTCTCTAATGAAGTTCATTTCAAGGTCTTGTGGTTGCATTAAGAGTGCACGTCACTTTATATTTACACGTGTTGGTACGCTACAAAGCTGCTGCTGACAACTTTTTTCTTACAGTTTCCCCCTGCAGCTCGAGAGTGGACAGACAGTGGAATGTACGGTCGCCCAGTACTTTAAGCAGAAGTACAACCTACAGCTCAAATACCCCCACTTGCCATGCCTTCAGGTGGGCCAGGAGCAGAAGCACACCTACCTGCCTCTTGAGGTGAGACACTGGTGTGACAATAGCTTTCCTCTCTGTGGGGACTTGGTGAAGTGACATCCAGATTGCTGTGGCAACTAGAAAAAGTCTACAGTACAGCTACCCAGCTCTCTCACACCTAGGTCGTAATTGTCCACACACAGGTATAGAGATCTGTCTTAAATCATTTGGACAGAAGTTCAGGGGCCAGTACAAACATACATATTTTAATCCATATACAAGCAATTACTACAACAACATACTAAAGAATATATATAAAAGACAAGCATTTATCTGACTAGTACAACATTTATGTCCAATTCACATGCCTACCTTGATAAGTCATCTCTTACTTATACAGAGGCAGGGAGTGAGGTTGGTCTTGAAAGTGAGGGACACATTTTTATATGTTAACCCTCTCTATTTAAATTTCAATCTTGTCAACACTTAGTGGTGTTTCTGGATCCGAGGGTGAATGCCCGCCCATGAGTAAATCTAATCTGCGTGCTCCTTCAGACCCGTCATCAGGACACTTCTTGTTGATGGCATGTCTTTAACTTGTATGTGTCTTCAGACGCATGATAACATGTGCGTCGGGTGCTGCCAGGAAGAGGCTCCATATTTTTGCTGTCTGGTTTGATTTTACCCCAAAATATAGCTTGTCATATGTGTGCTTGTGTCTGAATGGGTTCTGACCATCCTGGGTAGAAAGTACCGTTCTAGATCTCTAACTGTAGTACCTGCCTGTGGACAGGGGTATCTCCTCAAGTGCCACTTCAGGCAAACTATTAGATTTGTTTTTCTGTCGAAGGAGAGGACGTACTTTTAGACTGTTTATTGCTATAAAGGTGTTAAAATGGATATCCAAACTTAGTCCTGGTTGGAGGATTTTTGAAGGGCATCCTATTTTGGTGATCGGGGACATTAGGAGGTAAGCCAACCCAATCAAGGTAAGGTAGCAGAACAGCAAGGTTTAGACTCAGCAAGGGTGTGAGAGTGGCCTGGGGCTACGAGTCCGAGCAGAGCAGCTAGATAAAATTCCAGTTAGATAAAACTTCTAGTATCACATCAGCACTTAAAAAAACAGCTGTATGCAATCTGCCTCCTGACCCTTACTCCAATTTCCTGAGGGATCCACCCTTAGGAAAAATAGAGAAGCATTGATTCAATGATCAGTAAAACACAGGTAAGCATTCAGATCCATAGAAATAACTCTTCAGAATAAACACAAAACAGCTCCCATAGCTCTTATAAAGTCCAACCCTAAGATTATTTGGGGCACTGTGCCCAAAAGTCACCAGTTCTAAAGTATACACTCATCAGGTAGGTTTATATAGAGATTTGCAGTGCCAGTTGTTAAGTTGGATTTCTAGAGTCTGGCCTGGTGCACAGATTTTAGGAGGCCACCCTCGTTTTAGTGAACAGGGGAACTGAGAGGTTAGCCAAACCCCAATCAAGGTAGCAATGGAGAGCAGTCAAGGCTGTTCTCAGGACTGTGTTAGCGGGGCCAGTGGTCCACACAGTGCACCACACAATAAGTCAATTAAGACAGGAATGTGCAAAAATATTATATTTATTCTAGTCTCAAAACACACACTATAAAATGAAACAAGCCGGTGAAAAATTGCACACCACTCAATAATCACATATATATATATACAAAGTCACCATAGGTACTATTTTGCATTCAATGACTTAAGTTTTAAAAAAGAAGGTAAGCAAGTGATGCATTAAGATGGAACCAGGTTACAAGAAACATACCCTCGCTTCCGAAGTCCAATTCTTATGAAGGGTGGAGCCTTGTGCCTAAAATTCACAACAGTGCATCTCCCCGGAATGTATCTGATACAGGTAAAGTACTTGTGTTGGTAAAATATTCAAGAGAAGGCATTCCATGGCGGCAGAGCACATTCCCGAAGGAGATGAAAGAGATGGGTTCTTAGCCATAGTTAGAGATGGCAAAGAAGCATTGTGTGAGTCTCTTCAGTCGGGTTTGGATTCTGCGGATTGCATCAGCAGAGCCATGCCTACCAGCACTGTTATGCAAAGGTTTGACTGGTTGCAGAAGTCAGGTTTTGCACCAGATGTGCAATCCAGACTTTTCAACATGCCCTTGGACGGGTCTCACCTTTTGGCAACAAGGCCGACGAGAGTTTTGAGAAGTTGCAGAACTCGGAGGTGGCAGCCAAATCTTTAGGCGCCGCTATTAGGCAATCCCAGCCTTTTTGACCTAGTGGACAACCTTTGAGGTGTCGATCTTTTTGCTGCTACTCCTCAGTTGGAAGGGTACGAGGAATGGCCAGTCAAATTGTCCAAAGAAGATTTCCTCGTGGTGGACGAGGAATGGGTGCAAAGCCAACTCAAGCAGCGGCTTCTTTACCCTCTGCCACTGCATCAGCCGCCTGAAAAACTCTCTGAGGTCTTGAGTCAAAGTTCACCAGTGGGGGGCAAACTGTCTCACTATCTAGAAGAAGATAGTGACATTACTTCGGATGCTTGGTGTTTGGAAACCGTAGCCCACGGTTACTGCCTTCCTTTTATACGGAGACCTTGGAACAATCCACCGGGGAACCACTCCTTGAGGATTCCAGATCCTCTCCTTGTGCAGGAGATTTTAACTCTTCTAGAGAAAGCTGCTATAGAACCAGCACCTGTAGCGGAGAGGAACAAGGGTTGGTAGTCCCCGTATTTCCTAATACTGAAGTAGGACGGAGGACTGAGATCCATCTTGGACTTGAGATACTTGAACAAGTTCCTCAGGAAGGACAAGTTCAAGATAGTCACACTTTCTCCGATCCGTCAGGCCCTCCAACTCCAGGATTGGTTGGTGTCATTGGACATTCAGAATGCTTATTTTCATGTGCCAATCCAGCTCAAGCACAGAAAATACCTGAGGTTCGCGGTTGGCGGTTCTCATTATCAATTTCGAGTTCTGTCGTTCAAGAAATTTCAGGAAACACATCCCAATTGCCCCGGATTGGGCCAGGAGGATGTGGTCCCGGACCTTCTGGACATGTCCATCTGCCCTTCAATGCGTCTTCCACAAAGAGATGACTGTCTCTTGCAAGAGGAGGGTCAGGTTCTCCAGCCAGAGGTCAAGACACTCAATCTTCACGCTTGGTTTCTGAAAGGTTGAGATACAAGGATTGGGACCTCCCGGGTGACGTAATGGAGAGGCCAGCAACAAAGTCTTTGTACCTTTGCTGTTGGAATAAATTCTGCAACTGGTGCAGATAATAGAAAATAGATCCTTTCTATGTAAAACAACAGATGTTTTATCCTTTATGCTATCTTTAGCCAATCTGGGGCTCCAGGTTGGTACTATTAAAGGCTACTGGGTGGCGCTGTCCATCTCGTCAGAGGAATGTTCCTATTTCAAAATTCCACTGGTGACACCATTTCTAAAGGGGCTCACCAATGTGTTCCCCCATCTCCTTTTCAGGTTCCAGTTGGGGACCTTAATCTGGTTCTAAAATTCCTAATGTGTGCACCGTTTGAACCTTTACACTCATGTCCTTTAAGGTTAACCTTTAAAACTATTCTAATAGTAGCTCTAACATCAGCCCATAGAGAGTGAGTTGCAGGCACTTTCGTCCAAGCCACCCTTTACTATCTTCCACAAGGATAGTGTTGTTCTAAGGGTTGCTGTAAGGGTCAAACCTTCATTTTTACCCAAAATTATTTCTGATTTCCACATAGGACAGAAAACAGTTTTGCCTTGTTTCTATCCCCCACATCCAGGCATGGAGGAGTGATTACATAGGTTGGGCCCTCGTAAAGCTTTAAGCTTTTATATATCTAGAATGTCAAAGCACTGTATTAATGATTAGCTTTTCATTGGCTATACGGGCCACGAACTGGGTCAGGCTGTCTCTAAGCAGACCTTATCCAGATGGATCATTCTGGCCATTTCAGAATGTTACAGGTTGGCAGGGAAGGTTTAAGGACCCATTACAAAGCATTTGTGTGCGGCAACGTGGTCTGCTATCCACACGTTCTCAAAGTATTACTGCCTGGAATCTTTCCTCGGTCAGGATGGTAGCTTTGGTAAAGCAGTCCTGCACTCGATCCATGAAAACATTTAAAATCAAATTCTACTCCCTCCTCCAAATCAAATACTGCTTTGGGAGTCTATCAAAGATGAGGAATACGTGGGAGGACACAGTCAATTCGAAGAACAAGTTACTCACTCCTGGTAACGTTCTTTCGACTGGATGTTACTCCCACGTATTCCTCATCGCCCTCCCAGCCTACCCCACAGTAGATTTTCCCATGCTATTACAGCTTCTGTTCCTTCAAGGCTTAGTACGGTCATTCCCGTGCTTTTGCAGGTATTTCTGCTGTAAGGGGGGAAAAACAGAACTGAAGCCCACAGGCGCTGCGTGTGCTATATTTGCCTTCTATGACATCATCCTCGAGACATAGGCATTCGAGGGACATCGAGTCCACGCCATCGATGCACAGTGCCATCTGCTGAATTTTGTTTCTGAAGCGGGATTACATATATCAAATATGAGGAATATGTGGGAGGAGCATCCACTCGAAAAAACGTTATCTGGGGTAAGTAACTTGTTCTTCTCAGTTTTCAGGATTCACTGCTCAGGTGCAATGCCCAAAAAGCAGTGGAACGGATAGATATAAAAAGACTTGTTTTCGATGTTATCCTATGGAGGACAGGGAGAGACCAGTCCTTGTGTTTAACTGCCCCCCCCCTCCACCCCGATTTTCCCAGATAACTGGATGGGTCGACTGGGGATTGCTGGGGGTAGGATTCCCTGCTGTTGCTTCTGGTGAGAGGTACCCAGGAGTTGTGGGTGCAAGGATTCTTCTGGTTGGGTGCATCATGCACCGATGCACACCTCTTCAGGACAATTCAGTGGACGGGGGAATGCGAGTTCCAGCGATGGTCATCTCACACAGGTTTGCTGCCCATCCTGCTCCCACCACAGTCCCATAACACAATCCATACACATTTAAATAAAAAATAAATCGCCATAAACGTACCTCGCGTGGTTGCTAAAATGCCCGCTCCAGGTTGCTCTGCCCGTATGTGTGAGGAGGCGCAGGAGCACCCCCTCGCACATACATACATGCAGTGCCCCAGCCAGCATTTCCAATGAGCTATGCAAGGCTGGCAAAGCAGAACACCCCCAACGTTTCATGGCTCAGTGATCATGTGCGGCTGGGGAAGGTTTCGGCTGCAAACATGGAACTGTGATTGTTATAACGAGGTAGCCCACTGGAGAGCTGGTCAGTCCATTGGGTGGTCCAGGGGCACTTCTGAATGCTCAAGACGTCTCGATCCTTGAAACCGTAGAGGCTAGTTGGTCCCACTAATCCATGGGTTGAAAGATCTTCAGTCGGCGGCTGTTCTACACAGGATTCTTGGCTCTAACGCTGATCTCCAGAAATGGCTCCAGGAGTCCTCTTCTTAACCAAAATCTAGCTCGCCAATGGTAAGGATCTGCACCATTCAAACAGCCAGCAATGGTACAATCAGGAACCACTGTTGGTTTCACTCATGCCCCACATCCAGACTTTCAGGCACCACGGTAGTGGAGTGGGAACAGACAGTCACACCCCCTTCCTGAGCTGAACACACACAAAAGGCATCACTAGCTAGCGAAAGCTGGGGCTTTCCTGGGCAAGTGCATGACCTTATATGGGATTTCCTGTCCTGGCAAGGCAGGAAAAAGGCCAAACAATATGGTCAAAGAACCATCGAAAATCTCGTAGCGTGGCCCTTTTAGGGCATTAGCCACGTTTAGTAGCCATATACAGTAAACGCGAATGTGCACACTAGAAATAACACAAAAACTGTTAAAATGCATCTGCTGCCACCAGCTTGTCTTCCGGCACATATAAAGTAACCAAAAATCCCAAATGTAAAAGACTAGGGTGTGTAAGGATGCAGAAGTAGCCGCGGGGCACAAAGATGGCATGCTTGTTGGCATAAATGT
The DNA here is from genome assembly GCF_040938575.1 of Ambystoma mexicanum. Lineage (NCBI taxonomy): Eukaryota > Metazoa > Chordata > Amphibia > Caudata > Ambystomatidae > Ambystoma > Ambystoma mexicanum. The sequence continues at coordinate 91,307,917 of NC_090934.1, forward strand.
CTATTTGACAGAAAAACAAGGAGAACCATATATGTCCCTATAACTAAGAGGGGTTTCCCTGCCTAAATAAAATTAAGGATGTCAGGATATCCGTCAAAATAGTCCACTGATCTGTGTCCCAAACCTATTTCTGTTTATTACACTTTTAAAGAAAACTAAAGAATGGGTTATACCCTGATCGCTGAAGGATCGCTCCCTCCTTCTGGATGCTTTTTAGAGAGTTCGCAAATGATGGGGGAATATCCTCTATACCCTGTCCTTCACTAGGCTTTTCTGTAAAGTTCCACACAAGGAAAGGAGGGAGTCTTCCTTCCCCCAGGCATTGTCAGGCGATTCTTTACAGTTCCACAAAGGGTGGGGTGGGGGAGTATCTCCCTTACCCAGGCCTTTCTTATGCTTGCCATCAATAGTCTTAATGATGTGTTGATTTTTACCAGAGGACATATCTTTCCTCCTTTTTTGCTAAAGGATATTTCCCTCTTTCCCCGATCTTCTCTAGACTTTTGCCAAAGGATATCTCTCTCTCCACATTATTTCTCCCCCAGATCCCTTTCTCAAGTTTATAATGTCGCTTAATCTGGCCCGGTTCACTATTCTGCCAGGCATTGTCTTCTCTTCTGGTTTCTTTGGGGTGCTCTCTCACCCAATGTCTCTAGTTAATTTCTCTGCTCGATCCCACTCGCCCGAGAAAGATGGCCCCCCACTTCCTCTCAACCACAGCCTGTAGGGGTTCCCAGCACCTTCCCGGCCCTCCTCCGCGTACATTCTAACTTGGTCCATGAGGGTTCCGGTCCTCGGCAAAACACCGGCAAGCTTCTCTGGCTTCCCTTTGGCTCTCACGATCTGCTCTCGACTTTTGTCGGCTCCGCCACGCTGGTTTCTCTCAGCACGTCTGGTCTCGCCTGTACCACTTAGTGGGCTTCCTTCCTGCCACTTGGACATCTGAAATCCCAGCCTTCAGGTACGGTTATGCTTCTATATGCATTTTCGGATGCCAGCTTAGTTCTCCAGGCGCATGGGTCTGCAGCGCGTCATCCTCTCTGCGCATCGTCGCTTCCCAGCTCAATGCTCCTCTGGGGGGGAAGGACTGACCCTGGGGGAAGGACCTGACCCTGAGGAAAGTCCTTCATAAGTTTTCATGGTTAGCCGGCTCTTGAATCCCGGTTAGCTAGTATGTTTGTCTTGGTTCCGTGTAGGGCTTTTCATTGCCCTACCCTTCTTTGTGTCAGTACTTGTGGAGCCATCTATTCCCATATATTGTACTGTCTTTTTTATAGACAGGGCTAATATGCATGATGTAACTAACAGAAGAAAGAGGAGACATAGATGATGGGGTTGCTTGGGCCCTATCCGTGTTGTGTGGTGTATGATGTAGGGCAGAATGGTGGTTGACATACCGCGTTCTCCTCTGATAGTCTTCCCTTTTCCCACAGAGGGAGTGCCCTCCCATGGGATCCTTCCGCTGAGTACAGCTCTAGGGGGACTATCGGGTAGCGGTCTCACCTCCCTGGCCCCATGGGGAAGGGTCCTCTACTGGGGGAAAAGTGACAACATCAAGGGATTCGTCACAGGTGATACAAAAGTATCCCCATTGCACTGCATTGTAAGATGCTGTGTGCAGTGTTAAAAAGTTACAAAGTGTAAAAAGTCAAAAGGAAAACATAGTTTCCCAGTACTGATAGTCAGAAGGGCTGATCTATTCCCCCATATGAATGAGCAAACGACACAGGAAGTAAGCATAAGGCTTTGCTTACCTCCACAAATTTGAGGACAGGAGTCTAAACCAAGCTTAATCCTGCCCTATTACCCAAACTTAAAAAGCTCACAGCATATTGAGCCTCATTACGAGTTTGGTGGTATTCTGGCAGTAAATCCACTGGAATAGCACCAAACTGTATTACTGTTACCGCTACCTAGTTCTGTGGTTTTACAAGTGCTAGTAAATCCCATTTTATGGAGTATTGTGGATTTTTGGCGGTACTGACAGCTAATTCTGCCGTTTCTTTTAGGTAAAGTGAAGGATCTAACCTGGAGGTAGCTCCTCCACTTTACCTCCAAAAATTGGCAGAATTACCCTCCTGGAATTCCGCCGGAGATATACTGCCAAACTTGTAGTTTGGGGGGTGCAGGAAAAGTGGAGGTAATGGAATTACCTCCCCTTTTTTCCCCACACTTCCAAACTCTTAATGAGGCCCATTCTCCAAGCTGACACACCTCCATACAGTGGGGCATTGCAGTGAATGATATATAACCTTTTATGGCTCCTAGAGTAGCCTTTGTCTTCTACAGCACCAATGCTGGTGTTAAATGATGTCATGCATTATGTTAAGACCCAAAGTTAGTTAGGTGTTTCCCGAGAAGAGGGAGACGAGGTCGGAGAGCCCACACAGTAGCAGAAGAATTCTTCCTACTGTTGTAACTCTCTGCTGTTCTTATAAAAACAGAGAGCAGTCAAAAGAGGAGACACGCCCATGACTCACCGGCTGTAGGAAATATAAACAAAGAACAAATTCACTGCTCCTAAACTGTATACTGAAAACCCCACACCAACAGGGGGGCGCGGCCGCATCCCAGGGGGGGCGCCAGAGCCCAGCATGAGATGTAAAAAAAAAAATATATATATAAATTATATATATATATATTTTTGAAAAATATTGGAGGAAATGGGAAGGGGCAGCTCCACATGGTCAGACTGGGCATAAAACGGTCTTAGGCACCAATGAAAAAATGGCCAGCAGTTGCAAATGGATATTCAGTGTTTAGTCACAGCCTGTTTGAATAGTACCCAAGGGGTCGTTTTTTTGTTCAAATGTAAACAAATGGTGATATATAAGGAATATTCATTCAGCAACAATGGTCAAAACTACTAGCTGCATAGTGAAGTAACTCCTCAAACTGGCCCACATTGGCCAAAACAAAAAAGTGGCCCATTTTTACTGGCCTACACTAGCATTTTGCATTTTTGGTATGGTCATCGCCCTATAGGCCAGTCCAAGCCTGCTAGCTCATCCATAACGGGTGAGGGGGCGTCCACCCACTGGCCACCTCTGGAGGAGCCAGCCCAGTGAAACACTGAGCACTCCCTCAGCTGCTTTTTCCAGCTGAGGGAGTGCGCCTGGGCTGGCTGAACTGTCAAAGGGGAAACTCTGTTTGCCTTTGACAGTTCATTTCCCCAGCCACACATGATCACTGAGCCATGCAACGCTGGGGGTGTTTTGCTTCGCCAGCCTTGCATAGCTCATTGGAAATGCTGGCTGGGGCACTGCACGTACGGGCAGAGCAACCTGGAGCAGGGCATTTTAGCAACCACACGAGGTACGTTTATGGCGATGTATTTTTTATTTAAATGTGTATGGATTGTGTTATGGGACTGTGGTGGGAGCAGGATGGGCAACAGCACTGGGATAGTGGTGGGAGTAGGGTGCGTTGACGGCATGCAAAAGTTCATAGCGATTTCTACATACTGTCCATCTGGCACTTTTGGGGGGGCCCAGCCTGCCCAGACTTTGCTCAGGGGGGGCCCAGGCCAAAAAAGTTTGAATACCACTGATGTAGAGAGACCAACCTTGATTGTATGCAAGGGTAAATAATAAAATAATAATAATAAATAATAATATAATAGTGAAAGTTAGTCAGTTTAGGGCGATGATGGAATGTCCCCAGGATCCCAGTATTGGACTCTAAGACAGATAACCAATGGATGTAAGAAGGTAGGCAAGACAGAACTATAAGGATATAAATCAGGTGTTAAACTTTCTTCTCACCACAACAGTTTGATGACGGATGAAAAGTTCCTTGTTTATTCCCCAATGGTTCGGCAGGATTTGGAAGGCAGCAAGTTTGAGCACTCTAGGAGTCTACCCCAACAGCACGAGGACGCCTAGGTAAGTCCCAGTTGTGAATCCACAAACCTAGCACGACGGCACGAGGACGCCTAAAGCACCTTTTGGCAAGCGTCTCTAGTCCTGGTGTTTGGTATGTCCTAAGCGTGAGACAACCGGGTGGAAAGAATGAGGGATGAGTAGGAGTCCAATGTGGCAAGATATAATGTTCCTTTATATGATAGTTGAGAAACGGGCAGTCTATTCGGTCTTTCCAGGTATGACAACGTGCGGGCAGCATAATGTTAAGAAGGTATATCAGTAGCAGTCGGTGTAGCACTCCAGGTATGGTAACGTGCGGGCAATGACTTAATCCGAGTGTTCCACAAAGAAGGTCTTTAGGCTTTCTGGGTCTGGCATTGTGCTGGCAGCGTAAGTAACTGGCCGAGGCAATCCAGTAGCGGTCCGTGTCGGAATCCGGGAAGGCAACCAAGAGTAGGATCGTAGAGGGCAGAGGAGGGTACGGCACAGGGTAGTAAGGTTGGGAAGCAGGTAACAAAGCAAAACAAAAAACTGGGCCAGGGAAAACAGACAAGACTGCTAAGGTCAAAAAGCGAGTTGAGAACCAAACCGGTTTGGCAACTTCAATCAGAAGCGCAGGGAAATCCTCATTTGGGTAGGGATAGTGAGGCATTTTTTTCAACCTGTTTTAATTAATAAAATGGCAGAAGTTAAAAACTCTTTGCCAAGTTGTCCGTTTCACGTGTCTGACCCCTCACATTACCCTTGTTCATATTCACCTATTATCTTAACGCACCAAGGGACAATCATGTTGGGAATTGCTTTAAGGATAGTCAACATTATATTTGTGGGATCATCCTAGCTACATTTTGGGTGACCGTGTGATCATGCAGTTGAAGAAGGTGCAGATGTTTGATTGTGTCAGAAGTGGAGATGTGATTGTTCTTTTTTTTCACTCCCCTCCAGGTTTGCAATATTGTCCCTGGACAGCGCTGTATCAAGAAGCTGACGGACAATCAGACGTCCACGATGATCAAAGCCACCGCAAGATCTGCCCCTGACCGGCAAGAGGAAATCAGCCGTTTGGTGAGTGGGGACTGAAACGGCAGGCTCTAAAATTAGGAGCTAGGTTTGTCTGGAGCAACAGTTATAGGATTGGAAATAGTAGGGGAATCAGACTGGCACCCAATCAGATCCTTATGTTCCTTTAGGACTCCTAGTTTCTCCATGTGATTAATTAGTGTGGCGTATTTCCCAGGGTCAGGCAATCTTCCCCCTGACCCTTAATGCAAAGCTGCGTCCCAGGCTGTTCAAACAGTCCCTCGTATGTTCTATTGAGCTGCACCCTTCTTTCTTGTATCTGTGTGTTTCGTGGCTTCTGTAGGGGGTTTGTCAGGTTTTCAGGGTGGTTCTCCTGGCCTCTGAGACCAGATTCCACTCTAGCCACACTGAGGTCATCTGACGGGGTTCAGGCCTCAGACATAGTATGAACAATTGATCACCTGCATTATTCAGCTTTTCCCAACTCAACATCGGGCTGTGCTAAAGATCTCTTTCCCTGGGTTTGTGTTTCCAGCTAAACTCTGGCCTTTGATATGGTTCATCGGCCAAGCTTTGGAACCCCTTCTGGCATCGGTCTTTAAAAGCTGCAGTCTCTTGGCCTTCTGTCCAAGGCTTGAACCCCATTGCTCCTCCTTACGATCTCGTCCATGCCCTTCCAATTATTTGTATCATTGGAAACCTTTGATCATTGTTTGGAAAGGCTTCCTACCCTCTGTCATGTGTGCATGTGGATTCTTTTTAATACTATATCCTAGAGGGTAAAAATAAATGTGGAGTGTGTGTGTAGAGACCTTAAGGACATGTCTTTTACCATTGCAAATAAAAATGTTTAGGTCCCTTTCCTGACTACCCCCTAGTTAAGGGTTTGGTCCTCACCTCTAGGCTCTAACATATATAATAGGTGTGGGTTTAGACTTTAGGACACTGTACACAATTGTGCTTTAACTGCTTTTAAGGTTGTGTGATTCCCTGGTGTTCCCCACTCCCTATTAATTTATGGTGGGTGCCTACCTATGGTAGTGGACCCACATCTAAAAAAAGAGTTCTTTTAGACCATATACTGGCTATCGGTTGTATAATGTGTACTATGCCTTAGGTACTTATTTTGGTAACTGTGGTAGTCTGACAGTTACTGAAAATAAATTCATGAACAAATATTCTGGGATGGCCCATTAATATGCCTAACCTGCCTCTTTATGTAGAGTTAGACTTTCAGAGGATTGATTCCCTAAGTGAAACAAAACCCATTTACTACTCCTCAGAATTCCGACATCGGTTAAGCTTCACAGGTTCAGCGAAGCCGTGGAGGATGTTGCAGCCCAATCTAGGGGTCGGGGAGGGCGTTCACTCCCCTAGTTTGCCCACATCAAGAAACAACTCTAGAGCATTGGGATGGGCTCATTCTGAGCCCATCCTGAGTTAATGAGTAGCACGACAAAATATGCATTGAGAAAAGCAATGAAGGAAAAGGCGGAGACTGATGCTATGAGTTTGGTCGGTCAAAAGTCTAGTCCGAGAAACTATTGGAAATGCAAACAAGAACCTTAGTATAAGAAGTATCTGGATCAAGTGTAGCCTAAATTTGCGAGACCACTGTTCATTAAGCTGCGATTAGGAATTTTACCTGTATAGCATTGTCTAAGCAGTGGAACATTGTGTATTCATTTGTCTGAGAGTTTGGTGAACTTTATGTTGTTCTGCCCGGAGTACCTTGATTTTAAGAAGAGATATCTGAAACCAATGTTTTTAGTTAAATCAACTTTTACGATAGCTCAAGACATGCCATTTTGCCATCAATCACAAGATAGTGTTGCAATTCATTGAATTTGCAACTATCTCAGTAGAGCAAGGAGGCAGAGGTCAGCCAAACTCAGGCAAGGGTCAGACTGTTGACTCATATCCTTCCGCAGTGGTTGCCATTGCCTTCTATAACCTGCCTTCAGCAAGCATCACTTTGTTGGCACTGCTGCACTTGAGTTTTGTGATGGCGGCTACTGTATAGAGGGGATGAATGTATTTATGTGAGGGCAGATGCTAAGAAATGTAGACTGCGGCACTTGTGTATATTCACCTGGACGTCCAATTCGTCCTCAGATTTTGATACCTTGCTAATGTATTCATGCACCTTATACTCAGTGACTTCTGTTTTTAGTTTACAGGCCATAGTCTTATTTTTGTGCCATAGTCTTGATTTTACCTAAATGAACAGTTGATATTATAGTAGACAAACAAGTTGATTTGCGTTTAATAAGATTTTGTTTTAATAGTGTGTTTGTAACTACCTGCATTTGTTCTTAAAATGTATTGATGCTTTTGTGGTGATAACGCCAAAATAAAGCAGATTTGATTTTACTTATTTGCCATGACGGATTTCTATGTGTGAGCCTCTGACGTGAGAATGTCCTGGAGGGGTGGGGCCACGCTACAGAGTATAGCTAGCTGTGGCTTGGAGGAACCGAGGCAGGCTGGCATTGGAAAAAGCAATATTGCTGGGACGGTGACGGAAGGAAGACAGTTTTACCTGGTGGTGTGACCACGTTGCAGCTGTGGTGGCCCTGGGACACGCACGTAGAAGCCAAGACCAGCAGTCAACGGAGTAATTAATCCTCGCTCTCTGGGCAAGGACTGATCTGTGTACTCAGACAGGCAGGATACAGAAAGAAAATCCTTTCGAGACAGCAACGCTGAAGAGAGGGGTGAATGGCCACGTTCCTGCTGAGACACCACTCCACTGGAGCACTTCCGACAACAGTTAAAGGTACCAAAGTTGCCCAGGCTTGAGGGAGGCGAGCGGAACAAAGCGAGATGAGAAAAAATGAAAATGAGGGTTACGGAGCCCTAGAATTCTGAATGGTGATGATTGGCAGAGGCCAAAGATACAACCACAAAAGTTAAACAAGTCACAGCGCCTGAGGTGTATGGCGAGCCCTAGATAATCAAGTGACATTTTTCCACCTGTGAGAAGAAGGGAACCTGCAGGGTTCAATCAAGTCTGTTCAAGACACAAAACTAGTGGAAAAGAAACAATGAAGTTGCTGGGGAAAGGACTAAGGGAATCATCTCTCCTATCAAAGAACTTCAGACATTTAATTTGTATATAGATTTATACCATTTCTTGAGAAGCTTAAAGAGAGGGCTGAAAACGTTTTTTTGGTGAATTGTGAAGAACACTGTTTTGAACTGTGACCAATACCTCGAAAGAGATACAATCAACGTTAGTCCGATGAAGCCTGAACTAAAAGGCTTACGTTTGGGGCGTGGCCAAGATGGCGGGCTAGGTGGATGGAAAACTGTGGAGCTCCAGTCCGAACTGACGTGGAAGCAGGCGAAAGCACACAACTCTGTCCATTGTGCTGACAAGTTTTAGCAGCAGGAACGTGGAAAGCTCCGGGAGAGTGACTTGACCTGAGGAGGGCGAGAAATGAATGAGTAAGAGAGGTGGAGCACGGACGCCGTGGAAACTGACCGAGAAAATGGCGGGCGGACCTGCTTGATTGTGGAGGAGGCGGCGGATCCAGAGCAAGGCGTGTGGAAGGTGCTGATCGGAAGATCTGGTGAAGGAGGGCGGTTCCTCTGACGCACCACACAGGCCCACGGCTGTGTGGAGAAGCGCCGTGGGAGGCAGAAGGGGACGGTGCAGAAGAGGTGGTCGGCGCCTCTGAGGGGGAGTTGGTGAAGGCAGAGTGGAGCAGCATCCCGGGCGAGGGGAGGAGGCGCAGGATCCAGTGGGCGCTCGCCCTGAGAGGAAGGGGCTGATTGTTGAGGCATCGGCTCCCGGGATCAGGTGAGGAGGAGCGGCGGGCTGAGCAGAGCGATCCCAGACGAGGCAAGCGGGAAGGACCGAGGGTCCAGAGGAAGAGACGACTCGCCGGTGAAGCAGCGGGGGAGGGGGCCCCTAGGCAATTGAGAGCCCCCAGAGGGAAGAGGCCAAGCCTGGCTACGGGAGGAGGGGGCTCACCAGCGAGCGTCTGGAGGAGGCGTTCCAAGTGCAGGAGAGGAGTTGATTCTGGCACTGGGGCCCAGAGGGGCTGACAAACAGGAGCACCCCAGCCTGGAGGATCTTGCCTAGAGGAGGAGAGGGCTCCCCAACGAGCATCAGAGGGAGGGCCCCCCTGCAGTAGGAGAGGTGCTGGGTCTGGTGCCAAGGCTCAGGGAGTCCCCCTGGACACGAAGTGGGAACCTCAGGGGAAGTGGAGGAGCCCATTGGAGGACCCGGGGAAACTGAGAAGAGAACTCCCCTCGGGGGGGACACAGGGAGTCGCTGCACTGAGAGACAGTGTGGGGAGTTGCACCAGAGGCAGAGAAGTGGTGGCGCAACGCGGAATTGGCACACACTGGAGAAGCTCTACCACGGAAAGAGTGGAGAAAGAGGGGCGCATGGAGTGGGAGCAAATGGGCTCTAAGAAAAAAGGCCCCAACCCGAGGGAGCGTGGAACGGAAGGTACAAACAGGGCGCATACACAGTCCAAGCTGCCGTTTGCCAGGATTGCAGGTGCTATGACATGATATTTTATTTGTATGGCGCTCGTACACAAGTGTGTGCTACAGAAAAGAAAATGGGGCTCACCAAAGAGGATCTCCTGTCAGCGCTCGCTCAGTTTAAGGGGGACTTAACGGAGACCGTAAAGGCAGAGGGAGCGAGCATTAGGGAAGAACTCTCTCAGGCCATCTCAAGGAACAGGAAGGACATAAACTCACTAGGGGAGAGGGTCCAGGAGATGGAACAACACGCAACAGACCTGGAAACACATGGGTAAGCTTGGGATCAGCATCTTCAGGGTGCGGAAGAGAACCTTAGAGCCCTGGAAGAAAAGTGTGAAGACTTAGAAAATGGGTCTAGACGCGACAATGTGCGCATTAAAGGCCTTAAGGAGGGTTTGGAAGGGACGGACTTGGAAGCCTGTATTCATGAACTTTTCGGTGCCCTGGTGGAGGAGGACCTAGCTCGTGACATGGAGATTGATAGGGCACATAGAACGGGCAGTCGGAGAACGGAACCCAGAGCACGGCCCAGGGACACATTGGTGAAGCTGCACAAGCACAAAGACAAAGTTCTGCTTATGGGAGCTGCAAGAAAGAAGGCAAAGATAGTGGTGCGGGAGTGTGAAATTCAAGTGTTTGATGACCTTTCCCAGATTACACTTGCAAGAAGAAGAGCATTTAGACCGCTCATGGAGGAGCTGAACAGGAGGAGACTAAGGTATAGATGGCTCTATATGATGAGACTGCAATTCTTCATGGGAAATGAATGAATTGTCACCCAGGTGGAAGAGTGTCTGAAGGTGCTGGGGGTGTCCCTGGGAGAGGCATCTGGGGCCAAGCCGAATGATTCTCTGGGGACTGGAAAGGAAGAGCTAGGTCGAGAGGCCGTGGGATGGAGCACAAAGAGTTCAAAGAAGATGGGAAAACAACCGTGAGAGCTGCTAATAATTGCATGGACCAAAATAGGGACAGGTGAGAGGTAGACTTAAAAAGGAATAGGTGGGGAGGGGGAGCGAAACAGTTTGGGTCCAAGGATGGGGACCACGTCGAGAACCTGGATGGAGGGATAGGCTCATGTACGGGGGGGTGGGTACCAGTTCGGGGGGAATCATGAAGCTGCAGGGAAATTGTATGCTTAGTGGGATCGAGTGGTGTTGGAATGGCAAAGAGGGCTTAAACACAGGATGGAATGCATATATGTTAATATCCTGGAACGTAAGGGGGCTGAACAGTCCAAACAAAAGAGTTGCTGTGGGGAGGGAAATTAACAAGGAGGAACTAACGATAGTATGTCTTCATAATAACGCACTTAGCCACAGGGGGGAGGGGCACCTTAGTCATAAAAACTATCCCACACAGTACCATTCAACGGTGGCGGCCAAAAGAGTGGGGGTTTCAATACTACTGCAGAGGTCTGTAAGACTGGAGGGGGCAAAGGTGAGGTGGGATAAGGAAGGTAGATACGTGATGATAAAGGGTCTACTGAGGGCACAGCGGTACACAGTGGGGTCGGTTTATGCACCGAACCATGGGCTGGAGAGCTTTCTCCTTAACTTCCTGGAGGAGGTGAGCAGGTTTGGGGAGGGAGAGCTAATCATTGCAGGAGATTTAAACTTGGTGACAGATCGGGGGGGCTTGAGGGGACATGTAATGGGTACAATGTCTACCCACCTGTTGGGTAGGCTCCAGGACCAGGGAGTTAAAGACGTATGGCGGATATCTCATCCACAAGAGAAGGATTACTCCTTCTACTCTCACGTTCATAAGTCGTACTCCCGCATTGACTATGTTTGGGCAACGAGAGTGATCCAAACAACTGAAAAGACATAAATAGGAAGCCTGATGGTATCAGATCATGCAATGATCTCGGTAGAATGGAAGGAGGGGAGCCGCCAGCGAGGGGCGGGGAGATGGAGACTGGAATACTATATCTTGAGAGATCATGTAGTTAGACAACAGACGGAGAATGAGTTGGGCCTTCTTATGGAGAGATTGGGTGAAGGGGGACATGGGGGAGAAATGGGATGGATTCAAGCAACATATTAAGGGGTACTACATAAGGGTGGCGAAGGACATGAGAGAGGAGAGGATGGAAGCAGAGAGGAAATTGGAGGGGGGGGATTAAGGTCCTGGAGCGTATACATAAGGAAAAGGGGACATTCAAGGCGGCTAGGGAATTAGCTCATGCGAGAGCCCAATACAGACATTTAACTAAGAGTGGTGGAAAGTACCTTACCGAAAAGTAGGCAGAGGTTCTATGAACAGGGAAACAAGGTGGGGTGGCACTAGCATGGCAGATAAGGGTGAAAGAGCAAAAGGTCTTGGAGGGAAAAGGGGGGGAAGAAGGTAGGAGGGGAAGCTGATGAGAGGAAGGTGGAGAGAGAGTTCTATGCAGATTTATATAGGGAAGAGGTAGTGGATGAGGGGGTACAAAGAGAGTACCTGATGAAATGGGAATGACTGCGTCTTTGTTACAATGTTGCCGGTCGTGCAGATATGAATACCTCCGTCCCCAAGTACCACACAGGCAATTATAGGAATACTGCCTGTGCAGTCCTTGGAGCCACAGTTGTGGTAGTTCGTCGAGGTTGTAATCAGGAACTGCCGGAAGGACCCTTTGAGCGCTGTAAGGCAAGGAGGAATTAGTACAAGGTGAAATGCAATTCACAGAGTATCTAGAAATGGAAACTAAACGTTCTTACCTATGTGCACTGTATGTGGGTGAGTGAATGAACCTGAGGTCAGGTTAGGATAGGTGTTGATCAGGCAAACGCCTAGTGAAAGGCCATAGGCCCAGGATCCAAAGAGTCGTGGTTCGTGGAGAAAATCCGTTAATCAGGCCGTGGTCGAGTAACCAAACGTTCCAATAGTGTTCAAAGCAAGTTCAGGGCGTAGAGGAAACAATCCGTTAAGCAGGCCGTTGTCAAGTAACCAAGGGTTCCGATAGAGTTCAAAGCAAGTTCAGGGCGTAGAGAGAGCAATCCGTTAAGCAAGCCGTTGTCAAGGAACCAAGGGTTCCGATAGAGTTCAAAGCAAGTTTAGGGCGTAGAGAGAGCAATCCGTTAAGCAAAACCGTTGTCGAGTAACCATACATTTCCTGGTAGATTCAAAGCGTGGCAATGTCCAAGAGAAAGACCAGCTGTGAAGCACCGTGTCGGTGTTTCTGAATGCATTTAAACCATTGGGGAAAGTCACGTGATGTTCAACAAGGAACGTGGGGGTCGTCGCGTGATACCGATTGCGTTTGGTCTCTTCACGTGACGATCAGGTCCACATGGGCAACGGTGATTGCGGCCAAATGGGAACCTCCAATTACATTGCCAACGGAGAGAAGGGCGATAGACACCGAGTCTGCCATGGACCCCCCTGACATTACGAATGCACTGGTGTCGCCTGGTCTGCGCGCCCAGAGGTAAGCCTCGGGGGCTGCGTAATGTGGGTGTGTGGAAACATGAGTCAGTGGGAAACACAGGAGTTCGTAAGGTAGAGGACGTGGACGTGGAAGATGTAACAGTCTTACGCATGAGCAGGCAAACAGCTTAGAAGAGCCGATCAGATATGAAGTGGTAGTAGTGTGATAGCCCGATTGAAGGGTAATAAAAGTCCTGGGGAGGATGGGCTGACCTCACGGTTTAACACGACATTTAAGGAGACAGGGCTAAAGTTCTAACTGTACTATTTAACTGGTTCTGAGAGTTGGGGGAGATATCTGAATCGATGAACATGGCACACCTAACACTTATCCCGAAGCCGGGGAAAGACCCAAGTCAATGCTCCTAGTATCGCCCCATTGCATTAATTAACATTGATGCCAAATTGTACATGCGGGTACTGGTGGCCAGATTGGAGGGACTATTACCGGGCCTGGGGCACCAGGACCAACCTAGGTTTATCAAGGGGCGGATCGCGTTTGATAACATAAGAAGGGGTCTCCATATTATCGATATGATAGGTTATTTATAACACGCTTAATACCCAAAGGTTTCTAAGCGCGGACCCGGGGATCGAACCTGTGTTGCTCTGTCGTCTTGCTTCCAAGGCGTTCACATTACCCCTGAGCTATCCTCCCGAGACGATAAAACGGGAAGGAGGGGTGGGATCACGCCGACATGCCCGATGCCATTAGACGCCGAGAAGGCGTTTGATTTTGTCAATTGAGCCTTCTTAGAACAGGTCTTAGGGAAGATTGGGCTGGGGCCAAGCTTTAGGAAAATTATTATTGCAAACTATAGGGATCCCCGGGCAAGGGTTAGAGTGAATGGGGGATTGACCGAACCCTTTTCAATAAGGAGGGGAACAAAACAGGGATGCCCGTTGTCCCCTCTTCTTTTCGCCCTTGTGACAGAACCTTTTGCACAGCAGATCAGGGAGAACGGGGAGATCCAGGGGGTGGATTGGGCGGGGTATCAACACAAAATTAGCTCATTCGCCGATGACATGATTCTGATGATCACTGAGCCAGAGAGATCAATACCAGCGATTATGGGGGAAATTCAAGCTTTCGTGAGGGCCTGAGGCTTTAAATTCAATTTTGGGAAGTCGGAAATATTAAACTTATCCATTGCCGATAGACATGGGGAAGTACTGGAGAGGGCCGCGCCATTCCGCTGGGCTTCAGGTCCAGTTCTGTATCAGGGGGGTTAACTTAACGGCCTCCATCAGAGGGATTGTGGGTGCGAATTATCCGAGCTTAATGAAACAAATTAAAACTTATCTGCATAGATGTAGAGGACTATGTACAGCATGGTTTGGTAGAATTGCAGTCACAAAGATAAGCATTCTCCCCCAACTCCTTTATTTGTTCCAGGCAATCCCGATGGTGCCGAGCAGTTTGTTGCAAGATATCCAGATTAGTATCACGGTGTACATTTGGGGAAGGGAAGAAACCGAGACTTGGTAGAAAGCTGCTATTTAGGACCAAGGGCAGGGGGGGAGTGGTGTGCCCCAATATAATAAAATATTACCAAGCAGCGCAACTGAGAATAATGGTCGAATAGGGAAGAGTAGACAATGAGAAACACTGGATACAAATGGAGCGGGCAGTGGCCGAAATCAGCTATGGCAGATTGCAGGGAAGAGGACAGGTGACAGGCCGGAGGGTTTAGGGAGGAACCTGATAACGTGTACCGTGATGAGGCTCTGGGACCAACTCAATAAGAAACATTGGTCATCTCCCTGGCCGGAGCCGGGAACTCCAATTTGTGTCAACCCTGCTTTCCCACCAGGCAGAGATTATGGCAGATTTAAACGTTTGATAGACGTAAGGGTGACGGGGTGGGGGATTTATATGAAGGCATGAGATAAGTCATTTGAAGACAGTAAAATAGAATGTGGTCTGAGAGATGAGGACATGTTTGCGTATCGGCAACTACGGCATTGGGCAGGAGCACCTGAGATGAAGGAAGAGGCAACAAGGGAGAATACGGAGTGGGAAAATCTGGTTCTAACCTCGGTGGAGAATAGGGGATTGATCTCGGCAATCTATAAACTCCTCCAGGAGGGAGGGGAGGAGGAGGGGAAGTCATTAAGGGATAAATGGGGGAGAGTGAGAGGGAAGGCGCTTACAGACAAGGAATGGGGCAGGGTGCTGAGAAGTTGGTCTTCCTTCGACACATCAGTGCAGCAGAGGGAATTGCAATATAAGGTGCTACACCAATGGCACTATAACCCAGAGAAACTGCACCGGTTCTATCCCACGGTATCGGCGGAGTGCTGGGGGGGGTGCAGAGAGGTGGGGACCATGTAGCATGTCTGGTGAAGCTGTCCACGACTTAAGCACTTTTGGCAGGAGGTGAAAATGAAAGTTTTAGAAATATTGGACATCGAGAGGGACTTTACGGGACAGAGATTCTTCTGGGGACTATCTTGTAGGGGAGGAAGGGGATGAAACGGGAAGGGAAAGGTTATGGGCAATCATAATGTTAGCAGCCAAGCGCTGTGTGGTAAAGCAGTGGAAAAAGGTAGACCCTCCATCCTTGCTGCAATGGTATTATGCCGTCTGGGGCACAGTGGACGTGGAAAAAATGACAGAGATGGTGAGAGGTTCTCTTAGAAAGTTTGGGAGAGTTTGGTCACCCTTCTTACAGTATGCTAGGAAATACATGATGCATCTGTACATCCCGAGGCGACTACAGACACTGGGGTTTTTGGGGGAGGAGGAAGGTAAAGGAGCAGCTCATGAGGACCGGCCGAGACGGTAATGTATAGGAGGAACTGGCGTGGAGTGGAGGGGGAAAAGGGGAGTTGTGGTTGTTGTGGACACAGTAAGGTATTTCATTTTCTATTGCATTGTAACAGAATAACTTGACAAAGCTGTATGATTGTGTTGATGTGTTTTATCAAGAGCAAATAAAGATATGCTCTTTATCTTTTTATATAAAAAAAAGCTTACGTTTTGTTTGTGGTAGGACCAGATAGTAAGTAGGTTTTTGTACTGAGGACTCATTTTGCTTTGACATACGACGAGCACCTTTAGTTCATAGGCAGGCAAATCCCTCTTAGCTATAGGGATAGATGGGCATTTTTTCCATTTAATTTCAAGAAAACAACCTTGTGTGAATTCCTCGAGTCCGATTCCTTCTGATTCGCCAAACTACCGTAAGTGAGTTTTGGCTTCCCTTTCGTGCAGGGGTGTTGGCTACCCCCCTCCATTCAGGTCAGTGGTTGTAGTTCCCTCAACAGAGGGTGGCACAGCAAGCTGCCTTAACACTCAGCCAGCACCACCGCGTTTTGAACCTCTATCTTCTAATAGACAGGGAAGATCTTTGCAAGGTCGGAGGTGAGCAGGCCAGTACATCTTGGCGAAGTCCTCTTGAACCCTAGGGGTGGAAGCTTCTTCCTACATACATCTTTCTTTCAACTCTGGCATATTCTCAATACAGCAGAAAAAAAAGTACATCTACCACTAGCTACCCACCTCTAACACACCGAAAGGTGGCTACTTGTCAGAAATGTACCTCACAGTAGGAATTTCATAGGATTAAATCTCCCACCATAGACAAAGAAATGTGTTTAGCACATTTTAATTATTATATCAAACAACATGGTAAAACAACATAAAAAACCTATTTCCAGCGTTCGTTATTTGTAGAAACACAAATGGGCGGAAGAAGCAGTCACCAAAACATTTGCAATGTACAATTAGCGTGATGTTAGTAATGGTGTATTTTGATCGCATTTTCAATTATACAACAACATGGTATAATAGCGTCAACATTTTAATATGTTTCTAGGGAGAAGGACAACACTGTTGCAGTTTAAAGCTCGTCAGTAAAGTCCAACGCCCCGTCTTCAGGACGCGATAGGTTAAAGAAACACGTTACACTGGCAACATGGCGCCTATGTGTCAGTGTAGTGACCTAAAAAGATAAATAAAAATTGTTTTACTCAAACATGATAAAAACGGTGATGGTGGTGTTTGTGTGCATACAAAACAAGTAGCCAGGTTGCTAACCTTAAAAGTGATTTCTTTTGGTGTAATGGGCAAAGCGATTGCATGAATCAATTTAATTGAGGCGGCAGACCAGTCCGTCTTAAGAATTCAGGCTGTAAATCAATACGTACATTTATTTAGATTTTTGTTGATACAAGTAACATATTGAACCAACAATAGTTACATTTTGATATATGAATCAATCATATTTACCACTTTATGTGTAAGGCAGGGATTTTTGTTTCAAGTCCTGCAGAAAAATGTCAGTGGTGTACCGAGTTTCTATGGTATTCCGGATACTACATGTCCCATAATGCATCATGGAATCTAAAAGAAACGCGAAAAGCCTTTCAATTTCACAGGTTTCACCTGATTTACGTTTCTTTCAAGCATTTAAGTGGCAGGGAGTAACACTTACTTGGCCATAATGATCCCCAAGGCTGTCTTGCATTGTTATATATTGGGTTAGATATTTTAAACCGCTCGCGTGTCAGTGAATGGCTCTGTGTGGGAGACAAAGGCACCAGAGAGTACAATTAGACTCTCTGTACGTTTTTGAGCAACAATCAAGTGTGGCATGGATTTCAAAGCAGGCTTACCTGTCGTGTGTGCATTTGCCTTCACAGAATCGCTTTACCCTGTGGATTTTTCCTTGGTTGAATACTGGTGTAAGCCAAATGTCATTCGTTGACATCGAAAGAGGACTGCCAAGTCCAGTCCATTCGTGTGTGTAATAGAGGAAGGACTTTCCTCAGTATTAGAAAGGGGTCGGCCATTTTTGAGTGTATATGGTTCCTATGAAGGTATACTTTACACTGCAGTAAATAATGATCTGCTTGCTAGTTCTCACTAAGGGGGTGTGTATAGTGTGTCAAATGCATTTTTTCTTATAGAGCAAATTTGTGCACACAATGGTTATGCATTATATGACTATTTTAGACAAGGCATCACCCTCCAGTAGACATGATAGACATAAATGGCAATGAGATCATATTTCATTAACCCCGCACTGGTTGTCTGAGCTATTAGTGGATAAACAGACTCCACTCTACGGCAATATTTAGACCGGACTGGACTGTATTGAGATTATAAATCAATTTTTGCTCAATTTTTTTAAGGAACAGATCCCTATTCCCTCCCCGTGGGTGAGCTTTAGATGTCTCAATAACAAACCAAAATATATCTTCGCATGTGTGTTTCGCTTGTAAATAATGGGCCACCAATGGTTTATCCGGAGTACCATTCCGTATGGCTGAGCGATGTTCGCCAATTCGTAATTTCACTGACCTGATCGTTTTGCCTATATAGATTAACCCACAAGGGCATTTTATCCCATAGATCAACCATTTAGTCAAGCAATTTGAGAAGGATTGGTATTTCCATAGCCTGTCATACAGATCAATCTGTTTCAAATTCTTGGTCAAATGGCAGACTGAACAATGTCTGCATGCATAATGACCACTGATTCGAGGCAGTCCCCATAGTGTAGATTGAATGGGTGTATCAATGTTGTTAATAGGGTAAGTGTGTACTAATTTATCCCGCAGATTAGGCATCCGCTTGAAGGCAAATCTAGGACAATTGGGTTGAAAATCATCGGTATGAATGATTTTCCAATTTTATTTAGTATCATCCTTCTTAGTGTCATGATCTCTGCTTCCAAGAGGTCAGGACTTACCCAACTCCCTTGGAAGCAGACCCATAACCCAGGTATCTGAAAGACAAAAGCTTACCAACTCTTCGCACGCTCCGGAGGCCTTCGGCGCTGCATCCCGCATCTGAAAGACAAAACAAGGTGCGTTTAAAGACATTGGGGAACTTTAATACTCAGATGCCATTACTCCTTTCCACATCTAACCCAGTGGGTATTCCGGCACCCTGCAGCCGCTCCGAACTTGTACCTGCAAAATAAAAAGACAGTTAGAGCGCATCGTGAAGCAGGCAACAAGCGCTTACTTACGTGCTTCCAGGCGCTTCTATTCATCACACGGGCTCCATTTTCAACTCACTTCAGCCCGTCATCCGCCATCGCCGGAACCCTGCAAAACAAGAGACATCATTACTAAAGACTTTAAAGACATTTGAATTACTCGAAACTTGCCGTTCGTGCAGTAAACGACGGACAGCAGTCCTCTGAAGTCAAGAGGCCTGCTCCCCTTATCCAGTGAAGAAACTGGTTACAGCACCCTGCCCCGAGGCAGATGGAGAGCACGGGGTTCACTTACCTAAGGTGAGAGCATTAACCTTTGGGGTTCTACAGGAGAAGAGAAAGGGAAGAAGAGAGAGACATTCAATAACCCAGTTCCTTAATCCCATATTTTCTATCTGCAGACACCTTACCCTTCGAGTCAGACATACAGTGCACAGAGGTCCAGCCCAAAGAGCCAGCCGTGTGTTACACATCACCTTTGAAGATACGGTATACGCCCATTTAAGACCGGCGCCTCTACGGGAATCAGGTGAGCGTTACAAACACATTAGTTCATGGCATCGTTACATAGACGATGTGTTCATGCTTTGGCACGGAAGCCAGGACCAACTAGATCTCTTTTTAATATTGCTCAACAGCCAAACTCTAACCATCAAATTCACCATGTCATCAAGCACTGACAATATAGCCTTTCTTGATCTGAAAATCTTCAAAAAGGAAAACCAACTGGGTACTACATTATTCAAAAAACCCACAGACAAGAATACGCTTTTATTGTTCAGTAGCTTCCATCCGTCTAGTCTACGGGATAATTTCCCTACGGACAATTTCTTAGAATCCGACGGAACTGTAGTGAATTGGCTGACTTTAAAATCAATAGCCAGCTCTTGAGCGAAAAACTAAAATGGACAATATCCTCGGAAAATAATCAAGAGATCTATGAAGCGAGCATGTAACGCAAATCGCGAAATGATCCTTCAGAAACACACAAAACCACAAGATGATAGAATTACATGTGTCTCATCTTTTTCGCCCCTGAGTAATGACCTAAGAAGGGTGATACTAAAAAATTGGAAAATCATTCATACCGATGATTTTCAACCCAATTGTCCTAGATTTGCCTTCAAGCGGATGCCTAATCTGCGGGATAAATTAAAACACTTAATCTATTAACAACATTGAGACACCCATTCAATCTACACTATGGGGACTGCCACCAGTCAGTGGTCATTATGCATGCAGACATTGTTCAGTCTGCCATTTGACCAAGAATTTGAAACAGATTGATCTGTATGACAGGCTATGGAAATACCAATCCTTCTCAAATTGCTTGACTAAATGGGTGATCTATGGGATAAAATGCCCTTGTGGGTTAATCTATATAGGCAAAACGATCAGGTCAGTGAAATTACGAATTGGCGAACATCGCTCAGCCATACGGAATGGTACTCCGGATAAACCATTGGTGGCCCATTATTTACAAGCGAAACACACATGCGAAGATATATTTTGCTTTGTTATTGAGACATCTAAAGCTCATCCACGGGGAGGGAATAGGGATCCGTTCCTTAAAAAAATGGAGCAAAAATGGATTTATAATCTCAATACAGTCCAGTCCTGTCTAAATATTGCCGTAGAGTGGAGTCTGTTTATCCACTAATAGCTCAGACAACCAGTTGGGGGGTTAATGAAATATGATCTCATTGCCATTTATGTCTATCATGTCTGCTGGAGGGTGATGCCTTGTCTAAAATAGTCATATAATGCATAACCATTGTGTGCACAAATTTGCTCTATAAGAAAAAATGTATTTGACACACTATACACACCCCCTTACTGAGAACTAGCAAGCAGATCATTATTTACTGCAGTGTTAAGTATACCTTCATAGGATCCATATACACTCAAAAATGGCCGACCCCTTTCTAATACTGAGGAAAGTCCTTCCTCTATTACACACACGAATGGACTGGACTTGGCAATCCTCTTTCGATGTCAACGAATGACATTTGGCTTACACCAGTATTCAACCAAGGAAAAAGCCACGGGGTAAAGCGATTCTTTGAAGGCGAATGCACACACGACAGTTAAGCCTGCTTTGAAATCCATGCCACACTTGATTGTTGCTCAAAAACGTACAGAGAGTCTAATTGTACTCTCTGGTGCCTTTGTCTCCCACACAGAGCCATTCACTGACACGCGAGCGGTTTAAAATATCTAACCCAATATATAACAATGCAAGACAGCCTTGGAGATCATTATGGCCAAGTAAGTGTTACTCCCTGCCACTTAAATGTTTGAAAGAAATGTAAATGAGGTGAAACCTGTGAAATTGAAAGGCTTTTCGCATTTCTTTTAGATTCCATGATGCATTATGGGACATGTAGTATCCGGAATACCATAGAAACTCGGTACACCACTGACATTTTTCTGCAAGACTTGAAACAAAACTCCCTGCCTTACACATAAAGTGGTAAATATCATTGATTCATATATCAAATTGTAACTATTGTTGGTTCAATATGTTACTTGTTTCAACAAAAATCTAAATAAATGTACGTATTGATTTACAGCCTGAATTCTTAAGACGGACTGGTCTGCCGCCTCAATTAAATTGATTCATGCAATCGCTTTGCCCATTACACCAAAAGAAATCACTTTTAAGGTTAGCAACCTGGCTACTTGTTTTGTATGCACACAAACACCACCATCACCGTTTTTATCATGTTTGAGTAAAACAATTTTTATTTATCTTTTTAGGTCACTACACTGACACATAGGCGCCATGTTGCCAGTGTAACGTGTTTCTTTAACCTATCGCGTCCTGAAGACGGGGCGTTGGACTTTACTGACGAACTTTAAACTGCAACAGTGTTGTCCTTCTCCCTAGAAACATATTCAAATGTTGACGCTATTATACCATGTTGTTGTATATTTGAAAATGCGATCAAAATACACCATTACTAACATCACTGTAATTGTACATTGCAAATGTTTTGGTGTCTTCTTCTTCCGCCCATTTGTGTTTCTACAAATAACGAACGCTGGAAATAGGTTTTTTATGTTGTTTTACCATGTTTGATATAATAATTAAAATATGCTAAACACATTACTTTGTCTATGGTGGGAGATATAATCCTATGAAATTCCTACTGTGAGGTACATTTCTGACAAGTAGCCACCTTTCGGTGTGTTAGAGGTGGGTAGCTAGTGGTATATGTACGTTTTTATCTGCTGTATCTCTCCTCACATACCACAGCCCCCTTAAAAAATTGAGGAAACCCTTGTGCTCACAACACTTGCTTATCTCACATTCTCAATACTACTTTTGACTCCAAACGTGCTGTTGTCTTGTCTGAACCCACTATCGGGGTGCCCTCTCCGAGTGCTACTCATCCATGACTGTGAAGAATCTTTTAGGACATCTGTGAGACTCACTAGATCGAGATTGGACTTATGAAGCTAGTTCCTCTGTGTTTTAGGCCTATGTTTTTGCTATTTGTACTTTGGAATTTCACACATCACACAATATACTGTAAATACTAAAGTAGTGAGTAACCCATAGCGGTTTGCCAAACTGTTTTATTTACTTATATATAACTATTTCTACTTGCCTTTAATTGCATAAACCGGGCCAGAGTGTAATAAATTAGAATATAAGTAAGGTAAGTAAGGGGAAAAGGGGAGAATTCCATGGTCCTATGTAACATCTGTAAAATACCTTCCAACCAAATTCTGAAACATCTACTGTTGGAGTGTGAGGGGACCTGGCCTGCGAGACTTTCCTTCTTTGCAAGATTTGGAGTCGGTAGAGAGGATCACATTGCTGATTTGTTTTGGGATAGATTAATCTCTGGACATTCGAGCTCTCTGACAACAGCAGTGGTAAAAGTCCTTGAGATGTATGTCATCGTGATGAGCAAGAAGAAGTCCAAGATCTATCCCTTAAAATTGCACTTCCTGGAAAATTACCTCCTCAGTGAAGCAGCAAATGAGAAGGATTTAGACCTCCATGTTTTGTTAATGTGTCCTATATAGGCCATCTCTTTCCTGTTTCCCCTTCTCTTTTCTTTTCTCTTCTTTTCTTTTATGCGCTTTTTAGCAAATGCACATTTTTAAAATTTAGTTCGTTCTGCTTCCTGCTTCTTTTTAGCGCTGAATAGTTATGTTAAGTGACTAGGGAAGGAAGACTGCATTTTTGATAGTTTCTAATTTTTATGTTGTGAACGGAAATAGAAGGTTTTGTAAAAGGTTTTTGTATAACCAAATACAAATAAAAATAAATTAAAAAAAGAATATTTATGTACTTAACTGTGCTGTGCCTTTTATTTATTACCTTTGTAAATGTTAACAGTTCTACATAACAGTACCTCCTCCCTCCTGACTGCTCAGCCTTACTACCATCAAGAGATGGTTTGAAAAAGCCTCCTAGTAAACAAGAGTCAAGTCAGCGGAAACCAAAATATTAATTCACTTCAAGGATATCGTCCTACCGTTAAAGAGATAGAAACAGCACTGCTGGTCATAAGTCAGATCAGCATACGTCAATCAACACATGATTAAAGATAACATGTTTATTACATTTCTTATACATTTATTTCAAAAAGTTTAAAAAGGGATTAAATAGTCTACAATACTTGTGCAATACACAAAATTGTATCGTACAATTAAAGAAATAAAGTGCATACTGCGGTAAAGTGCTAGTGCCAATTGTGAACCTCGAGGTGATATCAACGGGAAATAAATCGATAGTAATAAATCCCGATGATAAACACAAGGATGACTCGAGGGTATCCCTAGATGAGTGAAGGGGATCACTCGACCGGGGAAACCCACAGTGACCCAGAAATAATTGGAATGTGTAAATAGCAAATGTCTATTAATGACACATTCCACACAATGCAACGAGTCAAAATCGAATCGATTATAATAATCAGCAAACAAGAGGACCAATAGCTAGAAAAAACTCAATACCAGAGTAAAAACACATCTAAAACATATACACATAGTAATACAAGTTAGGGATGCTATGTGTCACACATAGCATAGCATGTGTGGAATGTGTCATTAATAGACATTTGCTATTTACACATTCCAATTATTTCTGGGTCACTGTGGGTTTCCCCGGTCGAGTGATCCCCTTCACTCATCTAGGGTTACCCTCGAGTCATCCTTGTGTTTATCATCGGGATTTATTACCATCGATTTATTTCCTGTTGATATCACCTTGAGATTCACAATTGGCACTAGCACTTTACTGCAGTATGCACTTTATTTCTTTAACTGTACGATACAATTTCGTGTATTGCACAAGTATTGTAGACCATTTAATCCATTTTTAAACTTTTTGAAATAAATGTATAAGAAATGTAATAAACATGTTACCTTTTATCATGTGTTGATTGACGTATGGTGATCTGACTTATGACCAGCAGTGCTGTTTCGATCTCTTTAACGGTAGGACGATGTCCTTGAGTGAATTAATATTTTGGTTTCCGCTGACTTGACTCTTGTTTACTATGATTTTGCTTCCTCAAAGTCAGTGAAGTAGGGGATACCCATCCACTGCTTTTTCCTTTTGAAAAAGCCTCCTAACCATAGCAGCTATATGGGAGAGAACCAAACTATATTAGACAAAATGTCTTTCTTTGCTGTGAAGGAAAGATGATAATACAGCATTACCTGTGAGTAACCTTCTGAAATTGCTGTTCGCTCAGTATCTGGGGAATGTGACTCTTTCAAGTTAGGGTCACTGTGAGCATTCATGGTCAACCGTCAAAGGCTGAGAAAGTGGGGTGAAAATATTTCAAAGTCAATGTTAGGATGGATTTTCAGAACCAGCACAAAGGCTTCTGAGAGGCCACCCTAGTTTAAATAAAAATACTTTTCTTTATTCACTTTTTTCCAAACAAAAACAAGCCATGTCAGTTGAACGATACATCTGAAAATATCATTGAGTACAGAGGTTGGCATTCTCGTTCCCATTTCCCCAGATACCTTCCCACCCGTAATACACCTTTCCACTCGTTGCCAACCCACATCCCACCCCTACATTATCCCAGTCCACCCATCGCTGTTTATATTCCCTCAGGTCAACCTTTAGACTTCAAGGGAGTTTAAGGTCCAGGGAGGAAGTAGGCTCGTTCAAAGCTTGACCCCAATCCAGTTCCACTCCTTGCTCTGAATCCGGCCTCGTGTTTCCCCAGGTTCTCAACCTCTGCCAGACCCCATCTACGTATGTCTTTAACCCACTGTCTTAACAGAGGTCCCCTTGGTGATTTCCAGGAGATCGGCAATCGTCTTTTTGCCAAAATTAACATAAATAGCTCTATTCTTTTCCTAGTCCTATGTGTCTTCTTCCCCGAGATTACGCCCCACAGCCAGACTCGTGGGGTACACTCATAATCTAAGTGCAGCCACCCATTAACACGGGTGGCTGCACTTAACGAAACCACCTCCTTCCAGTAAACCATCATAACTGAACAACCACCCACCTTGTGCCAAAACCCTGCCAGACTTGTCCCACATCTAGGGAAATCATGAGATACGGAAGCCTTCATGGTATGCAACTTCGGCGGGGCGATATACACCCTGTGCAGTTAGTTAAATTGTATCCATTTAAATCTCGCATCACTGGATACTTTCGCCACCTGTTCCCGCACCTTAACCCATACCTTCTCTGAGATTTGAGAACACTGAGATTTGAGAACCAACATCCCTCTCCCAATTTTCCTTTATCACAAGGGAATTTTGTGTATGCACTCCATGCACACCCCATAAAGTCTTGAAATTCTTCCTTTCTCCCCCATTTGTGATAACTGTATTACCGGGTTACTTTCCGGTTCCTACGGTATCATATAATATCCTTGTCTCGGGAGGATAGCTCAGGGGCAGTGTGCTCGCCTTAGAAGCAAGACGACACGGAGCACCACAGGTTAGATCCGCGGGTCCGCACTTAAATCTCTGGGTATTAAGCGCGTTATAAATAACCTATCATATCAAATACTAGTTAGCCTATTAACTACCCTAGCATATAACTCGAAATGGCCCTTCGAGATCCCATATTTCGGTCTCCATTACTCAGAGGTCATTCATTTCCCTCCTTCGAACAGGTCCCCCAATACCCTACAGTTTTTCCCCCACAATGTGGCCAGTCCCACTCATCTCATGGCCGCCTGGATCCCTGCATCAACCCCCCATGGTAGGTCCTGGCAATATAAGCCTATTACATGCAATTTGTTTAAGCTTTTCCACGCCTTTCTAATAATGTCCTTCTTGGGGTTTTCCAACTTTGACCAGTGTTTCATTTCTGGGTTTTCTGCTTATAGTCTCTCCTCTAACCAAGCTTACTAGCCCTAAAGAACCCTATGTCTGGTCTACACCTCAGCAAGAAGCCTTTGATACATTGAAAACTGCCTTTACTACCGCTCCAGTGTTACAACAACCCAACACTGACTTTCCTTTTGTGATAGAGGCAGACACCTTCTCATTTGCATTATGCGCTGTCCTATCGCAAACCTGTCCAAATTCCGGTCTGTTGCATCCAGTAGCATATCATTCACGTAAATTCTCATCCGAATTACATTACACAGTCACAGAGAAAGAGTTGTTGGCAATTAAAGAAGCCTTCTGTGTTTGCAGACACCATTTGCTTGGTGCCAAATGGCCTGTGACAGTGTATTGAGAACATCGTAATATCCAGGATCTGGCCTCCTTTAAGTGTCATAACAGTCTGCAAGTTCGCTGGCATCTGTTCTTCTCCGCTTTTGACTTATGTATCATACACCGTCCAGGGTCGGCTCATGGTAAGGCGGATAGATTGTCCGGTCTTGCCTTTTGTCCAGAATCAGTTGTTTCTCCCTACTAACCATAACAGACATCAGGGCCCTGGAATGGTCACATGATGATGCCATTAACGGGTATCCCGGACAAAAGAGATCCTTCGATCTCCTTTAGCACTGGTGTTCGTGGCCCTCCATGTGCCGAGACACTATCGATTACATTGTTCTATCTGAGCCCAGAGTAAAAATCAGAGAGGCAAACCATTAGGTCTCTTGCAACCCATGCCCATAGCTCTTAAACCCTGGTACATGGTCTCAGTGGACTTTATAACAGATATACCCAGGGTCCAAAAGTATGATACAATATGGGTTCTGTTGGATAGATTTACTAAAATGGCCAGTTTCATTCCTTGCACTGGTATCCCTTCTGCTCCAGTGCTGGCGGACGTATACTTTTTCTGTTTTTCTTTTTGCCTGTTTGGTCTTCCTTCTGTCCTCATCTCAGATCAGGGCTCTCAGTTTACCTCACATTTTTGGAGAGCACTGACCTCACTGTTTGGCATCGATGCACGCTTTTCCTCATCTTAACACCTCGACTCCGATGGGCAGATGAAACGGGTATACCAGACGTTGGAGCAATACTTACGTTGTCTCTGTCTAGAACATCAGGAAACCTGGTTTTGTGTACTCTGCACAGCAGAGTTTGCTCATAACAACGCGCCTCATTCGTCCACCGGTTTCTCTCCTTTCTATTCCTTATATGGTCAACACCCCTGCATTTTACCAATAAAGGGTGCGTCTACCACTCATATCCCTGCTGCTAACGCCTTTGTTACGGACATCAGAACAATTCTCGTCTATCCCCGCTGTACGTGATGGGTGACAGGGTTTGGCTTTCAACACAATATCTTCATGTCCCGGGTTGTTGTAAATTGCTGCCTCGCTTGTGGGTCCTTATAAAATAACAAAGATTATCAACCCTGTCTCTTTCTGTCTGCCAGTGCCAGCCACCTGGCATATACATCCTGTGTTAAGTGCATCCCTCCTAAAACCATGCCCACCAACTACAGGTGTCTTCTTTGGTTACTTCAGTTTCCAGTGGTCAACTTGCTTTTCACTCCAGGAGCCTCGCCTTTTATACAGTTCCAGCACTCACTCCACTGCAGAGACTCTCAGCAAATTACAGAAAGGGGCATATAGCTGTCCAATCAGGACAGCCAGACACCCAGTGGGAGCTGGTTCTATTCATTCAGGCCCTCTGGCAGACAAAAACGACAGGGGGTGGAAAACAATCCCTCCCACCACACTTCCTGCCTGCCCAGACACACTGGAGCGTCAGTAGGGACACCCAAGGTTTCCCGCCAAAGGCAAATCACACACACAGACCTCCCCCTTCCAGAATGGTAGAAGAAGGGCTAACAAATAACAACCATGCTAGAAATGTCAAAATAAGAAGAAAGCCCCCAAGTTAGTACTTGGGTGCCCCTATTGTGCAGTACTGGGGCTATCTACATCCTCCACCAACCATTTGTTTACTTCGAAAAAACATATGTATTTCCTTCCGTAACGACGCGTCAAATGTCCCACCCTCTAATGCCCCTGCGTGCAGCCACAACTGCCAGAAAGTCTACGGCATTTTGGGACCCATTCAATACGTAACCAGGGGCGAATGATCCGATAATATTCTTCCAAATATTCTGTATCTGAAAACCAATAAAAGGACTCCCGCTTCACCAAAATATTATCCAGATGGGAATGCATGCCATGTGCCCCGGAAAAGAACGAATACCTCCTCTCTCGCCCATGCGATTCCCTCCACAATTGAACTAAATTCAACTCTGTAATCACTCTATGTAGGGACGTGGGTGCTTGATGTTTCAGTAGCCCCGATCTTCATGTGCTGTCCAAGATCCAGAAGACCATTAAAATCCCCCCCATACAAATAAAACAGCCCTGAAACCCCCCACCAGCTTCATCACCGATGGGAAGTAGTCCTTGTCATCTCTGTTGAGAGCACACATTGACACATTCTCTCCATTCCAGCCTCCTATATATCAAAATAGTCCTCCCCACTGCATCACCTAAAAACCATAAAAAGTCACCCATTAAAATAGTAAAAGACTAGGTGAGAGAGGAATAGATTCCCACTCACCTGGGTGCATGGTAAAATAATTACCAAGTCCAAGCAAAATGTTCTGGGCTTGACACAGGGCAGGGAGATTGATCACTAATATGAAATTCTTACCCAGCACTAGGTATAGCCAAACCCATTCACTCCAAGTCGGAAATCAGTCTCCCGGTTGAGGGGTACCCTCCACATCTACTCCCCGCCGATCAGGGTGTTGTGCCATTGATTCCAACCAATTCCATACTTCTTCCGGTGACAAAAAGTACAGAGGTGTTCCATCTGCCAAAACTTTTCACTTTGAAGAACATCATATACTTTATATTCATTGTCCAGAGATGCCTCCTCACCGCATGAAAAGACCTTCTGCCTTTGGACCTCCAATGTGAAATCCGGAAAGATGCATCATCTCATGTTGCCCTCATTATAATGTTCAACTTTTTGGGATTCCTGTAGGATAGTGTCTCTTTCCCTGAAATGTTATATCTTGCCCACTATCACTCTTGGCAGGCTACCTTGGGCGGGGTGCTCCCCGACTCCCTTTGTGCCCTCTCCACCGTAATTCATTTTAAAGGTTTTAGCGTCTCCAGGATCGGCTTTTCCACAAATAACACTGGAAACCTCCTCTCTCTCCGGTACACCCACCAACTGTATATTACAGCATCAGGAGCGACCCTCTGCATCTTCCACCTTTGTTTCCAGCGTTCTCGTTGCCCCTATAAGGCCCTTCACCTGACTTTTGAGTTGTTCTCGTAAGTCCTCCTCGGTGCTCACTCTCTGCTCGACTTTGCGTCACCCACTTGCATACTATGCGCAGGTCAGCTGGAACCAGGTCCACATCCACGCCCACCTCCTTCACGCTCCCTTCCAGTGAGGATTTTGTTGCCTGAAGCTTCCATCAAATTGTCCAAAGTGACTTTCTGCCCCCCGAAACAATACAGCCCTCCTCACCCACCACCAGACTGTGTTTGCCTTGTTTCTGCTTTGGATCCACATATTTTTCCATTTTCTGTTGGCCCTTGACCATGTTGTGCTGTATTTTGCTCAAATGCTTCAATCTGCACTTTCAATTCAAAGAGCAGTTAGTCCGGGCCTTCCATAAACCCGTCTCAGCACTGCGGCGCCCAGGCGCACTTCTCAAAATGAACGTGCTACCATGCGCCAAACCGTTCAACCACCAGCTGCTCTGGTCCTCAATAGTTCCGCAGATTGAGCCGATCTGGTGCCCGAATTAAGCCATGCGCCCACACCTACCCCTAAGCATCACAGGGGATCTGCTTCTCAGTCTTGGGCCGGTTCCCTCTCTCCTGGCAGCCTCCCACGCTCCGTCCTTCGATCTCGGTGGGCTGCCACTGTTGCCACTCGCTCACCACTGTCCTGCGGCCTCAGCAGTCTTCCGGCGACTCCCGCTCCGGGATCTCTCTTCTGCGCTACACACGGGACAGCAGCCCGCCCGCTGCCATACTGCCAGTACACAGCCGTCCCAGCCTCACGGTCACCCAGGACTCTTCCAAGATGTTGCCCTTCCGATCGACAGACAAAAATTCGTCCCTGCTGCCACAGGCAGCGTGCCGAAAGTCGAATAGTTTAGTCTTCCGCAGTCTTGTGGTTAGGATTAGCTTCTTTTCATCATCCGAGCACCACCAAAAAGGATTTATAGCAGCTTTATAACGCGGGCGTCCCAGCAGCTCCGATACCACTCGGAAGGTTGGCCACACACGTCTCCCTAGTTGATGAACAGGTTAATTGACATGTGGTTCTAGTCAAACTCTATCAAGGTAGTATAGCAGAGCATTAAGGCAAGACTTAAGATATGGGGTTCTGTAATAATACAGTGGTCACACAGAGACTTCAAATAAATCAAGTTAGACAGAAGTTCTATATTTATTAGGCCTTTAAAACACATATGCGGTTGACTGCATTCTCTATTCCAAGCTTAAACAACGGGCTCAATCGAAATGAAAATGCAACTGGCTCTGCCTGAGACATTTATTTATTGTTCACTTGTTAGGTGCCTATACAGCAAGTAAATACTGTTTCAAAGCGCCCCCAGAGCAAAGGGAGGGAACAAGGGAGTGAAAGACATTAGAAAACAGGGGAGAACGGACAAACCTACAATGACTTGTGAGTGTTCAGAACATGGAGTGGAAGTGCAGCAAGGAAGAGGAAAGGAGGGTAGTGCTGAGGTGTCCGTGCTCGTGGGTCAGCCACGGATAAGTGCATGGTAGAAGTGCATGGTGTGGAGAGTGCTACAAAGCCTGGGGCCGCAGTGATTAAGTGCGAGCCTCCAAGGCGGAGGGAGTGCAAGGGCAAGTACTGAGGGTGGACAGGAGCTGGGACGATTGGGTGTGGGATGTCAGGGGCCCCAAGGATGCATGAGGGCCCAGGACACCAATCACATCAACTGTGCAAATTAGCAGAGGAGAGAAGAAGGATAGGAAGAGGTAAAGGGAAAGTCTTAAGCTTCTCAGAATTTAATAAAGTCCTACTCAAGGCGCAGAGAGAGGGGGAGGCTGTTCCATAGGAAGGAGCCAGCAGAGGAGGTAGATTGACCACCTACCCTCTGTTTAGCGAAACGCTTTACACACAGAGTTGGTGCCAGAGGTCTAGAGTGTATTTAGTGAGATAAAGTAGAAGATCGTGTGGTCCCCGGGCCCAGATGGTTCCATGTCATTTCATCGCCTGTAATTTCATCCCCTGTCATTGTAACGTGCACATTCCATCGAAAATGCTCATGGTTTTGTTTTTTTGGAGGGGGGTCCCCCTAACCTCACAAGACCCCTACCACACTTATTTTTGGCTATTGCCTACCTGCCCAAACCCTCATCTGCCCTTTCCCACTTCACCTAAAAACATTTGATGAGCACATTCGATGGAATGTGCACATTACAATGCCAGGGGATGAACATGCAGGCGATGAAAGGACATCGTACCGCCCAGACAGCCTTGTGGATGATGCAGACGGATTTTGGGAGAGGTGTCTATCAAAGTAGAACCCAAGGGACTTGGAGAAGGTGGTCTGCTGGGTGTTAGCCCTTGAGGTGCATAGCAGAGAGCCAGGATGTAAACGCATTACGGACCTGCGGGTATGAAAGTGGCTAAGCAAAGGAAGTAAGAGGGTCAGAAGTCGACGCGGCAAGAAGGCAGAGAAAAGCCCAAGATGAGGCAAAGGGAGAAGGACAAGCAACTGGACCAGGTTTCAGGAGAGCGTCAAGCAACAGGTCCAGGCAGAACAAGCAACGAGGACATGGCTGAAACTGGAACAAAGACTGAGCACTGAGGTCAGCAGCGTTACCTCTAGGAAGAAAGAGGTTGGGGCGTGCAGGGGCTGGTGCATGCTAAGCTTTTATAGAACACAGCAGCCAGTGGAGTGACAGCACTGGCACAAAGGTTGCCCATGGCAACGGCCCACGCTGCATGTGCGGAAATCAGCCTCTGGTCCTCTGCACAGCCGCAATGTGGTAAAGATAGCAACCCCTAGGAATCGAAGACAGCCCGCCAGAAAATGCCAGGGAAAGGCGGTCCAGTAATCTCCAGTGGGCTCGCCACGCAGGAAAGGCACAGCGTCCAGGACGGGTAAGCACTGAGACAATGACTCGCTATTAAAAGTCCACAAAGGCATCCACTTTAGATCACAACAATCACCATATAAATATGCTATCTTCTAGTAGACGCTATACCTACTGACATTTCTGCTTAGCATTGTTCTCATTTCTGAACATCACTAAGGTCTCAATATCTACACAATGCAAATATGAGTAAACATTTGATTTTCTCCATCATCAAGACAAGTATGGCACCAGAGAAAAATAACATCAATAATCAAAATATAGATATGCACCAACTCCCCTGTGCAAGTGTGAGATAGTGAATATATTAACCATGTAGAGGCCATTTGACATATAGGCAAGGACCAGTTAACATAGAGCTATTTTATTAAGCCATTTACTAAAATCCCTACTTTTACCCACACACAAACACTTAGTACTCACACTGTACACTCCCTCACATAATCGTACTTGTTACTCTTTCATGCACACTCGCAACAGAGCACAACTTGTGCTCACTAACCAATAAAATTACCTTCTCCAGAAACCACATACCCACACCGCTGCTTCTTCCTTCCTCCTGCTGGTTTGCACCTCCTCCTTTGACCTCATCTGAACTACCCTCTCAATTTCGCCTTGGCAGTCTCTGGCTGTGAGGGCTTCTCATCCCCTCTTGATCCCATCCACAACTATTAGAGTAGACTAGGCAGGGGGTTGGGGTTTCAAAGCCTGGGCTTACAAATTAACCATTTTGAACTACACAGGTGGCACAAAGTTGCCTGAACCCAGGGATTGGACTCAACAATAACCCATTTGAACCCTTAATCTGAGCAATCTAAACCATTCGTCTTTGAGAGGTTTGAATACCACTGAGCACGTATGCATTTTGGGCCATTCTGTGAGTTGAAATAACTTTGGAACAGTAGAAGGGACACATTAAAATTTGAAACCTAGCAAGCAGGAGACTATTAGCTGTGGGGCTGTGAAGATAGTCGTACCAATTTTCCCAGTTGGTGAATTAGTATAACAGTATAAATGTGTGTGCTCAGGTGCACTGAGCACAGGGTGGGTTTGCATGCAATACACTGAGAAAAACATCTATGTGTGAAGGTTGGGCTTCATGCAGTGAAAACTGAGCATGTACCTTTTATCACTGCAGTTTAATTTCCCTTTCCTTTTATAGATGAAGAATGCCAGCTATAACCTAGACCCCTACATCCAAGAATTTGGGATCAAGGTGAAAGATGACATGACGGAAGTGACAGGCCGGGTTCTCCCCGCTCCCATACTGCAGTATGGGGGCAGAGTAAGTAAATTCTGAGGTGGGGTAAATTCTGATTGTGGGATATTCAAAAGCTGAGATTATATGGTTGCTATAGCGAGAACACATTCTTATGGTACCCAATGTTTCCATTTAAACAGTTTAGACTGTTTTTAGTTAACATTCTGGAGGTGTGGTTGTGAAACTGGGCATAAACATTTGGATAGATTATTTCACTTCTTGAAATAGCATTATCGGCTGCAGGTAAGGAGAGGAATTCATACGTTTTGAAGTAAGTGCCAAGACTCCTCGAGGATTTTTGCACTTGACAGCTACTTTACACATTACTGCAAGAACACTGGGATGAGCTAGAGTTACTTTTTAACCTGTGACGAGGCCAACGTTGCAGACTATTGCTGATAGTAATATAAATCTTTCTTTTCCTATTTGGTGCTAGGCTTCTCATCTGCCCATGTTGTAATCAAGCTTAACCCTGTTTGTGCCACCATTGCTCTGACAGCGTCATCTCCATCTGTACTGGTCTACCATGATCACCATCTGTCCCTGGCAGTGGCAGTATTATCTCTCGTTTGGGTCCTTTTCGCCCTCTGTTCCTCATGTGCCAGGTGTACATATTGATATGATATAAGTCATTTATAACGCACCTGTAAACAACTGTTACTAGGCACATCAAGACAAGGAAGGGGAAGACAAGAGGAACAAATCAAACTATCTTACTAAGCCTTGTGCCACTCAGATCGTGCAAGTCCAAGGGGGAGGGAGAGGAGAAGTGGCAGGGGGAGGGTAGGGGAGAGTGCAATAGCTTCTTTGAGCACATTCTGTTCCTGATAGAACTAGCATGTCCCTATTAAACTGGGCTTAAAGGGGTGGGGGAGGGAGTCATTGATCATTTATTTGCGTTTGCTAGTATCACCTTCTATCCATGGAAGTGCCAAGCTTGCCTGCATTTCCTATTGGTGCCGCACTCGCTCACTGTCCAGTAGTTGCTAGTGACATATTTATTTCTCTGTTGTCTTATCCCTGGCTTGTGTTGGTGTATGCATCACACACTGCTCTTCACTGTGGCCGGCTCTCCATCTCAGACTCTGGCAGCATTGCCTCTGCCGATTTTGGCCCCAACTTGCAGTATCTCTCAGAAGTTGCATTGACCTTCATCCTCAATAGGGCCAGTGTTGCCATCTGTTTCAGACAATTTTAATGTGATTATATTATTGTGCCATTTAATCCCTCTGCCCCTGGTGATGCCAGACTCCCCCAGCTCCACCCTCTCCATCTAGAGTCCTCTTCTTCTCCGCTGTGTGATCTTCATTACCAATTTCTATGGGTACTTTTGTGTTTGCAAGATTTGATTGCACGTGTTAATGACTGTAACCTGCCGATCGATGACCTCCTCTTTTATTTCCCTTCTTGTGTTTTAACCCAGAACAGGGCCATTGCCACACCGAACCAGGGCGTCTGGGACATGCGCGGCAAGCAGTTCTACAATGGCATTGAGATCAAAGTCTGGGCCATTGCCTGCTTTGCCCCTCAGAAGCAGTGTCGGGAAGAGGTGCTTAAGTAAGCGGGGGCTGGGTTGTGGGGTGTGGGAGGTCCAGGGGGTGGTATGGTTTGGTGGTGCCACATGAGAATATAGTGGTAGGTGGAGAGGGCAGATGATGCTTTATTGACATCTTGTTTACAAGTGTAACCTCTCCAGGCGTATAGAGTTGTGATAGTGGAAATTACTACTCGAGTTCTTTTCTATAAAGGTGCCCTACGTTCTCTTGTGGCTGCTATTTTAGTTCTCCAAGTGTATGCAGATATGTATGTTAGGGATGTTTTCCACAGTCGCCTGGTGATGGACGACATATTCTTAGTGTAATGGCAAGGCCTCAAGGTATTCCCAACTCTCACAGTTTGTAGCGTCTCCGAGCCTTGGGAGAAGAAGAGCTGGTACCAGAGTATAATTCGGGCCATACACTCACACTATAAAATACACCACAGATGATGTAATGAAAATATATACATTCTTTCATATCGGTACTGCATAAGGTTAAAAACAGTCGACTTGACTACTTTTCATACATAAACACAAGTGCTGCAAAAAGGAAAGGACCAGAAAACAAGTCCTATGTCTATGCTCCAAAATTATGTAACCTCCTCCCTGTCGGCTTCAGACTCGCCCCACGTTCCTACAATAGAGAAAAGAACCCCAGACCCACCTCTTCAAGGAGACTCGCCTCCTCAACATCTATGCCATCACATTGCCTCCTCCTGCCACCTGACTTGCAAGACGCCACCCTCTCATCGCCACCACCCGCTACAGATGTACAGCCGTGCCCCTCCTCTGTGCCCCCCTGTATCCTTCCCCCGCTGTAGATCCGTTCTGCTGTATTGGTGTTTGCCTCTGTAAAGCGGATTCTCAAATCTAGGTCCAAGTGCAATAAATACTGTATTATTATTATTAACTGTATATAAATATACAGAAAAGTGTAGTGATGGGAGGGGGGGGGCACGGATTCCTAGGCATTGCAGGTATGTATTCACACAATACAGAGCACCAGAAGAAACCCTACTCACTGTGGTGTCAGGTAACAAGATACCATGCCATAGTACTAGCACACTTAGAATGCTCAGAGAGGTAAATATAGGTGAATTACTACACCAACAGACGTAGGTTTTACAAAATGGCGCTAAAAAGACACCCACTTCAATATAGGACCTGTTAGAAACCCAGTTCATACCTAAAACATCAGGCCAGGAGTGCTGGAAGCAGAGTAAGCACATGGTGGTGGTAGCAGACCAGAGAAGCAACTGTGCACCAGGCAAAATGGTAGGACTGGTCCAGCTACCGATTCTTGGTGTAAGAAACCTGAGAGTGTACAGACTGCTGGTTTCTGCTAAAATACCTTTTACACAAGTCTCTGGTGAGGGCTGTACAACCACTATCCTTAACGGGGGCAGAGCACCAAGCCCAAGAGAGAAGCTAAAGCTCTCTTAAGTAGCGAGGCCGAGCCGTCCGGCTCAGCTCAAGGTAGGGCAAATAGGCTGGCACAAAGTCTTCACACTTATCCATAGGAAATACACCAGGCGTGATGTTAAGATGGACGAATGGGAAGGTTTTGGGAGGCAACCGTATTTAAGTAAAATGGGACGGCACTGAGAGGTTAGCCAAAACCCAATCATTGTAAGGTAGGTGAGCAGTCAAGGAAAAATGGGAGAGAGTGCTTTATGGCTACAATAAGTTCACACGCAGCAACCAATAATTCAGGTTAGTAAGTATTTAAACCTTTAATTAGGCCATTAATTACACACCAATCATATATGATATATTTTATTTATATCGCGCCCATACACAGGTGTTTCAGAGCGCGACCAGGCAAAGGGAGGGGGAGCAGGGGAGAAAAACCAAAATCAAATGATCTTACTAGGCCCAGTGACATTGAGAACGTGCAAGTGCATGGGAAAGGGAAAAGGGGGAAAGTGCAACAGAAATAGGGAGGGGGCAAAGTGCAAGGCATAGGATAATAATAAGTTAGTGGATATAAGTGAATAAATAAGGTGATAAGAGCAGTGTTAAGGGCAGCCAGTAAAGGGTGCAGTGCAGGTCAAATCAGATTCGGTAGCATCTGATAAGTGCAGGAAAGGAGTTGGGGGGAACTGTGAGGGTACAGATAACAGGCCCCAGTGCAGGGGTGGCCGGGAGGCAATGCCGGAGGAAAGGTGACTGGGCCAAGGGGGCCCTGTTGGCAGATGAGGCAGTGCTGAGAGGAGAAGGCAGATCAGCGGGGGAGGAGAGTGTCAAAGGCAGATGCGAAGAGGGAGGTTTTAAGGAGCTTCCGAAATCGTAGATGGTTTTCCTCCAGTTTCAGGGTGGCAGGGAGGCCGTTCCAAAGGGAGGATCCGGCCGAGGACAGAGATCTGCCCCCTGCACGTTTACCTCGAGGGAGTTTGAGGTAGAGGAGCGAAGGGCTCGAGATGGGAGGTATATACGTAGGGATAGTTGAAGGTATTATGGACCCAGACCCCAGAAAGCCTTGTGGACAGTGCAGAGGGTTTTACCTTTAATCCTTGCATCCACTGGGAGCCAATGGAGGGATTTAAGTGCTGGAGAGATACAATCCCAGGGCTTGAGGCCAAGGACGAGTCTTGCAGTTCTGTTCTGGATTAGCTGTAGAGGGCGGAGGGTGGAGGCGGGTAGCTTTAGAAAGAGGCTGTTACATTAGTTCAGCTTAGAGAGAATCAGAGCTTTGGAGACAGTGAGCTTCTGTGGGAAGGAGAGGAAGGGAACGGTACCTCTGAGCAGGTGTAATAAGAAATTAGATTTTTTTGAGACTTCAGAGATGTGTGAGGAGGAGGACAGTGTGGAATCAAAGATGACCCCGAGGTTCTTTGCTTCGCTGGTAGGTGCAGGAGGAGGGCCGAGAGTGGCAGGCCACAGAGTAAAGGGGAAGGAAGGAGAGGGTGTGCTGATGAGGAGGATCTCAGTTATAAATATAAATCAAAGGTAGGTGTTGCTACACAAAACCATCTAAACATATATACACATTCACCATTAGAAGAATAGAATTGCATGTGAATCAATTACTAGTGCAATACAGGTGAGTAGTTGGATGCGCCTTGAAACACTTGTGTATAGGCGCTATAAAAATGCCATCATATATCATATACCAAGGAAAAATAGTAAGAATAAGCACAAGTCCAGCTTCCCTCTGTCTTATGAAGTCCAACCCTAAGATGGTATGTGACCTTGTGCCCAAAGATCACAACTTCCAATATGTAGCCTCTTCGGGTAAGGTATTCAGGAATGATGCAGTGGGCCGTGGTGGTGCTGCTTTGTAAAGTTTTTAAAAGTTAAAGTCAGATAAGTACCCCCACTCTACCCTTTGCACCAGGTAAGACCTAGGAAAGGTTTCTTATCCCAGGTTCGATGTCCAGAGACCAGGCCAGAGGGTGTTAGGGACAATTTCTTTATGCCCAGGGAAAACTAGGGGAGACAGGGGAAGAAAGCAACAGGTGTGTAGACTTACCACCCTTGCTCGGGATATTCCAGCTTGCCCTTGTGTAGGTTCCAGACTTCTACGTTCTTTATTCTGTTCTTGTTCCCACCGTGCAGGTCGTCTAGACAGAAGGATACTTTGTTTCTGGGGATTTCATTTTGGTTGGCCGCAGTGCACATGAGTCGGTTCTGGGCAGCTCTTAGTTGAAGACCCAAACAAAGACAAAGGACAATGTCTGCAGGAGAAGCGGCATCAAGAAACCTGAGGGACATGACGACGGGATTCAACGAAGGTTACCACCGTTGGGTGGCAACATGCAATCGTACAGCAGCAAACAGGGAGCAGGTGACATGAGGCACAAGCTGGAGATCTGCAAAGTTCTGAGGCTCTGCTCAGAATGATGACGGCTGCAGTTAGCCGAGGAGAGAGCTGGTCAGTCCACTGGTTGGTCAAGCACACCTCTGAAGGCTCCGAAGGCATGGATCCTCAGCCAGGGTTTGAGACTGGTTGTTCCCACCAGTCCAAGGGTCAAAGCACCAACACTGAGAGCAAGCAGAGGAGCAGGGCTTCACCAAACAATCACTGGAGTTGATGCTGTTCAGCTACAGCAGTTGGCCTTTGGTTGCTAGCGTGCTGCTCTTCTCCGTAGAAGTCTTTGTTCCAGCAATGGTGATCTGATGAATAGCTGCAGGATCCCTCTTTTTATCCAAGTTTCAGCTGGGGCTAAGCCCACCAATGTTAAGGATCTACAACATTCAAACAACCCAGGGTTGTCTAGTCATGGGCAACCACTGCTCATCACATCCGTCCAACAAGACTTTCGGGCATCAGAGGAAGTGGACTGGGACCAGACAGTCCAAGCCCTCTCCTCTGGCTCACACACATAAAGCCCACTTGCCTGCAAAGGCAGCAGCTGTCCCTGGGATAGGGGTTTCCATAGAATGCATTTCCTGACTTGATAAAGCAGGAAGAAGACCAAAGAATAATTTGACCAAAGAACATGCAAAAATCCCATGGCATGGCTGTTTTAGGGTGCTAGCCATGTTTAGTAGCCATTTGAGGTAAATGCAGAAGTGCATAAGTACATCATAGAAACTGTATAAATATCACTATAGCCACAACCTTGTCTTAAGCGCATTGTAAAAGTAACCAAAAAAAACCTTTCTATAAGAAGATTTAAGGATACAAAGTATCCTAACGGCACTTCACTGTAAGGGGATGTTTGCAATTGTAACAATACAAGAAATCACAAAGAGAGTCTCTCAGTTCCGATAATCTTAGGGACTAGCCAGCTGTCCCATAAGAATGAGCAAATATGCAAGGGAAGTAAAGCAGAAGGCTTCACTTAACTCCAAAAAGTCAGGACAGGCTTCTAAACAAAGTAAAAAGAAAGGGTGCACCATAGAAGCCTATGGGAGGAAAGCAGCAAAAAGAAAGTCTTTCCCAACACCTCCCAAAATCCAGGGTGGATTTTGGAAATCAATCTTGACATCGGATATGTCCGTGTCACTGTACCATGCGAGCATGGCCAAGTGATGACATTAAATTGCAAAAAGGTATGAATTGGTAGGAAAAAACCCTTAAGCACTCAGCAGAGACCACCCACACATGACGCGAGAGGTGGAAATCCTCAGGATCAAAACCAGTATAAACCAATATTGAGGCTGCCATTTGCAGGGAAAGCTATAGCCTTCGCAGGCTATTCGGCGGTTACTGTGTAGCCAGAGGAAGGGGCTGGGATTGTCTAATCCCAATCCACATCCTGGTGCTTGAATGTCTGTTGCTGGGCAGTTGTCAGGTCTTGCAACGGTGCTTTGGACATCACTCTGTCCCTTCTCCCGCCTCAGCGACCCTCTATGTAAACAGTGCAGAGCTACTTTAGGCTGGGGTTTGTTGACTCCATAGGATTCAACGCAATTATCTTGGCTTATTCACTCCATTTACAACTCCAATGGTATGAAGTTTTCTTTGAATTCTTTCCATATAATGGGCTTTGCCTGGTATGCTCCCCTGCCAGGACTTTCTTGCATAGTTCATTCAATTTACAATTCCAAGGGCATAGATCTTCCTTAGAATTCTTCTCGTATATTGGTTTTGCCTGGTTTACTCTTCTATCAGGACTTTGATACAATTTGCTTGGTTCACAATCCCAAGGTCATGGATCTTCCTTAGGTTTATTTTTTATTTTTTTATTTACTTGATTCAATCAAAATAAATGAGTTTTACAAGAAAGAAGAGAAAATCAACAGTTGTAGAAGAAAATATTGAAGAATATTAAGAGTCACTGTATTGAAAGTCACTGTTTATCCAGTTCTTCACTGCCGTTATTTGCAAAAGGATGTTTCAGCCCAAGAATCTGTTTCAGAGTCTGTGTTGTGGCGATTGTCCAGGCGGTCCTTTCTCTGCTGATTAGTCTCTCCCACCAGAGTTGTTGTTCTTGAGTGTGCGATGCCAACAAAAGTGGGCGGACGTAATTTTCACTAATTGCCTGAGTTCTCGGGCAGTTCAAAAGAAGGTCCGAAGAGTTTCGAGCTCCTCCTCATTTTTACAGAAGCGACATCTATTTGAACTGGATAGACCTCTAATCGCCAGGATCTCGATGGTCTTTTCTTGCTGATTTGTTGGGAAATTTGGCGAGGTAGTTCGGGATATAGTGCTCAACTTGTTTTGTTGTAAAGGCAGATGGTTAGTTCACTTAAGCTGAGCCGCCCCGTCAAGAGTCTTTATCCAGTCGAACTCCTCAAGTTTCCTTTTTATTTTCATTGGGTTTTGTAGGAGCTCCTCTTCTAGTTGCGAGATTTCGTTTAGCTTGTTTTTACATGCTGTTTTTCAGCAGTGTGCATTTCGCACCTTGGATTTCCTCCCCGATTATGTCCAAGATGGTAGGACAATTTGGGAGCTGGGTTTTCCTGTAGAGCATCAAGTTGTTGATTTCGATGGTTGCTGCCAGCGAGAGGAGACGCAGTTCTCTTCGGATGAGCAGCATAGATGTGCATTTAGGAAGGCCCAAGACAGAGCGCCAGAAGAGCCCTTCTAGCCGGATCCAAAGCTTTGCTGGAATTTGCGGCATAGCTTCGCCGCATATGACGGGGAGGGTTCCACCTTTGCTCGATAGAATCTTAGAGTTGGGACCAGTGAGAATCGGCCGTATTTTTTATCTACCACTCGTGCTTGAGCAGATAGCTTCCGCACCTTATTCAGGAGAGCTTCTTGAGCTGCTGCGTTGGTTTTTGAACAATCGAGCATCACGCCAAGATATTTGAAGCAGTGAACCTTTTCAGTCGTTCTTTTCTCCTTTTCGACTTTTCCAAGACAAGGATCTTGGTTTTGGCTACGTTAATTTGGAGATCATTGATCTGTATAAATGCTGCCAAGTTGTCCAGTTGGCGTTGGAGACCAATAGGAGTAAGATCCATCAGGATCATATCATCCGCATATAGCAAGCGGGATGTTTTCCTGGAGCCCATAGTTGGAGGAAAAGATCGGATCCAGGCTTCGGTTTTCTGGAAGTCGCCCATATATGCTATGAATAGGGTGGGGGCTAAGGGACAGCCCTGCTTCACTCCTCTGCCTGATGGAATTTCCCTCGATAACAACTCTGCTAGATTTAACCTGAATCTCATCCTGGTGTTCTTATGAAGTGTGCAAATTGGTTGGGGGCAGTTCCACTCGCGAAGTTTTCTCCATAGAGTTGTTCTATTGACCTGGTCAAATGCTTGAGCCAGGTCAATGAAGGCCAAAAAGACGCGAGGGGCCCCCTCGCAGATTTAGCCTTTTAATGCGCTCAGAAACAAGATGTTTGCCGAGGTCCCAATGTTTTTGGTAAATCCAGTTTGAAAAGGATCCGCACACTCAGCGTTTTTTGCCCATTGCTGGAACTGTTTTAGGAGCAGAGCCCCAAACACTTTTCCAATTACGTCGAGAAGTGCTATGGGGCGGTAGTTGGAAGGATCCTCTTTGTTGCCCTTCTTAAATATGGGTACCACTATGGAAGAAGTCCAGGAATGTGGGATGGACTTTGAGTCCCCACATCGCTTGAAGATCGCACTGATCCGCTCTAACCGCTCCTCTGGATGATCTTTCAGGTCAATATTTGTGATCCTGTCGGGCCCTGGAGCTCTTGAGGATTTGAGCCCACGTATGACCTCTATTATGTTCTCTTTATTACTTAGGTCAGTCCACGGTGTCTTTACGACATCGTCTTCGATTTCGATCGTAGCAGAAGGAGGTTTGAAGAGTTCTTTAAAAAAATTCATCCAAGTTTCTTCTCCAATATTATTGGCCGAGCTTTCTTCCCCTGGTGTAACGGTAGATCTCAACAAAGTCCCGGGAATTCTGAAGGGTCATTTTCTGCAACATCAGTTCTGAGTCCTGTTGATAGAGCGTTTGACGATGGTGCATAACCCAGGATGTGTAGGCAATTTGTCCCTTGCGCAATTGGTCTAGGTTTTCTTGTGTAGGCTGGGTGTTAGCTAGCCGCTTCAGTTTCCTTAAGTCGCGACGCTTATCTACCAGGATCTTGCAATATGCATGGCTGCGAGGACCAGACATAGGTTTGGGTTTTGCTGTTTGGGATGTGAATGGGACCAACAGAGGCTGGTAGTCAGGAGCTGTGGGAGTGTCCTTCGTTGATTGTTGTTTCGTTATGCTTTGATATTGTGATGTAATGATCGCCACCGATCTGGCAGAGAGTTTTAGATGATTTCTTTGTTGATTGCACTCAACTTGGCACAGCATTGCAGATTTTTCGGTGTTAAGTGATTTCCACTTTAGCGACAGCAGGTTGTGGTCGCTCACGTTTGAGGCAATTACCTCGAAGGAAACGACTTGCGTCGCTAGATGCCTGGTCACAAAAATGTGGTCGATGTCCGCTGAAGAACCTCCTCTCGACCAGGAAGAAAGCTGGTTTAATCTTGGGAGTAGGTCTCCTGCGTTCACGAAAGCTCTTGATGACATTAGGATGTTCCATTTTTTACCTCTGGCTTCTCTGTGTCTCGCAAACGTTTGCTGAACACTTTTGTTTCCCGTGGGCGGCAGGTCGCGTTTAGATCCCCACATATAATTGTTTACTGCTGGATGGTCTACCAGCATTGTGTCGGTAGCTTTTTCCACCATCAGAAGAAAGTTTTTGTCATCGATGTTCACAGGGTTACAATAAGCATTTATGACACCTAGCAATGATATCAGGGGCCTTGTTTTCGAGTCTATAAGATGTTCCCATTGAAGAAGTGTGACAAGCAAATGCGTAGATGATAGTACGGTTTGTAAAAGATGTAGCCCACTGCCTGAACGGATCGCTGTTAGGAGGCCAGATGAGGGGCGTCCCAATTCCCCTTTACTTGCAGGGGCAAAAGCTATGGTATATCCGTCCATGGTTGGTTTATCCGTCATCCAGGATTCCTGGATGCAAAGAACGTCGAATTGACCCAGGTTTATATCGCCTTCTTTGGTTAAATGTAGGAAGCCCCTTGTGTTCCAGGACCCCAGGGCCAGCTCTTTATTTGACGACTTAGATCTTTCAGTTGCAGTGTTCGTAAGAAGACTGGCGGGTTGCTATTGTTTCCTGTTCAATGTTAGGGCCTTCGGAATCCAGGACCAGAGTTGGGCAAGAGGAGTC
Source organism: Ambystoma mexicanum (assembly GCF_040938575.1). Classification (NCBI taxonomy): domain Eukaryota; kingdom Metazoa; phylum Chordata; class Amphibia; order Caudata; family Ambystomatidae; genus Ambystoma; species Ambystoma mexicanum. The sequence goes on from NC_090934.1 coordinate 91,351,997, forward strand.
TGCTTTGTTTTAGAGGAAGGAGACATTGCACTTTGCTTCGGAACTTGTGAAATCGTTCGCTGAATGAGGTCTAATGGCCCTTTGGGGAACCGACCTGCGGCCAAGAGGTCTTTGTAAGCTGAGTTGTCCAAGGTCGTTCTTGATGTCTCAAAATGAATTTGTTTGGAAATACCAGAACTCTGGTGTACACTTCGGCTCTGTACTTCCAGGGCATTTGCCCTGGGTTCTTTGCGTTGGTTATCTTTTGGGAGATGATCCTTTGTTGTCCGTGATGAGAGCGCTGGGGTGTCAAAAACATGGTCCACTGAACCTTTGGACCTTACGGTCTGGACGCATTCACGCTGGTTTTTGGTCGGAGATAGACCCTTTACGGTCAGTTCAAGGAGATCGAACCCCAATTTTAGAAAGTTTTCAGTGGCATCCGAGATTGTGTTTTTTACTGAAGTAGAGGAAATATACAAATATGCGGATGCTTGTTTCCCTTCATGGATCGGTTTGACCAACGCAATATCTTCGGTTCTCAGACGCCTTAAAGACGGGATGCATTTGAAAAGATTTAGCACGTATCAACGGTTGAGAATAATATATTTCTTACTGTCGAGAAGTTGGTTCTAGTTTGAAGGTACGAGTCTTCTTGGCGCTTATTGGCAATTTCTGGTTTCTTGGTTTTGAATTACGATTTTGATGCAGGATGTCTTTTTCTAGATAGGGGTCTTCGAGATCTTCAAACGGAGTATTCGCTTTAGTGTCTAAACAGACCCTTTCGAGGGGATTGGGTCCTCCGACGTATTCCATATCTATGACATGTAATTACCACAGCTGTGCTGCTTCGGAAACTTTTCCGGCGTCTGCGTCCTGCGTCGATGACGTCGATGCGCCGCCGTCGAGGACCTCCTCCGACGTCCGACGTCATCCGATGTGATAAGTAGGACGCACGACGCCCGTAGCCTCAGTTCCGTTTTTTCCGCGAACGTGTTGCTTCGTGTTTCTCGGTTCTAGCCTCGACTCTTTGGAGTTCTGTTCTTTCTGGTTCTTCGAACCTGTTCGTTTGTGATTCCTTCGACGATGTCTTCCACTTCGTCTGCAACCCCGCGTCCGGGCTTCAAGAAGTGCGGGGAGTGTGGGTCCAAGATGTCGGTGACTGACTCGCACGACGCCTGCCTCTGGTGCCTCGGGGAGGCCCACAACACGGATGACTGTATCGACTGCCAGTCGCTCACGTCCAAGGCCTTACTCGAACGTAAGAAGAAATTGTCGGTAGGTCGGGTGTCCAAGCCCCGGAAGTCGAAGTCGGCGGGGCTTTCGACGGATGATTCGAGGGGTGACTCTCCGCGTCATCGTCGGAAGTCTCGTCGGTCTTCTTCTAGGAGTCGGTCTCGCCACTCCTCAGCCTCTTCGAGGCATTCTCGGAAGCGCCGTCACCGGTCGCCTTCCAGGTCCTCTTCCGAGGACTCTGCCCGGCACGTCGGTTATCCCACCAGCCGTGCGACGCCGGAGGAATGGGCTTCCTTCGGGAAGAAGATGTTGGCGATTCTTGAGTCGCAGGGTACTCAGCCGTCCGCGCCCCCGCGTGGGGTCGGCCGTGAGAGTTCGAGAGACACCGCTCGCAAGAGTGGTCGGCACGAGTCACGGGAGAGGTCCCGTTCGGACAAGGAGGCTCGTTCTCGACGTACCCGTTCCAGGTCCCGGTCCTCGACGCGCTCGAGACCGTGTGTACCTGTGAAGTCTTCGAGGAAGACATCGACGTCGGTGGCGTCGAGGGCGTCGACAGGCTTTCTCGAGGCTTCGGCTTCGCGGAAGTCGTCGACGCCGTCGACGATCCGGTCGTCGAGGGACACGCTCGGGGCTCCGGCCTCGAGGGATGTGTCGACGCCGCCGATACTGGAGGCGCTGCAGCTGACGTCGACGCCGATTTCCTCGACGTCGTCGCCGATCCTCTCGGCGCCGTTGCCGGTTTTCTCGACGTCAGCGCCGATTCGCTCGACGCCATCGACGCCTTTCGTGTCGGAGGTGCCCCGTGTACCGGGTGAACCCCCTAGGAAGGCTCTGGTTAAGAGCAAGCACTCTCGGGTGCCTTCTTTTCGCCAGCTGGATTATATTTCAGAGGCGGATGAGGATTCTGATGGCCTGGTGCCTAGTCTGGTGCCGGATGATCTTGTCTCGGGCCACTGTCAGTTTGCCGATTTGAGACAGTCGCTGCATGATGCCAGTGGACTGGACACCTCTCCGGAGGTGGAATTTTGTAGACCTGAGCCTGGTTCCCATGCCGATTCCTCCTACAGGCGCCTTATGGCTAGGGTTTCTGAGTATCTGGGATGGTCTGCTCCCCCAGGGGAGTTTGTGCAGGATGATCTGACGGACATCCTTGATGTTGGTCCCCCAACTGACCCGGTACTGCCGTTCCATATGGCTTTACAGAGAAGGGTGGCGGCGGCTTGGACTGCTCCGGAGAGTCTCCCGGCAGTGGGCAGATCCATGTCGCGAAAATACCGTCCAGCCAGTAGCGACCCCTGCTACTTGACCAGGCACCCCACTCCGGAGAGTTTGGTGGTGCAGGCGGCCACGGCCCCGGCAAAGCAGGCCTCGTACCCTACCATCCCTCCTGATAGGGACGACAAACGTTTTGATGGCTGGGCGAAGAAAGTGTTTTCTTCTGGTGGTATGGCGCTTCAGGCGGCCAACTCCATTTGTGCCTTGTCACGTTTCACGCACACTCTGTGGAACTGTGTTGCGTTAGCGGCTGAACATATTCCCGAAGGGGACGAACGGGATGGCTTCCTTGCTATGGTCCAGGATGGTAAGGATGCCATGTGTGAGTCCGTTCAGTCGGGTTTGGACTTAGCTGAATGCGTCAGTAGGTCCATGGCGGCGAGCACCGTGATACGCAGGTTTGCGTGGTTGCGGAAGTCGGGGTTTGCTCCTGATGTGCAGTCCCGGCTCCTCAACATGCCCTTTGATGGTGAGCACCTTTTTGGCAGCAAGGCTGACGAGAGCCTTGAGAGGTTGCAGACCTCCAAAGCTGCAGCGAAGTCGTTGGGCGCTGCAGTTCGCCAGCCTCCGCCTTTTCGTCCTAGGGGACAGCAGTGGAGGGGTGGTTCCTTTCGCTATTACTCGTCCTTCAGTAAAGCGAGAGGAACTGGCAGTCAAAGAGGCCAACGCAGGGGTACCAGAGGTGGACGACAGGGTACCCGTGGTGCCAAGGCCGCTCGGGCAGTTGCCTCTTTGCCCTCAGGTAACGCCGCAGCCGCTCCTACTCAGTCATGAGGCCATGTCCCATGGTTCGCCGGTTGGGGGAAGGCTGGCGCAGCATCTTGTAGAGTGGCAAGCCATTACTTCAGATGTGTGGGTTCTGGAGATCATAACCCACGGCTACTGTCTTCCTTTCCGGCACAGGCCTCGCGACAATCCACCGGGGAACCTCTCTTTACAGAGTCCGGATCCGCTCCTTGCGCAGGAAATTCAAGCCCTGCTGGAGAAAGGCGCCATAGAACTGGTGCCTGTAGCGGAGAGGCACAAGGGATGGTACTCCCCTTATTTTTTGATTTCCAAGAAAGACGGAGGATTGAGACCCATCATGGACTTGCGCGGTTTGAACAAACTCCTCAGGAAGGACAAGTTCAAGATGGTCACTCTCTCTCAAGTCCTCCAGGCCCTTCAGCTTCAGGACTGGTTGGTGTCACTCGACCTCAAGGATGCTTACTTCCATGTGCCGATCCATCCCAAGCACAGGAAGTACCTGAGGTTCGCGGTTGGCGACTCGCACTTTCAGTTTCGGGTCCTGCCGTTCGGATTGACCTCCGCCCCGAGGGTTTTCACCAAGCTCATGGTGGTGGTGGCAGCGCATCTCAGGCAAGGGGGGATTCACGTCTACCCCTACCTGGACGATTGGTTGATCAGGGGGAGCTCTCCCGAGCAAGTCCTGGATCATCTATCCGTCACCTGCCACTCCCTTCACAGGCTGGGCTTCTCCCTCAATTTAAAGAAGTCCCATTTGACGCCAACACAGCGGCTCCAGTACATCGGAGCAGTGCTCGACACTTCCCTGGGGCAGTGTTTTCCTCCCCAGGTGAGGGCTCTTCACATTCAGCAGAGGGTGCACAAGTTTCAGCATGCCAAGACGCTCCCAGCGTTCGAGTTCTTGAGGTTGCTCGGCCTCATGGCATCCTGCATTCTTCTGGTGCCAGAGGCTCGCCTGCGGATGAGATCTTTGCAGTGGGCACTCAAGACGCAATGGTCGCAGTCCTCCGGCAGGATGTCGGACCCGATTCAGGTGCCGCCCTCGGTCGCCCGGGACCTTCTGTGGTGGGCCGTCGACGGCAACTTGATGAGGGGGGCTCCATTTTGGCTACCCTGGCCGGAGGTGACGATCGTGACGGATGCATCCCTCACGGGATGGGGGGCTCATGCCAACGGGCTGACAGTCAGCGGTCGTTGGTCTCCGTCGGAGTCCAGACTCCATATCAATCTGTTGGAGCTGAGGGCCGTCAGGCTAGCCCTGAAGGCTTTTCTGCCGACTGTGCGAGGAAAGAATGTCCTGATCCTGACGGACAACACGGTGGCCATGCACTACCTCAACAAAAAGGGGGGGGCAGGGTCACTTCCTCTGTGCAGGGAGGCAATGCAGCTCGAGTTCTGGGCCATTCAGCAGGAAGTTTCGATCTCAGCAGTTCATCTGGCCGGAGTGGAAAACGTGACGGCGGACGCTCTGAGCAGGCAGAGCGCGATCTCTCACGAGTGGGAGTTGGCTCAGGAGATTCTCCTGGAGATCTTCGGCCTTTGGGGGACCCCTCAAGTGGATCTCTTCGCCTCCAGTGTCAACCGGAAGTGCGAAAGGTTTTGCTCGCGGGAATTTCCTCCAAAAGGAGCCTTAGGAGACGCGTTCGTGGTGGAGTGGTCATTCCCGCTGCTGTACGCGTTTCCTCCAGTCCCCGTCATCCCGCAAGTGCTGCGGAGGTTACGGAAGTTCGGTTCCCGGATGATCCTCATTGCTCCGGCGTGGGCTCGGAGGACGTGGTACCCGGACCTTCTAGACTTGTCCATCTGCCCTCCACGTCGTCTTCCCTACCGAGACGATCTGCTCTCACGGGAGGGGGGTCAGGTTCTCCATCCAGAGGTCAGGTCCCTCAACCTTCACGCTTGGCTTCTGAAAGGTTGAGGTATCGGGATTGGGACCTCCCTGAAGACGTGATGGAGGTGTTGCTTTCGGCCCGTAGGCCGGCAACAAAGTCTCTGTACCGTTGCCGTTGGCGTAAGTTCTGCGACTGGTGCAGGGTTCAGAATGTGGATCCTTTTGCTTGCGACATCCCCATGGTTCTGTCCTTTTTGCTTTCTTTGGCCCACAGGGGCTTGCAAGTGGGTACTATTAAAGGTTACCTGGCGGCGCTGTCTATCTTTAAGCGCTCATCTGAAGAATGTTCTTACTTTAAAATCCCTTTAATTTCACAGTTTCTCAAAGGGCTCACTAATGTGTTCCCTCCGGCTCCTTTCCTGGTGCCCGGTTGGGATTTAAACCTTGTACTTCGGTTCCTTATGGGTGCTCCGTTTGAGCCTTTACATTCTTGCCCTTTGAGGCTGTTAACTTTGAAAACTGTGTTTTTAGTTGCGGTTACTTCCGCTCGCAGAGTGAGTGAGTTACAGGCACTTTCAGTTAAGCCACCTTTCACTGTATTTCACAAGGACAGGGTTGTCCTTCGTGTTCGTCCTTCTTTTCTTCCGAAGGTAGTGTCGGAATTTCATTTGGCCCAGAAGGTTGTTCTTCCGGCTTTCTATCCTCCTCCGCATCCTGGTAAGGAAGAGGAGAGGCTCCATAGGCTTGATCCTAGGAGAGCTTTAAGCTTTTATGTTTCTCGCATGTCCCGGGTCAGAGTGGACGATCAGCTCTTTATTGGTTACGCTGGAAAGCGTTTGGGGCAAGCTGTGACGAAACAGACTTTGTCCCGCTGGATTATTTTGGCCATCTCGGAGTGTTACAGCTTGGCGGGTAAGGACCCACCGGTGGGCTTGCGGGCCCATTCTACCAGGGGTGTGGCTGCATCTACTGCCCTGCAGAGGGGTGTTCCTATTCGCAACATCTGCGATGCAGCCACCTGGGCTTCAGTACACACATTTGTACGGCATTATTCCCTCGATTCCATCCGAGGGCAGGATCTGGCATTTGGCAAGGCGGTCCTTTGCTCTGCTATTTGATTGGCTATTCTAAATTTTATTCTAAATTCTTTCCCTCCTCCTTGTTTTGGTACTGCTTTGGGAGTCTGTCATAGATATGGAATACGTCGGAGGACCCAATCCCCTCGAAGAACAAGTTACTTTCTTACCTGGTAACGTTCTTTCGATGGGATGGTCCGACGACGTATTCCATATCGCTCCCTCCCTGCCTTCCCCGCTGCAGAATTTCTTTTGCGATTGCAGCTTACGTTCCGCAAGGCTTTGTGTCTGACTGGCAGTTGACTTAGGTCACACGTTCTGGGGGAAAAAACTACAACTGAGGCTACGGGCGTCGTGCGTCCTACTTATCACATCGGATGACGTCGGACGTCGGAGGAGGTCCTCGACGGCGGCGCATCGACGTCATCGACGCAGGACGCAGACGCCGGAAAAGTTTCCGAAGCAGCACAGCTGTGGTAATTACATGTCATAGATATGGAATACGTCGTCGGACCATCCCATCGAAAGAACGTTACCAGGTAAGAAAGTAACTTGTTCATTTGTTTGTCTCCTGCTCTTCTTTGCAGATTGCCATGCTGGGGACAGAGAAAGTCTTTTCGCTTCATCCCGTTTGTTTTGGTTTGTGTCTAATGACGGCTTGCGTTCGGTGTTGGATTTATCGATGGAACATTTTTGAACACATGGAGCGCTTCTTGTGTCTAGGCCCCAGGTTGGGTTCGCAATCAGTTTCTTGCAGCGATTTTCAAGAGTTAAGAATTGGGTGTCGGTTTCTTCAATGGGTTTTGATGCGAGGGCGACTTCTGGCGTTTCGGAAACCGAATAGACACTTAGGTTCATTAGGTCCTCGTCAGTACCAAGAGCCGCCACTTCTTTAGGGGAAGAAGCGCAAGAGATGGTATCTGCGTTTGTAGGCTTGATCTTAGATGGCCCCTCGCTTGGGGCAGTTACTGCTGGGGCGTGAGTCGGAAGCCATATAGAGGGTCCCCCCTCACTGCTTAAAGGTACTGTTGCTTGAAGCAAAGGTTGTGAGCAGACTTTCAGGTTGTTCGGTTTGCGCAGAACCCGATTAAAGAAGTCTTTTTTTGAGGAGGGGGCAGCCTTTTCTATGGGGTCGATTCTGATTTGGTCATTCCTGCCGGACTGGATCACAATCACCTCGTTGTTTATCGAGCCATTTGTGCTCTGGCCCAGAGGTTTTCTTTTCTTGTTTGTAGGAGTATTTGTCTTAACCAGGTCTGTCCTCTGTTCCAGAGGAATCTCGCTTTTGTTGGTCGTCCATGTCAAGGGGGTCTGAGAACTAATTTCAGCAGTTTTTGATGGACTTGCTGCTGAACAAGTGTCAGCACTGGCTTGCTGAAGATGAGAAAGTTTTCTAACTGAATCACAGCGATCCTCCTCTTCCTTTTCTGCTCGATTGTTCAAAGCGTTAATATACCCTTCAAGGAAAATCAGCCGGCTGTTCATCATTGCTGTAATTGATGTGTGATCTTTTAGGGTGTCATTAATAGATTCATACAATTTGCAAAAAGGGGCAAGGGCAATCGATACTGTGGACATGATGGACATCAAGTTCGGCTTTTTCCCCGGAGAATCTTTAGGGGTGTTTGCCGGTAGTTCACTTAGCCGTCGATTTCTCAAAGGGCTGTGCTGAGTGCGAGAGCCTCTCGATTGATCTGAAGAAGAGGTGGGTCTAAAACCTGCTGGTAATACAGCCTGGTCTGGCAAATGTACACCTATTTGCTGCGGTGCACTAGAGACTGCGGCAGACAGTACGTCTACCGTGGGCGACTTTGAGCCTGGGTTTGCTATGTATTGGCCCCCCCACACCCGCTTACCGAGTGCGTGGGTCCCCGTTTCCAAGGGGGGGGGGGAATCACCATGTCCGGGCGGCTCATTGCCCATGATGACAGCAAGCCAATGGGATCGGGTGCAGATGAGGGTAAAGTAGCAGCAAAAGGAAGAACTGCCTTGGGATCCAAAGTGTTCGCGCAAACAGTTTTCAGTCGTAAATCTCTGGGGGCCGCCTGCCCTCCCTTGAGTAAGGGCCGCAAAGTTGGATTTAGCGGCAGCTGCCAGGGGGTGGGGGGGTCGGGTGTTCTAGGTGATCCAAAGTGCCAACTGACAAGAGGCGAAGGGGGAATCCGGGGCATGTTGACCCCCTCTGCATTCGTCGTTGGCTCCCCCCCTGTGCAGTGTTGATCCGACAGTCCTGTTTGGGGGGCGGCCTGATCAGCAACCGCTGTCAGGATTTCTACGTCCGAAAGTTCTTCTGGTGCTGTGTCTTTCCGTTTGCGGAATTTGGCAACATTTCTTTTTACTGGCGAACTTGCAGCAACAATTTTCATTGCACCTTTCGGTTGATCTCTTCTAGGGCTTGTAGGTGCATTTGAGATGTTTAAGCGCAGGCTATGCAGCACTTTTTTGCCAGATTTTTGGCGTAGGTGGGCACAGCGCTTTCTTCGGGCAGGAGCAGTCGTTATTTATAACAGACGCTGGTTCAAAGAGCTGTAGCTTGTTTTTGGTCGATTTTGGTTTACTTTTTCAATAGAGAGGCCCTTGGGACTGTTTGAGCAAATTGAGGGTGTTGCTGCAAAAATAGGCAGGTCTTTAATGGGGCTTGACTGGTCCGGAATAGTCAAAACCGGGCCTCCCCGAGTGATGGCGTGCAGGGGTGCTGCTGAATGTGGACTTTTATTTGATTTTGGGGAGGCAAACAAGACGTACTCGGCGGCGTCGAGGTGGTCCCTTTGCCCCCCAATGAGGCATTCTCGGTTTTATTTTCTCCACCTACGTCAGGGGCGCCCACAGGTGGATGAAGAGGGAGGGATGCTCTGCCGTCCTGCTCCAACTCCTCCCCTCCCCCCCTCCCCCCCACCAAACAATCCTCCCTTCCTCCACTCCTTACCTGTGTCCTCCAGCAGGGCCTCTCCTCCGAGATGCGCTCCCGAGTTATCAACAGGCTGCAGAGTAGTCGCATTAGGGTGAATGTGCGTGGGGTGGGGGAGCGCCGTCTGTCTGCTTCGACCCACTTTAGCGTTTGACCCGCTGCGGTTTCTTCAGAAGGGCCGTAGGGCATAGATTTGTCCATGTGCTTTTTCGCACTCCTTAACTGCCGGCCTTTCTCCAGAGGTGGACTTACATGGAGGACGCTGGCCTGGGTTGCTTCCCCGCCACGGGCTGCCATCAGCCCCGCTCTCAGCACCACAGCCGCCGCAGACTGCCGCCGACTGCAATTTTCTCTGCAATTCCCTCCGCGGTCGAGGGAGTTTTTGAAAAGAGTTCAAGTGGGTTCTCCCACACACAAAACAGCAGCCAGGGAAAGCAGACTCAAGGGGGACTGCCGCCGACTGCAGTTTTCTCCGCAATTCCCTTCTTAGGTTTATTAACCCACTCGGTTTTGCCTGGTATACTATCCTGCCAGGATTTAATGAAACAGATCATTCATTGTGCAATCCCAAGGGCATGGGTTATACTTGGGATTCTTTTTTATACACTTCCTTAATGCAATTTAGGGTGCATGTCCCAGACTTGCAGAATACCTGGTATTCTCCCCTGCCAGGTTTCTCTCATGTATTCAAACACATTCGGAAAATCTACGGGTATATTTTCCCCCTAAAGCTTCTCTTTTACTGATGTATTTGTATGTCCCTGATACTCAGTTTGTGACGTGAGCCGTAGTGAACTTGCTCTAGTTTGGGGTCCAAGAATGGCTCCTCCAGCTCCCTTCCGGTGCAGTGGCTGAAGTCTGCGCCTGGATTGGTTTTGGTTAGGCGGTCGTTCCACGCTCGGATGCGATGCTTCTGAAGTTCTTGCAGCAGGATGACCCAGGTTCTTCCAACATGCCCCATGATGTGAGGAGACACACAGGACATTGCTCCGATGTGCTGCAGTGAGGTTCAACCCAATCGGGGCAGTAGGCAAGACATATGTATAGTGGTTGCAGGATGGCCCCTCTTCACACTGCAGGTCAGTAGCAGCATGAGGGAATGTCTTCAGCCACGAGTCCTTGATATGCAGAGTCCCAAGCACCAGCTCAGGACGGTGACTGGTGTAGATACATTTCCAGTGGCTGGACACCCTCCACACAAGGATCCCAGGGTATTTCAAATAGCTTCTGGCAGCAGGCTTCTCTTGCAGGGGTTCAGAATAGTAGGTCCCACTAGTCGAAGGGTTGAAACTTTGACAAGGGTCGTCTAGGATCGCAGGAAGAGAGGCAAGGAGTCATAGTGACTGGGCTTTGGCAATGTTTTTCTGACCTCGGCTGAAGTCGTCGCAGTCCTCAGCACAGGCTTCTCTTCATGGGGATCTTAGCTCTGGTAGTCGATTTCAGGTACAACTGCAGGACTTCTACTTTTAACCAAAATTCGGTCTGGGAGTTCACCCAGACCATGAATGGCAAGGATCTGCACCATTCAAACAGGTAAAGGGTGTCCCGTCATGGACAACCTCAAACCTCACATCTGCCCAGCAGTGAATATCACCTGGCTGGAATGTGGATTGGGAAAAGACCGTCCCATTGCCCATATCTGTCCAGGTCGCGCATCACCGCCACTTTGTCCAGGAATCCAATCTGGATCCTGCAGAATGAATGCATTACATCGCATTTCCTGACTTCAGAAGACAAGAAGAAAGTCAAAGAACAAAATGGCCAAAGGACAAGCGTAAACCACATGGCACTGCCATTTTGAGTATATGGTACTTAAAATAGCATTCTGCTGTAAAAGAAAATATATATATATATATACGTGCACCAAAATAAACAGAAGAATTTGATCTGTTACCACCAGCTTGTTCTGGGCACAAAAAGGTATCAAAAATGTTAACACAGAAAAAGATGAAGGGATACAAAGTACTCCTCCAGCACTTCATTGCAAGGTGATTAGTGCTACGGTAAAACAAATACTCATTCAATACTTTATTCAGTGTGAAAACCATAAAGTACATATAAAAACAAGTGGACGAAACATAAAAATTAGATCAAACCATCAATCATTTTACAGTTTTAAAACATTTTCAGTAAACTGATATCCAAAAGATTTTTTTAAAAACAGAATATACAAAACAAATGCAGGATTCTTGCACAGGGGACAAGGTCCCCTTGGCACTGGTAGCCAGATAGGCTGTCCAGTGCACCCAAGATATGAGTGGTGCCAGAGAAGTAAGGGAAGTGGCTTTAGTGGCCTCCAAAAGTCCATATGGGATTCAAGCCATAGCAAATAGCTGGGAGTTCATCAATGTCCATGGAAAAGATGTGCAAAAAGAAAAATCTTTCCTAACACGTGCAAACTAATTAAATACTCTAATTTTACACCCTTCATAGTCCGATTTAAGAATGTCCACTGTCCTCCATGCCAATTTGAAAGATATTAGTGAGCTTAGCCAATTTCCTTTCCTAGGAGTAACTGCTAACGTTTCCTCTTCTTCCTTACTGACAGGCTTCTCACTGTTAAGGGAAGCCTATTCTCTGTCTCATTGCAACTTGGAGGCGTTTGGAGGTCTCATCTGAAGGAAATAACTAGAACCTTAATTTTTTGACAGGAATTTCACAGACCAACTGCGTAAGATCTCAAAGGATGCCGGAATGCCAATCCAGGGCCAGCCCTGCTTCTGTAAATATGCTCAGGGTGCGGACAGTGTGGAGCCAATGTTCCGACACCTCAAGAACACATATTCTGGTCTGCAACTCATCATAGTCATCCTGCCGGGGAAGACGCCAGTGTATGGTAAGTGTACGGCCATAGAGCTGGTTCTTTGATTGAGCAAGCAGGATCCTCCTCTGAGGATTCCGAGCCTTTTCGAGTGAAATACTTTTTTCTATAGCTCTTGTCTTTGGAGACTGTTGCATTGACTACCATGAGGTGTTTCCCAAAAACAAGTCGCAGTGAAATATCCGATACTAAAGGAGGAAATTAATCTTTGCCATCATTTAGGTTTTTATTTAGTACATTTATAAAATTGCATGTATCCCCAAAGGTTTCATGGCGCTGAGAACTTAGCTGCTGGCCACAGAAATCAAAGTAGCAACTGTGTATGCATCACACATAGAAAGCAGCTTTGTCTTCTAAAATATAGAAACTCCTTGCCTACTGGCAACTTCAAGGGCAAGGCATACCAATGAGTGAGTGGTAGAACTGAGAAAGATCTTCCTACCGGTCAAGTTCCCCAGAACTGCTGGATCTTTTGATGTCTATAGGGTTATACATTTGCCTTCTGTTAATATGAAAAGTAGAGGCCTTGCCTTGTAAGGTTCTCAGAACAGTAAAAAAGGCTTTTCATTTATTGAGTGAATGGCAGCCAGTGCGTGGCTCATGTATGTACCGAGTTGAATTCTGTTTTTTCTACACTTCTAAAGCTGCTTTATTTATTTTTGCATTTATTAAGCGCACTAAACCCAGAGGCATCAAGGCGCTGGTTACAACATAATCAAGCATAATCACATTTCCGTCCATCATGAAGTCAAGCATTGCAAATTTAGTCCATGGCTTTAGTGTACTTAGGTCAAGCCGCACTCTTGGGGGGGCTCGGGGGGTGGGGGAGTCTTGAGATGTTTCCTGACCGACCAGTAGGAAGGTTCTGAATTTAGTGATAGAGAGTTCCAACTCCTGGAGGCGATAACCGGGAAGCTCAGACCTGTGGATCTCTTCCGCCTAAAGCTCGGATATGTTGGTGGGAGTAGACTGAGCGGGTAGGTCTAGCTGATTAAGCTTTTGTATTTTTTGGGAGAGTTATCTGGAGGCATTATTCGACTGCCATTTGTGTGTAATGGCCAGGGTTTTGAAGATAATTATTTCTCGAATTTGGAGACGTTGCATACTCTTTCTAGCAACTGCAATGTGATCTTGCGAAGGGATGTTTAACACGGCTCTTAAGGCATTGTTTTGGATGATCGGTTGTTTCTTAATGATCTCTGAAGGGGATCCTGTGAAAATAAGGCGTTACAGTAGTCCCTATCTAGTGCCGATAAGTGTGCAGTCTAGGGTCATGTAGGCAGAAAGGAAATGGTCTGTATGCATTAATCAGCTTGGAGGTGTGTGCTGCTGACGATGCATCTGCCTAGTAAGTGACAAGGTGTACCCCTAGTGTCTTAACAGATTTGGAGACAGGGATGGTATTGCCTTCAATATGTAATGATTTGTAAGCTGGGTTAAGTTTGCTGAGTGAGTTGTGTGTGCTGACAAGAAGGATCTCCGTCTTTGTTAGTCAAAGTTTGTATGCAATACCCTCTGGGACCACTACACACAACTCTGACTACAGGTATAGGCAACCCAACCTTTGGTATAAGCTTGTACTACACAGTTATGGTAGCGTGATGAGCAGCCAGGCTTATCTCAAGTGCGGTAAATGTGAGCTGTAGTGGAGTTACACAGAGATTCACAGTTACAGGTATTCAAATAAACTCTTACACGCGAGGTTTCTTGCATAAACAATTATTCATTTATCAGTCAGTTAGAATAAGCCTTCGTCAGAAGGGAGCAATATAATAGTAACACACAAATACACTTCATTACTGTACAATCTTAGATTCTAAACCAGTAAAGACCCTTTTGGGATGGCCCACAGACACAACCTACACCCACAGGTGACTTCAATAACTAGGGTGCTGCGGACATTAATATCTTACTTTTGGCATTTAGAATACTTAAAGATTATTAGAACAACAAGAGACCACAAATATTCCTAAGCAGGCAAATACTTTTGGATCCTCCAAGAAGAGTCATACAATTCAATAGGCTAAGCCAAAGTCAGTGGGCAAATGTCTTGTATAGGATGAAGCACTTCTGGTAAGTAAATGGAAAAGTCTTTGCAAAAGTCTTAGGAGTCTTTGATGAAAAGAAGAATCAAATGTAGGGCCACAAGCTGATTGGACTTGTGAGTTGCAGAAGTGGCGAGCACTCTACACTAAGAGATAAGTTCTCTCAGACCTTAGAAATGAAGAAAAAGATGCAGCTGATGACCTCTGTTCCTGTGCAGATCTCGCTGTTCCAGAGCCTCAGTTGTGGGGACAAGAGCGAGGATGTTGGGGAACTCCTGTAATGCACTGGGACAGTCAAAACTTGCAACCGGCAAACTTCACTTTCAGTGGCTGTTCAGTGTTTCAGCTCCTTGCGTCTACCGCAAATAGCAACACTGCGGTTGCTGGCTGTCGAGATGGACTTTACTTGCTTCTGGGGTCTCGCACTCTGTTGAGGGGGCTCAGGCTCAGTCAGTGCTGTTTCTTGGGAGTCCGAAGGATCATCCAAAAGCTCTAGGCCAGCTTGAAAGCAACGCACACAATCTGGTGTTCCTTTCCCTGGCTATACGGTTTCCAGCAGCAACTCTGTGGAAATAAAACCAGCTCCGAGATGGATGTCCAGGTGGCTTAGTTTGGAGTTGATTGGTCCCACCAACTCAAGGGGAGAAGTCGTCCTTTCAAGGGCTTCTCTGTCGATGCGAACTTGGCATTTCGGTACTGCAGCAGGGCTTCACCAGGCAAACAAACAGTCCAGGAGTTGCAGCAGGCGTCCTCTTCAAGAAGTTCTTCGGTTTCTTTGTCCACTGGTCGACTCTGCCTTCCAAGCCAAAAGACTTGCCTATTATTCAGTTCTCTCTCATTTATTCCAGCCAAGCTGTCAGTCACCCAGCAGGGTGGCTGTCCTTGCCGGACAGCCAGCCGGCCAATCATCACAGAGTGCATTTGGGTCTCCTAGGAGACTAAGCACAGTGAGTTTCGGGCACCTCCCTCACTTCCTGCCTACCCCAGACACTCTGGAGCCAGAGGCGGGGTTACACTCCCGAATCCCGCCAAAGGCGAAATGAACAAAGAGACCAAACCTGGTTTGGCGCGCAGAGCAAATCTCAAGAGGGACCTTTCCACAAAGAAATGGCGGAAAAAGAAGACCGGGAGCCATTTTGACAAAGATGGCACCCGTGGTTGCTTTACAGCAGCTGTGAACGCAGCCCGCGGTAAAGACACACCATGGTAGTTCAAACAAAACCACTGCCACCAGCCATTCAATGCGGAAAGGGTAACAAAAAATGTTACATGAGAAACTAAACAAAGGGGATACTAGGTAACTCCTCCAGTACTCTATTGTAAAATAGGGTGTGCTGGATCTAACATGTTACAATGGTAAGTAAAGTCAATTTCACTTTACTGCTCTTGGAAACAGTAGTATATCCAAGAGAAGGTATTTAAACCTTTGGGAAATCTGAAAGACTTCCCTGTGTCACTGCACTGAAGGTGCTGTGTGACACAATGTAAAAGATGATGCCTATGGAGTTTGTCAGACTCCACAACCAAAAGAAACAGAGGTAAAAATCACATTCAAAATTCATGAGAGAGTGGGGAAAAAGGGACTCACTCTCTCCAGGTTAATAAAATCAAGTCCTCAAAATCAAGCAAAGTTGCTGGGGGTCTCTAAGGTGGAGGGAATTAGCACATTGATTGTTTAGGCAAAGAATGTGGGAATTCATCCAGGCTTGAATGTTTTGGTAGATTGTTTGTAGGACGAGTATGACTGAGGAGTAGGTCCCAGTGAGAGGGAATCTGTGTCTCGTCGGTTTAGTTTGTATAGGATATGCCTGATGTGCCCAGCAAGTCAAATAGGGGATTAGTGAAGAAATTGTAACGCTTGGGGGAGACGCATGATCCTTGTGGGACGCCGCAGGGACTGGGGCTGATGCTGTGTCTGAGAAAACCCCTGTGGTTCTGTCTGACAGGAAGGAGGAAATCCAAGAGGATGGCTTCAGGAAAAAAGTGAGCTGCCGATGTAACATGTTGGCAGAGGATTTGGTGATCCAGCAAATTAAAGGCGACAGACGGGTCAAGCAAGAGGAGAAGACCTTACCAGAGTCTTTGATTTCATCAATTTGTTTTTTTAGATCTAGTATGGCGGCTTCTGTGCCATGGCCAGGTCAGAAGCCAGATTGTCACAGCTCTAAGAGGTTTTTTAGATTCCAAGAACACCTGGATCTGCAGATATACTGCACGGTCCCGGATCTTGAAGAGAAAGGGGGCAGAGGTGATGGGTCTGTAGTTTGTAGGGTCTCGGCCTAACGTGGGTTTTTTTAGCATCGGAAGGACCCAGGCATCTTTGAGGCTGGAGGGCACTGAGCAGACAGAGAAGGATTCAGCGCAGTCTTTAATGACTGTAGCTGGGAAAGTGTTTCCTTGGCAGCGGGAAGGTTTAAGGCCTTTGACAACCTGAAGGATGTCAGTTTCTGAAACTGGTTTAAAGTGAAAGAGAGGCAAAGGGGGGCTTGCAGTCATGGGCTCTCAATTCGCGGACACTAGGCTGACCGTTTTCAGGGAGTTTAGTCGGGATCTTTTTCGGAGCAAATCTATTTTCTGCCCTAGTAAGGCTTTTTGAATATTGGAACACCAGGCGCTATCCCTGGTGCATGTTATTGGCGGCGATGTGGGAGATTCCAGCTCGCTCAAGATTGCGAACAGCTCACGGGGGACTGAATTTAGCATTTTTTATTCTATCATTGTAGCTGGTGTTTTTTTCAAGCATTCTCTCTTTTTTGTAGGC
The DNA here is from genome assembly GCF_040938575.1 of Ambystoma mexicanum. NCBI lineage: Eukaryota > Metazoa > Chordata > Amphibia > Caudata > Ambystomatidae > Ambystoma > Ambystoma mexicanum. Next base: position 91,368,676 of record NC_090934.1, read on the forward strand.
TATGGTTGAGAAGCTAGCTTTGTTAAGTTCTGATGGGTCATTCATCCATTTGGTTTCAGCTTCACGTTTCAGTAGTCAGAGGGCTTTCAGTTCAGAGGAAAACCAGGTGTTACAGTGTTAGTGTTAAGCCGGGTTTGGCCTTGCGCAAGGTGAGAGGAGCAACTGTGTCAATCGTCTGTATCAACATTGGGTTGTAAAGGTTTACTAAGGAGTCTGCGTCTCTCTCAGAAATTAGTGATGCTGCTAGTTTATTGTTATATAACTCTAATAAGGCGCAACTCGCCCAAAGGCCTCGGTGCGCAGAGAGACATCAGGGAGAAAAGATATCTAATCGTTTGAATTAAAAAGAAACGTTTTAAGAGATCTTTTAAATAAGGGTAGTTCAGAGCAAAGACGAAAAAGAGGTGTGAAGACAATTCCATAAGCGTAGGCAACGGAATCAAAGCTGATGCCACCAAAATGCTCCAGCTTGTATTTGGGAGACTCAAGGCTACTGTTATTATTGAAGCGAAGTGAGCGGGTAGAACATGAATGCTTAATCCGTTCCTTAAGACTGGCGCTTTATCGTTAATGCATTTGGGCGTGAGAAGCAGAACCTTGTAGGTGATGCAATGTTTGATTGGAAGCCATTGCAGTGGACATACGTGCCTCAGTCACTCGATTCCTTCTTGTGAGAACATATACAGCTATGACCGTATTGTTTTGAGCAACTTGGAGCATGACCAATTTGCACTTTGAAGTGCCTGCCAACAATAGTCGAGTAAGAGGCAGTAAGTAGGTTTTGGCTATTTTGCGAGTGCTCAGAATTGCAATGGGGGCGTGGCAACCGTCGGGGTAATGTTTTTCACCTGTATATTAAATTGGATGAGGATATGATCCGTCCATGGGCATGGTAGTTTGCGGGTGACTGCAATGTTGCAGTTCATATGATTATACAAACCCAAGTACAAATAATTACCATATTCAAGGGAGGATGACAGCTAATGCAAATCTGAATGCATCCATAGACACAATTCTGCCTAATATGTGCATATGGATAAGGCAAGAGGAAGTATAAAGACTGCTCTTTATGTAAGAAAACCCAAAGTTACATGGAACATCATAGAGGGGTCGGACAGATACTTCTAGGTCAAGGGCACAGTTTAAGGGTGCTGAACTTGGAGCGTCCACCTTGGTCTTTCCTGAATTCTTTCATAGCCAATATTCGCTCATCCCGCTCTTTATATTCTCTAGGCAGGTATTGCTTTAATATGAAATAGACTAAAACTCCCAGATACGCCAAATATGAGGTAAAAAGTCCTACTCTGCACCACTGGCAAGAGGCCCCAGCACTTCCTGTTTTTTCTGGGGGTTGTTTATGCAACTTCTGATGGATGCATCAGGGACTAAACTATTATGTGATTCCTTACATGCCCAAGTCTTTCAGGATTAAGTCCAGAAGGCAAGCTCCTCTCTTTGCAAGCAACCTTGTATGGTTAGCTATGCATTCTCCACTGATCAGGGTCTTTTTGAGGTCAGGCAGAGGAGCAGGGCTTCCGCGAGAATTCACTGGAACTGATGCTGGTCAGCTGCAAAGGTCTACAGTTGCTGCACTTCTTCCTAGAGGGCTTGATTCCAATGATGATCCATGGAATGGCTGCAGGAGAGCTCCTTTTATCCGGGATTTGGATTGGAAGCTCGCCCGGATCCAGCAATGGTAAGGATCTGCATCATTCAAACTGGCATTGGATGTCCAGTCATGGAACTATCCACACAATCTGCCAGCAGCAGACATTCATGCACCAGGATGTGCACTGGGACAATCCCACCCATTACATCTGGCCATACGCACAGGCCACCACTTAGTCTGTAAAAGCAACAGCATTCCTCTGGAACGGGCAGTACATATATGGCGATTCTGGACATGAGAGGGCAGGAAGAATGTCAAAGAACAATATGGCCAAATAACAGGCAAAAGCTTGTGGCATGGCCATGTTGGAGTGCTAGTCACTCTTTGAAGCTATTTGCAGAAATTGCATGAGTAAAAAAGTTTAAAACACTGTAGTAAAATATGCACAGCTACCAGCCCATCCTGCAGCCTAAAGTTACAAAAGGTGGTTATACGGTCTAAGTAGCAGTTGTCATATATATATAGCACCATATCCCATTACTATGGTCTCAACACGCTTGTGGTGGGAACACCCTCGGGGACCGCAGTCCAGAGTATCTCAGAAAAGGCTTAGAATGCGTGTGTGCTGCTAGGGAGAATTCTCATACATGTGCTAATTCCCTTCACCTTAGAGACCCCCAGCAGCTTTGCTGGATTTTGAGGACTTGATTTTTTTTACCTGGAGAGTGTGTGAGCTTTTTTTCCCACTCATGTATTTTGATGTGTTTTACTCTTGTATTCTTTGATTATGGAGTTTTAGACAACTCCATAGGCATCATCTTTTCATTTGTGTCACACAGCACCCTCCGTGCAGTGACACAGGGGAAGCCTTTTAGGCTGTCCCAAGGTTTAACCCCTTAAGTGCCAAGGGCAAGGTGTCGTGTCCTTGGGATTACTTCCCTGTTGCCAAGGATGAGATACCTCGTCCTTGGCACTTAAGGGGTTAATGAAACAGAAAACATTAGAAAGCATTGAATGGCGAAATACGAAAATCACCAAAACAGGCCTTGGCACTGCGGGTGCGGGGGGACCCTTGGCAGTTAAAAGGTTAAATACCTTCTCTGGGATAAACTACTGTTTTGCAGAGAAAGTAAAGTGAAATTGACTTTGTCTTTTCAAATTCCTATATCCAGCACACACTATCTTACCACAGAGTGCTGAAGGGGTTACCTAGTATCCCCTATGTTTAGAACCTCATGTAGCAGTCAAATGCTACCCTTTCCTATCAAAATGGCTGGTGGCAGTGGTTTTACAATGAACTACCATGATTTTTCCCAACTGCGAACACCGGTCGCTAAAAATCACGGGAGCCATGTTTTCCAAGATGGCGTCTGAGCCCCCTTTGTTTAAACCGGTCCAGGTCTTCTTTTATTGCCATTTCTTTTTAGAAAGGTCCTTCTAGAGTTTGTCTCTGTGCGCCATAATAGGTCTGGTCCCTTTGTTCCTACGCCTTTGGCGGGCTTCAGGACTGAAGCCCGCATTGGGCGCCCTAGTGTCTGGGGTGGCAGGAAGTGAGGGAGGTGCCTGAAACTCCCTGTGCTTAGGAGACCCAAATGCACTCTGCCATGATTGGCTGGCTGACTGTCCGGCAAGGACAGCCACCCTGCTGGGTGAGTGGCAGCTAGGCTGGAATGAACAGTAAACTGTTTAAAAGGCAAGTTTCTTGGCTTGGAAGGCAGAGTCGACCACTGGAATGAAAGAACCGAAGACGAGCTGGAAGAGGACGGCTCCTGCAACACCTGGACCGTTGGTTTGCCCGGTGAAGCCCTGCTGCAGGTCTGAATCGCCAAGTTCATCTCCAGAGAGAAGCCCTTCAAGGACGACTTCTCCCTTTGAGTTGGTGGGACCAATTAACTCGTAAACCACCTGGATACCATTCTTGGAGCTGGTTGTATTTTCCTCAGAGTGCTGCAGGAAACCGAATAGCCATGGATAAGGACACCAGTTTGTGTGCTTGACTACAGCTACCAGAATTGAAGATTTGCCTTTGCCAACTTTTTGACCAGTCCCAGTGCAGTTCCGGAGCCCCCGACGTCCTCCATCTTGTCCCCACGACTGAGGCTTAGGAACAGCGAGATCTGCAGTAACTGCCAGGAACAGAAGTCTTCAGCTGCATATTTTTCTTCAAAATAAGGTACTGTGAAAACCCGACCGAGAGAACATGCCTCTCACTGCAAAAGTGTATGAAATTTAGGCAACTTGCAGGCCCAGTCAGCTTGTGACCGACATATGAATCTTTCTTCTATGAACTACTTCTGAGAACCGTGGCAAAGACTTTTCCGTTTAACTACCAGAACCATTTTTACCTATACAAGACTCTAGTCCATTGACTTTGGCCACCTATTGCATTGAATCAACTCCTCTGGTGAACTCAAACTATTTGCACTGTTTAAGAGTAACTGTAACATTCGTTTTTATCTCATGCCTATTTGCTCCTACTTCAAATGCTCTGAATGCCATTTTGCTCCACCTTCAAAGTAGTTTAAATGCTTTAGAACCTGATGATGTGGTGTACTGTAGTATATCTTTTTGTCATATTGATTGCCTCCTTTTAGTGAATGTTTTCTAACTGACTGTGTAAGAAATTAATAAGTGTTTTACCAAGAAACCTTGAGTATAAGAGTCTATTTGAATACTTGTAATTATAGACCTCTGTGTAACACCCTTAAAGCTCACATTCCCTTTTGAGATGAGCCTGGCTGCTCAGCTCGCTACCAAAAACTGTAGTACAGACTTATACCAAAGGTTGGTTTTGCTTACACCTGTAGTTATAGTTGTGTGTAGCGGTCCCAGAGGGTACTGCATGCAAACTTTGCCTAACATGTGCATTTTAGCCAAGATACGGAATTAGGTGGGCTGGCCGGGCTTCAGTAAGCAACCCAAGAGATCAGGCAAGTGGACGGGTGCTGCGGAAGGTTTAGGGAGTGCATGCGTGCAAGAGACTTTCATGTGGACCACATTTTGTCGTTCCTAGGTCGTCACTGTATTGTGATGGCAGAGGTGTTTAAGCTTAATCTTGTGTAAGGAGGGGAGAAGAGTTATGCACCCAGCTAGACCAAATTCATTTTGTGTAGCCATGCCTGCGGCAGATGTCCACCGAAGTGGTGCGTTTATACATGCCTTGAGGCACGGATGGAGCTTTGTTATTGATGCCACTGTTTAATCAGGTTGTCTGTGTGAAAGCGTCCGTGTGAGAGTCCTCTAGGCGCACTAGCCAAATTGCCATAATGTGTCTTCTAGGCGTCATGAGCAAGCCATCAAAATGCATTTTCTAAGCATGATAGACCGGTTGTCGAACTGTATTCTAGGTCCGATATCAAGGCTAGTTGCTTGTCTTTAATTGCAATACCCTGACAAACTTCATTCATGTAAGCGCAGTAGAAGGGCTACAATCCATGGTCTTCTTGGTTAAATGACAGAAGCAAGTGCAGAGCACCGGCTATCCTGATATGATAGGTTATTTTTAACGCGCTTAATACCCAGATGTTTCTAGGCGCAGACCTGGGGATCGAACCTGTGTTGCTCCGTGTCATCTTGCTTCCAAGGCGAGCACGTTGCCCCTGAGCTATCCTCCCCTCCCTTGGATCAAAGTAAGGGATGATGTCTTAAGGCTTATAATGCGTGTGAGCTTAGGCCGAGTAAGCAGTTGGGCATGTGGAATGGCGCTGAGGAGGCCAGGTGTGTGTGCAATAGCAGTGGATTTGTTTATACATATATTTTACCCGTGGACATATCTGTAGTTTATAGACTGTAAATGATTGATGTGCACTGTGTATTTAGAGGGATGCGGGTGTCCCTAGGCGGGACCGCCGCAATCACTGCCTGCTTCTGCATAGTGAAACGTGACCATCTTCCAGGTCCACGTGGCTCGTAGATGTGTTCTGACAGGATCCACAGCCCTGAGGCGCAGGAGTGGTACGAACCAACCACCCCCACTGCGGTTTTGAGACTTGCAACGTAGTGCTAGCACAGGGCTTTGCAAACCCCACAGGGAAGGAGGTTTAGGGTAGCGGTGGTTGGATAGGATGTGGGTAGTAGGGAAACCGGAATGAGGCTTAGGGAGAGGTTATGGATAGGTAGGGGGTGTTTGGGTAAGATTTGACCATTGTGCACGCTTCCAGTGTGCTGTTACTACACACATGCACTCACTCGCCCCTATGTCTGGCACTACACACACACCACACATACAATGTCATTGAGCAATAAATCACACACTATCAAGAACACAATTGCAATGTGACTGTAGCAATAAATAGACACAGTACATAAAAAACTCATGAGGTAATGTAGCACTTAGCTTAGTTGTTGCCCAGAGTGTCCCTTGTTGTCTCCTGCGAACTCACGGAATCAGGCTGTGTTGCAATAGCAGTTCAAATGCTGCAAGAAAGTGCTACAATTAGTGCACACATCAAACACTGTTGCACATGGTTGTCCCTGTGCGTGTACACATGCTTTCTTTGTTTATTCTACAACGTTACTAGCAGCACGTGCTGATCACATGCAGGGATTCAGTATGGCCGCAAGTGGCTAATTAGCATGCACTATGAGGGGCCGCATGGGACCCCGGTAAAGTAGCAACGCATGGGGGGGAGCAGTTAGTATGGATGCATTCCGAATTGTGCACGTGGCTAACAAGCGGTTTTCAATGAGTAAGGGTACTGCGCTTGGTGGGAATTGCTGATTAGTGTTGAGCTCGGTTACGCAACATGCAGCATCCAGCCAACACTTAGCTTTGCGGGAAGCAAGGGCCAGTTGTCTAGTGGGGCTGGGCCTCCTGCGTGATGCCCCTGGTCCCCGTAGTCTGAATGCTGCAGCACTCATCTGTGTCTTGCGAGGGACTGGGATGTCGATCCGGTGGGGCGTGGCCCCTTGCATTCAAATATGAGCTGCTCGGAGGCACATGTTCTCAGCAAGTGGACTTGAGCACAAGCCCAGTGCCTTCCTTTCTGTGCATGCACGCTCTCGTGCTACTTCCAACATGGCTTTCATGCAGTGCTGGGCCCCAGTGCTGCTGGGAAATGTAGTTTGATAGGCAATTGCCCTGCAGAAAAGGCAGATAAGCCTTTTACAAGGCTTGATTGTCCATTTTAAAGTAGACTTTGGTTCTTGCTGTCTTTTGAGCATTATCACAATGTCTTTAGCATAGCTAATGCTATGTATTGTTTGTACCTTGCCCCCAAGATTGTCCTCCTTGTTTGCTGGACTGCACCTCTGACTCCGCGCCCTGTCAGATGTGTCTAGTGTGTGAATGACGGATGTGACTTGTGTGATTAGTGGTTTGCGGTTGACAGTTTTCGAGGGTGGGCCACTGCGATTATGTCTGGTGCGGCCAGGTGGTGTCAGATCATGTAACTGCGTGGGGGTTTGCAGTGATGTTACTAGGGGGCTATGTAGATGACTGGGCGGATCAGTGTTATGCCACACCTTGCAGAGCGACTGGTTTGGATGCATAGGCTGCTGTGGCTGGATGAATGATGCTGTCGTGATTGAGATGAGGGAGGGACTCGCATGGCTTTAAAGGTGACCAGTCGGCTGATAGGGAGGCAGTGTAGTACCCTGAGGGCGGGGGTTATATGTTCTCTGGGTGAGAGGGCGAGGAGTATTCTGGCCACAGAGGTTTGGGTTTGTTGGAGTTTCCTGAGCTGATGTGATGGGAGGTCTAGATAGAGGGGGCAGGCATAGTCTAGACTGGCGAGAATGATGGCAAGTGTTGCAGAGAGTCTGAAGGTAGGAGAGGTAAGGGAAGATTCACCTTAGGATGTGTAAGTATAAGTGGCAAGTTCTGTACCCAAAGTTGATGTGTTGGGAGGGTAATGGCTCTTAGTCCATTGTACATCCAAGATGTTTTACAGAAGTGCAAGCTGCAGGTGGGCTCCTTGGGAGTGTGGCCACGTTATCGGTTGGAGGATGAAGACGGTTTTGCTGCATAGTAGGATTTCTTTTTTAATTTATTTTTTATTATGCATTTAGTCACCAAAAAGGACTTCTAACACATTTGATTACCGATACATGATTGACATGTAGTTACAATTAAAACAAGACGACAAATAGGAAAACATGTCTTTAAATATGAAAGAGAAAACTACAAAGCAATCATCAAATATAAGAAAGAAAAAAAGAACAAGACACCAAACTGATCCTGGCAACAAGGCCCCTAATTACATTTCACTAACCAGATCTATAAGAGCCATGAAAGTAGAACATATATAGTTACTCCCATAATGCATCTGTTTTAGTCCAAACCAATAAAATACTTTCACACAATCAAAATTGAATCATCATCTTAACAATATTTACCATTAAAAAGATATTTTGATAACATTCAATTCATTTAAGAATGTTAGTAGTGCAATAGATAACAGAATCTCTCCCCCAGCCGAAATCCTCTGCCATTTCACTTCCAACTTAAATTTCACTTTCTCTGCCTTGTCTTCAAATCTCTCCATGGTCTTGCTCCCCCTTATCTCTCCTCCCTCCTCTCCTTCTACTCTCCGTCCCGCTCCCTTCGTTCAACTGACCATTTCCTTCTCACTGTACCTCCGTCCCCTTGTGCCCCCTCCTGTTTCTGCTCCTTCCAACTCCTAGCCCCCCTGCACTGGAACTCCCTACCACTCTCAATCTGCTCTATCCCTACCTTCTCCTCATTCAGCACCTCCCTTAAATCTCTCATTCTCCATTCTCCGCCTTGAAACCCCTTCCCCTTCTTGCTTCCCCTTCCTCCTTTATCTTTCCCCTTGATTATCCCCCTCCCACCCCACTCTCACCCTTTCCCCTTCCCTCCTCCTTCTCCCCCTCCCACACAGTCCTACTGCACTACTCTCCCTATTCCCTTCAGTTAATTGCTCTTCTTACTGTTTTGTTGACTGATTCATGATTGTAATTTGCTTCTACCGTTATATTGTTTGTTTTATGTATTAAGTTGTTCAATTGTTCAGCGCTTTGGTGGAAAGCGCTATATAAACAAATAAATACCAATACAAAAGGCTTGAGTAGAAAGTCAGTTTGAATCATAGACAAAATGTGCAAAATATTTTACTCTAAAGTGGGTAGGTGGCAGAACAGGATATCAACAAATTACGAGAATCCTGTATAAGACCCTTGCAACAAAGATTACATTCACCGTTGTTAGGCAGAAACCTCTGCAGTTCCCTCTGGGACCACTGCAAAAGATTTAGGAATACAGGTGTTTGGCAGTAAACCCACTTGGTAGCAGTCTGTACCACACAGATTCACTTGGTAGCTGTGGCTGAGCAATCAGACTTCCCTCAAGAAGAGTTAGGCAGTATACAGGGTATTCACAATAGGTCAAGAGAACACAATAGAACAAGTAAACACTGACCAGGGCTTGGTGTAAAAGAGATATAATTATTTATTTAAAACCACATCTAGAAAAACACACAGGCACTAATAGTAAGCAATTCAAAAACACTTTCACTAAAAGATATACACTCCCTTAGAAGAATATTAGACAAGTCTTAAGTAAAGCCCCACTTATTTTCAGACCGCGGTGAGCGCTTAACGTAGATGGCACTCTAATAATTCGTTTTTAAAAAAGGGAGAGAAAAGCAGAGAATAAATTGAAACAGATCCCAACACTTTTTCACGAACACAACAAGAGAGGAAGGCAAAGTAACACTGTGAATTCAGTGTCAGTAGGCCGGATCCGCTTTAAGAGGATCAAAACAAAATGTGTTCAAGGTCAAACGGTTGCAGTGCACAAAAGTCTTGTAACGGTTCAAAAAGGAGTTGGACCAAAGAAAGGGACCAGTTAGAGGGTCAAGGCGGCCAGCCCAGTCCAGAAGGTTAAGGGGTTATTATTACCTTGTAGCAATCTTTAGAAAGGGAGGCCTGGCAGACACGGTACCTTAAAGTGGTGAGAACACTCCAGCGGGGGCAGTTGGTCCTGGCAGCGGATGCAAGTCGGTGCTTCGTCCGGGGGAAGAGAGGATCTCGTCGTGGAGGAAGACAGGAGTCTGTTGCACTGCCAGGGAAGAAACCAGCCGCAGAGTTTCTCAGGTACAAGGAGCGGTCTGTTGATTCGCGGTTCAGTGGTAAGTGGCAATCCGGCTGCCGGGGTGCTTGGCACGGGCAATTCGACCACAAACCGGTCTGGGGTGCGAAGAAAAGAAGGTAAACTGGTTGTGCCCACCAGTCAAAGGAAGAAGACTCTCCGGCGGGAGATCTCCTCTGTCGTTGGGAAAAGTGGTGAGGCAGTCCAGCAGGGCTCCACCGGTGGTGGTGTCGTGGCAGGTCGGCTCAGCTTCTCCCTCGTCGGATTCTTAGGTCCTGTGGCGACTTTTGAAGTTCCAGTCCCCAAAGCCCTGCTTTTATGCAGCAAACCCCCATTCACTCAGCCTAGCTGTCACTCAAATATGCTAAGTGGTGAGCCGGCCGGCTCACCACTTGGGCCAATCAGGACGGAGTGTGACTTGAGTTGCCTAGGCAACTCAGTCCAGGGTGCCTAAATTCCCCTCGTAAGTACCCCAGACACAGTGGCACCACTTTGGAGGGCTTCTGTGGAGAAGCCCGCCATAAAGTGGAACAAAGGGCTCGACTTGGGTTGGAGTCACAGAAGAGAACACAAACGCCATTTTAGAATCAAGTTTTGGCAAAAAATACCAAACGGAGAATTAATATTAATTAAATAAACCGGTGGCATGTTCGAGGCTACCGTAAATAATTAAATAAAAGTAGTAGCCTAAAACAATGGGAAATCCCATAGGAAAATATTCGCGGTTGAATATAAAAAGTAGTATCCACTGCCACCAGCCAAAACTCGATCAGGGGGGACGGAGACGTGCCCCCTCGACTAACAGACCCCGGGGCAAGTGAATTGCCCCAGCCAGTACGTCCACAATATGATGGTTTGTACTGGTTCTGTTCAGAATTTAAGACTAGTAAAGTCAATGGTGACTTTACATGCCCTGGGAGACAGTAGTCAGTCCCAGGGTATGGAGTCTATACTGGGGGTCACTATGACACCCCTGTGTCACTGCACTGAGGGTGCTGTGTAACACACATCACAAAAACACATGAAGCCCTATGGGGTAAAAGACCCCATAGACCATTAAAAACATCTAGATTCAAAGAAACACACTCAAATCATGTCCCAGAGTGAGGGTAAAAGAGTCTCACTCTTGGCAGGAGAAAAAAATAAACCCCAAAAATCCAGCAAAGCTGCTGGGGGACTCACTAGGTTAGGAAATTCAGCCTAAACAGAGAATTCTCCCTAACACTCTGCTCGCGGGTGCCGGTACGGCCGCCAGGTTAAACCTGGCGGCTGTTATGGCACCGCAAGCACAAATCGTAGTTTGCCAGTACCGTAGTTAAAGGACCGGCAAACTTATGAGGCCCAATGAGTTGTTTCATATACGAACCTCGAGGCGATCCCAATTGATCGGATTGCACTCCATGCTGTATAAGATTGAAGGAAGAATGTTTTCTTTGTAGAATCTAATAAGAGGCAAGAGTGAAAATCTGCAAAATGAGTGGAACCATTTTTTCATTTGACACCTACATTGCAAGACTTTACTATCAAGTTCCATTGTTAGGTCCAGCACTGAGTGTTTGGTTCTAATAATAAATCCTAAATACTTTACCTTTTTCTCTAGTGAGATTGCCTGATGATTCAATGACCAATGCAACTTGGGTGTCTTTGTGCACATTTTACTGAACATGTTTATATCACATTTAATATGATGGTCAAAGCTGCACAGCTATGGCATTCACTTCCTCCCCCTCTGAAGGCTGATCAAACATTCCTTATCTTCAGACGCAATACCATTAACTGGCTCAGAGCTAAGGAAAGCACACCTACATTAGGTCCTCCTCGCCTAGTATCATAGCATTTCCCCCCTAGATCCAACTGTACTTAACTGTATTTTGCCTCTGCCAATTTTCAAATATAATGTACATTAACCTTGTAAATGTTGTAACTATATAACCCTTGTAACTATATACTCCTTGTTCCACTGTATATGCATAGTTCTAATATTTAGCCCCACTAGTCATTTTGCCAGTGAACTGTTTTTCCTGCATTTTTGTAACTTGTTTAACTACAAGTTGAAAGTATTCATGTACTAAGATTCATTTATGTAACTGCTGTTCCTGCTTTATGTAACCTGTGTAACTATAATATGAAAGCATTCACGTATACCTCTGCGCCCTGATACCCCGGGTCTGGTGCGGATTACAAATTAATAAACAAACCAACATTTGTTCGGGTTGACAACAATATCATTTTTAATTGCATACACCTCAAGAGCATTGAGAAGATGTTGCAGCCCTACGGGAGTATTGTCGTTCAGGGCTATACCATCGGCATATGCCAAAAAATGAAATTTACATTTACCTATTTTTGTATTTTTTTATTTTAAAATTTCTTTACTGGCATTTATAATAAGTACAACAGTAGTGTGGCCAAAAGAAATAAAACAAAAATAATGCCCACTGTGGCAGAGTATGAATCAACGGAGTATGCCAGTAATTCAATAGACAAAAAAGGAAAAACAAAAGAAACGCTATTATAACATAAACCGTTAACAAGAACAACAGATGTCTCCAAATGTCTTGCAATAAACCTACTGAGAGGGTAGACACGGGGAGGTAACGAGATAGGTGGGAACGGAAGGATGGGGGGGCCATGAGGAGGAAGGGAGGGGGGCCCAATTATCTCAAAGTAATGGTTTATGCAAGAGTCCGGCAGCGGATAGGTTGGCAAACCTGAGGGGGCATTGTTCAAGGAGGTTTGTCATCATTGGAGGGGTGGAGATATTCCCACATGAGTGCTTTCCAGGCCTCAAGGGCCAGGCTCGCATCATCAGGGGAATTGGCAATGCCTTCTTCCCAGGCCGAAGTCTCTGGCTCCACCCAACGTTCCAGCTCGTTACGCCATACAAGGAAACGTGGTCCATCCGGTCGCTTCCAAGCCATGGCAATAGTTCTTTTGGTGAGAATGCAGGCCAGGCCCATAAGCTTCACAGTGTGCTTCTATTTAGCTAGTCTGGGATAAGTTCCCAAAAGGCACTCGCTGGGGGTCCAGTCATATCTGGTCATGCCAGCCCGCCTGCAGGTCTGCTCAACCGCGGTCCAGAGTTGTCGGGCCTTTGTGCACTCCCAAAACATGTGCATGAGATCAGCATTATCTCTGTTGCACCAAAAACAATTATATCTTGGGATTGTTCATAGATCTTTGCTATTCTGTGCGGTGTTAGATATGAGCGGTACAGAACATTGAGCTGCATCAATCTGAATCTGGAGTTCCTGGAAACCTCCTTAGGGAACGCTAGTGCCCTTTCCCACTCTCCGTCTGACATTGTTTGGCCCAGGTCTCTGTCCCATTTGAGTCTTAGGGCAGGACTGCAGGGGTTAGGTTTATCTGCAAGGTGTCGATATATTTGAGACACTAGTCGCTGCCCCCCACCCAAGCTATATAGAAGTGTCACAAAGGGGTTAGCTTCAGGCTCCTCAGGCCAACTGTCCCATTTGGCGCGCGCCAGTTTCCGAATTCTTTGATACCAAAGGAATTGGCCAACGGGAATACCATCTTCCATTTGCAAGGAGGAGAAGTCTCGGAAGGAGCCCTCATTATACAGGTCCCCCCAGGTGTATACTCCCAGCCACTCCCAATATCTAACGGTTGCCAGATCAACCGTATCTTGGCACAGGTCGGAGAGGAGTGGAATATCTGGGGTATATGTGTTCTGCAGGCGGAGAAGCAACTTTGTTCTGTGCCATATCTGCCTTCCCAATGTGGCTAAAAAAGGGGTCTTACCTGCAAGGTGCCGTGGAGCCCAAATGAGTTCATTCAGTCTGATTGGGGTGATTGAATATTGCAGCAGGTTCGTTTCAGGGGTAATATCGTCGGCCAACCACTTGGCTATGAAGCTGAGCTGGGCTGCCAAATAGTACCTTTCAAGATCGGGGAGCTGGATGCCGCCCTGGCAGTATGGGAGGACTAACGTGGATAATGCTAGTTTGTGTCTACCTTTTCCCCATAAAAAGTCTTTAAGCAGCATCTCAAGTAGTCGGAAAAAGGAGGCCTTGATGTAGTGAAATACGTTCTGAAACCCATAGAGAAGTCTGGGGAGTACAATCATTTTAATGATGGAGACCCTCCCCATCATGGAAAGGGGAAGTCGTGACCAAAACCCTATTGACTTGCGCAATGGAGGCAATACCGCCGCTGTGTTATTCTCATGCATGAGGTCGGGCGCATGATAAATGTTGATTCCTAAATAGCAAAATGTGGTGGGGTGCCAGGTCACCCCCAATGATGGCAGGTCATCTAAGTGTTTTTTCCTGAGGCCGCCTAGGGGGAAGAGGCAGGATTTACTTCTGCTAAATTGTATGCCTGACACTCTGACAAAGTTGTTAAGGACGTCCATCATGGTCGGGACATTCAGGTGAGGGTCACTAATGTAGAGGAGGACATCATCCGCATGCAAGGATATTATGTGGTCTGTTCCATCCAGTCGATTGCCAGCATCAAAAAATTGCTTCCTGAAATAGATGGCAATCGGCTTCAGCCCAAGAATGTAAAGCATGGGGGAGAGTGGGCAACCCTGCCGAGTGCCCCTTTGTATGTCCCATGCCGCAGAGATAAGCCCTCTGGATTTCACTCTTGCCCTAGGACTAGTATACAAGACCTTGACCCATCTAACACATTTTTCTCCAAAGCCAAATTCCCTGAGCACTGCCAGGAGCCACTCCCAGTAGATGGAATCGAACGCCTTGATGGCATCCAATGAAAGTAGAACGTAGGAGCCATTGTCCAGATTGGTTTGAGCCAAAATCTGCTGGAGCCTTCGCAGATTGGCGATGGTGTTACGGCCCGGCACAAAGCCATTCTGATCAGGATGCACCAGCTCCCCTATCACCCTGGCAAGCCGTTTGGCTAGGACCGTTGTCAAAATCTTGACGTCATAGTTAAGCATTGCGAGTGGACGGTAGGAGTCACAATCTTTGGCCGGTTTGTTAGGTTTAAGCATTGGGATAACCAACATCTCTCGCATGCTCTCAGGCAGGATCCCCAGTTCATAGGCCTCATGAAAGCCCCCGTGCAAGAGCAGAGTTAACTCAGGCTCATAGGTCTTATAAAATTCGGTGGGGAGCCCGTCCCTTCCCGGGGACTTACATGTGGCCAGAGACTTGATTGCCCTGGTTATGTCGTCTTTAGTGATATCAGCGTCAAGGGCTTCTTTGTGCCCAGGTGATAGTGTAGGTAGTCCGATTTCCTCCAGGGTGTTTGATATCTCCCCTGGAAGCACCTGGGTGTCGTGGGCGTACAGTTGGGCATAGAATAGTTTAAAAGAGTCATTGATCCCCTGTTGGGTCCGGTGCAGTGTGCCATCCGCACCTCTCAACGATGTAGTCGCGCTTTTTGGATGCTCTTTTTTGCACAGCCAAGCTAGCAATCGGCTGGGCGTATATGCATGGGCATGTGCCCTATTGGTCCTAGTGGTGTAGTCAAACTTGGCTAGCCTGTCTCAAGCCTTCTTGCATTCGATTCTAGACTGTTTAAGCTCTTCCTCCACCTGGTGAGAGTCTCGAGTGCCAGATTCTAGCTTTTCAATTACAGCTTTGTGTCGCTCTAGTCCCATTTGCAAGTTTTTCCTGATGCCACCCGCCTTTGATATTTCTCCACGTGCGACCACCTTCAGGGCCTCCCATACCGTGCTCAGGTGGCTAACGCTATTCGAGTTTTCCGTTACATAGTTTACAAGGGATTCTCGGAGATCCTCCCTGAATGCCAGATCTTTCAGCGACTCGATGGACATCCTCCATATAGGTATCGGAGGTCTGGGCCCTGCGATGCACCACTCTATTACTAAGGGAGAGTGTTCAGAGATAGTCCTACCTAAGTATTGCGCTGCGTCAATCTGAGGGAGGCTTTCCCTACCTATGAAGATCTGGTCTATCTTAGTATGGAGTTTATGCGGGGAAGAATAGAAGGAGTAGCCCCGGTCCTCAGGATGTTGCTCACGCCAGACCTCCGCCAAGTCCAAGCGGTTCAGCATGGTATTCAGTGCTGTGGTGGATGCCGGTGGGCCTCCGGGGAGAGGGGTGGCCTTGTCAAGGTTTGTGTTGCAGACACAGTTAAAATCACCCCCCAAATAAAAAATCTGTTCCGGTACTGTGTGACCTTGGCATAAATTAGTCCCAAATGTACTGGTATATTGTTGTTGGGGAGATACAGGAGTACGATGCATATTTCAGTTTGCTCGATGGTGCCCCATAGTATTACATACCTCCCATCTGGGTCTAGTTTGGCTTTGCTGAGTTGAAAGGGAATTTGGGGGCTGATCCATGTGAACACCCCTGTGGCATATTTGGGGTAGGAGGACCCAAACCCCTGCCCACCCCAGTGAGTTTGAAGCGTTGTAATGGACTCCTTCGTTAGATGAGTTTCTTGTAGGAGGGCCAGTCCCACTTTTTTCCTGCTAAGATATTTGATTTGATTCTATTGCGACGAAGATAGGTGCCTAGGCCCCTCACGTTCCAGGTTACAATCTTAATGCGTGTGGCCATGATTGTAGGGAGTAAAAGCAGAGGATCTGCTCAAGGCCGACCCACTTCGACCTCCCAGCGGGTATGAATTTTGAACAACTACCTTGTGGTTAGACAATGTTTGTATATACTCCATTCCCTCCCGTGTCCCTGGTGGCTGAATTGCTTTAGAAAGTGGAGACATAGTAACAGATTCAATATCCACTCGAACTCGTGGATTAACAAAGTGAAACAACTGTGAACTGCCCCCAGCAGCTGCTTCAGGAGAGCAACGCTCAGGGGCTTCCGCGTCTCGTTGGCCTGCCCAGGCCATGAGATGCAGATATAGTGCCAGCGCGCCGACACTATGTGCAGTGGAGTGGGTCATGGCGGTGTCCAGGTGTGGTCGCTGGAGCTCCCGTCCAGTATAACTTGTTTTGCCTCTTCTATGGAAGATCGCCACTGTAGGCAATGCTTGAATATCGTAGCTGAGCGCATTTTAATTCCTGGAAATTGTGATTTCACCATAGATCTTTCGGCGTTGTGTTTTGGTCATCACCATCAGCTAGGTTAGTGTGTTCCAGCCACATGGTGGCTGCAGCTGGAGATTCCATGAAGACCGTTTTCCCCTTGTAAAGGATCTTGAGGCGTGAGGGACATAGGAGCATATACTTGAGGTTAAGCTTGCGTAGACGGGCCTTGATCGGTATAAAGGAGTTCCTGGCCCGCTGTACATTGGGGGTGTAGTCTGGATACATGACTATCCGAGAGTCGTTCCGCTTGATCTCACCTCCTTCTCTGGAGAATTTGAGGATCACTTCGCTGTCTCGAAAATTAAGAATCTTCGCGATCATTGGGCGTGGGTGGGATCCCGGTGGGGGCCTCTTTTGTAGAGAGCGGTGGGCCCTCTCAACTGAAAATCCTTGTGTAAGCTTGCCGGCCCCGATTTCCTGAAGTAGCAGGGACTCTACGAATTCTGTTGGGTTGGCTCCCTCCATTTCCTCCGGAATTCCAAGGATCCGTATATTGTTGCGGCGGGCCCTCCCTTCCGCCTCCTCCGATCTTGCCTCCAGCCGAGCAACCTGTTTTTCAAGCGTGCTTACTTTAATATACAAGTCCGTGGCAGTGTCTGTAGCGTCCTGCAGGTTCACCTCCACCTTGCTTACCCTCTCTGTTAGGTTGCGGGCGTCCTGACGTATATATTGCATATCGACTCTAAGTTCATCCATCTTGGTTTCCATGTATGTCTGGAGTGCTGCAATAGCCTGTAACACCTGGGTATTTGTATGATCTCCCTCGGGCGTGTGAGGTTCCGTCTGCGTTGGGATTTCATGCTGGAGGTGTTGTTTAGGCTTTGCACCCGAGAAGGAGTCCATGATTGTAGCCCCTTTGTTCTTATCCTGTGAGGTAGACATTTGTTCCCTGGTGGGTGGGTTATGTCAGTGGATGGTGACCCCAGTCGGTCTGGTGGTAAGTGGACTTCAGTAGTGCTTTATGTACCCACAGTCACTTATTCTAGGAGCTAGGTCGCCTCTTCGCAATCCAGCCTTATGTCTCTCAAAACCGCAAGAGAGGGTGATCTCAAATGTACTGTTCAGCCAAAGCTCACACAGGAGGTGCACTTCAGTGGGGCTTCCCGGCTTCCAGTTGGGCAGTAAGGCGCCTGATCTCTTCCCGAGCTCAAATTAAGGATGGTAGCAGCGTAGCGACCAGGTATTCATATGATGTTTAGATGGGCACTGCCCCCGTTTGTTATGGGTTTTACCCAAAAGTGTGTCGGGGCTCCGGTGCTTGCGCACAAGTAAATACGCTCCCAGTTAGAGAGCGCCACCACATTCACACTCCTCACGTATCTTGCAGATCTTGGCAAAGGTTTGACCATCTACAGTTACTAGTTGGGGGTGCAGCAATCACGAAGGGAGGATGGTGCACAGGACCTCCCCTTCCATGCTGCGTTAGTGCTCCGGTAGCTTCCAATCCCTCCGCCACGTCTGAGGAAGTAATATGGAAGGCCGTAGTGCATTAGATCCACCGCTCCTCTATCTGATGTTGATTCGGCAGAATCGGGCCGTCACGGGTCCGACGTGTTGCAAGACCACCAAGTTACCGCTACAGAGGGCAGCGCTTCCTCCAGCGGCCTCGTAATGCCAGCAGTTTGTGAAGCCGGGCACCGTGTGGGCCACGAGTATTCGTTCGCCGGTACTTCCCAGTCCACCGGCGTTCAAGCAGGCTCCCCCTCCTCCAGAAGCCGCACCTCCGATCAAGCCGCTCACAGAGTGGGCTCCAGAAACCCGCTCGGCGCCACGGTGGGCAAAACCTTGCTTCCCGTGTTGCAGTGGTGTACTGGCAGCCTCCGCTTCCTGTATTACGCCTGTGGGTAGATGTGCTGTGGTTGTCCGTTGCACGGTGGCAGAGCCGCTCCTTTCCCCCAACAAGCCGTTCAAGCCAACCGGGCCGCTCTACGCCCGGCGCGTTGCAGAACCTCTGTTCCTCTGTTGCAAAGGTCCATTGCGCCTGCCGCCGTCTCGTAGTATCGCCGGTCCACGGAGCCAGGCTGCAGCTTGAACGTCGAGCGTTGGCTCACCAATGCGCTGCAGGCTATCAGTCTGTAAGACGGCTCCTCCCCCACCAGCGGCTCCAGTTAGGCCAGGCCGCCTTCACAGGAGGCCCCCGGGGATTCTTCTGCACTTCGGTCTGGGTGGTGCGGGTTTATGATTTTTGTCTGATCTTCGCTGGGGAGGAGCAGAAACGTTTGCCCTGACTGGCGCTGTAATTAGTAATGAAGAATTCAATCTTAGGCAGGTACAACAGGATCAGTGAAAGATATCCGGACGGGAGCTCAGCGCTGTTGCTGCCTCACTCCATGAGCTGCGGCCATGCCCCCTACATTTACCTATAACTGGAGAGACAAAGGTGACCTTTTGTAAGAAGGGAGCCAGATCAGATAGATATAGTTTATAAAGAAGAGCAGCCAAAAGACAACCTTATCTCAGGAGGATAGCTCCGGGGCAACGTGTTTGCCTTGGAAGCAAGACGGACACGGAGCAACACAATTTCGATCCCCGGGTCCACGCTTAGAACCTCTGGGTATTAAGCGTGTTATAAATAACATATCATGAATTCATATCATACCCCTTTTGCAGTGGGAATAGAAGAAAGGTCGCCCATTTGGTTTAGTCTGATCTTTATTGTGGTGTTCTCATGAAGGCCGATAATAATTTCCAAAAGTCCTCCGGGAATGTCCCCTATTAACAAGGTCAAAAGCTTTAGATAGATCAATTAAGACAATATATGTGGGTCTCGCATTTTTCGTTTTGGACTGAGCCTTTAAGCTGTTATGCATTGCTCCATCGAGGAGTGTAGAGAGCCCTTTGCGAAAGCCAACTGGAAATTTAGACAGTATGGCCATGCTTTAAGATCTCATAAGACCAGCCTGGCAAATATCTTACTGTCTTCATCCATTAAAGCAATGGGTCTGCAATTTGCAGGGTCGGATCTGAGTCTTCTCTTGTAAATAGGGATCACAATTGCCTGTTCCAAGAAGGCAGGAATTTTTGGGTCTTAATTATCTGCATAAAGACTGAATTATGGCTGCCCAGATAGTTGGTTCTGCGCCTAAAATCTAATTTGTAAGTCCATTTGGAACAGCTGCACAAGATTTAGATAAATGCATGATTATTCTCAATATATCCTCTTCTATTATTTTTAAGGACCATGGTGTTTTACACTGGGGGATAGTTTCAGGCTAAATATCTGACTGCATATTATCAGTAAAAAAGGTCCCCACAGATGAAACAAGCAATTCCCTTACGTATTCACATATACTTTAGCATCATATGTCTTATGAAGCTTGTATGGAAAAACAGAAAAGGCAATTTGCAAGGAGAGATGGTCACTCTGCAGCATAGGAACTATGTTTAACCATAGACAGTTTGGAACCAAATCAGTGCAAACAATTAGATAAACTATCATGGAGGAACTTTTGCCATTAGACCAAGTCCAGGCAGGGGGGCGATCAGATGGAATGTTGCCATTGATAATAGTCAAATTCCATTCTTTGAACAGCTGGTCCCACATTTCTCCTTGGCAATTATTGATCTAAGATTTTGGAGGAAAGTTCACAGGTTGCTGGATTCCAGTATATATTGAGTAATAGTAGACCTCAGGTTACTGCGCCGCATGCAATCCTGCACCTAAGGACAAGGATACCACTAATGCCAAACTAAGGCATAGGACAGTCGATCGTATAGTATTAAGAATTGCAATCATGAGGCCACCAGAGGGTAGGCCACCATTTGGACAGATTGCTAGTTGGGAAGTTATTGTAAATCCAGCTAAATATATCTCAGTCTTGAGCCAAGTCTCCTGGAAAAAAGACAGTCGAACTCTTAGAAAATCTGCTCCCTAGTGTCCTTATGTCTGAATGACCAACTTAGGAGCTGGACCTTTTCTTTTACCTAGATTGTATTTTCTGAGACATTTAGACGATGGAAAACTTCAGTAATAATGTCCGGTAGTAAGGACAATAACTTGGAGTTGTCATTCTTTACAGCAACACCTTTTGCTTGAGAGCAAGTTGCTTTCATGTTAGGGATCTGGTTATTTAAAGAGAAAGTAGATTTTCCTTCATTCACCGACTTGGATGAACCATTAGGATTTCCATTTTGAGGCAAAGGTGGGAGGTTTGCAAATACCTAAACTCCTATCTTTTTTAAATCCTTTGCAGCCAAGACTAGGGCTTGAACACCTACATTATATTTCAGTATCAATTCCACAATATTGGTGGTTTAGGGTAATGACAATCTATCAATGTCGTTAGAAGAGAACAAATAAAGAAAAGATCTGAGATCTTTTTGGTATAAGAAAGAATGGCACTGCGATTTAGTGCTTTTTGCCCTTTGTCTTGATTGAGTTTTTTAAGCCACGATTTGGGAGCAGCAAATGGCTTCTTTCACAACGGTAATTCAGGGGGGTTAGAAGTTTGTATTGATGATGATGGTCGACAGCTAGTAAGTGCCTCTAAAGCCATTGAGATAGACAGAACTGGAGTGGGTACAGGTGTAAGATTGGTCTTCGCAGATTTATTCGTAGCTTTGAGAGGTTTTATTCTGCAGAATATGGATGCTCATTTCACAGGTTTTGCAGAAGGAAGTTCTTGTGATTCAGGTGTATCAGTTTGCGAGGCCGTTCTGGATTTAGATTTAGAATTGTTTTGTTCCAAAGCATTAGAAGTGCCTGGCGCTCGATCGGGCTAAACAGGGCCCCGTACGTGATCAACTGCCTTTGACAGGACTTTATTTGTATTCAATTTAGCTCCCTTCAACTTTTGAGACTTGTTTTCATTCTCTTGTGTGATGTTATCAAGAGCTTTAAAACAATTATTCTTCCCAGCTTTCTTTTGTTTGCCCCTTTGGAATGCACTTTTGAATTGTGTTGATGATCCACCTCTTCATTTGTATGTGGTGCCCTCTTGAGATTTTTCTTTTTCCTTTTTTTTGGATTGTCATTATTAGAAGGGCGTTGGTCATCGGCAGATGTCGGAACCTGGTTCTGTCTCAGAAAGGAGTTAAAAATGTCTGTAATAGACTGACCTTTTTTTTCTTGTGAATGAGTGGCATTTGATGTGTCAAGTGGATTACGGGTATTACCAGTTGATACCCCATCAGTTAGAGCTTGCTCATCAACAATCTGTGCCAGATGAATACATTCTTCCATAACTGAAACAGATAGTGGGGTATCATCGTGGAAAGACGGCATCTGAGGAGTTGGTGTCGGTAAGACTTGAGTGATAATGTCAGAATTATTTGCGGCCAGAAATGTAGATTTAATTTCAGACCATATACGGTCATTGTTTGTTTTTTAACAATTGGAGTATTTTGCTATATTACTTATTCTCTCTGTGTGTGCCTTTTCAATCAAAGAGACTTGTAGCACAGTTTGCTGAAACTGGTTAAGCATTGCTTCATTGAAGCCTGTAAGAGGAGAGTCAGAATTGCTCACTTCTTTAGTGAGTTCCATGATAATGCCTGAATAGGTGTGCACTTCGTCTTTCAACGAAACAAAGACATTCACCAAGAAATTTAACACAAAACTCAGAGCTGAAAGTGTAAAACTGTGATAATTCAGAGATTCATGTACCGGGTTTTTCTCAGTAGATTTATTCTGGCAACTGGGATTTGCATGTGGATTTCTCACTCATGGTCGTTGACCAAGTTCATATCGGGAACAGTGAGGTATTGTTGATGTAGTTGGAAAAGAAAGAACATTGTCCTGTTGATCATAAGTCGCTCTATAAGCTCGATCTTTGTTATGTTAAGAGGACGTTTGTGTTTCAAAGCAGAGATCTAGAAGTCTATGAGAGACATTGGAGTCGTAATCAAGCAATGGATTTTGCTGAATGGGGCTAACTGTCCATGAAACATTTGCCAGTTCATTCAAGCTGCGGGATCTTTGTTTTCCTTCTTGTACAGTATGGTTGATGTCACTTCATTGAGGAAGTTGAAATGGTATAATCCAATGTCTGTGATAGAGTATCTCTAACTAAATGATTAGATGTTGGTGTCATGATCCACAGAATGTGTGCTGGCAGTGGGTTGAGGTAGAGATTGAAGAGAAGGGGTGACCTGGATGCTCTCTGTGGGACTCCTATCGGAACAGGGTGAGGGGTGGAGGTGAAAGGTGGAAAGAGCATGATTTGCGATTGATTGGAAAGAAATGACGAGATCCATTTCAGAGCAGAGTCTCTGATGCCCCGTGTGTAAAGCCTGTCCGTGAGTATTGCGTGGACAATGGTGTCAAAGGCAGAAGATAGTTTGAGGAGGATGAGTGCAGCTCATCCTTCCGAGTCAGCTGTTATTTATTTATTTTTTTTAATTTTTATTTATCTAGTTGTTTTTGGTTTGATTCCCAAACTTTTTACAACTATTACATTGCGCTCTCATTGGTATTTACATATGTGCAATCATTTTCAGTTCATCGTATAATTACGTATCTACATTAATACCAATTCATCTTAACATGTTTACATTTATATTACAAATAAATAATAATAAATAATTATATTGCGAAGTAAAAAAGGTTTCAAAACTGTGAAGCCGCAGACCCAATCATCCCCACGGCATTCTAGTTACATTTAAAATCCCATCAAAGAGGCATTTGATCTGAATTAGCCATATCTAACAACCTTATGTCTAGGTATTACTCAGTTATTATGACATATACCGTACATCGTCTATGCAAGCATTTGCAATTATTTTTCCTTTTTTTTCTCAAGATCTAAATCAAGTATTTTCAGAAAGCATACCAAATCTAACATCAAAGTAACATTTGATCCCCACATACAAGGGATCCAAAACATTTCTCTCCCGATCTCAGTGGGGATGATGTTTATATCACTGAGAGATTGGATATGAGATGTCTCAAAGTATGTACAGTACACCGTCAAGTGTTTTAGTGATTCCAATTGTGAAGAATTTCCACAAAATCGACATATTCCATTATTATTACAGTCATTATCTGTGTGCCAAAATGTCCTTTTTTCATTTGTGGAAAACTGATTTAACTTGAACCGAAGGTACAAGTCACGAGCAATATTGCCCAGAAACTGCATTAGATATTTTTGTCGAGGAATACGTTTGGTGGTAAAACGTGCAACTTCAGTGTACTGATTATACTTTGAGATAGGGGGTCATTACGATCTTGGAGGCAACCATGCTGCAATTTGCGGCATGGTTACCCCCTTAACGGGTCCGGGTTCCTTGAATGAGGAATTACTGGGCCATTCCAATCTTGGAGGACCCGGTAATTCCTCATTCAAGGAACCCGGACCCGGTACATCCCCATTCGAGTCCCCATAGGGCTCAATGGGAATGGGGAGGGAGCTAACAACGAGCCCGTTAATAATGGGCCCGTTGTTAGCTCCCTGGTCTGCTAGCGGGACCCGCTAAGGGTGCCTGGTTTTGCCAGGCGCCCTTTGCGGGTCCCGCAAGCAGTCTCTTAATGAGGCGGTAAGGGGTTGACGGCTCCGGCACCATTACCGGTGCTGTTAAACCCTTACCGCCAATGTTGTAATGACCCCTATAGTCTCGATAGTACTTATCCAGTCATTTTCAAAAAGTTTTAACTTCACATAAGCTGGACGTTCCCGTAAATCAACCGTAGTCACATTGATTTGCTCCAACAATCCCAACATCTCTTCATTATATTTCTTGATGGAGCATGGGGTGTTAGCCTCTAACATGCCGGCTACGTTTTCGTACAATGAGTTCGAAGGGGGGTCTAGGATTTTTGAAAAGGTATTAAGTTTCCTCCAATTAAGTCTTGCTGCTACTTATACAATGCCTAATTCGTGTAGTAAAATAGCATTTGGTAGTGCTTTTGCAAGCCTGTGTGTATTTCCAAATAAGTGTTTGCATCTGATTCAAAAAGGGTCGGATTTTCTGCAAACACATGTCTACCCATATAGAATCACTGTCTCAAATTTTAATGTATAGACTTCAAATATGGGAATCATAGAATATTCACAATATCTACCATAAATAATTTTCATTTGGGCACATAAAGGTTTGATCTTATCCCTAATCATATTTTTTTCACATTTACATGGATGCGATGTTACATAAATTGCAGCCTAGATATTTTACTGCGTGGACTCGTTCTATACTTGTTCCCCCCAAAATTCCATTTGTATGCTACAATTTTCTTCTTGGAATTATTAAAGATAATTATATTAGATTTTATTGGATTTGCCTGCAGATTATGATGGTAAGAGGCAAAGAGTTCCAGTTTATGTTGCAATCCGAATGGAGTTGAATCAAAAAGTAAAATATCATCTGCAAATGCTAACTATTCTAATTTGAGATTGCCAAGCCTGGCGGGGAATGTTAATTTCTCATTCCATATCGAGGCCATACTGCTCAAATATACGTTACACAGTGTTGCTGCCAAGTTGCAGCATTGTCTAACCCAGATGTAAGTGGGTATTTCATCAGTTAGGGCGCCCTGTTTGTTTATCCGTATTCGTACGGTAGTATTCTCATGTAGCTGAAACAACATATATAGCATAGTAGAATCAAAACCCATATCGGAATTACGGAATCGAAAGCCGCAGTTAAATCTACAGATGCC
Organism: Ambystoma mexicanum; assembly: GCF_040938575.1. NCBI lineage: Eukaryota > Metazoa > Chordata > Amphibia > Caudata > Ambystomatidae > Ambystoma > Ambystoma mexicanum. The sequence continues at coordinate 91,393,937 of NC_090934.1, forward strand.
ATATAAATTGCACCACATTTGCCATTTCTTACCTTCGCTAAGAGTTGTGATATAATGGTAGCATTGAAGGGCGTACCCATCATACATCGAAACCCCACTTGAAAGCGAGATAACATTTTATTTTGTTTAAGGTGGGCTTCAAGATGTCGCAGAACAAGGATTGAGAATATCTTTTCTGACACATCTAATAGTGCAATTGCATGATAGCTGCCTGGATCTTCCCGGTCCCCTTTTTTTCCAAATAGGCACCACAATAGTGGAATGCCAAGACAGCGGTATCTTGCATGCACTAAAAATATTATCAAATTTTATTTTACATTCATGGGCCCAAAAACTAGGGTCGTGCTTCATAACACAGGCAGGAATCCCGTCTGGGCCCAGGGCCTTAGAATATTTCAATTTAGAGATTGCCCATTCAATCTCTAACAGCGACCAAGGTCATATACAAGACCCAGGAAGGACAAGAGATGGGCACGCAAGTTTCGTGAATCTGCTAGGAAGTTTGTATTTCTCCACAAAAAAGGCAGTCCAGATGGGAGCAGAGATAGGAGATTCAAGTCCAGCTGCCTTAGTAGGCGAAACCAAGTGCAACATTGCCCATATGGATCTTCTATTATTAGTACAAAAATAGGAAACCATATTTTGGTTATCTGGCATTCTTAGCTTGAATTTTATGTTACGACATTTATTAGTGTAAGAATTACACATTTTCTTTATTCCTGCCAAATACCCTTCAATAGGCAAACCAGACTTCTTCAGTTACTGAATCTGTTTGTTTTTGAGACATTTCAAGGTATGGATCTCGTAATTACAGCGGGGAGTTATGTTAGAGCTTACTGCTGGGTGGATTTCGCTTAGTCAGAGCAATATGACGGCAGTCGCCTTGGAGTATTTCTCCTCAAGCATACCGATATCCCAAGAAAGGCTGCCTAACAGTTTCTTTTTTTAGCATGCTGTTTAGCTTTTTGCATAAGCGATGATTCCATCTTGCAGATATAAATGAACAGTCAGTTTCTATACATCTTAACACAGAATCATTCTGTAAAATATGTACAATGCAAGTAATAATGGTACCAATTATAATATGATCTCCCAAGTGTATATCTGTGGTAGTAATAGGACAAGCCATTGAGCATATAGAATGTGATACTGCCAAATAGTCAATCCTGGCATATCTGTTCCCCCACCGCCAAGTATACAGTAATGCATTGGGGGAGAATTCCTGGAAATGTATATCCCAGTTTATGAGGAATTCCCTCCACCTCTCTCCATTTTCTTGCACCAGAATTTGATTGGCAGATATTACATTGTGCCGCTTATATGAGAGTTTACCAAGGTAGCACGTGTTAAAATCACCTCCTGAGTATTGCGTGGTCAATGGTGTCAAAAGCAGCCGATAGTTTGAGGAGAATGGGTGCAGCACATCCTTCCGAGTCAGCTGTTCTTTTTATATCGTCTCAGATGGACACACGAGAGGATTCAGTTCCTCAAACGGGTCTGAGTTGCTTGTATGTAGAACGGTCTAGGAGTTTGGCAATGAAGCAAGGGTTAGATATAGGGCGGTAGTTTGAAGGAAGGTATTTCTTTCGAAATGGGGCTTGACACAAGAGGTTTTGAAGGCCTCCAGGAAGATACCAGACTAGAGAGTATTGTTAATGTACCGAGCAACGTTGCCAGGACACGTTTTAGTTAGGAAGTTTTTAAAAAGTGAAGCGGGACAAGGATCTCCAGGGGAGCCAAGGAGTTTGAAGAATTCATAGTGGGAAATAGGTGTGAATGAGGAGAGGACTGGCCGAGTGGGCAGGGCAGGGTTAGGACACGATAAAGGGCGGGAGGAAGGTGACGTAACCAAAGCTTGTTTGGAGAGAATGGAGCGGTTTCTATCGATAGCTGTGTTTTGAAAGTGGCCAGATAGTGTGTCGCAGAAAGATTGAGAGTGTGGTGAGGGAGGAGTTAAGCAGCTCAGAGTCTTGAATTCAGCAATGATTTTGTGGAGTTCCTTGATCGAGTTATTGGAGATTGGGGTTCCATAAAAAGGTTTTTTGGCTTTTCTAATTTTGGTTAGGTAGGCCCTGTTCAATCTTGCAAAGGTTGTATACTTATGAATTGTGGGATTTTAAGGGATTTGAGGGAGGGTCTGTACCACTTCGGGTTGGGGCCTGATCTCTGGTAGGTGAGTCTAGTTGGAGTGCGGGGGAACAGGGCACAGGAGAGCCAAAGATCGAAAAGGTAAAAGGAGGGGTGTCCTTCCTGGAGTGGGAGATTTGGAAATGTGTTTAGAAGGGAATTGGCCAGATCAGCATTTATGATGAGTTTTATTCCAGAGCGGGACGGCGGGTGGAGGGGTTGAGGGTGAGTCGGAGAGGGAAGGATGCATGAGTGAGAAAAATTTAGTGTAGTGATTCGTCCAGATTAGAGGACAAGGAGGGATGGTGGAGATTAGGTCCGATGTGCTGAATAAGGCATCAAGGGTATGCGCTGAGTTGGGAGGGACATCAGCTGAGAGCTTACAAGTTGTTAATGAGAGAACGGGTCATTGGGTTGGTGAGGACGTCAAACCAGATGTTGATGTCTCCTAATATGGTGAGGGATGGATGCTGGATCAGGGTGGTTGATAGGGAGTCGGCGAAGTTCCTCTTATAGCCTGAAGGCCTATATATGAGTAGGAAGCTGTGGGTGAAGGAGGAGGGTGGAGGCAGATATTTACTAGTAATGATTCACATTAAGTGTTACAAGGTCGATACTCTGTAGATACAACTGAGAGGTGTTTGTGGAGGATGGCTAGTCATCCTGCTCTGCTGGATCTATTTTGTACAATCGCAAAGTAGTCGTGGGAGGAGGGGGGAGCGGGAGCCTTGTTTGCAATGGGTGTATAGTCATCGGTAAACCAGGTTTCAGCGATGAACAAGATGTCAGGGTTTTCATCGGAAATAAGGTCAAATGTATTTGTTTTTTTAAACGGATCTGGCATTAATGAGTATGCAGGATAGCTGGTGTAGGGAGGATTGGGGATGGGAGGAGTGGTTGACGTGGGGATGGCAGAGAAGGGTAATGGGGAGGGAGCATTGTCTGAGGTTGTCGAAGGGGTGAGCAGTTGTAGTGCTGGAAGAGGGCAGGGTGTGGGTAGTTGGGGCAGCCGGGGTGATGGCGAGGGGGGGAAGCAGCGGGACTTTCCTGCATTATGAGGATGGTGGTTGGGGATTTTAGCGGGGAGGTGAAGAGAGCCAGGACAGGGTTGGCAGCGGGAGGAGAGCGCTGGGAGGAATAAAAAGGGGGTGTAGGGTGGGGATCCTGTGCAGAGCTGAGGTTAGGACTGTGGGTATGAAGTCCTATGGCACATGAGGCCCATGCGTTAAGAGGGTTGTTTGGAGGGCTAAAGGGTATGGGAGGGGATGCTGAACATGGTGTGCTGCCAGGGCAGCCTGTGCGGCACAATGGGAGGGAAAGCAACAGTTGGGGATACCGGGAGTTGGTGTAGGGGCTGTGAAGAATCCAGTGGTGTCATCACCAATTCCCCAGCGATACACTCCTCCCATGTGGCCAGGGGACGACAGCAGCAGCTGCCTGATCCTGACCCTGGGGGTTGTTATATGAGGATCATATGGGAGGTTACAGCCACCTGCATATGAAGTTTTTAAGCAACAGCATTTTGGAAATCCCATTGTATATATCGACTTCAGTTCCCATAAAGCCTCAAGTACTGAGATGAAGAAGAGGAGGGGAAAGAGTTAATGCAAACTAAACAAAAGACTAAAGTGCAGACTAGTTTAATTCAAAGTGAATTGCCCAGGACATTTACAAAATGGCAACTGCAGTGTTCACGGAAGGGAGGGAAGACGGACACGTTTATGAAGAAGCTCCCGAACACGAGTTACAGAACCCAGCATGGCATGGCGTGAAGGAAGGAGAGGCATACCTGAAGGTCTGGAGTAGCACCAGGAAGCACAGCGTAGCTCCTAAAAGCACAGCGTAGCTCCTGAAAGCACAAATTGTAGCAAAAAGCCACGCTCTCCGGTCCAGGTCACAGAGCGAAACCGTCGAGTAACCGCAGAGCTGCAGGGTACGCTAAAAAACATCCACATTGGGTGAGACGCTAATCCAAGGGAAGCTTCACGACAGAGGCACGCCACAAGTTGGAGATGCCATGAACTACTGGTGAGTCGGCCAGAGCCTTCAGGGACCCCGGGGCGTACCGACAAAGAGGCAATCAAGTGAATGAATCATATGAGTATTGTCCAAAATATCAAAGGCAACTTAAACGTAGACAAACTTTAATGTTAAATCCATGTTCCAAAGAGAGAAGATTTTAATACTGACCAGAAATAGAGCAGTAAGGAAACCTGAACAAAAAAATATGGATGAGAGTACACCAGGGGATCTGAGGATTCTATCAGAGAAGTCCATAAAGGAAGTCCTGACTGTCAAACATGCCAGGCATTTGAGCCTACAAAAGAACTCTGCACATTGTTTAGAGTAATCGTAGTAGAGGAGTGCACCAGACACTTTTTCTAAATTATAAGAAAAACTATTCTTTGTTTGGAATTCATTTGAACAAGAGCTTTCTGAATCTGGTTTGAAAACCTCAAGAATGTGTTGTTTAAAAGTGACACTTTGGCCATCCTACAAAAAATCCATGGGAAGGGAACTATCCTCTGGTTTCAAGGATTTTCCTTGGAATACGTTATTTGGATGTATTTGTATGTTTTGATTATGGACACTTTTTCCACTAAACATATGTCTGAGATATTTCCTTGCACCCTTAGTTGTTTGTTTCTAGTGTGAGGGTCAGTAAAGAATGTTTTGGACCCAGGGACGGTTTCTAAATTGCTAACTATTGACACAGACTGATTCTTATTTTACGTTGTTTAAGTAGAGAACCTCCTCCCTTAGGATAGGATTAGAGAAGCTTTTTTCCAACTCATGTTATGTTGAGTCTGATAATGCAAATACTACAATATTGTGTCTGCCTCTCATTTCGACCCCTCCCGGGGGGGTAGAGGTGGTGGGTTGAGAAGAGAGGAAGGGGGCCGGGGGTGAGTGTCTGGGTGTGTGCGGGAGGGGTGGGTTGGTGAGAACATGAGCTGGGGGGCGGTAGATACTGCTGATGTTCTGGAAAGTAGAGCATCAGTGTGCACTCTATTCCCAGAGGTCTGAGAGGCACAAGGGGAGTGGGTGTTAGAGGATGTGAGGTTAGGGTTCACAGGGGATGGGTGTGGAGGGGAGTTGTTTGGTAAGGGAGAGGGGAGTGAGTGAAAGAGAGGAGGTGAGGGGGTGGACTGTTTAAGGGGGAGTCGGTGGTAGAAAGTGTCATTCGCTAGGTTTTTGGAGGGCCAACTTGCAGCCTTGATCTGGGCAGAATGAGACATGGTGACAAGGGTGTGTCCTGAACATTTGTTTGTTGCATAGGATTGGGGAGAGGGTGGTGCTGCTGTGAAATCTGGTCAGGGTGGTGCTCACCGTCTGAGACAATGACGTCTGAGGGATGTGATGAATCTGGCGATATACTCTCTACTTTCCCGAAGGCAGCTTCCTACTATGTGGCCAGGGGATGGCCGCCGCTACTTGATCGTCAACCTGGGGGCGGCTGTATGAGGGACGACCACCTGTGGGGAGGTGTACACTTCAGAAAAATGGTGAGGTATTGTTAGAGGAAACCACATATCACTCTTTTCCTTTTAGGGATGTTCCCTCGATTCCCTAAACTCTAATGGCATATTGTCATACCCCTTCCTAACCATTTAGTGGGTCCCAGGATACCAGTGGGAACCACATGCTAGCCACTGACATGAGGAAGAGAACAGGAATAGGGAAGATTACTCCTAGTGAAACTCGATATTCATTTCCCCAATACCATTTCAGAGGTAGACCCATAACCATTGACAAGAGGAAGATACTACGAATAGTAAAGACTACTCCCAGTGAAGCTCAGCCTTTAATTCCTCAATACAATGCATGAGGAAAATACATGGCCACTGACACAAGGAAGCATGGCGGAGTAGTGATGATTACTATGACCGAGTTCAATGCAACAGTCTAGTTGTTGGAGAAGAAATAGCCGAGCAGGAAAGTTTAATTGCAACCCAAACTCAGCTGAAGGAGGGCAAGGCAGTCACAGGAAGGAGGAGGAGCAGAGAGAGCTGCAGATGCAGGTCTGCCTGCCGGTCGGGAACGCTGCCAAACACCATGTGGAGGAAAGACATGCTGTGGTAAACAGCAGAGTAGCCAACGTGACCTTGGTAAGGAGGTGCTGGAGGTTTACTGCGGAGAAGGGAACCGCACACCAAAGAGGCAAGTGTGGCAGCAAGAATGTCTGGGAGCACCCCAAGCCAATTCAGTAGAGCCAATGAAGAAGAAACCATGCTAAAGGCAACCAGTAAGGGAAATGAAAAGGCTTACCAGGTGCTGGCGTACCAATGCCATTACTTAGAAGCGAACTAAACGAAAATTAGCAAAAACCAAGGGTAGCCTGTAACTATTTAAGAATGCAGTATAAATAAATGGGAAAGCAGATGGTGTAGAAAACAATACCGCCTCATGAAAACAAGAATTGTTAGCGGTATTCAATCAAATGAAGCCAACATCATGTGCTGAAAACATTCTGCGTTTAAAAATCATACTAGATAATAAAGAAGTTTTCGGACCAGTTTTTGAGAAATTAATTAATGCTTCATTCAAAGAAGGAACAGTGCCCAAGGAAATTAATAAAGTGACCATTACCCTATTGGTCAAAAAGGCCGGCCTTGACCCAAAGGACATCAAAATATATAACAGACAGAGCAAAAAAAAACGGGTTGCACAACCAAATGGGTTCCTAAAAATCGAATGGTAGGGTAACATAAAGTGCAAAATACATTCAACATAAACCTGGTAATGTATCAGTTTCTAATCACTATTAAATCTGATTTATACAGGAATATAACAACTTGTGTTATCTAATAGTGATTAGAAACTGATACATTGCCAGCTTTGTTGAATGTATTTTGCACTTGGTTACCCTACCATTCGATTGTTATTAACGAAATCCTTGTTTTTTATGTGATGATCTTAACAGATCTTTTTTGTAATTGTGTATAGGAATTTATGATGATTGTTATTAATTGTGTGAATCATTTATTCTTTGTGTATTTAATTGAAGTTTACATACAGTTTTTTAGGAACCCATTTGGTTGTGCAACCCTTTTTTTAGCTCTGTCTCTTATATATTTTGATGTCCTTCCCATTCCCGGGTATAGACAGAGTAGACATTTGTTTCCACCTAGTGGTGGACAAGTGACTAACGGGATTCCTCCCTTATTAATAGCTTGACCCAAAGGACCCAGGCAATCTTCGTCCGATTACTAATTCCAATTTCATTCCCAAGATATTGGACAAGATTGTGACAAATCAACTCCAGAAACATATAGAAGCCCAGGAAACACTCCTTCAGCAGCAATCCGGTTGAAGGGCCGTCCATAGCACGGAAACGGCTATGTTAGACCTTCAAGGCCATATGCTTGAGTTAGTTGATAGGGGCAAAACAGGGATGCTGATGAAGCTTGATCTTAGCGCAGCCTTTGATCTGGTAGATCATCAGCTCCTAATAACAGCATTAAAGAGAACAGCTCCCCGGTGGCCCTGGCCTGGCTTACCTCATTCCCAACGGATTGCCGAACTAGAGTTTATTGGGGGGAATGTTTTCAGAGGCAATATCCATCATCTTTGGGGTGCCTCAGGGAGCAAGTTTATCTCTGCTGCTTTTTAATATTCATATGAGAAGCCTCTGTGACCTGTTCAATAGCGTTGGCGTCTTTTTCACAAACTACGCCGACGACACGCAACTTGTTATCGAATTGGAAGGAGAATATCTCAGGGACAGTGCTAAAATAGCTAACGTTTACAACATCATAAACCTATGGATGCAGCAACATTGGATGTGTTTAAATAACACTAAAACAGAGCTAATGATATTCGGAACCAGCCACGCTAGAGCTAAATTAGGAGAGGAATATAAAACGTTCTCCATTAAAGGGGCTAAAATCCAGGTCATGAGCCAGGTCAAGAAACTGGGGATGATGGTTGATGCCTCAGTGAGCTCAGAGGCTCAGGTTAATTATTTGTAAAAAAAGCAATGCATATTACCTACGCCTCATGAGAGCAATTAGACCGTACCTTAATGAGGAAAATAAAGCACTACTGCCAGAGCAATAATCTTGTTGAGATTAGATTACGGAAATGCACTGTTACTTGGAGCAACGAGAAAAAGATCTCGAGAGATGCCAAGTAATGGAAAACAACGCGGTACGTATAGTAAAGAGGATAAAAACTAGGGAACACATAAAAACGTGAAGAAAATCCTTGCACTGGCTAAAAGTTGAAGACAGAGTCAACTTTAAGTCAATGACTATTGTACATAGGTGCCTTTTTGGAGACGCTCCCCGTTATTTCAAAAACCAATTTGTAAGATATATTCCTTTGAGACAGCTACGCTCAGCGGATAAAGGACTGCTTAATGTGCCAAGATTCAATCGTATGGCAGGACTGAGCAGATCTTTTTCAGTACGTGCTGCGCAACAGTGGAATAAACTACCATCCACCTTGCGGTTGGAAGAGAATAATCTAATTTTCAGGAAATGTCTGAAGACATTATTGTTCAAGTGATTTCATCTTACTCAGATAATAGTGAATCTGTAATGCCAGATACAAGCACCTATAACATAACATAAAGCAAGAAAGCAATTGGGAATCCGTTAAATAGATGTATTGTCAAGGAAATTATAAATGGAGCAATAAAATGGAGCAATAAAATACTACCTGAAGGAATAGGTAATTATGTAATAAAGTCCTGGCCTGAAAGTATACCAGGTGTATTTTATTTCCTGGAAAATAGTGTATGCAATGTCAATTGGAAAAGCAATATATGAACTTGAAGTGATGAGAGAAGTAGTTCATGAAAAGCAATAACGTTTTGAAGTGTGAACTAAATGCTGAAAGGAAAGGCCCTGAGAAGAAAGGTGTCTTTGAAACTAGAAGTAAAGAGAAATCTTGGGGAAGGGAGCAAGTGCTGCTGTAAGCTACATGAACGCTCTGAGGGAAGAGAAAAGTCCTGTTGGAAACTTGGTGGTTCCATTTGAAATTGGATGTTGAATGCAAAGAAATTAGGAAAGGGGGTTCTTTCTAGTACTGTCAACTTTATCCGTGATTAAAACCTTTTGTTGGATTTTTAACTTTTGTGTTGAACTTTGATCACTTTTGAATACTTTAAGAAAACTAGGAATATTACTTTTTTTATTACATGGATCAAATGAGGACAGACAACCTCCGGGGGGAGTAGCAGGGCACCATGAGACATGACATGATATTCCCCTTCCACTCTTCTCCTGAGATGTTCTAGGGCTTGTTTGGGGGAACGTAGAGGCAGTGAATTACAGGCTCTTTGATGTAAGCCTCATTTTACAAGGAGAAGGTTGTTTTGAAAATCAATCCTACCTTTTCTATGTAACCTAGTTTCAGAATTTCATCTAACTCGAAAAGAAATTGTGCTTCCTACCTTTTACCCTGATCTATGTGATTACTGCGCCAATCATAATGTCGACTTGTCAAAAAGCCGACTTGCATTATAGCGCGGCGCAGTGATCACATACATCACTGAGCCCCGCATCCCCCTACCCGCCTCTCCCCTACCCCTTACTTTTTTTTTATGCGACACACACAGAAGTGTGCCGCTGTCTCAACTGTATCCCTGCAGCGTCAGTTCTGTCTCACTAACATGGGTCTGAACTGGCGCAGCAGGGTCCTTTTTTTTTTTTTTTTTTTTTTTCCTTTATCTTTATTGTCCCTGCTACCATGTAATGGATGCGGTGGAAACCGCTGCAGCCTCCGACCCCCATTTCTCCGACTAATGGGAGCAGATGACACCCCTGCAACCCATGCTTCCATTATTCTGAGTAATGGGGGTCGGGTTATTAGTACGGTGCAAAGGCGCCGTATTCGGCATAGGCAACATTTTTAAGTCGCAGTATTTGTATGTTTCCCTTTTACCCGTAACTGCATCCCTCAAAGGAGGCAAAGAGACTACATTGGCTTGACCCTAAGTGGGCCTTGTACTTTTACATCTCCAGGCTGGCGAAGCTTGGACAAGAAAACCCACTTTTTGTGGGTTACGCAGGTCATAAGCTAGGACTGCCTGTGACCAAGGAAAACTTTGTCCTGCTATAATATACTTTGCATATCAGAGTGCTACAGATTAAAATTAATTCTTGTTCCCACCGTCTACATCATGCTGGTATGGGAGTGTATCAAAGATGGGGCACACGTGGGAGGATCATCCAATCGAAAGAACATTACCAGGGGCAAGTAATTTGTTCTTCTCTTTGTCTGCTTTGGCACAGTTCATTCTCAAAGCCAGGGGGAATGACTTCCATCTCCTGGGATTTCTTGATAGCATCTTTCCTCAATACTTCCAGGTTGATGTACACTTTGCCTTTGTGACTTTCTTTCAACAATGTTCCAATTCTTGTTAGGATCCCAGATCCTTCTCTTATGACTAGTGGTTACTTCTTCCCCACTGCTTGTTGTGAACAGGCTCTCCCTGGTGGCCATGGGGCAACTCTCCCCCACTGCGGTTGTGGACAGCCCAGACCCTTCCCTGGTGTGGCCAGTGGGCTTCTCTACTGTACTGCGGTTGTGGACAAGGTCCCAGACCCTTCCATGGTGGCCACTCGACTTATCTGTCACTGTCTGGAGGACGACTCACTCACTGGAGGACGATGCTGGCTTGGGTTCCAAACCCTTCCCTTTATCCCTCTCATGCTAGGCCCACTTAGGTCACTCTCCTGCTAAGTACTGCCACAAGGAAGATTACTTGTATCATTAGTTTCAATTAACTTGCATTCCTTTTCCAACTTTACACCCCACTGAGTTCCCGTGTTACACCCATTACCTTCTCTGGCTTCCGGGCACTCTGCTGGTTCTTCCTGGGGTCTTGCTTCGTTTCAGAGCATTGCTCCAGCCGCTCCATGTCTGCGTGGCTCTTGCTCCATGTGTCACTTTCCCACCCACTAGGCCGGCAGTGTAGGCGCGGTTGCAGGACTGCATTGTCCACCTTTCCAACGTCACGCCACTGGTTCTCAGCCTGTAGCCACATTCCTGACTAGCTCCACACCACCGGGCAAAGGATTCTCGTGGCTTGCTTCCCGTCTCCAGCGGATGACGTCTCTCAGCTTCTTCTGAGCGTTCTCCGCGTCTTCATAGCTTTTGGCAGGCTGGAATATCTCCCGTGCTGCTCTCCTTCTCGGCTGGCCTGCCTCCAGGACTATTCTCTTTCACAGAGTCTTTCATCTATTTTTATGTTGCTTAGGTGAATACTCCCCAGCGGAACACTAGAAGGTTTCCTCCCGTTTCATGGGTGACTCTTCATGGCTCTTTGGGGCCACCTTGTCACAGTACTTGCATTAGTGTTAATCTTTATTTCTCGGATGATCTTCATTTCAGTTGGGAAAACTGACATGATTTTATATGGCAGGTCCCTTCTCTGCCAATAAAAGTAATCCAAAAAGCCAAAAAATGCATTGCACAAGATACAGGAACCAGAAAGGTACTGCAACTAATTGCCAGGTAGGGAAATGTCCATCAGACATTCAAATTGTAATAGAGTGAGTACATACTTTAAATTATGGTTTAAAAAAGCAACACATTTGTAACAACTTTATTCAGTGATTGGCTGGTAAGCATTGCAGTATACATGATTTTATGTCTCACATTTTCATTGGCCTATTCTAAACATGTGGTAGATGATGTGCTAGATAGGTAGGTCATTGAGCAGTGGGATCATCTTGCTTCTCATGCACTGTCATTGGACAGAAACATTAGACACAGGTATCAGTAAAAACTTAATTTCCATTGGTTGTTCCAGGGTGAGTGGAAGAAGTGGAATGAACAATTGGACCAATCCGCTTGGTTAGATATGACAGGTGCACATAGAATATAACAGTTGAATTCCTTCCTGTGCTAAACCAAGGGTGTCTCACCCGCTAGTCCTCTGGGACTTGTGGTTGTCATGACCCCTAGCGAGGCGCAGGTACATATACTGTAGTTAAGGCTTGGATTATAAGGGTTGCTGGCTGGCGTAGGCTGCAGTTTGCCTCCTCCAAGATGGCTCTCAGAGCAGGATGCCTAACTGAAATTAAGATGGCCCCTAAAGATCCCTGGTGGTCTAGTGGTGCTGGGTGCAGCCCAGGGCTATATAAGCCCCGCTTAGCATTTTCTCTGGATGTGATCTGCAGGCAGCGTAACGCTTGCCTTCCTGTTGGATTTCTCCACGTGCACCGGCCTGTTAACCTACACCCTGTTTACCTGAAGCCATCAGTCCTCTGAATACTCACCGCCACCGCGCCTGGAACTCCTGGACATTCTGAGGCTTTCTGCTTCCTCACATCTACAGAATACTCGCCACCGTTGCTGTATTAGGACTGTCCACTGTCATGTCCAAACTTCAATCCAACGCAGGAGCTGCTGAGCCCCACATTCCCGCTCAGATGTTGCACTCTCAACTGGATTAAACAGTTGAGTTCGAGACACCCTGGGGGGAAAGGTGAAATTGGATAAAATAACAAACCTTAGACACTGGATCCTCAATCTTCATCCGGTATCTGCATAGATGAGAAGTTATACAACATTCAATCAACTTCTTAACCTTCTTAAAACAATATTCCAATATTTAAGAAAACATAACTCTTTACCTGAAAATCCTCTGCTAAATGCTCAGAGGATAATTAGTTCTCTTTTAGTTATTGAGCAAATATTGCACTTAGAAATGTATCCTACTCAGTATGCTGAAAAGAACAACAAAAATAATTTCTTGAAGAAACACTTGAGTTAAAAAAACAAAATGAATTGCACCATCTCTTAAATGAAAGTTCATTGACTCCTTATGTTTTCTTGTGATTCTGAGATGCGGCATACATTACTGAGTTCACAGGGTTAAAACTCCCCAGAGTTTTTCTTTGTCACCTTTGTAATTGTTCAAGAATTCTTTAAGGTAACTCTCCTTACTGGGTTTGTGGAGTGATAAGAATACTCAAAAGTCATAACTTGAAAACAACTTAATGTAGGAAAAGATGCAATTCTTCCTTTTCAGTTTTATAACTGTTTGTGCTGGGTCCTCGCCTCTTTCAGAATTATTGTGCTAAGATTGCGCCTCTTTTTGAATTGAAAATATGTCTTTTGTGCTGATATGAGTCTTTTGTGCTGAAACTGCGCCTCGTTTTGAATTGAATAAATATATATATGAACTTATTTTATTTCTGCCTTCAGTCACCGCGTAATTAGCGTAATAAATGAATGTCCACAAAGTTAATTGAAATTACGGTGTTGTAAACAAAGAAGAAAACAACGTGCCGCAACAAAAGAACAGACGTGCGCAAGCTTACCTCATTACGGGCCACGTCCGAAAACAAGGAAGCAAGAGACCTCACCTTCCAGCTCCGACTCGCGCCCGCGGTTCACCGTTGACTGGAACTCTTCACATGAAGTAAATGAGCCAAACACGACTCCATTTAGCCATCGGAAAATATCTTCACACGACGCAAAAAAATGGAGGCAAGCAAAATAAAGTTACTAAACTGTTGCGCACGTTTACACTGACTCTTCCAGTCAAATCAAAAAACAAAAACAGACATTCGCAAACTCTCGTTAAATTCAACTAGAAAAAACAAGGTCCCGAAAAGTTAACCCCTAACCACCCAAGGAAAGTCAAAAAGGGGGAAAAGCAGTTTATATTAACACTGAATGTTCATTTTAAAACTGCGCAGCACCCGTACTATACTAAATTCAAATTGTACTTAGCTCATAAGACTTGACTCAAATCTATCTATTTATATTCTGAAGTCTTTTCATCTGGAACGCTGAATTTAGATGAAAGATGAAATTCTTCTTGTTTTCAAAGTCTTTAAAAGAGGAACTTAACCAAATATATTAGAGAGAACCAAAAACATGACTTACACAGATGATTTCCAAAATGAAAGGCAGTTTAGAATGTTGGTAGCAGATCATTGTTCTCTTGATAGCCAACCAAGACTCCATCCTCTGCCATCCATCTTTGCTTGGGTTACCGCCTGCTTTCTGAGAAAAGAAGTTAAGGCTCAAACAATTTAGGAATATGAATTACAAATAATTTAATATGATTCCTATTCCCAGTGTTTACTTCCTGTTTGTTTACTCAGGGACCTGACATCCACAATATCGGAGGCTTCCGCTTCCTTCACAGCTCCTGAAGAGGAAAAGACATTAATAAATTAAAACGATGCTCGTTGCATGGCTTCCGCTTCATCTTACAAGGTCAGTTACCTGTTCGCAGTTATCGCGCAGATCCGGACTGCATTCGCAAGCGTTCCACGTAGCGGGAACATCATCTGGGACAGCGCTCTTGCATACAGCACTGTGGAACTGCAGGAGCTGAAAGACTAACAAAAACACATGTTCAAGACACACCGTTACACTCACCTGGCTCCCACAGGGGCGTCGGTCGGACCCGGACTGCTGCAGCCTCCACCCACGTGATGCGTAGTGCAGCGATGACTGACTGGATCTGCCCTCAAATTCTTGTCTGCTTGACCCGTAGAAATACTCTCCTTATATTCTTGAAGGATGAGCCCTCCATCCTGCGAACTACGCAGGGGCGCGTTGATGACCAGTTACTTCACTGGCCTGAAGGTATTGGAAGAGTTGTAGACGAATCCTGACTCCAAAAGGTCCTGGCAAAGAGCCGTAAGTATATAGTTCGTAAGAGTTCAAAATGTCTGGAATTCACTCCTGTCCAATTCCTCTTTTATCTTGCAGCTTTGACCCAATAAGAAGATTAACAGCTGAAAGCGCTCCGGTAAAAGTCTGTGTTACCCAACACTGTCTGGTAAATAATGGCAAGGGTTAAACTTGCTGCTTTCTCCTTTTCTCACAGGTGCGGCATAAGAAGATGTGGCGTGCTGATGAATAATGCCTCCGGCGGTAAAATCAGGTAAACATATGGCGGCTAAAGAGATTGTCTCTGTCTCTTCTCACCTTGTTGTTTCTTGTCCCCCTTAGGTGCCGGAATTCGGCGATGTAAAGATGGAGACAACGCCGGATCGAAGAGATGCTGCGTGGAACGGTGAGTATGGCGCAGCGCTGCTGCTGGCGATGCGATGCTTTTAAAACAAAGTCTTTCCTCAGGATTGAAGATGCAATGAATCCGGGATCAGGTAAGGAATCAGGTAATATTCTTGTTCTAACCTTTGCTTCTTTCCTTCTTTCTAGGTGTTCCAGGTTCGAGGCGGGCGTGGCAGAAGGCTGGATGCTGCTGCTGGCACGGTGAACGTTACGCTGCTGGATGCAGAATAACGCGAAGCGTGTGCTGCTCTTCGGGCGTGGTTTAAATTGCCTCCAAAGTAGTCCGAGGTAGGTATTCCTCCTCGACCACACCCGAGTAACAAAATAGTCCCTAGGGTAAAATAGTCCCTTCCAGGCCTCACATGGACTTGGATCTTCTTGCAGCATGGTCTGCATCCGGTAAGTGTGCACTTATGAGCCTGGCGCCTATGGCGCCAGGACTGAACCCGGACAGCCCCTAGCAGGGGTTGCTTGGTTTTCTCAAGGCAACATGATGCCTGCTCCCGGGGCTGATGGACGTGGTCTGGATGCCCGGGGGTATGCATCATGACACACACGTGTACACCGAGTACAGCAGGCACAGAATCTTCATACAATGCGCTTCTTACTAAGACGACAGAAAAGACATTAAAGACTGCAAAGAGCAGGAGGAGGCATTTTGCAACGCGCAAAGGATATTAACGCAATAAGACACTCACCTTCAGGCAGCAGGTGCGCCGCAGTTGGGCTGGGCCATTAAACCCAGTGAAGTAACTGGAGAGCAGAGGCTGTTGAACTTTCAGCACTCAGAGTTGATATTAAGGTGAAAGGGAGTCCAGCATTACCAGTCAGCCCACCCTGGGGAACTACACAGGAGGTGGGGGAGAGTAGGTGCACAGTTGCTTACCCAATTCATTGTTATCTTTAGGTCACCCAGAGAGTCCCACAGTAATCTCAACATCCTGGGAACCATATCTAATCACTCTCAACTATACTGTCCACTGGGCAATAGCCTTTTCAGTGTAACATTGAGGAGAGATTGGTTTGGAACAAGCAGCACAGAGTCAAGTACCACACACCGACAGTCCAGACCAGGCACTCCTGCATGGCACCAGAGGTAAGCGTTACACAGGTGGCCAGGAAACAGCCATCGCTTTTGGATCCGGTTCCTGGGGGTTGGACCAGTGCGGGAGGATCACCTTCGGGGAGTGGGGGTGAAGCAACCAATGGCGAGACACGGTATTCCGCCATTTCCCGTAACCATGATCGCTCCTATATCATGGGATTCTCTGATGTCCTAGCTCCCCCCTCTCACTTTTCCACACAAACAGTGCGCCGACGAAGAGGGTGACTGAGAGTAACAATGCTAACTCTTGTACATCGCATTGGACATGTCCCGCTAATTGGGTCAGGCAAAGTCAGGCACTTCACTCTAAGGGCATACATCTGATATCAATTAGCTCTCCTCACATGGATAAAAGGCGGAACATAGAGACACTCTGAACAAGGTGGAACACGGTTAAGATCAGAACTTGCGGTGCAAAGGCGAACTGTTACAAAGTTGATGGTCGTGCAGAGTATGGGCTATCCCTCTGTCCCCAAGTATCAAACTGACAACCACTATAACACCTGTCAGAATGACAATTAGAGCCAAAGGTGATAGTCCGTGGAGTCAGGACGCGGGAACAACCGGAAGAACCCCTGGAGCGCTGCAAGGAAAAGTATATGGTTAGATTATGGTACAGTGTGCAATTATCAATGGGTAAACCTTTGAATCACTATAGTACCTGTAAGTGTAGGGGTTTGATGACTCGTGGTGTGTATAGAGCGTCCTGGTAGACTATCACCTGGGGTAGGACCGAGGTCCCAAGGGAACACGTGATCTGGATGTTAGAGTTCGAGGTCAAAACCAGAGTTCCAATACTTGAGGAGGGCTAAACAAGGCAGTCCGTAATGCAGAACAAAGGTTGGCAACAGTTGATCCAGGAAAACAATCCAAAGTTCCAAAACAGACAAGGGTTAGGCAAAGAGCAGTCCGAAGTACAAAGCCGTGGTCGTAAGAAGAAATATTGAACGAGGCAAAAGCGTCACGTGATCCAAAGAAGCAGCTGTGAAGCAACGCTTTCTGTAATTGGGCTCCTTTTATCCGGAATAAAGAACACGTGACCACGTTCACGTGACGAAGGTACCAAAGCAACACGTGACCACGTTCACGTGACGAAAGGTACCAAAGCGTTGCCGTGCTGAAGTCACGTGGTCTTTGCCGTGCTGTGTCGAACAATTCTCCGTCGTGGATGTGATCGTTTGTGATGCAGAAGCCTCCATCGTACTTGCCACAAACGTGAAGGACGATAAACTCCAGTGGTGTTGAGTATGCCACGTCGTACCCTACAATGTGTGACCTGCCGGGGCAGTGAGGTACCACTAAGTGTGGATCTGGAGGAGCGTGTCTTCTGTGTGAGAGGTGGTGTTGTGACAGAATCCCCCCTCAAAGGCCCACGACCTCGTGGGCTTGCCGGGTTATCCCTATGGAACCGCGACACCAAAAGCGGCGCCTGAACGTCACGGGAAGAAACCCAAGAGCGGTCCTCCGGGCCATAACCCAGCTAGTCAACCAGATACTGCAGGCAACCTCTATGGTAACGGGACCCAAGGATGGCACTGACCTCGAATACGTCCTGAGAAGACACAGAGACAGGGGCAGGAGGAACAAGGACACGGGTGGAAGCATGATAGGGCTTGAGGAGGGAGACATGGAAGACTGGATGGATTCTCCAGGAACGAGGAACAGACAAGCGCATGGCCACTGGATTCAGGATTTTCTGGATCCGATATGGACCCACAAAGCGGGGCAGCAATTTGCGACAACCAGGGATGCGTAAGTGTCTGGTCGACAACCACACCCGATCACCCACCTGATACACCGGTGCCTCAACCCGTTTCCGGTCCGCCTTGCCCTTCATTGCGGACTGTGCTTCGCGGAGATGGACCAAAGTTTGCGCATGTACCCCAGCTAAATCACGTACACAGGCATTGGCAGCAGGAGTGGCAGAGGTGAAATCAGGGAGCGGTAGGACTCGTGGATGTTGCCCATACATTGAATAGAAGGGAGAAAACCCTGTAGCTGAGTGGCGAGAATTGTTATATGCGAACTCAGCAAGGTGGAGCAGCTTATACCAAGAGTCCTGAAACTGAAGGGACAAACAACGCAGGTATTGCTCTAGGGCTTGATTAACCCTTTCAGTTTGCCCATCGCTCTCAGGATGGTAAGCCGAAGAGAAACGAGCATCGATACCCAAGAGTTTGGTAAGAGCCCGCCAGAAGCAAGACGTGAACTGGGATCCCCGATCCGATACTATGACTTGTGGTAGCCCAAAAAGACAAAATACTGCCTTGAAAAACAAGCGTGCCAATGTTGGAGCCGATGGTATGCCTGCACAAGGAATGAAACGGGCCATTTTAGTATAGGAATCGACAATCACCCATATAGTGTCATACCCCTGCTTACGGGGTAAATCAGTGATAAGATCCATCGAGATGGTGTGCCATGGCCTGGGAGGTATAGGCAATGGTAGAAGTAACCCTAATGGACGTCCTCTGCGTGTTTTGCACTGTGCACATATCGAACATGTGTTTACATGATTTTCTACATCTCTTCTCATGGCTGGCCACCAGCACCAGCGTTGTAGTAATTCGAGGGTGCGTTGCTGCCCAGGATGGCCATTTATGGCGGCATCATGAGACCAAGCAAGCGCTTGATTTCTTACATCGCAAGTAGGAAGAAATAACTTGCCCTGGACAAACGGCAGCCCGTCCTGAAGTGTAATGTCCCATTCAGCGAGTGCATGAGGATGTTGAGCAACCCATTGTCTGATAGTAGTGAGCATGGTTGGTGGAGGTGTACACATACAAATAACATGGCCTTTTCCTAATAATGTGTCTGGATACGAAGCTAGTGATTCCCCACCGGGAGATCGAGACAATGCGTCAGCCTTGCCGTGGTTGGGACCTGGTCGGTGTTTGACCACAAAGTCAAAAGCAGCGAAAAACAAATGCCAACGTACTTGCCGGCTATTAACGCATTTCAAAGATGCTAGATCTTGCAGGTTTTTATGATCGGTATAGACCACTGTCTGATGCTTGGCCCCCAGAAGATGATGTCGCCAGGTCTGAAGGGCGTCTTTAATGGCCAGTAACTCTTTCTCAGTTACCGTGTAATGGGTTTCGGCAGCCGAGAATTTCCGAGAATGATAGGCCACTGGGTGCAGAACACCCGTAGCAGGGCACGGCTGGGACAACACAGCGCCTAAAGCAAATGATGAGGCATCTGCCTCCAAGACATAGGGTAAGTCAGAATCGGGGTGTTGCAGAACAGGAGCAGAAGCAAACCTGGATTTAAGAGCCTCGAACGCCTTTTGGTGCGTAGGGGTCCAATTGTAAGGAACCTGTGGACTGGTCAAAGCAGTCAAAGGAGAAACAATGGAGGAAAAGCCTGCGATGAATCGCCGATAAAAATTGGCGAACCCAAGAAATGACTGAAGTTGTTTAATGTTCACTGGGACTGGCCATTGCAGGACCGCACGAACCTTGGACTGGTTCATGGATAAACCCCCGGGAGAGATGAAGAACCCCAAGAATTCCACTTCCTTTGAATGGAATATGCATTTTTCTGGTTTGGCGAACAGAGCGTGTGCTTTCAAACGAGAAAGAACCTCTTTGACATGGCAGATATGTTCCTCCAACGAGGATGAGTAAATCAAGATATCGTCCAGATATACCACCACGAACGTATCCAAAATGTCAGAGAATACGTCATTGATAAAACGTTGGAAAGTTGCAGGAGCATTACAGAGCCCGAAGGGCATTACAGTATACTCAAATAATCCCTGCTTGGAACAAAAAGCCGTCTTCCACTCGTCCCCAGGCCTCATACGGATTAGATTGTAAGCCCCTCTCAAATCCAACTTGGTGAAAACAGAAGCCTTTGTTAACCGGTCCAGTAGCGTGGAGATGAGTGGTAGAGGGTATCTGTTTTTAATAGTAATGGCATTCAATCTCCTATAATCGACACATGGCCGTAGATCACCTTCCTTTTTGGGCACAAAGAATATCGGGCTGGCAGCCGGGGAACTCGAGGGACGAATGTGACCCAATTGTAAAGCCTGCCGAATGTATTCCTTGAGGGCCTGTTCTTCAGGTTGTGACAACGAGTAGATCTTACCCCTGGGTATAGGAGCGTCTGGAACCAGGTCAATTGGACAATCGTATGGTCTGTGTGGGGGTAGACCCTCCGCCGTACCCTTATCAAAAACCATGTGGAATTCGTGGTATTCTGCAGGAACATGAGTCAATGTGGCCCCCACGGTATGTGCATGCATAGTGTCAGTTGTACTGTCATCTATTTGAGTAGAGGCCATGGCACCCAAGATTGCGGCAGGAGAGGAAAGTGACTCGTTTTCTACAAGACAAAACTGCTGACACACTTCTGATTCGAACGTGACTAGTCCTGTCCCCCAATTAATCAAGGGATTATGTTGCCTTAACCAAGGTATTCCCACTATCATGCCAAATTGTGGTGTAGTAATAAGATCAAAAGACATTACTTCTCTATGGTTGTTCTGAATCAATACTTCTAAGGGAGCGGTCTGAAATTGGATGGGACCAGAAGACAAGGATGTGCCATCAACCGCATGTACTGGTTCCGGATGTTCTTTTCTGACCAGAGGTAGATTTAGACGATTAGCTAAATCTATATCGATGTAACATCCAGTGGCCCCAGAATCAATGACAATATGAACCATGTGCGTAATCTCTCTAGTGGGTTTCAGAAGGGCATGAACTACTATCGGTCTGACAGGGCCAAAGGCGGGTTCAGAAGGATTTGAGGACAGACTCGCCGGTGCCCTCTGAATCAGGGGCGAGTCTTCAGAAAACCCGATGTTTTGTTCTTAGGACGTCGAGGGCATTCCCTTACATAATGTCCATTTAACCCACAATAAAAACAGGCATTATCCGCCCTCCGACGTTCTCGTTCGTTCGGTGTTATTGGGCTTCGGATACCGCCTATTTGCATGGGTTCGGGGGGGGCAGGAGAGGCCTGACCAGACTGACTGGTGAACGCTGTTTCTGACCTTCTCTCGGATCTTCTTGCGTCGATCTGTAAAGCAAGATCCACCAGATCTGAGAACACCGAAGGAAGGGCAGGAACCACAGAAAGCGCATCCTTCATGGAGTTACATAAGCCACGGTAGAATACAATCGCCTTTTTCTCTTCTGGCCAAGAAGTCTCAGCGGCGAGTTGATTAAATCGCGCTATGTATTCAATCAGTGATAATGTACCCTGTGTTAAATCTAATAGTTCCAGATCCCTTGATTGGGCCTTATAGCGTGTATCAAAAACTTTGGCCATTTCGGTTGTGAGGAGTTCGAAATCATACAAGGCAGGATGATTGTTTTCCAACATAGGATTTGCCCAGGTGGCCGCTACCCCAGATAGATGTGACAACAGAAATGCAGCCTTTGTGACTGAATCATGGAAAGTCAGGGGTCTGCACAAAAAGTGGAGTTTGCATTGGTTAATGAAGGTACGATATTTTCGAGGATCCCCCTGGAAGCGTTCTGGGGCAGCAAGGGGCACAGGTGCTGGGAGTAACACAGGGGTGGGTGATGGTGTTGGGACCGAGGATGGTTGATCTGAAGGAACAGTATCCCCGAATTCGGTATCTGGTGGCAATGGGTATCGTGTACTTTGTAAGGCGTCAAGCCGGTTATGTATGGCGGACGTGGCGGCGGCCATGTCAGTCCTGAGGGACGTCATTGCCTGAATCAGAGCGGTCACGGGGTCCCCGGTGGAGGGATTCATACTCTAGACGACCAAAGGCTTCACAGTCTGTTACAAAGTTGATGGTCGTGCAGAGTATGGGCTATCCCTCTGTCCCCAAGTATCAAACTGACAACCACTATAACACCTGTCAGAATGACAATTAGAGCCAAAGGTGATAGTCCGTGGAGTCAGGACGCGGGAACAACCGGAAGAACCCCTGGAGCGCTGCAAGGAAAAGTATATGGTTAGATTATGGTACAGTGTGCAATTATCAATGGGTAAACCTTTGAATCACTATAGTACCTGTAAGTGTAGGGGTTTGATGACTCGTGGTGTGTATAGAGCGTCCTGGTAGACTATCACCTGGGGTAGGACCGAGGTCCCAAGGGAACACGTGATCTGGATGTTAGAGTTCGAGGTCAAAACCAGAGTTCCAATACTTGAGGAGGGCTAAACAAGGCAGTCCGTAATGCAGAACAAAGGTTGGCAACAGTTGATCCAGGAAAACAATCCAAAGTTCCAAAACAGACAAGGGTTAGGCAAAGAGCAGTCCGAAGTACAAAGCCGTGGTCGTAAGAAGAAATATTGAACGAGGCAAAAGCGTCACGTGATCCAAAGAAGCAGCTGTGAAGCAACGCTTTCTGTAATTGGGCTCCTTTTATCCGGAATAAAGAACACGTGACCACGTTCACGTGACGAAGGTACCAAAGCAACACGTGACCACGTTCACGTGACGAAAGGTACCAAAGCGTTGCCGTGCTGAAGTCACGTGGTCTTTGCCGTGCTGTGTCGAACAATTCTCCGTCGTGGATGTGATCGTTTGTGATGCAGAAGCCTCCATCGTACTTGCCACAAACGTGAAGGACGATAAACTCCAGTGGTGTTGAGTATGCCACGTCGTACCCTACAATGTGTGACCTGCCGGGGCAGTGAGGTACCACTAAGTGTGGATCTGGAGGAGCGTGTCTTCTGTGTGAGAGGTGGTGTTGTGACACGAACCTACTGGAGCTGAGCAACGGACCGAGGGACGAGAGCCACGGATGGAGAACCAAAGGAGTTCCCTGCAGGAGGTTGTTGTCTCCAAAAGGCCACGAAAGACGCATGGAGAAGGCTGAATCACAAACAAGAAGGCTGCATTGTGTTTCAAGGACGCCAGCAACGCTCCCGGGTGAACAACTGAGTTGGGGAGGCGAGACCAAGACTGTGGTACTAACCTTGACTCATAAACTGAAAGACAGTAAAGACAAGAAAGAAACGCACACAGCCAGTGAGTTGGGAAGCGATGTGAGAGACCGGTGTGTGCTAAAGAAAGATAGAAGTGGCAACAAAATATCTCACAATTGAAGGCTGCACGCAAGTGGAGGAGATGCGAAGAAAGGTAGACCTGCAAATGAACCGTGAAGTAATGATAGCTGTAAAGTCAGCGATACTGAGTAACGGAGTGGTCTGGCGAAAGGAAGTACCCACTCCAAAGTCTCTGTGAAAGGTGAAAAGTTTGTAGCGATAAAGTGAATGAAATGTAAATGCAAGGTGATTGAAATTGACCCAGAGAAAAGGGGAGAGAAAAAGGTGATGTTGAACTTTGGTGCATAATACGTGAAACTTTTGGTGAACTGTGTTTTGGAAATTGGAAAGTAAGACTTTAACGTGGAAGTCCGGGTGGGCCTCAATCCACATCTTGACTGCCTTTGTGTTAAGAGCCTGAGCCACAGTGTGTCATATTGCCTAAGGGACCGCCTTACTATGTGCTGTCCAACATAGGAAGGAGAGCTGACGCAACCACATTTATTGTTTATATTGGAACACTGACTTTCCTTTGCATACATATTCTCCTTTTCAAATGTATAAATGTCCAAAGATATAGGGCAGGTATTGTGTTTTTATTAGTATAGGCCATTTTGATTTGACAGACTCCACTAGGACTGTTTTATTTATTATTTTGATGGTCGAGACTTCATCCATCTTAGATATAGGGCAAAGTAGGAGTTTGTCCAACCCCATTGGCCAACGGTTTTACAAATTGTACCTTTTGTGTCAGTGTCATTCTTGTGATACCATGCCTCCCTTACATTCTTCAATGATTTAAGGGATTGACACCAGAATATTCTTCTCATCATGTGAACTGCTTAATATCAGTTAAAATTACAACTCTATCGCTGGAAAGTTACTTGCATGTCCTTCCTATTGCCCTGTGTGTGACCTTATGTGTGTGACCTTATGTTTCAACACTTTGCTGCTTGCAAGCATTGCTCTTTGGTAGTAGTTCTAATATGCATATGCATATGCAGAAATATGTGTACATTATCATGAGTGGCCACATTCAATATTACCTGCATGTGATGTGAATTATGTATTTTCCATTATACTGGTTGCAGAGTCTCAAGTAATTCTAGTGTGGGGCAGAGATGCTTATGTGAATTATGTTTTCCTGAAGGATCCCTATTACTTCTGCTTTTACTCAATGTGAATTAGATATGAGTTGCTATAGTGGTTGTGATTTCTAATTTAAACTGCTTTGTGAATCATGTTGCTTTGTATGATTGAATCTGAAACACAGAACTTTATAAGTTAATTTATTGTGTAGGGTGTAATGTTCTGCTATGACTGCCCTAGCTCTGTGATCTTTGCATTTTGTCACTTCACTCCTGTCAATTCGTAACCTTTATTAAGTTCCATTTCAGCTGTTTTGCCTAAGAAGGCAGCTTGTTATAATTCACTGGGACATGGCTTGTGCGAACTTGAAAAGCCTGCGTCATCTTGGCTAATCAATGTACAGTGTCTTGTCTTTAAAACTCTGGGGCTTTGTATCTTTTTTAAGTTGCATTTGTGAATCACTATCGCGAGGTAAACTCCTGGTAAAGGTTTCAATCCCCTTGCATCTACCTATCAGTGCTTGGCATTCAACTTCTGGCTGTGTGAATTGTTGCAATCTTGGAATGCGTGTGCCTTTCTTTGAGGACGGTCTAATGTTTAGCTCTGAGAGGATGTTTTTGTGCTTTAAGAAAAGCTAACTGAATTCTGGCCTACATGTGCCGCATTCAGCTAATTTACTGCAATAGTGATTATTTATTCATTAATATAAGCAATCTGTCTATATGCTTTCTTCACTGACACAAACTGAAACTGGTTTGGGTTAAAGGTTCATGTGTGCTTGCCTATACAAGGTATTCTATAGCCTAAATAGAATGTAGCTGCCAGGCCTTGTTAGGCCTGCATGCAATGCCTTTCACTAAATGGGGCTGCTTGCTTCTTTGCTGTATGTTGTTTCCCATAGTGACTTTCTCAACTTATATTTTCATACAGGCTCATATTCCCTTACAATAGCACATGGATGTATCAGTCAGAGGGGGTGTGTGAACGGGTATTAAAGGTTTCGGGCAGGTTTGGTTGTGCCGCCTACCACCCAGATGGACGTCCTTATCCCCAATAGGGGAGTCCCTCCCCATGAGGTCTTCCTGCATTAAACCACTTCTGGGGGGAATATTGGGTATCAGCCTCACCTCTCTAGCCTCATAAGGCCCCTCCCTCCGGGGAGAAGTGACAACACAATCGTCACAAAGGATACAAAGCAGCCTAACCACACTTTACTTTAGGGCAGGTGGTCTTCAAACTGTGGGGCTGACTCCTCTAGGGGGTGCGAAGGATGTCCATGGCAGGCCCAAGGCTGTTCAAAAAGGAAGTATGATGATCGCTTTTAATTGAAAATATAAGCAGATATGGCATCTGGGGGGCTTGGCATCAATATTGTTACTCATAGGTGGGATTGGCATAAAAAAGTATGAAAACCACTGCTTTAGGGTGATGTGTGCAGTTATACAAATACAAGAAATCCATAAAGAGACTGTCTCTCAGCACTGAAATCCTTAAGGACTCCCCATAGTAATGAGCAGAAAGCAAGGGATGTAAAGTGGAAGTGTTTACCGCTGAAAAGTCAGGCCAGGATAACAAAGCAAAAAGAAAGTATGTTCCATAAAAGTCTTTGGGAGGAAAGCAACACAAAGGAAATCTTTACTAAAAGTCTCCCTGCACTGTTAACAATAAGGGCAAACTAGTGCGTCCAAATAGGTATGTTGCGCAAGGGTAGTAAAGTAACAAGACTTGACTTTTGGAAGTATGTAAAGTTAGGATTCAATTTATAGCAAACATCCTTGGGTTTCATTGATGTCAACGGAAAGAAAGTTGCAAAAGAAAATTATTTCCTTAAATGCACACATTGCCTACTGACTTTGTCTGTTTGTTTGTTTATTAATTTGACAATGTGCACCAAACCCTTAGGTAGCTTGGCGCAGCAGTACAAGTAGTCTTAAGGCTTAGTTACAGTGCATATTGCCCTTTTCATTTTTATGGGCAACATTCTACTCACTCTTGCAAAGTGACTTTGGGGTTATATACCTGCCCCTGGACATTTTTCCTTTATTCTTGCATAGACCTTCAAAGGCTCCAAAAGATTGAAAATGTTGCACTGCACATTGTCTTTCAGAGGAAGTGCCTAGAGCCTACATCAGCAGCCAGGAGGATTCTCTATTGGTTGCCAGTCTCGGCTAGAATACAGTTCAAACTTCTGACCCTTTGACACAAATGTGTATATGGTGACGCACCTATATACCTCAAGAACAGGCTGAGACTATATACTCCTAGCAGATCCCTTCGATCAGCTAAGGCATGCTCCCTACAAGTAGACCGAGTCAAAAGAACTTTTGGAAATGGTCGCTGTTAGGCAGAAACCTGTGCAGTTCCCTCTGGGACCACTGCAAAAGATTTAAGACTACAGTAAACCCACTTGGTAGCAGTCTGTACCACACAGATTCACTTGGTAGCTGTGGCTGAGCAGTCATACTTCCCTCAAGAAGAGTTAGGCAGTATACAGAGTATTCACATTAGGTCAAAAGAACACAGTAGAACAAGCAAACACTGACCAGAGCTTGGTGTAAAAGAGATATCATTATTTATTTAAAACCACATCTAATAAAACACACAGGCACTAATATTAAGCAGTTCAAAAACAGTCACTAAAAGATATACACTCCCTTAAAAGAATATTAGACAAGTCTTAAGTAAAGCTCCACTTATTTTCAGACAGCGGTGAGCGCTTAACGCAGATGGCACTCTACTAATTCGTTTTAAAAGGGAGAGAAAAGCAGGATATAAATTGAAACAGATCCCAACACTTTCACAAGAACACAGCAAGAAAGAAAGGCAGAGTCAAACCGTGAAGTTTGAGTTCAGAAAGCCGGATCCACTTTAAGAGGATCAGAACGAAATGTGTCCATGGTCACACGGTTAAAAAGTGCACAAAAGTCTCAAAGGTTCAGAAAGAGTTGGACCAAAAGAAAGGGGACCAGTTACAAGGTCAAGACGGCCAGCACAGTCCAGAAGGTTATGGGATTATTATTACCTTGTAGCAATCTTTAGAAAGGGAGGCCTGGCGGACACGGTAGCTTAAAGTGGTGAGAATACTCCAGCGGGGGCAGTTGTTCCTGGCAGCGGATGCAAGTCGGTGCTTCGTCCGGGGGAAGAGAGGATCTCGTCGGGGAGGAAGACAGGAGTCCGTTGCACTGCCAGGGAAGAAACCAGCCGCAGAGTTCTCAGTTAAAAGGAGCGGTCCTTTGGTTCGCGGTCCAGTGGTAAGTGGGTATCCGGTTGCCGGGGTGCTCGGCACGGGCAATTCGACCACAAGACGTCCTGGGATGCGAGGAAAAGAAGGTAAACTGGTTGTGCCCACCAGTCAGGGGAAGAAGACTCTCCAGCAGGGAGATCTTCTCTGTCGTCGGGAAGTGGTGAGTCGGTTCTGCAGGGCTCTACCGGTGGTGTCGTCGTAGCAGGTCGGCTCAGCTTCTCCCTTGTCGGATTCTCAGGTCCTGTGGCGACTTCTGAAGTTCCAGTCCCCAAAGCCCTGCTTTTATGCAGCACACCCCCATTCACTCAGCCTAGCTGTCAATCAAACATGCCAAGTGGTGAGCCGGACGGCTCACCACTTGGGCCAATCACACAAGAGTGCGACTTGAGTTACCAAGGTAACTCAGTCCAGGGTGCCTAAACCCCCTCCCACACCCCCTGTGGTACCCAGACAGAGTGCCACCATTTTTGGAGGCTTCTGTGGAGATGCCCGCCAAAAGTGGAACAAAGGGCTCGACTTGGGTTGGAGTCACAGAAGAGAACACAAACGCCATTTTAGAATCGAGTCCTGGCAAAAAATACCAACCAGCGAATTAATATTAAATAAATAAACCGGCGGTATGTTCGAGGCTATGAGAATTAAATAATTAAAGTTGGTAGCCTCGAACAATGGGAAAATCCCATAGGGATATATTGGCGGTCGAATATAAAAAGTAGTATCCACTGCCACCGGCCAAAACTCGATCAGGGGGGACGAAGACGTGCCCCCTCGACTAACAGACCCCGGGGCAATCGAATTGCCCCGACCAGTACGCCACAATATGATGGTTTGTACTGGTTTCTGTTCATAATTTGGGACTAGTAAAGCCAATGGTGACTTTACATGCCCTGGGAGACAGTAGTCAGTCCCAGGGTATGGAGTCTATGGTGGGGTGTCACTATGACACCCCTGTGTCACTGCACGGAGGGTGCTGTGTAACACACATAGTAAAAACACATGAGACCTTATGGAGTAAAGGACCCCATAGCCCATAAAATGCATTTACAGTCAAAGGAACACCATAAATCATGTCCAAGAGTGGGAGAAAGAGTCTCACTCTTGGCAGGAGAAAAAAACACAAACTCCAGAAATCCAGCAAAGCTGCTGGGGGACTCACTAGGTTAGGAAATTCAGCCTAAACAGGGAATTCTCCCTAACAGTCGCGCTTTTCATGTGCGGGCCGCACGGGCCTGGAATGCTCTGCCGGTTATCTTGCGTAACACAGCCAATCTTCTGGCCTTCCGGAAACAGTTGAAGACCTTTCTGATCCAGGTACCTGATTCTATTAGACAGGGCTCTATCTTTCTTCCTTTCATGGCGCCTGGATGCCTTCGTGCTTTGGCGCCTTATAAATAAAATAACATAACATACATCTTGGGTCCAGTGAGTTTTAGGCCAACTACTTGAATTTTTGCTTTAACCTGTGGTTTTAAATGTGGCGTTTAAGTCTTGTATTCTAATTCTGCTCATGCCTGATGAGAATAACTTCTTGCAAGACACTATTTTTCCTTAGAAGTCTAATAGTCCGGTGCTATTAATCTAAAGCTATTAGGTTTTGGAGGTTGTATATGTGTGTGTGTGTTACTCTTGTTCTCCTTACTAGATTCTACATGTATGGTTAGGTGCAAACATTTATTATTCAGAAACTGTGTCCTCCTCATTTGGAATATAGGGAATGTGTTGTTGTTGTTTGCAAGTTGAATTCTGTACTGATAATTGTGTGTTTTAAAGTCTGGCACACTCCCCCTCGCCAGCTGCCACTTGTCACTGTGTTGTGGATATCCCTAGACAGTGGGCTTACATTTTAGTACATGGGTGAGAAGTCGTCTTTTACATTTACTGTCTTGTATTCATACACTGTGTGTCTCTACATTTTGTTATGTTTCACCAAGTACTTATTTGCCTGATAGTGAAATTCATATGTAACAAAAATAAAGGTGAATTATTTGCAGTATACTAGTGTGGCGTATTTTCTATGGATAATTGTGTGGACTAACTGTACCTCCGACAGCCTACTTCCCCCCTCCCTAGACTGACTTCTCTGCCACAGTTTTAGGGAGAATTCTCATAAATGGTTGATTTCCCTTACCTACTGAGTCCCTCAGCAGCTTTGCTGGATTTCTAGGATTTCTTTTTTTCACCTGGTAAGAGTGTGAGCCTTTTTTCACACTCTTACATGTGTTTTGCTATGTGTATTTCTACTTTCTGTGTTTGCTTGGGCACTGGAGCCTCACCTACTCCAGGTCACCATATTTTTTGTGTGTGTTACACAGCACCTTCAGTGCAGTGACACAGGGTTGTCTTTTAGACTTCTCACCGACTCCATTTTCTAGGGCTGACTACAGTCCCCCAGAAAAGGGTAAATTTGCCATTAATTTTACCTTAGTCACTTTAATCCACAGAGCCAGTACACCGCATCTTCCATGGAGTATTGGAAAGGGTTAATTCTTATCCCCTTTTGTCTGTGCCTCTTGGGGCATTGTTTTGCTCCATTTACATTAAGACTTTGCTGGTGGGAGTAGTATCTACCCTAACTTTTCTACCACGATTATCTTATATAAACGTGGTAATGTTTTAGGCTATTATATTAGCCTCAAACATAAACCCCCTTGACAAAATACATTTTATTTTGGCTCCGGCCGAGTTTAGTCACCATTTCTTTCTGTTAAAGTCTTTCTTGTGTTGTACTCTGCGTGCCAAACCAGGTTTGGTCCCTTAGTTCATCGCCTTTTCACTGGCTTCCACACAGAAGCCCTCCTTTAGGTGCCTGAGAGTCTAAGTAGGCAGGATGTGAGGGAGGGGTTTTCGGACCCACACTCTTGTCTGATTGGCTAAGGGGACTGGCCTGGCCTGGCCAGGCCAGCCACCCTGCTGTGTGATTGACAGCCAGGCTGTATGAATGGGGGAAAATTGCATAAAAAGCAGGTCTCTGGGACTGGAAGAGCAGAGTCGCCAGTGGAACGAAAGAACCACCGAGGAACTGGAAGAAGAGGACCCCTACAACGACTGAACCGCCCGGTGAAGCCTTGCTGCAGGTCCGAATCTCCAGAATCCGACGACAGAGAAGATCCTCCAGGAAACTTCTTCCCTTGAGCTGGTAGGACCAACCAGTTCACCCAAACTGCAAGCCAGGACCCCTCCTCTGGTCTAATTCGCTGTACAGAGCTACAGTGGGCCGGATAGCCAGGAAGGTCCGACCCAGCTTGGTTTTTAACGAGCGCACCTTTTATTCTTTGTTTGGCGCTGCTGCTGGTTTCTTCCCTGGGTAGTGCAGAACCCTCCAGTCTTCCTACTTCTGATCAGTCCGACAGTCGCTTCAGGAACCACCAGGAACGTCTGCCTCAGCTACAGCCCCCTCTCCGTTTTAAGGTACTGTGCAAATCCGGTTGTGCGTTTCGTTCACCCACGGTGAAAGTGTTTGAAATCTTTTTCAAATCCGAGGGCTTGTCCTTCTCTTCTCTTTGAACTAACTTAAGACTGTTGAACCATTGACTTTGGCCCTAAGCCTTTTCTATCTGACTTTACCATTGTAGTCTCTCTTGTTCGCTTGCCCTGAGTACTTATCTGTTGGTGTGGATCCATTTCTGTTAACTTTTGTCTTTCCCTCCCCTTTTAATTTCTGGAGTGCCATTTTGCTCCCACTTCATTTTGGGAGCTTAACTTGTCTGGAATTTAAGGGAAGTGGTGTGGTGTATTAAGAAAGTGATTTTTAGACTGCTTATAATAGTGTAATGTTATACAACTGAAGAGTGAAATAAATGTATATTCTTTTACTTGAAAACCTTGAGTCAGTGTTTGCCTGAATCATAGTAATTGCTGTCCTTTGTGTAACTATTTGATACTGCTCACTTACTCTTGAGAGAAGTCCTGCTGCTCTGCTACTGCTATCACTTTAATTGTGTAGTACAGGATTGTACCAAAGGTGAAATTGAACTCTCACTAGTAGTCTTAATTGTGTGTGGTGTTCCCAAAATGTGCTGCATATAGTTCTGCGTAACACACACTACCATACTGCTTTTGGCTTCCCTTAACTGCCTTTCCACAATAACCGTAGGTCAGCCTAGAAACTCGGTTCTCCGGCATTGGTATCTTTCACAGATTCACATGCTGTGAATATACCCCTTAGTCAGGCTGGGAATCCTCGGTAACATAGAGCAGTTTATTTTTAAACTGAAAGGGTTTGTGGAAGAAAGCACAGGTTCCTTCAGACCTCTACCTG
The DNA here is from genome assembly GCF_040938575.1 of Ambystoma mexicanum. Classification (NCBI taxonomy): domain Eukaryota; kingdom Metazoa; phylum Chordata; class Amphibia; order Caudata; family Ambystomatidae; genus Ambystoma; species Ambystoma mexicanum. Next base: position 91,425,734 of record NC_090934.1, read on the forward strand.
CAGGTTTTACACTTTAGAATATCCACTATCTACAGGGAGCCTCTCGGTCTACTTAGCCGGATGGCAAAGGACTCGTGATATTGCTGAGGACCTAGAGTTACTTATGTCGACGGTCAATGGGTGTCTTATTTAATCATTTCTTATCGAACCATCCTCTGCTACCAAGTGTGCAGTAGGGACCCCAGCCGCCCCATTGGACTGGGGGTTTCCCAAACAGCACTTTAAGATGAGTAGCTGCACCCTTGAGATGGATGGGGATGCATATTAATACTCCTGCATCAAATCAATAATGACAACTCGATAGTTTGGCAAAGGGAGACCGTTTAATGACAAGTACAAAAAACGTGGAATTTATGAATATCAGCAATCGCTCGATCTTCCTTCTCGCTTCAACTCCAATTAATTACAGAAAAAAATAATTTATACCAAAAACTCGTCATCACTGACGTGTAATATCTCTAAACTTGGCATGCAACTTGATTGGTTCTAGGAAGGTAACTTTAATATAGGTGCTATATCTGTATATGGTAACGAAGTGAGGGGACTGGATAAACAATGTCAGGTGGGTATTTTAAGCCCTTCCTTCAAAATGGCTACTTTAGACGTCACTAAAAGTACGACGTCTCATTGGTTATGGTAACTATAGGACTGTAGATTACTTGGTCCACTATGATTGCGTTGGCATTAACCCCACTCATACTTTTCCACTTGCTTAGCAGCGTGCAGAATAGCCGGCCAGGTGCAGGGAGTTCGTCTGCACCCCCAACCTCCCTCCAATTATTGCAACAATCAATCATCACTTCAGTGGTCTAGTGTCAATTATTTCTTTGTATTTTGGCCTTGAGTCTACTTCTTGGTGTGCGAAAGTTAAAGCGTCTGGGCATGGCACAAGTCCATGCGTCGGTGTGAAAGTTTCATCCCTTCTGCTTGTTTGGTCATGTGATTTCTACACTGTGAAATCGTCTTATTCTTCATACAATTTCGTGTATTTAATTTAATTCTGTCAGCCTTATGCCATCTGTGGCTTATCGTGACCTTTCTGAATAGGATACTCTGTTCTTCTCATTAATTGTATCCACTGTGGGTCTATTTCAGCTGATACGACCTTGGCAGGATTTGCCTTCGCCTGAGTTTCTCTCTTTAATTCTCGATTTGCTTGCTGCAAAGCTCTCCTCTTGAGACCTTTAGTAACCTTTGGTCGATTCTACTCTTGTGCATATTGGAAGTATAGGTGGCGCTTGCCGCAATCTATCTTACTATTAAGGGTAAATTCAAAACCCTCTGCATTGTCCACAAGGCCTTCTGGGGGCTGGGGCCGAAAAACCTTCATCTCTCTCTTCCTAAATATCTTCCTTCCGGAGCTCTTATCTCATCCGCCTCCAGCTCCCCCAGGGTCAGTCGCTTCTCCAAGCAACGAGTTGGTGGTAGATCTCTCTCTTCGGCAGGGGCCTCCCTCTGGAACAGCCTTCCGGCCTCCCTGAAACTTGAGGAGAACCATCTCCGGTTCCGGAAGCACCTCAAAACCTTCTGCTTTCTCTCTTCCTCCCCCCTGCTGATTCCTGGCTGAAACTGCACTGGTTACATGGCCACCCTCTCGGCTCACAGTTGCTCACCTGCACTGCCTCCCTGGCAACCCTGCACTTGGAGACTGTTTCTGTATCCCTACAGTCCCCCTACCTGCACTTATGCCTGCACTTACCTTGCACTTGCCACTAGCTGGCCGTTTATTTATTCTTATCCTTCTGTCCCATGTACTGCACTTTCCCCTCTCCCTGCACCCTCGCACTTTTCCCTTTCCCCCTTCCCTTGCACTTGCGCGATCTGAATGACCCATGGCCTAGTAGGATCGTTATCTGTCTTCCCCTGTTCCCCCTCCCTTGCCTCGTCACGCCTTGATACACTTGTGTATAGGCACGTTATAAATGCCATATCATATCATATATCATTAAGCATAAGTAAGCCTCGCGATTTTCTGTGCTTCTTGCGTTACTGTGCATATGTACATGTTTAAACTGGCTGACTATCTTCATCACGCTCATGACATATGTTACTGACATCTGACATCAATTATTTCACTTTAGACTCAGGATGTCACTTATCCATGGTGTTTCGTCTCTTTTCATCATTCACAGGTCGTCATATCTTCTATATGTGAGTCAGTCCGGGCTCTGACGTCACCATTCGTCCTCTTTTAGTATCTTCTTGGCTTCTTCAGGTATTGCATTTTGACAATCGTCATTCTGTCTTACTTGTCGGTATGGTTTTCTCAATGGGTACCTCACTGTCCAGGTTTTCTTAGGTGTCGGTACTTCAATAGGTGCTGTCAATCTCATAGGTACTGGACAGAGCCCCACTGCAGCTCTCTGCTCGTTTATTTGCTCATCATACGTCACATATTCTGGCGTGAATGTTTCTGGTACAAAATGGGCGATTGGAGTGCAAATCGTGCTTGGTACCTCCTCTACAGAGTGATGGATAATTGGGAAGGGGATACTGTGTCTTACCCTCGGGCATCCTCTTCCCACTCCCCAAGGACCCCCTACTCAGGTGAACCTCCCTCACGTGTCCATCCCCATGGCCGGGATCCAAACGTGATGGCCCTTCCCTAGCCACCTGAGCAAAGGATCCAAAGAGAGAAAATGTGAGGACACCCTCAGGTTTCTCACACCGGACACTGTGCCGACATGTCTTCAGATGCAACCCACCCCAGACTGCGTTATATCAGCAGAAACCCGTATACGCTCTACCAACCTTTCCTCTGCTGCTTGTTCCACCTAAACAAAGAAGGAAATCGACTGGATCCATTTGGCAAGAGGATCATCTCAACAGCTGCCATGACCACCAAGGCAGCCAATGCGCAATGACCATCCTGTCTAGATACAACTGGAAGCTCTAGTTTAAGATGGAGACTACTCTCGCGTTCCTGCCAGATGATGAGAAAGAGGAGAAGCAGCCTCAGACCATGCAATTTCCATCTCTGTAGATATCACAGACACCTGGTTCAGACAGCTGGGGAATGGTGCTGTCCTTTGAAGGTAAGGCTGGCTCAAGGCTACCGACTTACAGCCGCAGGGTTAGGCAAAGGTGGTAGACATGCCATTTAATGTGTTGACCTCTTTGGAATAAGGTGGACGAAATCTTGCAATCCATCAAGACCGACAGACACATTCCCCTCGCTAGGCACATTGCAGCAGCAACGTCAGTCCTCACTTCTCAGGAAAAGCTTGTTTCTTCAGTATTACATGCAAATATCGACCTTCCTACCAGTCGCCATCATACAGGTCCCTTTCCTACATGACATCGGACACATACGAAGGTAAGTCACAATCTTTCAGGGGCAGCCGACTCAGTTCCTCTTAGTCCTGGGGTCAACTGGCTAAGTAGACTTGACCCACCACCGGTCTAGCCCACCCCCACTTTCACACCCCAGTGGGCGGAAGGCTTTCACTTTTCGTCCACAAATGGCAAGACATCACCACCGACCAATGGGCGCTATCCATCATCCATCAGGGCCATACGCTGGAGTTTGTCAAACGACCACCCACCAGTCCTCTGTTGGAAAAGGTAAAGAAAAATGTATACCTGCTACTGCACGAGGTTGTTGCTTCTGTCAAAGGGAGCCATCAAAGAAGTACCATCCAAACAACGGGGACAAGGCTGTGTACTCCAGGTACTTTCTAGTACGGAAAGTCAGGAGGTTGAAGACCCATACTAGACATTGGGGTCCTAAAAAAATTCCTAAAGGGCCCGACTTTCAGGATGGTCACACTTCAACAGATCATGTCCCAGCTGCAAAAAGGGGATGTTCTAGCATCCCTGGATCTAGAGGATGTATATTTCCACATCCATATCCACCAAAAGCACCACTTCATGGTGGCAGCTCACCACTACCAGTTCAAAGCGCTACCCTTCGGACTCCGGTGAGCCCCGCAGGTCTTTACCAAATTCCTATCCACGGTAGTAACTCACATATGACGAGCAAAAGGGCACACATCTACCCGTACCTAGACGACTGCTACACTCTCCATGGCTGCTCATCATTATAAGCATGGCGGTACGGGAACTACGGTACTGGTAAGCTTGCTGGTACGGTAGTTCCCAGCCCGCCATACTAAGAGCTGTGCTCCCGGGCGTGTCAGCCCACCAGGTCTGGCCTGGCGGGCCGAGCGGCACCCGCAAGCGCAGCATGTCGGATGCACCGGCACCGTCATTGCCGGTGCATCCGACGTCCCCATTTCCATTCAGTCCTATGGGGCCGAATGGGGATGGGGAATCACTCATTGCTGGCACCAACGAATGGGCAATTACCGGGTCCGTCAACCTCGGCATGACCCGGTCATTGCCCATTCGCTGGTGCTGGGAAAAGCACGGGTCCGGCGGCAGCCGTGCCTTTGTTACTGGCACGGCTACCGCCAGACCCGTATTGAGGCCCCCTGTCTCTTTATGAATTCTTGGGTTTTTACAATTGCACACATCACCTTACAGTGAAGTGCAGTTGGGATACTTTGTATTCTGATATCTTGTTATATAGTGGTTTTTTGGTTACTTTTCATATGTGGCAGCAGTCATATTTGTAACGTTGTTCATGTTTTACTTGCACACTTCTGCATTAACTCTGAATGGCCACCAAAGGTGGATAGCATCCTAAGATGGCTGTACCACTACATTTGTTGCTTGTTCTTGGGCTGGATTGTTCTTTGGCCTTCTTCCTGCCTTCTCAAAACAGGAGATGCCTTCTATGGTACTAGGGTAGATTTCTTTCTTTGTGTGAAATGTCCAATCTGTGTGTAACCCCCAGCACTGTTTTTCTGCTGGACACCTGGATTATTTGCCAATTCTTTTTGCTGTAAACTTTTTCCCCACTCACCCTTCCTTGTACGCTGTGGCTTGGAACCTTTTTGACCACTTTTTGATATTTCTATTTGGAGTCCTGCTTTCCTCCAACTTTCTGGCATCTACATTTTACTAAAGACATACACAACAACTTCTGTGTATTGTACTGGGAGCTACTAGAGCTTCTCCTCCAGTGTTTCTTTATTTTCCTGACTAGCTCCTAACATTAGCAGGGCAAGGGGATATTTTTTATCCCCTATGTGTTTTATTTTTTGAGATCAGCACACCCCTCCTTAATGGAGTGCTGAGGGGAGACAATGTATCCCTTTTCACGCCTCTCCAATAACGTTGTGTTACTGTAACAGGTCCATCTGTTGAGGCTGGTGGCAGTTTACCTTTTCCATGTCTTTTTGTGTACTTTTATCACAGGTTATCTTTGCAGCTTCCGCAGGGGGCACAAGGAACACCATTTTCCCAAAATGGTGGTCTTACTTTTTTAAGCCCTGAACATGATGACTTGTCCTTTTTGGGTCCTCCTTCTTCCTATCTGGGTGCGAGAGGGTTCTATTGTCCCTTTGTCTTCTCCAGGCTTCCCTTGGAAAGCCAGCGAAGGGTCTCTGAGTGACTGGCAGGACTGGAAGTGGGGGAGGTGACAAGCTCCCCCGTCCTTTGTACTGCAGTGTGCTTGATCGAAACCAGTTAAGACTGGGAGGCTGGCTGTCTCCATTGGACTGCCAACCCCAAGTTTGAATGGTGCATGGGACATGATTGGTGGACTCAGGCAATGTTCCCGGATACATTCCGAGGTCCAGGAGCTGAAACTCAATCGGCCACTGGAAAAGAACATCCAGAAGAAGGATGAAGCAAGATGCCACCAGCAAATCCCAACGACCGGCACCTGGGTGGAGGAGACGTGGGGAGTTGGGATGAGGCAACCTTGGGTGAGACACAGTATCCCCCATTTCCCTTTTCTGATTAAACCAATGTCCCCCTAGTCCTTTGTAAGTTATTACCAATCCCTTTGTCTATCTTTTGCATGACTTATGTGCCAGTGAACACCACTTTGGTACTGGGACGAGGAAGATACACACCAGAGACATACATCAGACACACAAACACCACTTTGGTACTGGGACGAAGAACATGCAACAACAGACTACAGAACGAACGCTTTGCAGTCTAGTTGTTGAGTGCCTAATCCAGCTGGTGGGATATTTCTCCAGCATGGGGTCTGGCATGGATTCACATGCTCATGAATATTCCCCGTCGTCAGGCTGGGAATCCTTGGTTAAGAAAAAACCAGTATCAGTTTTGTTTCTGATCTGTCTTTCGTAGTAGTAACCAATCACTGATCTCTGCGTCATACTGACCACAGCCAATGACTGCCCTCTACCTAAGCCCCGCCTCTGGCAGCCATCTTCAGTTTTTTACCACACGTTCATGTGTTGGGATCCTCGTGCTATTGCTCTCGAGCGTTAGTGCTATTTTTTTCAAGTTTTTTCTCAAAAACTTCGTTTTTTCGGTCAAAAGAGCCTCAAGCTCCACCGACTCTCCATCCGATCAACGGGGACCCGTGTCGGATTCGTCTACGCCCCTCAAGGGTGAAGATTTCGTCGAGCTACGCTTTTGGAGGACTCCAGAAGTTTCTCAGGCCCATCTCGGTCATGGCCCAGGAGAAGGGAAGCTTGACGCCCGGAAAGCTGTTCAGGGTCTGCCCTGGATGCCAGCTGCAGAATGTCTTTAAGGAAGACGAACACTCCTTTTGTCTTTACTGCCTACATGAGGACAAGACGCATTTCTCATCATTACAAAGCTGAAATCTGCTTAGCTAAACGGAATTCCTATAACAACCGCATTGCCAACTCCAACACAAGTATGAAGGAGCTCTTCTCCATACTGAAGGAACTTGAGTCACCCATTGCCACACCCGACACCTGCACCAAGGACCAGACCTGGTGCACAGACATCCAACAAGCACTAGCAAATAAAATAAACACCCTACAAAACAAAATTCAACTAAAAAAAGACTCCTTAAACCTCACTAACTCTCCCACATCTCCGCCCAATGCCTTACCAAGTACACACACTAACTCATTCACCTTCTCTAAAACCACCACCCTGGAGGTTGAGAAAATCATTCTTTCTCTTAAACCCTCAAACTGTAAAGGCGACATCTGCCCTGCACACATAATCAAGAACGCAGCCAGAGACCTGTCGCCCTTTATCTCCAAACTCATAAACGCCTCTTTTTCCTCAGGCAGTATCCCTTCCAATTTAAAACAATCCTGGGTGCTCCCCCTCCTCAAAAAGCAGACGCTTGATCCTCTCATCCCCACCAACTACCGACCCATCACCACGGTACCCTTCCTACTGAAAATCTTGGACAAAGTGGCCTATGTCCAGTTTCAAAAATACCTAGAACTACACAAATTACTAGGCCCCAGACAATCAGGTTTCCGCCCATTACACGGCACGGAAACAGCCCTCATTGATCTGAAAACCCAAATTGATGATCTGAGGGACAAGGGTAAGACAGCACTCCTCCTCCTACTCGACCTCTCCGTGGCATTCGACCTCGTCGACCACAAGGTCCTCTGCAGACACCTTGATTCAGCTGCTCATTTCTCCCCAGAAGCTATCAGATGGATTGAATCCTTTCTGAGTGAGAGAACAATGAGAGTCTTCTCCCCTTCAGCAGCAGCAGACCCCTCTCCTATTGCCTGCGGAGTCCCGCAGGGCTCATGCGTCGCCCCCACACTATACAACATCTTCACCAAACCCCTGTTCGACGATCTGGACCATCTGGGTGTCACCTACACTAACTATGCAGATGACACTCAGATTCTCCTCCCACTTTTAGGGGATCACAGTAAGGACAGAGAGTTGGTGAATAGGGTATATCTCATCATTCAGGCATGGATGGCATCTCATGGTCTATGCCTGAATGATGACAAGACAGAGCTCATCATCTTAGGTACCCCCGCTAATATCAATAAACTAGGCCTTGAATATGCCGAATTTAACATAGATGGTCATTTTATCAAAGTATCCAGGGAAGTAAAAACCCTTGGCTTTTATCTGGATGCCACTATGTCATTCACTAAACAGGTCAACTCACTAGCATCTACCACTTCGTATACTTGCAAATTAATAAGAGCAGGCAGACCATTCCTATCCAATGACAGCTGTATGATCCTGGCAAGAGCACTCCTACTATCTAGGCTCGATTATTGTAATGCCCTTTATAGCGGTGCTAACAAAGCCATTATCCACAGGCTACAAATCCTACAAAATAATGCCTTGAGAGCTGCCCTCGGCATTAATAAGAGAGATCATATCTCCACCACCAGACGCCAACACAAATGGCTCTCCACAGACAACAAAATCAAACTAAAGTTGGCCTCCCTAACCCATAAAGCCCTCAACAATGCCGCCCCTAGTTATCTGATGGACAAGGTAAAGAGAAAGTCTTCCATCAGACAAACAAGAACTATCAATTCCAACTGTCTGATAATTCCCAGATTCAAACTCTCCACCATTGGTGGCAACAGTTTCCCGGTGAAAGCTGCCACAATTTGGAACTCTCTGCCACACAACCTAAGAGCTGATCAACCATATTTGCACTTTAGAAGGCACCTCGTCAGTCACCTCAACTCCAATAACCCCTGTATTTAGTTGCACTTTCTACACCTATGTATAGATATTGATACCCTTGTTTGCGGCCTTGCCCTCGCCTAACAGCCCCTGTACATATCTGTATATTTCTCTCCTGTATAGATATTGATTTTTTATGTATGAAGATTTGTATATTTCTTATTCCTGTAATCCTTGAATATTTTTATTTTACTTCAACTGTATATTTCGGTAACATTGTAAGCTTCGAATTATCTTTTTGCCTGTGCCCTGTTGCCCCTGGGTAAGGTGCGCCATACAAATAAACAAACAAACAAACGTGGAGAAGGACTGTGCGTTTTGTGGCAACATGTCGGAGCGGACCATGAAGGACCGCCATCAACGTCTCGCCAACTGGCTGGAAGGGAAGAGCCCGTCCGGCGAGAAGAAGAGGAAGAAATCCGAGCGGTCTTCTAAGACCTTTGAGGACGCCCCGGCGACGGGGGTCCAACACAAGGCCAAGCACCGCGAGTCCGCTGGCACCGGGAGAGCCGAACGGTCGGGCTCTACGGGCGCCAGGCAGGGCGCACCCTCCCCCGGCACCATCAACCACGAGCCAACGCTCTGGGTCGGGTAAGAGGAAGGCCGAGCACCCGGCGAAGCTCCTGGAGAGGCCACTGTCGAGCTCGAAGGCGGAGGGGGAGCGAGGCAGTGCCCCCCCCCCCCAAGGAGAAGGCGGTGAGCGCACCTAAGGTGGTGAAAGCCTTAATCCATCCGGCCAAGGCCTCTATCGAGACAGTCGCGGCGGCCCTGGCTCAGCCTGTGGAGGCTACACCAGTGGTGGCGACCTCGGGGCTCAGAGTCTCCCTGCCACCGCGGAGGGAGTCCTCTTTTATGCCCATCGACAGGACCCCCGTGCAACCTCTGACGGAGAAGAAAAAGGGGGGGCAGGAGGTCGTCGTGGATTCGGCCTCAACCTCTGAGGAAGAACTGATCGAGGTCTTAAGCCACGGCGTTGGCGTGGAAGAAGACCAGCCCGTCGACGCAGGAGACCCGACGGGGCCCCTGACCGCCCGTCGGACTCCCCTCTGCCAGCACCGCAAGACAACTCGGCGGCCATTTTGTTGGCTATACAGTCCTTACGCTCAGAGATAAGGACGAGACTGCCGTTACCAGTGGAGGAACCACTCCCGTCGGGGGACCCGGAACCAGGCCCTTCTGGCAGCCCCCCTCCTAAGAAAAGAAGGATTCACCCTCCACCTCCTTTTCAGCCGTCGCGCCCCGTTCAGCCCTCCTCCCCGACTCGAGGGGATGATACGGGGACTGACACGGCCGCGACGGGTACGGACGACGAGGATCTGCCGTCGTCACCTCCCACCCGGGCTACCCCGCCCGACGAGATTGGATCTTTTCACTCCATGATCGCCAGGGCATCCGAGCTCTTCCAGCTCTGCCCTGAGGAGAAGAAGGAAGGTTTCCTTTATCAGCGGCGCAAGGCCAAGAGGAAGACGGTCCTCTCGGTACCTCTACTGGACGATATTTGGGATGAGGGCCTCGCCCTCCTCAAGAACCCATCCACGACGCCGGCTAGAAGAGACCGGTACGACAAGAAGTACCGGGTCCCGGACGCGGCCCCCTTGTGCCTCCGGGCACAGCCTACCCCGGACTCAGTCGTCTCCGCGGCGGCCAGGAAGAAAGCGGGGGTGGGGGGGTGCGGCCTCCACGTCGACTTCCCCGCCGGACGGCGAGGGAAAGAAATTGGACACGATGGGGCGCAGGGTCATCTCGTCTGCAGCGACGACGATTAAGGCTGCCAACGCCTTGGCTATCGTAGCCCGCTACGACATGGAGCTGTGGTACAAACTGGCTCCCCTGCTGGACTTCCTACCGGACGACAAGAGGGCGGATGCCCTGGAGATCTTGCAGGAAGGTGAGGTGGCGTCGGACCACGCCATCACGATTGCGACGGACATCGCTGACACTGGATTTCGCCAGTTGGGCAACGGCGTGTGCCTTAGGCGGCGTGGATGGCTCAAGGCTACTGACTTCCGTCAAGACGTACAGACCAGAGACCTGGACATGCCGTTCGATGGGAACAACCTGTTTGGGAAAACAGTGGACGATTCCCTTCAAGCCATTAAAGCGGACACGGAGACGGCCCGGGCTCTTGGGGTTCTCCAGCAACGGCGGCCGCCCTTTCGGAGCGGCGGAGGCAAGGGCGCCTCCAAAGGTTCCGGCGGCGGATTTTCCACCTACCGTCAAGCGGCCTGTTCGTCGTCTCAGGAAGCTTACAGGGGACGAGGCAAGTCAGGCGGACCCCGCCGTCGTCGCCAAGGAGGTCAAGGCGGCAAAGCCTCGTCTAAGCAGGATTGAACAGTCCGTGGGGTCGGGCCCCCACCGAAGCACCCCGGTGGGAGGCCAGGTGCCGAGCTTCGTCAGCGTGTGGGAGTCCATCTCCACCGACCGTTGGGTGCTGGACGCCCTAGCCCAGGGCCACGCGCTCGAGTTTCAAAGAAGGTGCCCGCGTGTCCCCCCTGTGGCCAGGAAAGAGCTTCACGTCCCTCAGCTTCTCCTGGAAGTAAAGGCGATGCTCAGGAAGATCGCCATCGAACTCGTCCCAAAGAGGCTTCGGGGCTCCGGAGTTTACTCAAGATACTTCCTCGTGAAGAAGACGACAGGAGGATGGCGCCCCATCCTAGACCTACGACGGCTGAACAAGTTAATCAAAGAAGTTCCGAATGGTCACCCTCCAGCACGTCCTGGGTCAGCTGGAGGAGGGCGACTTCCTGTCGTCGTTGGATTTGGAGGATGCCTACTTCCATATTCCCATCCTAAAGGGGCACCGAAAATTTCTCAGATTCGTGGTCCAAGGGCGTCACTATCAGTTCAGAGCCCTTCCCTTCGGACTACGGTCGGCACCCAGGGTATTCACCAAGTGCCTTACACCAGTGGCGGCGCAGCTGCACCGAGAGGGGATCGGGATCCACGTCTACCCCTACCTGGACGACTGGCTCATCCGAGCCAAGACGAGGGAGCTCGCCGTGAAGCACACGGCAAGGACCGTCCAACTTCTCACGGACCTGGGATTCTCCGTGAACTACGCCAAGTCCCACCTGGTACCCGCGCAAGACGCACTGTTTCTGGGAGCGAAGCTCGACACAGTGTCCCTTCTGGCCTCCCCGTTGGAGGAAAGGACCAGGGCCATCCTGGGCAAGGTACAGCGGATGTTGGTTGCCGACACGGCCAAGGTGAGGTCCATCAAGTCCCTCCTCGGAATGATGTCTTCTTGCATCTACCTCATTCCCCTGTGCAGGCTCCGGATGCGCCCGTTGCAGGAATTCCTGGACGCGCGCTGGATCGAAACGACAGGCAGCTTCGAGGAGAGGATCACACTCGATGAGAGTTTCCGACGAGCGATCCGGTGGTGGGGCACCCGCGCGCATCTGACGGCGGGCATGGACTTCCAGACCCCAGGCCACCAGGAGACAGTGAACACGGATGCCTCCCTGGAAGGGTGGGGAGCGCACACCGAAAGTCTGCACGCGAGAGGCCTTTGGCTCCCGACGGAGAAGTCCCTCCATATCAACGTCCTGGAGCTCCGTGCAGTGTTTTGGGCCCTCAGGTCTTTCCTTCCGTCCCTCAAGGGCAAGGTGGTGAGGATCTTCACCGACAACACCACCACCATGTTTTACATCAGGAAACAGGGCGGAACCAGGTCCCCAGCACTGTCCAAGGAGGCGCAGGACCTGTGGCATTGGGCCGTCGCCCAAAGGATGTTTCTGGTGCCGTTTCATCTGGCAGGGATAAAAAACACCATCGTCGACTCACTCAGCAGGGAGCTGTGCTCGTGCCACGAGTGGGAACTACGGCAGGATCTAGTGGATCGCCTCTTCCGACGGTGGGGCACACCCCAGATCGACCTGTTCGCGACGGCGACGAACTCCAAGTGCCGGAGGTTCGCCAGCAGGTTTCCCCAGCCGAGGAGCATGGGCGATGCTTTCTTGTTCCCCTGGGAGGGCCTGTTCCTATACGCGTTCCCTCCATTGCCACTGCTGATCCGGCTCATCAACCAGCTCAAGAGGTCACGGTGCAGGATGATCCTCGTCGCACCTGCGTGGCCGAGGCAGGTATGGATCCCGGACCTTCTGGACTTGTCAGCGTCCCCGTCAATCAAGCTGCCAGTGGACGCGGATCTGCTCTCCAGGGAAGGAGGCGCCATCCTCCACCACGACCCGAAGTCGCTGAACTTGCAGGCCTGGCTCCTGCAGCGCTAGAGTTTGGAGGATACGACATACCGGCCGACTGCAGAGAGGTTCTTGCAAAGGCCATGGCGTCCTCGACTCTTAAATGCTACGGACACAAATGGAAGAGGTTCTCTGTCTGGTGCCACGCACAGAAGATTAACCCTCTAAGGATTACGGCTCCCCAAGTACTGCCGTACCTGTTGACGCTGGCCAAAGCTGGACTGGCACACGCGTCCATCAAGATTCATCTTGCTGCGATCTCCCGATACACCAGAACCATGGGGCGGACGTCCTTGTAGTCTCATCGTCTGGTGAAAGAGTTCATGAAGGGACTGTTGAGATCGTTCCCGCCGGTGAAGGCTCCGGCCCCGGCGTGGGAGCTCAACGTGGTGCTGACCAAGCTCATGGGACCTCCGTTCGAGCCTCTGCACTCGGCCCCGTTGAAGTTCCTGTCGTGGAAAACAGCGTTTCTTGTGGCCATCACCTCCGCACGACGGGTGGGAGAGATCCAGGCCCTTTCCTGCAAGGCCCCGTACTTGACTTTTCACGACACGAGGGTGGTGCTCAGGACGCACCCCTCCTTCATGCCCAAGGTGCCGTCGGACTTCCACCTCAACGAACCCTTGGTGTTGCCTGTGTTTTTCCCGTCGCCTTCGTCGCCGGCTGAGAGGACTTTGCACTCGCTGGATGTGGCTAGAGCGCTGAAGTTCTACGTGGACCGCACGAAGTGTTTTCGGAAGACGTCACAACTCTTTGTGAACTTTGGACCTGTCAATCAGGGGAAGGCTCTCTCGAAGGCTTCCATTTCCAGATGGCTCTCCGGCTGTATCATGTACTGTCATCGGTTGGCAAACCGACCGCTGCCTGGCCGGCCGAGAACCCATTCCACCAGAGCGATCGCAGCTACCATGGCGTTCCTATCTGGTGTGCCCCTGCTGGACATATGCAGGGCTGCTACGTGGAGGTCGACGCACACCTTCACGAAATTCTACTGCGTCGATCGGGATTCCTGGGAGGAGTCCAGGATCGGCCAAGCAGTGCTGCGCAACCTGTTCGCCTGAGGTGAGCCTGGTGAGGAGGTAAGATTGCTTAATGTTGAGTTTGATGTAATGCTTAATGTTGAGCCTTTGCCACCTCCCGTTGTTGTGCATGTGTGTACTGCTATGTATTCTTTATTCATGAGCATGTGAATCCATGCCAGACCCCATGCTGGAGAAGGAACAAGTTACTTACCTGTAACTGTTGTTCTCCAGCATGGGTCTGGCATGGATTTACATGCGAACCCTCCCGCCTACCCCTCTGCGGCTCTTCACTTGGTCATACTGCCACTTCACGTGCTTCCAAATCTGAAGATGGCTGCCAGAGGCAGGGCTTAGGTAGAGGGCAGTCATTGGCTGCGGTCAGTATGACGCAGAGATCAGTGATTGGTTACTACTACGAAAGACAGGTCAGAAACTAAACTGATACTGATTTTTCTTTACCGAGGATTCCCAGCCTGACGACGGGGAATATTCATGAGCATGTGAATCCATGCCAGACCCATGCTGGAGAACAACAGTTACAGGTAAGTAACTTGTTCCTTAAAGGCCAGTGCGGGAAGCAAGTAAGGAATGTGAAGGAGAGAGCAGTCGTGTGGAAGCGAGACCACGAGAAAGCCAGAGAATCTGGAGAGGGATGCAGAGCAAGCACAAGAAAGCTCTGCAGAGGAAAGCTGATGCTTCCCTCTGAACTGGAGAAGCAGCTGGAGAGGCCGGGTGAGAGCCAGAGGAGCACCGCTGAACAAACCGCAGCAGAGAAGGAGCTGGCTGTGTCACGGATGCAGTGAGGTGCATAGGCAATACCGGCGGGCGAGAGAGAAGTTGTCCACAAAGTTGCAGGAGGGCCGGCAGGACATAGAATGCTTCCCGGAGACACAAGTGCTGCACCACACTTTGGACATGCCAAGCAACACCAGTGAGTCTGCCCAGGAGCGCTGGGATCCTCGGAAGGAACTGACACAGGTTTAAAGGGGATATTTGATATATATGAAAAGCGGATAAAAATAAAGAGACAGTAAATACGTGAAATACCACATTTAAGTCAATTTGAGTAATCTGCAGAATAAGTACAACAATGAAGCAATCAACTGTGAAAGTATGAATAACAGTGAAGTGTATTGGCAATAAGCTGACATGATAGCAAAGCTAAGAAGCAAAGTCAAGTTAGAAAGCAAATGTGAATAAATGCGCCTAGACCTAATACGCCTATCTTAAGACAGTTTTTCTGAAGTCCAACTAAGGGCTTAGTAAAACCATTCAACTGAGACAGTACAAGACTCCACTCTTAGTATAAGCCTCTACCACCTGAGTTCCTGCTAGCGTAGACAGAGCAGCCTGCTTATCTTAAGAGGGAGGGAGAGAGAGGGCTGTAGAATCAGTACAACGAAATTGTATTATACATATGGTTCAGAGAAACACTGACACTGTGTTGTAAAAATAAAGGGTTTATTTTTATATACAAGCAGACCAAGAGATTCTTGGGTAAGTAAACACTATCATAAAGCATATGAACATTATAAAAAACACAACACTATGCTTTAAATACACAGATCAAAGCACAGACCTTAGAAAACCTAACAGTATTTCTAGGGGGCGGGGGGTAAGACCATTGTATAAACAGTCAATATAGGGCACACCTATTCTTGGGGAGTAAAACCATACATTACTTTCAGATTACTTTACAGTAATACAAGGGTAGTAGACCCTGTCAGTTATGCAGTGAAGCTCAACAAGGAAATCAGATAGCCAACAAACTTGCAAATATTATTTTCTGAATAGTGGAACACAGATTCAATGAACAGTATATACATCTACTACTTTTGTGATAACCCATAGTTAAACTAGGTAAGACCTTTTGGGTGTAATATATAATTACAGTTGCTTTTCATCTCAGTGGAACACAGTCTAAGATAAGCAAGAACTATTTTTACTAATTATGGATGCTTAAGGCAACCTAAGGTCAGCTACACCTAAAGGAGCACTTTTCAGGTATGACACACGGCTATTCCAAGCAGGTAAAACCTAATGTTGTAATATTCTATTGCAGTTGCTTTTTTTTTTTTTGTAAACTTTATTTTCTATTTTCTTCTCGAGCATAGGTTACAAGCATGCTTAAGAAAACCAGTGTAGTATCCCAAGCCTTCATCTTATAGTCAGTGTTCATTTCTTTCATACATATGTTCTTGAGTATAACAATTAAACAATGAATTCCCCCCCCTTACTTTTCCATTATTCCCTTTTTAAACCGATTTATTTTCCCTTCGGCAATACCGTATTTCAAACCTAGTAATTGCAACATAACATTTCTTACAACATAGTCCTTTTCCCTCTTGTTGCTATATCGTGTATTGTCCTGTATCTCCGGGGTTTTCCTTTTTGTTTCCTTTTTGCCTCCCTAGGTCTTCCCTCTCCCAAACCCCTACCCCCCATGGCTATCTCTACTGAGTTCTTAAGTCTTTTGTTACCTCCTGGTTTTTTTGTCCTGCTATCTCTCTCTCCCTGTTCTGGGTTGTTAGGTGATCGATATATTTCTGAGGGTCCGTGGTTTATAGAAATGGGCTTCCCTGTCTCCGACAAAGTCTCTAAAAGGGGACCATATGGACAAGTATTTCTGTTATGTCCCTGTTCTTATGGCAGTTACCTTCACCATTGCCATTACTCCCCATATTGTCACTCACCCTCATGGGGTCGTCGGGCCCTCTAGCGTTTTCCACCGTTGTGCCAATGTCATTCGTGCTGCTGATAGTAGGTGTGTTATTAGAGTGGCCATGTGTCCCGATGCCGCCTATAAACCCTCTGCCTCCGCTCCCAACAGGATCACCTTAGGTGAGAGCGGTAAGTCTCTGCCAGTAATGTCTTTGATGTGTCCCAGTATCTCCTTCCAATAGTAAATTGCCTTGGGGCATGACCACCACATGTGGAATAGATCTCCTCTCCCTCCACATTGTCTCCAACAGTTTGGGGGATACTCTGGGTTTATCTTGTGTGATCTATGGGGGGACATGTACCATCTGTAGCATAATTTATATGCAGCTTCTTTAATTGCTGTACATTTGGAGGATCTATGGGCTCTTGTCCATATCTGGTCCCACTCTCTTTCCGTTATCGACTCTCCTACATCTTTTCCCCAATTCTCTTTATATCTTAGTTTGTCCGTTGGTTGTGCCCCATTGAGCAGTCTGTAGATTCTTGATATCCCCCTCCTTGGTTCCCCCTCTTGCATTGTTAGTTCCAAGCCTGTTGGGGCTCTTGTTCCCGCCCTTTTCACTGACGGGTGTCGTACTTGCATGTATCTGAACCTTTAGTTTTCCCCCAGATCGAATTTCTTTTTGCATTCTAAGAAAGGGATTGGGTTACCATTTTGGTACATGTCCTGCAGTGTCAGGGTGTCTGCGCCTTTCCATCCCTCCCAAAATGTCTTCTTCAAGCCTGGGGTGAAGTCGATGTTATGTGCTATTGGGGATAATGGGCCCAACCCTCGTTTGATCTTTTTCATTTGCATGGCTCTGTCCCAGTTACTCAGGGCTGTTTTAGTGGCTCCTAGTAATTTTCCTTCTGCTTCGCGGGCATTGGGGTTCAGTGCTAGGAGCGCTGTTATCAGGATCTGCGTGGATGCATGTTCTATGTCTCTCCATCCTTTGGTGTCGGCTGGTTTAGCCCACTGGAGTATGGGGGCCAAGTGTGCTGCCATGATGTATCTGCCCAGATCTGGGAACCCCAGGCCTCCCAGGAGTGGGGGACTGGTCAGTATGTGTCTCTGTATTCTGGGTCTCTTTTTCGCCCATATGAAGCTATGTACTGCGTTTTGAAGTTCTCTGATTAACTGTGGCGGGATCTCAGTGGGTATTGAACTAGTCACGTATAGTAGGCGGGGGAGAAGGGTCATCTTTACCGCTGCTATTCTGGCAAACCACGATAGTTCCTGGTTATCCCATCTCAGCAGGTCCGCTTTTCGTTGTTTCCAAAGAGGGGGGATGTTTAATCTGTGTAAATCCTTGACTTTCCTTGCCAGGTGAACTCCCAAGTATTCTAGAGTGTGTTCCTCCCATTTCAAAGGGAATCTCTGCTTCATGCTGTTTATTGTTTTTGTGTCCTCCGTTATGTTTAGTGCTTTTGCTTTATTGTAGTTGATTGTAAACCCGGATATGGTGGCAAATTCTTCCAGTGTCGCTACGGTTCTCGGTAATGTATTCGTAGTGTCTCCCACATAGAGCATCACATCGTCAGCATATAATGCTCTTTTCTGCGGGGTCTCCTTGATTTGCACTCCTTTTATATCAGTGTCTTCTCTGTACCGCGCTGCTAGTGGTTCAATAGCCATTGCAAATATTAGTGGAGATGGGGGGCAGCCCTGGCGCGTACCTCTCCGTATTTCCACTTGTTTTGAGTCACGGGCGTTTATCCGGAATTATGTAGATGGGCGTTGAAAGTTTGCCAGGATCATCTTGCTGAATTGTGTCCCGCACCCGAATTTCTCCAGGACCATCCGCAGGTATTCCCAGTCCAAGCTGTCGAAAGCGCGTGTAGCGTCTAGGGCCGCTATCGCGGATTTCTGATTTGTGCATCTCCCCCATTTGATTACATCTATGGCTCTTCTGACGTTATCTTGGGTGTGTCTTCCCCCGGAAAAACCTGCTTGATCCTCATAAATGATGTCTGGGAGGACCTGCAATAGCCTATTCGCTAATATCTTTGCGTATAGTTTTGCGTTTGTGTTTAGGAGTGCTATCGGGCGGTAACTTGAGCATTCGGTGGGATCCTTGTTTGGTTTCAGCGCCAGGATTGTTGAGGATCTTGCCATATCTGGGAACGGACCAGTGTCTCTGATTGTGTTGAAGAGTCGGGTGAGGGGGCCTAGTAGTTGTGTTCGAAATATTTTGTAGTACGCATTTCCGAAGCCGTCTGGGCCCGGGGTCTTGTTCCTTGGCAATGAAGAGATAGCTTCATTGATTTCTTGGGCTGTGAATTGTCTCCCCAGGATTTTTGTGGCCTTGTCCGAGATTTGGGGTAGATAAGTAGCCAATAGATAGGATTTTTGGTCCATCGCATTTAGGTTTGCTCCCTGTAGGAGTTCTTCATGTAATCGGACCATTATCTCCAGTGTTTCTTCCTCTTTTTTGATCACATCCCCTTTTTCATTTCTTAGGGCAACTATATAATTCCGGAATTTCTGTTTGTTTAATTTGGCCGCTAAGAATTTATTTGACTTTCCTCCGTGGACATAGTATGATTGCTTAGTGTTAAGCAACATCTGCGGTACCTTATCAGCAGTGTGACCTTCCAGTTGAGCACAGACTTTCTTTAGCTCTCGCCACGATTTCTGCGTTTGTAACGCAATTTCCTTATTGAACAATTACCAGATAACAACAAATATATTATATTAAACAGAGGATTTTTGCTGCAACTTCTCAAATGTGTTCCTTCCCTCAGGAAAGTTGAAACCAAGGATTTAGCGAGGGTAGAACCATTCCATCAAGGGAAACTAGCGAGTGCTTACCTTCATGTCCATACTAATTGGGCAAAAATCAGACTAGCAGAGGCAGCCGAACATCTTTTGAAGCTGGGATTCGATTTGTTCGAACTAGAAGAAGGTGTGCCTTCTTCTATGCGGCGCAAATCATCCGTACAGCTGGGATCAAATACACCCCCGCATCTTGAAAATGCGAGTATTAAACCGAAGTTGTCTAAAAGAGATCTGGAGGACAGAGGCTCGGAGCGACAGGTTCGCTCTTTTGGAAAAATCAACGCAGATCAAATAGCAGAAATTCAGCAGACAAACCGCTACGATTTTGGGAGTCAACAACCCTGGGGAGAAGCCACAAGAGAGGAAGTGGTTTACAAAGACCCGTTGGGAATAGGAAGACGCCCTTGCGGCCCTACGGCCACAATCCAACGGACAATAACCCAATCTTTGGGTAAGGAAGGCTCCGATATGAAGGACACTTCAAAACAAGCCCCACTGTTGCAATCTTGGGCATGGCTACCAAAGGCTCTCACACAATATAAGATTCAATAGCAATCCGCCAGCCACATCCTCACACCCCTTTCCATACAACAGACACGGGGAAAAGAAGTTCTCTCCCTGGGGTCATGGAATACGCGCGGTTTTCAACATCTGACGAACGAAGGGGATGCAAACTTGGGATGTTTGGACATAATCTGCTTACAAGAGACCTGGACGACGGAACGTCCATCCATCAATGGCTACGACTTGGCCCATGCGCCAGCAATCAAAGGTTCCCTTGGGCGCCCTTCTTCAGGCCTCGTTACGGCAATCCGGTGTGGCTCAGGACTACAACATCTAAAAATCTTACATTCATCCACTTACTTGCTGGCCACAGAAGTCAGCTGGATGACTAGCAAGAAGGACGGGGGCAACTTCAAAACACAGCCCTTAATTATTATAAACATCTACTGGAATCCCGCAGCCTTGAGCGATGTCTCTTTTATTGCCCTGTCTAGAGAGACCATTAATGAAGTCCTGGTGAACAATCCGGAAGCACTGTTGGTCATCTGTGGAGACTTAAATGCTACTTGGGTGCCGCTCGAAGTAGTAGAGCATCCCCCTCTCTTTTCATCCCTCAGAAATAAACGAGGGGACAAATGGTTATCTTTGATGTCAGCGTGTGACCTGCTGAGTGCAGGTGATCTTTTCTCTAGACAAGGGAGACCCTTCACTTGGGAAAGAGGAAATTCGCACGCAGACATTGACCATATCTTCATTAGCAGACATTTGTCTACTCTTACAAAATCATTTGAAGTACTAAAAACCAAGGAGAGTGATCACAACTTGTTGGTGTTAAAGTGGAAGACAAACTCAACTCACAGTTTGGTTATGCCCGCTCCTGTCGAGGCGAACAGCCAACAAACACGTCTAAAACTGCCAGCAGCCGCTATTTCTGCAATAAAGTTTCAGTATGAGAACACAGGCAAAGAACAAAAGGAACAGGAGTTTCTGCGATTACCAGATTACCAACCACTTCTGTTACCTTATAGGTCACACTTCAAGGGTCAGGGACTACAAAACAAAGTCATCTCACACGAGTACAGTAAAGAACTGGTTTTGAAAAGGCGCCAATTAAGACAAGCAAAAAGAAGGGTGAAAGCATTCCCTACGCCAGAAAATCAGGCGATCTTTACGCAAGTGCAGAAAACCTATAGAACGTGGATTAAACAACAACGGTGTAATCTTTACCAAAAAGACGCGGAAGCCATGCTAAAACTGGTTAGTGGTCATCATCCAAGAGAATTTTGGGCTTTAATTAGATCTACGATCTCGCCTTTCGGCGAACCACTAACAAACCCAATTGGTGAAACTGTTTGGATAAAATTCTACTCAAACCTTTTTCAGGCACCCATTTACTCGGGGCCTTCACTGCAAAATACAAACTTGGAACTGTGGGTTGATCTGAGCAATGAAGAAGAGATCATCAAAATACTTCGTAGGCTTAAACCGTCCAGAGCCCCCGGTCCGGACGGTGTTACAAACCTGGACCTAAAACAATTTCCAACAGAATGGTCTGCATTGATTAGTGACATCTTCAGACGATGTAAAAAGGCCAGACAAATCCCGCTCTCATGGACAACTTCAATAGTCGTCCCTATCTTTAAAAAGGGGCTAAAAGACGATCCCAAGAACTATCGTCCTATAGCTCTCTTGGACACGATTGGGAAGGTGTTTGGTTCCTTACTACTTCAGCAATTTCATCGATGGTTCGATAATACAGATCGCTCAGACCCATTTCAAACGGGTTTTACCAAGAAAAATGGTACATCCACAAATATTATGTTTCTCAGTGCGCTAAAAAGTAAGGTGCTAGCAGGAGCTCCAATAGTGTTCCTGGCCTTTATCGACTTGGCGCAAGCCTTTGATCAAGTCAATCGAGCAAACTTGTGGAGGAAACTGTCGCAGTGGAATTGTCCAGCAGAAATACTCCAAGCAATTCAGGCATTACACAAGAACACCAAGCTTCGCGTTAGGTTAAATCAAGCAGGCTTGTTATCATCAGAAATTCTGGTTGGCAGAGGAGTAAAGCAGGGATGTCCACTTGCTCCCGCACTTTTCATCGCTTACCTTAGTGACTTCAAAGACTCAGAGAAATTAATTCGCTCCTTTCCACCGTTATTGGGAGACCGCAAAACTACAAGGTTACTTTATGCAGACGATTTAATCCTAATGGATTTGACTCCAATCGGTCTGCAGCGTCAGCTTAATAACCTTGCTGCTTATGTTTGCGAGAACAACTTAACCATCAACGTTGCAAAGACCAAAATCTTGACGATGGAAAAATTCAAACGGAGACAAGAAAAATTGTCCTGGTATTTGGAAGGCAAGGTTCTTGAGAAAGTGTCAACTATAAAATACTTAGGAGTCACCTTGGACAGTTCTAGATCAAATGTAGCATTCCAGACGTGTCTGATAGATAAGGCAAAGAAACTGGCAGCACAGGCGCGAGCATTAGACAGAAAGTACGGGCGTTTTTCTTTGCTTCCAGCGATCAAATTCTATCGCACAAAGGTAGTTCCATCAATCACCTATGCAGCGGACGCTCTCCCTCATGTGCCTTTCCATTTATGGCTGAAATTAGAGGGGTACTTTTGGCGCACGGTTCTGGGGTTGCCAAAATCCACATCGGCACCCCTAATCAGAAGGGAATTAGGTTTACTTTCACTGCAAGGATCTGTGGAGATTAAATCTATGATGCTCTACAGGAAAATGCTGTTACCCGATTGCCCTCGCGTGTTAGCGATGATCCATGCTGAGGTCAAAAGGACGCGATGCTTGGAGCTAAAATCTTAGGAAACAGCAAGAAAAGCAAAACTATTGGAACTCCATTTCTCGG
This sequence comes from Ambystoma mexicanum, assembly GCF_040938575.1. Taxonomy (NCBI): domain Eukaryota; kingdom Metazoa; phylum Chordata; class Amphibia; order Caudata; family Ambystomatidae; genus Ambystoma; species Ambystoma mexicanum. The sequence continues at coordinate 91,448,303 of NC_090934.1, forward strand.
AACAAGAGCTGGTGCGAAATCCTTCAAAAATAAAAAATAAAATGGCAGAGTGTGATTGGATAAAGACACTGGACTTTGCGGAAAAAGCGAAATCAGTTCAACATCTCCCGCCCTAGAACAGCAAATTAAACACGGTCCCCAACTATCTGAGCAGGTTCCCAAACAAAGCTGCCAGAAACCTGTTTTTGAGAGTACGTTTAAATCTACTGCAGACAAATGAGATTCTGAAACGTAGAGGACTGAGTGACTCAGATACATGTCGTTTTTGTAAAGACAGCTCAAAAGTCGAAACTATTCGGCATTTGCTTCTCAACTGTCCAGGTACCCAAGATATTGGTGAAAAGTATCTGCAACAACATCTTCAGGCATCCTACATCAGGGAGGAAGAATTCTGGTGGGGTCGCTTAACGAGCGGAGAACGAAATACCTGGACAATCGCGACCACTCAAACCTTAAAGTCCATTTTGTCTTTATGAATTTCCTTTTGTTAAGAGTCTTCTACTTTGACTGTAAATGTTTCTTCATCTCTATTTTTCTACTGATTTCTTCAACTATGTTTTGTAAAAATCATTAATTTGATTAAATCAACGAAATAAATAATAATAATAAATAATTTCTGCGTTTGTCGGGACTTCTAGTTTTTCTCTGCGTCTTTTAGAGCGAGTTCCATCTTCCGGGTTAGTATAGCTCGTTCCCTACAGTATATTGCTGCATGGGCCAGGAATTCTCCCCTGATTGCGGCCTTCCCCGCATCACAGACTGTTTTCCAGTCAACCTCGCCGTTGTCGTTCTCTTTGAAATAAGCGTTTATAGTTTCTTCCATGTGTGCTCTAAGCGCCAAGTCGCGCATGATCAGGTCGTTGAGTCTCCACGGAGGGCGTTGTTTGCTTTTTTCTCCGTCTATTTCCATGCTAACTAGTACTGGGGCATGGTCTGTAATGTATTGTGTCACGATTTCCACCATTGTCAGTTGCTGAGACCAGGATCATGTCTATCCTGGAGTACCCTCTGTGTACTGCGGAATAGTGAGTGTATTCTCTCGTGTCTCCTTGGAACAAGCGCCAGGTCTCAATTACTTCTAGCTCTCTGAGGAACCTTCCCAACGCCTATCTGTTTCTCTGGTCGTCTGACGTAGGGGGCAGGGTTTTGTCGAGGATAGGGTCCATTATGCAGTTGAAGTCCCACCCCCCCTATGATTATCTGGCCTTCGCACCAGCTCCCTATTTTCAGCAGGAGATCTATGATGTATTGATCTTGTCTGTCGTTAGGAGCGTATATCGCCAGGATTGTGTAGGTCTTCCCCTTGATGGTTCCCTTGATTCCCAGGTATCTCCCTTCAGTATCGCTAATCTTTTGTTGTTTTCGCAAGTTCAGTTCTTTAGCCAGCAGTATTGCGACCCCTTTTGATTTCGAGCCGCTGGAGGCGAAGTATTGTTGTGGGAATGCCTTGTTGCGCATCCTTTTTTCATCTGCTTTCAAGAGGTGGGTTTCTTACAGGATTGCTACCTTTGCAGGTATCTTCTCAAGCCTGTTGAGAATCGCTCTTCGTTTCCTGGGGGAGTTCTGCCCTTGTACATTTAGTGAGACGATCAGTGTATCTGCCATTATTGTATGGGATTTTTTTGTTGCTTCTGTCTTTTAGTGTGTCTTGTTTTGGGCTAGTTTGAAGTGGCCCACCTGCTGTGGTCAGGTGTTTCCTCGGTTTCTCTTCCAGTCACTTCTTTATTTAGTGTCATCTTCAGGGTGTCTCGCTCGTGATATTTGAAGGGGCCTGCCAGTTTCTGTTCTCTGTTAGTCCAGACCAGGGCTGCAATGGCCGAGTGAACTGTGTTCTCCCACGTATTGCGGGAGGAGCGGGGGGCCGCACAACCGCAGCCCCCCGAGCCGGCACCCGGACACAACCAGATATAGTCTGCACAAATAGTGTGTTAGAGACAATCAGGCTTCAGGTTCTGACAGTATGTAATTGGTCGAGGGTCGTGTGGAAAGGTATTATTCAGTGTGGAGGCTTAGGTGGGCGGTAGCCCAGGGCAATCTCTCAGTGCCTGGACCTCTCCGCGTTTCAGAACGACCTCAATGCGCAGATCGGCTCCTTTCCTGTTTGCCCTCTGCCCTGTAGTAAAGGGTGCGATACACCCGGTGGTCCGGGTCTGCACCAAACCACCTCGCTGACGTCTGGTGCTGAGAAGGCAAGCCCCTGTGCCACGGTTTTCTGGGGTGTGTGTACTGCAGGGTTCCGCTAGCCAAAGAAGTGGGTCCCAGTTGGTAGGGGGAGTGAAGGGGGAAATGAAGAGCGCTTCACAACTGCTCTGCCGTTACACCAGGTCTGACTGGCACACCCTGTACCAGGCGGGTGGGTCACACTGCAGACGCTCGGCTGTCAGCTGAGGTAGTAGAGTTTATGCTGGGCTTCACTGTCTGTGGATGGGGCCTGCACACCTTAGGTTGTTGAAGTGGCCATTTAGCACTAGAAGCCGGGCGTTGGCACCCTTAGGGAGCTTTTTTGACCATGTGGGCCGCAAGCCCTCAGTACTCGGTGATGTGGGAAGGTATTCCAGAATCCCGCAGGCGAATGCGTGTTTCTTTACCGGCTGGGGGACTTGCCTCGTGGAGTGCCCTAAGTGAGTTAGTCGCTCAGCCCACTAGTCTGAACGTGCAAGCGGGATGGAATAGGCAGTGGGGTGCGAGTGCGCCGGCCGTACCTGAATCATGGAGGGTGCCCTGCTGCTTGGAGGCTGCAATGTGCTGAGCAGCTCGCAGCTTCTTGTGATGTGGTTGAGGCTGGTCTGTGTTGCCGGCACTCTCTCTTCATGCTGCACCGCACAGGTGCCTCTTGGGCAGTTATTGTGGGGTCGGCCAGAGTTCCGCTTGCGGGTGGCCAGCGCTGCCTGTCCTGTGGGCGCGCTAGTAGTTGCCGGGGCAGCTCAAAGCCCTGCTGCCTCGTACTGGTCAATGGAGCGCCAGTGTGCCCGGAGTCGGGGCGGGCTCCTTACTCCCTCCGTCCCAGGCTCCACGTCGCTGTGACCCCCTGCTCTGGCCGCGCAGGGAGGTTGGATCTTCTGAGCCACGCAGCTTGGAGCCCCGAACAAGGCCGGTCCGCTCGGCTGGATGTGAAGGGGCACCGCGGACTGGGTCTGTGTCCCGCTAGCCCGGGCTCCCCGTCCCCAGCTCGTCTACCTTCGTTGTGGTGCGTGGGCTCCTGTGCCCAACGTTGTTTATTTACCGGGTGCCTTACTCCCCTGCTCCTGTCAGTGTTTCCACCAGTGTTCTTCAGAAATCAGCACACACTTCACTTGCGTGCTCCACTGACTTCGCAGTACCGTTGCCCCATACCTCTCAGGTGTTGCAATCCGCTTCTTCCTGGCCATCGCACTCGGTCCGAGTTAACGTCGGGCTGTTCAAGAGCTTCTCGCTCTGCCCGCGGTAGTTCCAAGCAACTGTGGGGCCGTTCGTACAGATGCACCCGCGTTCCCTCACTTCTGCTCCACAACTACTTATCCGCTCCAGGTCGAGGGCTCCCTAGTACGCCTCCTTTACTGTGCAGCTCAAAGCAGTGCGCGCACTTCGGTCTGTGCCTCCAGACATGCGGGCCGACAGTTGTTGCGGGGCTCCTAATCTGCGGCTTGTCCGCGTACGGCCAGCTCTGCTTCAGTGTTCCGTTGTGTCGTGGCAGCAGTGAGGCTTTGTGCTACCTGCGCTCTCGATTAGAGCGGCCGCGCCACGGAGTCTGCTCCTCCTCCCATCCGTGGCTATGCCACGTGGAATGCCCTGGTAATGGCTTCGCTTGAGCAAGCACTCCGCTGGCGGGGAGTGGGGGGGCTTTGCTGTGTATGCTGCGTTAACTAAGATGCAGACTCCGATTTTCTTTGGGAGTTGGCCGCCCTGCTGCAGGCCCCTTCCCCCTCACTCCAACATCTCTGGGGCTACTTGCGGGCTGGGCAAGTGCTGGATCCCCGCTGCTGTATAGAGGTCCACACAGAGCAATGTGCTTGGGCGGCCATTTTCACCTGCTCCCCCTGGTGGAATCTACAGTTGCTTTCTAAGATCAGTGGAACACTGATTGAGATGAGCAATAACTCTTTAACTTGTTTTAGGATGTCACACAGCTAACACAAGGTAAGTAAAACGTATACACTTTTTAAAGGGGCTATCAGCAACTCAAAGTTAAGTATAACCTTAGGCAGACTTATTCTGGACAGGCTAACAGCAAGTCAGGAGAAGCAAGACCCAATTGGGGACAATCATACATCTATCCTAACAAGAATAGTAAAGTGAAGCCAACAGCATTACTTTTGGGGAAGAGGCCCAACCAATTCACAGGTGAATAACTTAACCTTATATATACTTTTCAGAATAGTGCAACACACATATTAAAGGTAAGTAAGATTTTTACTAACTGTGCACTCTGAGTTACAGTTACCAACCAACTTTTGCACACTTGTTGTTCTTTTCAAGGCAGAACCCTTTTCTTATCCAGTCCTTCCCATATAAGTTCAATATAAGTTATAGCATAAGTTCAATCAGAGGCAGTAGAGGGACCCTAGTGGTCTGTGCGCCAGCTTTAGGCAGGGTGAGATAGGGCTTCAGTTGTAGGCAAAGTCCAAGTTCTAGAGGAAGACTTTTCAAACAAGTAAGTATTTCACTTTAAAGTTAGTTGAGGGTCCAGGGACTTCAGAGAAGACACCCTAGGAGGATTCTGCAGTGGGCCTGGGTGAACTGGATGAGTGGCCTTTAAATCACAAAACATCCTAAAGCTGTACAGAAATCACATTGTCTTAAGGTAGGTAAAATACCCCAGTCAACACAGTACCTCAGCACAGAAGAAAAGTTGTAGCAGGAAGACTTCAGGATCTGCAGCCAAAAATCTGGTCAATGGATTAATTTGTCAAGAAGACAGGACTTGGGAAGGATTTATGCAGCAGGGATCAGAGGAGAAGATTCCAAGCAAGAGTTTCCTCACGGCTGGATGCAGCTTTGTGGATTTGCGTTTTTTCAGGAGCACAGAAGAAGACAAAATATCGCTGGTCGGATTCACGTTGTTTGCGAGGCCCAGCACTCTGGTAAGGGGACTTTTCGGACCTGGGTCGTGCCTCTGGAGATCCAGCAAGATGCTCACGAAGTATCGGCTGGATTCAGAAGACTGTGCACCGCCAGATGGCTCCAGAGTATTGGTATTGCAGCCCGCAAGGTCACAGCACACGTGGGATGGCTCAAAATGCAGGTCTTCTTGAGTCTAGAGGGTCTGACCAGGCTCTGGGATGGGGTCGTCGTTTTCAGAGTGCCCAGGTCGATTGGAAGGAAGGACTACAGCAGGCTACGGTTACACAGCAGGCTTTCCGGTCGCTGGAAATCGTCTTAGCCGACTTTCCTTCATCATCCTCTTCGGTTTTGGTTTCAGTGGTCGACTACCTCTTCAGTTTCCAGGATCAGACTTTTATGCAGGAACCCAGCCAATCAAACAGCCTTGCAAAATTCAAACTTGTGGTGGTTGGCAGTCCTTTCAGGACAGCCACCCTTCCAGTTTGAACTGGATTCTCGCAGTCAGGCTGGAAGACAAAGGGCTGCAGAGTTTTGGACTCGTCCCTTGCTTCCTGCCACAGACACTCTGGAGCCTGGGTGGGGAATCCACAGGTTTCCCACCAAAGATGAAGTTAACGCAAAGAATTTTCCTGCCCTGGATGTCTGGAGAAGGAACAAGAAAGAACAAGGAATGCAGAAATGGCGAAAAAAGAAGACCGGGCCGTATTGGTAAAAAGGAACCCCCATGGTGCCTTTTCTGGGTCTGTGCAAATAGCCCACGGTAAAGGTGCACCGAGTTAATAAAAAGGTTCACTGCCACCAGCCATTGAAGGTAAGTTTGTCCTTGTAACATAATTGTTACAATTAAAATGAGAAAGGGGATACTCAGTATCTCCCCAACACTCCACATAAGGTGGGGGGTGCTGGTCTCACCTAATAAAATGTAAAAGGTATCCAAAGATGCTTTCTACCCTTGGAAACTGTAGTTCTCACAAGTTGATCCAGAGAAAGTTAAAAGGGAGCCCGTAGGGCAACCCAGCAACAATAGGCACTTACTGTCAAAATGTTGTGAAAGAGGATAACTTTTAAAAGACAATAGGGTGCGTCTTAAGAATGACACCCATAAAAAGAGTAAAAGACTCTGTGAGTGAGGAAAAGGTTTCCCACTCACTGAGGTAAAGGGAAAAATAATCTACCAGTCCAGCAAAATGTTCTGGGGTTGCCACAGTTCAGGAAGATCGATCATTGAGCGCCCTTTTCCAAACAAGACACAGACAGACATTTGCTTCGGACTTACTGGCACAGACTATCATTAGTTTTATATAGTTTGGGAAATCCCACCTTAGCATAGGGCAAGTTAGGCCTTTTTCCAAACCTCCTTTTTTAGTTAATAAGTTTATACTCAAAATCTTATTCAGTTGTCTACATCTACCTCATGATGCCTTCAGTGTATATATGTTTTATAAGGATTTGTGTCACAAAACCTACTTGTGATTTGTATATGCTTCGTGTGTAAACTAAAGGCCAGATAAAAGTCAGGACAGGCTAAAAAAAAAGTTAAAAGAATGGGGTTCCATAGAAAACTATGCAGGGGAAGTTGCAAAAAGAAAATCTTTCCTAACCAGGGCTCACCATTTCCCCCACAATAAATGAGCAATGGAAAATTGCAACGCCTTGATCTGCGCCACCACAGAGGCCTTTGCAGCAAAATCAGCCTTACGCTTGTCCTTGGAGTTGAGGATAGACGAGGTCAAAATTGATGTACAGCTCCTCTGGCAGGATGTCAGACAGCTAGCTGAAAGGGTCATCTGCAGAAGTTCTCCTGAAAGGGACATCGGACTCTACCAAGGACCTAGAAAAGAGGGTCAACGAGCTCGAGAGACGAAACGCCACACTGGAAATGCGTGCAGATGAAGCCAAGGCCATGTCACACAGAAACAATGTGAGGGGGTGGAGGGGCTTGGTATACCGGAGGGGACTGAGGGGCCAGACCACACTTCGTATATTGAAAACATATTGATCCAGGCAAATGGATCAGGCAAGCTCTCACAAGGGTTTGCTATTGAAAGGGCCCACCGATCCCTCCAAAAAAGACCTCCACCTGGATCACATCCTCGACCAATGATTGCCAGGATCCTCAACTTCTGAGACAGAGAAGTCATCCTACAACACACTACAGAAGGGGGCGAGATAATGCGAGGTAGCTCGAAGATTACAATCTACCCAAACTATACGCCAACAGTTTAAAGGGCCAGAAACTCATTTATCCCCATAAAGGCAAGGCTAAGCAGATGAGCAGATGAGACAGGCATTGAAATTGTTGATCTGGGGCACCTGTAATGTTAATGCTTGCGCTGTTACCCTGGCGTACTCTGCATCAAGCTAGCAAAGGGCTAATAAAGACAGGGTAGCTCCACTGCTCCCTGAGAACAGATGCTCAGGCCACAGGCGTGCCCACCGATACACAGTGCAATGTCAACTGCCATATGAACAATGTCATGGAACGTGCAAGGCCTAGGTTCCTACCTCTGCAGAAACAGGGTGAAATCCTATATAAAATGCAAAATGATATCTGTAATACTACACCAGGAAACGCACCTGCTCCCCCAGGGACAGGAAGCACTACTGACCCGCTAGGGTGCGACAGGAAATGGGGCAACCTACTCCAAGTTTGCCAGAGGAGTGCTCACCTGGATTGATGGCACACTACCCTTCCAATTACTGGAAATAGAAAGAGATAAGGAGGGGAGGTACCGAATTGTCAGAGGGTATCTTGAACATGAGGAGATCTTCATAGTCAACTCATACTTCCCGAATCACAAGATCCCGGCACATTCGCACACTTTAAGTAAACTGGTAACAGCAAGAAGTGATGGCCTTGTCCTGTGGGGTTGAGAATTTAATTGTGTACAGAACCCTGCACTAGATAGATCATCCCCTCCGAGTAACAGCCCCTCCCCAGCCTCTACCACACTGAACACGATGCCAACAGACCTCGACCTAGTTAATGTCTGGAGGGAAATACACCCAAACAGCAGGGGTTACTCCTACTACTCCCCCACCCCCTCACAAACTGCACACACAAATGGATTATTTCTTTGTGGGATCAGTACATCTTGCAGAGATCACTAGTGCAGAATATATGGGCCGCACAATATTGGACCACTCCCCTTTGGTGATTGAATAGTGCCTTGTGTACCCTAGACCACCTATTCCGACGTGGTGCCTACCTACCGGGGCGCTAACCGATGTAGCTTTCAAGAGGTCACTATCAGACTTCCTTCCTACTCATACTCAACTTCCTCAAGAACAATGTGGGGAGCGTAAGCAGTTGGGGCCCCATTTGGGAAACCATGAAGGTAGTGACTAGAGGTGATGACATAGCTAGGGTTGGGGGTCATCCGCCGGGCACTAAGCAATACCCTGTAGTCCACAGAAGAGGAAATCGGAATACTGGAGACCCAACATCCAGGCCAGCTGCACACAGAAGAGAAACTGTCGTAGGCACGATCTAGGTGCCGCGATGCCTGGCAGAGACTGTCTAAATTGTACTACAGTGCCCAGATAGCTCGAGCGCACACAGATGGGGATAAGCCTGGGAGATTACTGGCATGCCTTTTCAAACAGGAACACCACAGACCACGTTGCTCTACAATGAATGTGGGGCCCCATGGAGATCCCAACTGGTGATTAACGAGACCTTTACTTCCTTCTATACACAATTGTATAGGCACGATAATCCAGTTCCCCAAGAGGACCTGGACGAGGTTTTCTCCCAGATTCGCCTCTCGGACAGTCAACGTGGCTCCCTGGACTTGCCTGTTACTATTGAGGAATTGGGCGAAGCTATTGCTTCCTTACCTACTGGAAAAACCATGGGCACAGATGGGCTCCCCTCAGAATTTTCTAAGGCTTATGCTGCTACTCTGACCCCAGCACTTCAGGTATACTCCCAACAGGCATGAGGGAGACTCTAGTGATACCCATTCCCAAACCTGGGAAACCAGCAGACCGGTGTGACTCATACCGACCTCTGTCAATGCTGATCTGTGACATAAGGTTACTTAAAACAGTACTAGCTAGACGCCACCGTAAAGTTATCACAACATTGGTGCACACAGACCAGTCAGTATTTGTACCCGGGCGCAGCACGGACCTGAAACTCTGATGATTCCAACACATCATTGACTAAAAACCCGCAAAGTACAATATGTGGTGCATCCCTAGACGCCACTAAAGCATTTGACTCGGTCTAGGTCTATTGGCAGTGGCTGCTCACATCATTGCAACATTTTGGGCTGGGCCGGGAATTAATCCACTGGGTTAAACGTCTGTACACCTCCCCGGTGGCTAGACTGAAGTCGGGCAAGCCGATATCTGGAATATGGAATATCCAACATGCACACTCTCGCCCATGTTGTACATACTGGCTATGGAACCCAAAGCAGCATACCAATGCCAAGAATATCTGGGAGCGGGCATAATGACAAGCAACACTAAGCACTTAATTTCGCTTTATGCAGATGATGCTTTGCTCTACCTCTGTGAACCACGACACAACCTCCCCATTATTCTGGATGTATTAGATTCGCTGAGCTATCCAGGATCTCATTCAATGAACAGAAATGGGCCTTTTCCCACGGACTGGTCTCCGCAAAGTGGACTTGGCTGCCTTACCTGATCTGGGACTCCATTGGGAGACTAAATCATTCAGATACCTAGGTATTCAGATCGCACACACATCCACAGAAACGCACAATTGCAACACGCTCCGGGTGCTGGGGGGCCTTGAAAAATCCACGTCCTTCTGGCCCAGATTGCCGCTATCGATCATGGGTAAGATTGCCATTATTAATATGATAGTACTCCCAAGATTTCTTTATGGCTTCACAAATGTCCACCACTACATAGGGGCAACCTTTTTTTTGCCGTCTGGACTCGGTAATCAGAGACTTTTCATGGGGCGCTGGCCGCCACAAACTAGCCCTAAGAGTGTTGCAATTACCATATAAAGATGGGATAAAGTTACCTAATCTCAAACTTTATAACCTAGCCGCCCAACTAAGTTTTGTCAAAAAATGGCTGACAAAACCTCCCAGATCAGAATCGAGGCTGCTGCAGCAACTGGTGACCCCAACTCCTATGGCTCCCAACGTGCTGTGCGAACACAATCCTTATGCCGGTAAGACTGTGGTGGCAGATATGGTACAGGGCAATAAAACTACTCAAAATACATAGCCCATTCTCACCTAATGTTCTGATAATAGCAGATGTGTGTGCAAACAAAGCAGACCTGTGAGCTGCCAGGCTCTGGGAAGAGTCGGGCGGAGGAGTGGGGGGTCATGTACAAGGACGGCAATCTAACACAACAGACGGGTCGGTCCAAGGGTCAATTCTTGCAATACATGACTGAGGTGTATAGCAAGATGCACATGGGGGAGGTGGCCTGAGGAACCGGAGGATACGGGAGTTCGGGCCCTAATGTTGTTGCTGGAGGATGGCTGGGGACCTGTGACCAGACTACATAGTCTCCTACTAGAAGTAGTTAGCGTTAGAGACCCCGAATTGAAACTAAAATGGGAGGCGGACTTGGGTTCTGTCATCACTGACCCGGAGTGGGAACTGGCAGTTAACTCCCCTAAACAGGTGTCCGGGAATGCTAGGTTCAAAATGCTCCAAATTAATTTTCTTCACTGTACGTACATGACCCCCAACAGGGTAGCCAAGTTCAACAAAGAGGCTTTGTCCTGGTGCCCCAGATGCCACAAAGTGGGGGCAGATTTTATGCATATGTTCTGGAACTGCATCAAAGTACAGGCCTTTTGGTCCCAAATCGAACAGGCTTGTCGGGCGGCGGGAATTGTGATCTACTCCTGGAACCCACTGGAGTGCCTAGTGGGAGCATACCCAAGACAAAGTAAACATTAACATATCACCAGACTTATGAACTTGGCATGTATACTTGCGAAAAGACAAATTGCTGTGTTATGGAAATCGCCAAACACTGGCTGCACAACTTTAAGTCTGGTGTGAAGCAGAGACATGGGCCTGGGCAAAATCTGTATCGACACAGGATGATAGCCTCGCTATCACCTTAGAAGCCTACAAAATATTGGTAGACACTATGTTCCACCCATCGGACGATAAACCACCATGAAATAAATAATGATACAGCGATATACAGCAAAGATACCCTACACTACTGGCCCAGGAACGCTGTGCTGGGGGCAACCCAAGTGCTTCTACTAGTGAACTACCCCATGCCTGACTAGTAAATGAGTCTGACTTTGTATGGAAAGTTGTTTGTTGTTTAGTTTAACTGTTTCATAGGCCTTCTAACCTACTGTACATACATGCAGAGATGTAATTGACCATTTATTCTATACTTCTAACTTGCTGTATCTTCCAGATTGTACTTGGGGGGGGGGGGGGGGGAAATGCTGATAAAGTTTAAATTAAATCAGTGTTTTTCATCTATTTGCTTTTCCATTTTCTCAGCTGAGGTGAAGCGTGTTGGGGACACGCTGCTCGGGATGGCCACCCAGTGCGTCCAGGTGAAGAACGTGGTGAAGACCTCTCCCCAGACCCTGTCCAACCTCTGCCTCAAGATCAACGTCAAACTAGGCGGTATCAACAACATCCTCGTGCCTCACCAACGGTAGGTAGCACTTGGCAACGTGCAGATTTGGAAGACTTTTGGAGTAGATGTACCTTCTTGAGTGAAATTCTCTCCACCTGCGAGTCCCCCAGCACTTTTTACTGGACTCTTGGATTTTTGTCTGATTCTCCTGAGTGAGCGAGAACCTTTTTCCACGCTACTTTTTACTCTGATCTTGGGAACCCTTTTTACCTCTTTTTGGTATACATTTTTGGCGTCCTCATTTCCTCCATTTTTTCTGGCATCTACATTTTACTGAAGTAGCACACAACACTTTCTGTGCAGTGTTACTGGAAGCACCTAGAGCTTCCACTGTAGTGTGTCTTTATTTTTCCTTGGTTAAAGCCCTGTTACCAAGACAGGGGGATACCTTCTATTCTACCTGTACTTTATTTTATGAGATCACCACACCCCACCTTATGTGGAATGGTCAGGGGGAAAAATGGTCTCCCTTTTCTCACTTCTCCAATATCTTTTCTGTTACTTTGACAAGTCCCTCTTATCATGCTGGTTGCAGTGTACCCTTTACATGACTTTTTGTGAACTTTTATCGCAGTCTGTCATCACGGCTGTGGTAGGGGACACAAAGGTCATCATTGATCTAAAATGGGGGGGCTGTACTTTTTTAAGCCCTGATCAAGATTGCTTGTCCTTCCTTAGGTCTTCTTCTACCTACCTGGATGGGGGAGGGTCCTCTAGTTCTTTTGTCTTCTCTGGGTTTCCCTTAGAAAGCCCTCAAAGGGTCTTTGAGTGACTGGCAGGATAGGAAGGATGCAGGGGCAAACGAAACCCCCAGTCCTTTGTCCTGCAGAGCACCTGAGAGAAACCGGTTCTGACTGGGAATCTGGCTGCCCGCATTGGATAGCCATCCCCAAGTTTCAGATGTTGCATGGGATATGATTGGTGGGCTCAGCCGATTTTCCTGAATAAATTCCGAGGTCCTGGAGCTGAAACTGTCGACCACTAGAACAGAAGAATCCGAAGAAGCCTGAAGGAATAAGATGCCAGCCACTTACAGTGACTGCCAGAGCCTGCTGAGTAACCGCTGCTGTCCTGACCTCCATTTCTGAGCGACAGGGAAGATCCGAGCAAGACAACTTCCTCCCTTGGACTGGTGGTCCCAAATAGTCCCAAGACAAACTGCCTTTTAGTACATTCCTGGAAGAGCTGTGACCTCCACGGCCTGCAATTCACCAATATGGTGCTGTTCATCGTTGCCTGAAGAACGAATCAGCGTGGTACTTTGTGGGCATCTACCTTCAACTGCAGGGACTCGACCCAGCTCCCCAAAGGCCCCTCACACGAGACGAGGGCCGAAAAAAGAAGTGTCTACCGTTGCAACATCCGTCCTTTGCCCAAGCCTGGAAAAGGTGCCAACAAGCCAGAACCAAGAAGATCCGTTGCTGGCCGTACGTCTGCACAAGAGCTGTCAAAGACCCTCTCTTCTGTCGCTAAGACCAAGAAACCTGTGATCGGGACTGCTGTTGCCTCTCCAATGGAACCATCTTGCAGTATTGAGTTCTAACTTTTAAGGTACTGTCCTGCTCCCAGTAAAACTTGCCTGGAGCTTTGCTTGCTGATCCTGTATTCCTGGGGGATGTAGATGGCTGTATCTCGCAACGCTCCAGGGCTCACATAGAGATGCATTGGGGTGAACAAGCCCATAGTACTCTCTCCTGCCTTAGGACACTGGTCCTTGAGGCACCTTCACAAGGAAACCCCTAGGATTTCTTAACTTGAAAAATCTAGCTTTACATACCTGACAATCCAGAAGAGAGCCTTTTGATCTCTGCCACTTTTGAAACTTACTTTGAACACTGTATCATACCTATCCTGCTCAACTCCTAACGCCTATGGCCTCTCTGAACATTGTGAGACTCTCATAAGCTAGGGCTGGACTCTTTAACACAGGTTGTAAAAAAGTTATAAAAAGATCTCATAAGTTAGAAATGTTTGCATATACATTTCAGATGGTTTTACTAAGAGATCTGTTACTGTAGAAGTTAATCTGAAAGTGACTACACCTATGGTCTATTACTTAAGACACTTGCAATTATGTTCTACATGTGTCACTGTGTTTAGTACTTAGCTACCTTGCAAATATTTGTGTGCCTTATTGTATATATCAAATTACTATTATTTATATAACTTTAAGTGTTCTAGTGTTTTCATGAATAAGTGTAGGCTCAGAGTTCTTTGTACCTTTTTACAGCCCTCCTCTCCTCCTAGACTAAACCTTGCTGCTCAGCCAGTCTACTGAACCTTTGTGTAGTTCAGGCTAAATCTAAGAATTAGAAAAACCCACCTTGAATGTACAGGTTTACAAGTTCTGTCATAGGCAGTAACTTGTGTACAAATCCCTCATCATAAAGCATGTGCAGATCATGGCTCTTCTTAGCCCCATTGTTGGAAAATTATTCTGTATTGTTAGTTTTCCATTGAAAGCCTTCAACTCTAAATCAGTCTTTGACATCCATTTTGCGTAGGTTTTCTCAAACTACAAAGAAGCTTTAATCTAGCAATTGTAGAGTTTGTTTGAATTCTCTTCCTATATCACATGTGGAAGATCTGGTGTATGCACACTGATACTTGCTGCCCAAAATGTCAAGAGTTATGCAAGATCAGATTAGGTGCCTTTATGTCCATGTATTCATGGTTTACAAAATGTCTGCATGACCTTGGCTAACCCTTGTTTCACAAAAATGACTAGGTGCTTCATCCGGGCCAAATAGTTGTTGAGCTAAAACGAAAGCATTTAGTGACTCTATCACTGTTTATTAAATGCAAATATGTCATAGTACATCCATTTATATCTGTCATAGTACATCCATTTTTTAACCAAGACCCTCATGGCTAATTGTATGTACCTGCAAAAGTTGTTCAGGTTAAACTTTGTACACATTCTTGTCACATATTATGAAACAAGTGACTAGTTTTAGATTAATTGGAAAGTTGTTTAAGGAGTGGTTCATTAACTGTCTGTGAACAATCCTAATGTTCACTGGAGTTACATGCTCTTCCTAGGTCAGGAAAACTTACTATAAGTAGAGGACATATTCCACTTGGTTATATGGAGATATAGATACAGAGGTATGTGGTAATCTTACACCAATAAGTAAACAACTTTTTCATCTCCTACCTTGAACAGTACAAAATGTAAATATGACGCAATATCTGAAGTTGAACTATAGATTCATAACTACTAATATTGCCCACAGGACCACAAATAGTTGGGTAGGAAATAACTGTATACTTTTAAGGATTTAGAGACCATATGTTTTAACCATCAAGCGATAAGCCCATTTTTATTATACTAACCACTCTCTTTTTGTTTTTTGCTCATTTCCCCCCCTCTCTTTTCAATCATCAACTTTGGTTTTACTGTTATGTTTTTTGGCAATGGATGTTTTTGCAGATTTCTTGGTTGAATTTCTTTTGCATGCAGGATTGCTGCAAATCCCAAACTATGGGTAGACTAACTTCCAACTGTTACTATTATTATGCAAGAGAGTTAGCCTTGAAAAAGCCTCTTTTTGGCGAAACACATAGCAGTAGTGTTGGCAATGACAATTTGTTAAACTTAAGCTCTGACCAATGATGCTGTGAAGAAGTTGCATATCAGTCATATGGTTTATACAGCAATTGCAGAAAATAAACGTTTTTTTGCACTCAAAAATAAAACACAGGTTATTGTGGCTTAGATATGCGCAATGTTGGTTTTGCAATCCATGGTGCACACAATATATGTATAAACCAGGGCGCAAAAATAAGAGAACTCGTATTTTCCTTTTAGTACATTTCTTTAGTACACAATAGCTTCCACAATCTTTTAGACAATTTTCAGATAATCTCTCTTAGTAGGAATTATAATTATCATCTGTATGGGCGCCACTATCACCCTTGATAAAGCAAAACCTTTTCTACTTATCCTTTTCTTGGGTTTTATTTCAAATGTCAAAATCCCTTCAGGTTTACTTGACTTCTCTGTCTCCCACCTTCATGGCACTAAGACTCCCCAAAGTCCTATGGTTCTCTGGTAGGTGTCTTTGTTTTACAATTTCAATATTTAACTTAGGGCGTCTGCTCGCTCTGGTATTTTTCAGATTCCTGTGGCCTCATGCACTTTGCTGGCCTCGCTGTAGAGCATTCACCCTCTTTTTCACTTTCATCCCCACAGGACATGTCTGTCCGTCTTTAATAGCCTGGTTGGCTCTTCCAGTCATGACATGCAACATTTTTTTTTTAAACAATTTTTATTAACAAACAACACAAACCAAACTTGCAGTGCATATAGTAACATTTTGAATATACATCACTTTATCCGTGTCCACTGCTTCACCCATTCCCTCCCACCCTTTCGAGCCTACCCTCCTTCATGTTCTATTCTTGCAGTAGGGATTCCTTTTCCATGGTTTCTGTTGGATCCTGGTCACTTGACCAGTCTTGTGTGGGCCCAAATAATTCAGCTATTAGTTGTTTCCAAGCTATCAAGGTTTCAGCCTCCTCCCCGCCCCCCCAACATTGCTTGCTTCCTGCTATACTGTAGTTTCAGCCTCAGCCCATTTCTCTAGGTCTTTCCACCATACTTCTATTCTTGGTCTATGGCATGCCTTCCACCCCATAGCGATTCTTCTTTTTGCAAGTACGTACGCCAGGTCTTTTAGTTTACTCACATGCTTGAGTTTACATGGTCTAGGAAACCCTCCTATCAGACAAGCCCACACTGTATCCACCACTATCTTAATCCCGTTTTCTTCCAGCCTATGTGCTATTTCTCCCCAAAATCTCTCTATTACTGGACATGACCAGAATATGTCTACCATTCTGGCGTTTTCTTCGTCACATTTGGGGCATGATTGTCGTCCTGTATTTTTGAATTTGGCTATCCTCTGGGGTGTCATATAGGTATTACCCAAATTGTTCGTTTACAATTGTTCGAATGAACAATTGACCGAATTTAAAGGGTCATAATTGACCTTTTCACAATTGACCGTATATATATATATATATATATATATATATATATATATATATCCTTCACAATTCGGTCAATTGTGAAAAGGTCAATTGTAATTCTAACAGTTGTAAAATGAACAATTCGTATACAACCGTCATATACGCCGCAGGGTTATATATAATTGTATCTGTTGTAGTCTTGCATTTCTTGACACTTTTTTGTGGTACCCTTGGGCTCGTTCCCACATCCCCTAACTCATTTGGGAACCACTTCCTCTTCCCAGTTCTGTCTCAGTTGTACCACTTCCTTCCCCACTTTGGACATCATCAGCTCATATATTCTAGATATCTTGTGTCCCCCTTCTGCTATGTCATATATCGTATCTATGGTGGCGTCCGGTTCATCTTCTAGTACTACTTCGGACCATGTCTCTTTGATTTGCTGCACCACCCTATGGTATGTGATATACTGTCCCGTATGTAAACCCGTTTCCTCCACCAACACCTCAAAGTCATTTATACTCCCTCTTGCCACATGTCGCCCATTGTTGCTATCCCCACCGGTTCCCAGTGCTTCCTGATCATCAATCTTAGTTTCTTTTCTTTTCCCGCCAGTGCAACTAATGGCACTTGCGGGGAACACGGGGATGGGTTCTCCATTACCTGACAGGTTCTACGCCATATCTCCCACTCGAGTATCATCATCTTTGGACGTCTTTCCATATTCGATCTGGGCAACCACATCATTTCTTTTAGGAAGAATGGGGCACAGTCCAATCGGAACAGCCTGGACTCTGAGGTTGGTTCTTCGGAGAGCCATTTAGCTACATATTGCAGCTGACTTGCCATTAATAGATTTCATAGTTTGGCAGTTTTATACTCCCTTTCTCAAGTGACTTTTGTAGCTTCCAAAGTGCCACTCTATTATTCGTCCCATGCCAGAGGAATTCCCTGCATATGCTATTTATCCTAGCAAAGAATTGCCTTGATATCAAGTATGGGATGTTCCCAAAATAGTGCAACAGTCCTGGCAGGACCACCATTTTAAGCATTGCCCCTCGTCCTAACATCGCCATGGGGAGCTTCACCCACAACTTCATACTATTTTCAATAGTCTTGATCGCTTTCTCAGTGTTATATTGATGCTTTGCTTCCACCGTATGATATAGGTCTATCCCAAGATATCGAAACGTGCTGACCTCCCATGGCATCTGTAAAACTGGTAACTGCTCTAATGGGATCCCTTTATAATCTGCCCAGTGGAAATATACAGCGTACAAGGAAATTAAATGCGGTTCCCCTTTTTATGGTGATGCCTATTATGTCATACTGTTGCCTCAGGTAGATCGCCTGGGGCTCTAGGGCTAGAATATACAGCATGGGGGACTACGGGCATCCCTGCCTAGTGCCTCTACTGAGTTGCCACCTCTCTGATATTACTGCTCCTGTTTTAACTCTAGCCAGCGGCGCGCTATGTAATAGTTTGGCCCATTTGAGATACCCAGGTCTTATTCCATAGTTTGTGAGGGCCGCAATCAGCCATGGCCATTTGACAGAGTCGATGGAGTTGTCTGAGATTGTTGGTTATGTTCCTATTAGGGACATAGCCGGTCTGATCGGGGTATATTAATTTATCGATGGTCCTCCTCATTCTGTTTGCCAGGACTGCTGTTCATATTTTACTATCCTGATTCAACATTGATAGGGGTCTATATGAGCCGCAATCATAGCCAGGCTTATTTGGTTTGGGAAGTGGTATGATAATCGCCTCTCTTAGGGACTCTGGTAGCCTTCCCACTTTGTATGCCTCATTTAGCATCTCTAAAAGCGGGGGGAGTACCTCATTCTTGTACATTTTATAAAAATTTGCTGGGGAGTCCATCGGCCCCCGGGGTCTTGCTGCATCACTACCTCTTCCAGTTCCTCTAGAGTAAGCAGAGCGGCCAGCTCCTCTCGTTCTTCTGTGCTAATCTGCGGCAATCCAATATCCTCCAGTGTTTCTCTTATTTCCTTGCTATCACTTTCCTCTTCATCTCCGTACAGGAGTCGGTAATAATCTGCAAATTCCTGATTAACTCCTCCTTGGGTGTCCACTATGCGCCCATCATCCTTCGTTATCGTTCTGGTCGTGGGTCTGGGGGTCTCGCTCTTATATAGCCATGCCAGGGCTCTCCCTGGTTTGTCCCCTACTGCATGCTGTGTCTCTATGTACTTTTTATAGTTGACATTGCACAATCTCTCCCAATGTCCCGCGCATTTCTGTTGCAGCTTGAGTATTGCTTCATTATCTTCCTTGGTATTACCTCCCTTCTCAATGCTATTTCTAGCTCCGTTTCCGCTTCTTGTAGTTCAACTAAGATCCCTCCTTGTAGTCCCTTGGACTTAGCTATAGCTATCCCCCTCACTACCACTTTAAAGGCTTCCCAGAGCATGCCCGCTGTCTCAACACTGCCAGTGTTGATCTTAAAATAGCATATTATTTCCTCTCTTATGTCTTCCCTAAAAATAATATCTTTCAACGCCTCTGCTCTGAGGCACCATGATGACATGCAGCATTCAAATCTCTTTTGCTCTGTTTTAGTCGGGCAGTGTGCCCAGTAGCTTCTCTTACTATCTAGTACTTCTGGTGGCTCTTCCAGCCATATCATGCAACGTTCGTACCTTTTCTAGCCTGGTTTTCCTGGGTCGGAGGTCTGTCCTGCTCCTCCAGGCTTTTGTACGGTTGTCAACTTCGGCCCTCTTGACAGCCGGAGTTCGCAACGCCAACTCATATCCTCGCATTGAGCGTTTGCTTCCTTCTGGGTTCTCGTCTCTTTGGCAAACACTCTTGGCTTGAGGATCCAGGCTCCGCTCTCCCTTCTTGTCTCGGTCTCGGTTGTCGGGCGCCCAGCCCACCACTTATCAAGCCACCAGTGAAGACTGTTCTCTTCCCATCTTTGCTTCTGCCCTGACCGGAGCTGCCTGTTTGGTCGGGTTGCCCGCCTCGCAGCCTCCAGCTAGAGAGTTTTGCTGCCTGCACGCCACCACTGGCTCTGCATTGCTCCACCCCTCCAGGACGGTGTCTCGACAGAGGCTCGCTTCCGCGTAGCAAGGCCTTTTCCCTCCATAGGAGTCTCTGTCCCATTCGCAGTCCATGCTGCTCTTATGTACATCATTACAACAAACAAGATTGAGTCTGTCATCTGTGATTGTTGCATTCAGATGTGATCCAGCATTACCTAAAGCCAATAGTGTGAAAGAAGTGTCTTTGTTGTGGTTATAGGTGTAACAAAAAATGACAGTCTTTTCCATCCCCCTATATGCAAGGGCTGTTTGGACAGGAAACTTCCTTCATGGAATGATAGTCCTTGTCCCCAAGAGGGGAGTAACTCCCAGTGAGTTTCCACTTGCCCAGACCCAAAGGGAGAATCTTGTGTAACAGGCTCACCTCCCTAGCTTCAAAGGGGGTGGCTCCCTTTTGGGGGGAAGGGACACATTGTCGAGATTAGTCACACCTCTTAAAGGTAGAATTGCAGAAGAAACATGATCCATTTATCTCACAGAACATCATTCCTTCATGCACACGCCTGTTTCTTAAAGATATGTCAAAACACTGCTCTCGGATCATGTTCTACATGTCCTGGCTATTGTATTGCATACCATTTAGTATCATACATATTGTGAATGCAGGACTAAATGTTCCAGAATGTAATATGAAGTGAACCTAAAAGCAAAACTGGTGTATTTCACACCTGACATGGCACAACTTTAGATCTCTGCAAACTACCCTACATATGGCTCTGCTTCTTTCAGACCTACTCCCAGAAGAATCTGTGTGATAGTCGCCTGTTTGTAGGCATTGCTTGACACATGCAAGCATCTTGGTAATGTGCAGAACATGCATAGCATTTGTAAATGAGCGATTTAAAGCTGTGAAATCCCTTGCAAGACATGGCTGGTCAAAGCCTCCAGCTTGGGCCAGAGCTGGGACTATCGGCTATTACTGGGCTTTATTTGTGTTGGCTTTGGGGTCTTTCTGCAGGCAGTCCGGCGCTTTCCTTTATGGTTGAGGGCTTTTCTTAATATGAATGTGCAGCGCCTGTGTGCGCCTGTGCATTGTATCATGAACATCCTGCAGCCAGAGAAGGGAAATACTTGCAAATTAAATGTTTACTCCTGAGTCAGGTCCTTTTTTGCATTCATGAAAGGCAAAGAATTGTTGAATTTATATTATGTAATGGACGAAAGCAAACTACATACAGTCATGTTGCTGATGGGTCTCTGATGGTTTATTTCTCTCCTTTACGGCCTTCCCTGGGAGATTAGATCTGACCCTTTTAAATCAGAAAAAATAAGCTGTTGTGCTTTGGGTTATGCCTGGCTAGGCGGAGGAGGAATCAAAAACCAAGGAATCCAGCAGAAAGAGGAGTGGACGCTCCAAGTTAGGCAAAAGAGCTCAAAAAATGGAAACCTCTCATAACAAACTTGATGAATATATTCCTCAAAGGAAGGTAAAAATGCAACAAAAGTCCTACGTTGGTGAACTCAAACTGAATATACCACAGTGAGCACATAGAGCATGCGATGAATTGATCACTTCAGATCTTCGTTACCAAGATCAGCCAGACAGCAGGCTCGGCACCTCTAAAGCACACCAGTGAATATCATGTGTCATGTATGCTTTAACAAAAATGTGAACTGGCTTCTGTGTATCAGGCAAACAGGCGGGGGGGGGGGTTAGGGCCCGCCAAGGGTTTGGGGGTGTTCACTTATCAGTGCACTCCAGAAAAGCGGCAGCTCCCCGTTCCTCACAGCTGTTGCCCTATGTAGTAGAGGGTGGCCCTCGCTCCACAGCCTCGATCCCAAAGTACCAAGTGTAGTGGCACTGGCAGCCCTGGGAATAATTCTGCAGACCTAACTGAAGTAGCATGTTGTTCCTCTTACCCCAAGGCATGTGACAGGACAGGATTGGCCAAACTCCACACAATGCACTGCCACCGGAACCTGTTGAGTTCCGGTGGCACGCGGAACTCAACAGGTCGAGCACGCGCCTGGCTTCTGGTTACAGCCGTGCTTCTCTTGCTTCTGTTCCTAGGCAGCCATTAGATTTCACTCATTCTTTTCTGCCTCCCCACAGGTCTGCCGTGTTCCAGCAGCCGGTCATCTTCCTGGGAGCAGACGTGACGCATCCGCCAGCGGGAGATGGCAAAAAGCCCTCCATCACAGCCGTAAGTGACCACTCCTCACAGCTAGCTAGCTACCTGGGGCTTCACAGCTGCAGTTATAACCCCTTGCAGTGCAGCTTTCTGCTGGAATCTATATTAAACCTACAGGTCATCGCTTTGCCTCCCAGAGGACCAGACTCCATCCACCAGGGGTTGATCAATTGGGTATTATTGCACTGGGTACTAGTAGCGCCTGGTATCTAAAGCTTCAAGAAGCGCACGATCACCGCAATACCACGTGATCTATCAATAACGATCATTGATTATTAATGAGGCTGGGTCCAAGGATTCAAAGACTGACTCCTACTGATGAGTTACAGGATATGTAATGAAGAAAACATTAAGGTGGAACTCTAGTGTAGAAGTTTCGTTTTCCAATGTAGTGGCAACATTTCATTTTTGGGGTTCTCTTGCCTAACGTTTTACAGTTAGGCAAGAGAAATTATTATGCTGACGTGCAGGGTTTGTTTGCTTTATTTGCGAGTAGAGGTCCTTCAACTGTAGCCCGAATGTCGCTGCAACCCTTGTTAATTTTGCCTATTAAGCGGTGCTGTAAGGGCTGCCTATATGCCGGAAATATTGGCATGGCGTTAGAGAAGATTATTTGTTTTGCATTTTCCCACCGTAGATTTCAGTGGAACTCCAGCAGTTTTTTTTTTTGTCTGGAACTCTAGCCTGACGTTTGAGGTGATTAAAGCCTTTTTCACTATATTTACCTGCTCAGCTCATTTATTTTGGGGAGAGTGATGGTCCCTGTAAGGAAAGGCCTGGTATCATCAATGAAGACCGACACAAATGAGACACAGTTCAAGGGTGTTTATTGAATTTCAAAGGGGTGCTTAAACGCCTATTGTTAGGGAGAATTCTCAGAAATGTTCTAATTCCTCTCTCTCTCTTAGAGACCACCAGCAACTTTGCTGGATTTTGATGACTTGGAATTTTTAACCTGGCAAGAGTGAGACCCTTTCCCCACTCTCTCATGTAATTTTAAGGTGATTTTGAACTCTGTTTCTTTTGGTTATGAAGCCTGACAAACTCCATAGGCATCATCTTTTACATTGTGTCACACAGCACCTAGTGCAGCTACACAGAGAAGTCTTTCAGATTTCCCAAAGGTTTAAATACCTTCTCTTGGATAAACTACTGTTTCCAAGAGCAGTGAATGTTAATGTTAAAAGATATTGTGGTCCCCTGGCTCTGAAAAGGGAAGGGGGGGTGAGTTAGTGGGAATAAGCTGGAAAAGTGCAAGAGAGCAGTGATGTGCTGTTGACAGCCTCAGCCCAGTTGGTCCGTTGGCTGGGCTTGGGGTGTTTTACGGTTGGTAGTCATCGTGTGCTGTTGTGCGAGTCTATGTGTGGTTTGTGTTGTTGTTGCAGTGTAGTGAAGTTTGTGCGGATCATCGTGTTGTAGGCTTGTGGTTATGTTTGGTTAGAGTTTGAGAGGTGTATGCAGAGGGGTGAAATTGTTAGTGGATTGGTTAATTGGCATTTCTGTCCTTGCAATTATGTCTAAGTGTAATGCTTGCTATCATTCACCATTCCATCTGAGTGTGGCACTTGCTAATCCTCAATATCCTATCTAGATGTGAGGCAGGGCCAGCGTTGTCGATTCCATCCAAGTGCGGCACTTGGTAACATTCACACTTCTATCCAGATGGGACCAGGCCAAAGTTGAGAATCCCATTAAGTGTGGCTTATGCTAACATTTACAATGAAATTAAATGAAGTGAAGTGAAATTGACTTTACTTACATTTGGAACTTTCTAGACCCAGCACACACTATCTTACAATAGGGTGTTGGAGGGGTTACTTAGTACACCCTTTGTCTAGTTTCTCATGTAACATTTGTATGTTACCCTTTCCTCGAGGAATGGCTGGTGGCAGTGTATTACCTTTAACTACCGTGATGTGCATTTAACGCGGGATGCGTTCACAGCTGCAGAAAAGCACCCAAGGGTGCCATTTTTGTCCAAATGGCCCTGGTCTTCATTTTTCGCCTTTTTTTGTGGAAAGGTCCTTCTTGAGATTTACTCTGCGCGCCAAACCAAGTTTGGTCCCTTTGGTCGTTTCGTCTTTGGCAGGATTCACAAGTGAAGCCCGCCTCTGGCTCCAGGGTGTCTGGCGGGGGCAGGAAGCGAGGAAGGTGCTCGAAACACCCTGTGCTTAGTCTCCTAAGAGACGAAAGAATCCGAAGAACTTGAAGAAGACGCCTGCTGCAACTCCTGGACCGTTGGTTTGCACAGTGAAGCCCTGCTGCTGTGCTGAAACTCTATTTTTTGTTTCGACTAGAGCAGCCCTGCAAGGACGACTTCTCCCCTTGTGTTGGTAGGACCAATTAACTCCAAAGTAAGCCACATGGACATCCTCTCGGAGCTAGTTGAAATTCCACTGCAGTTGCTGCCGGAACCGAAAAGCCAGGGAAAGGAACACCAGATCGTGTGCGTTGCTTTTAAGCTGGCCAAGAGCTCCAGGAAGATCCTCCGGACTCCCAGGAAGCAGGACTGACCAAGCCTGAGTCCCCTCAACAGACTGCGGTATCCCAGGTGCAAGGAAAGCCCATCTCGACAGCCAGGATCCGCAGTGTTGCTATTTGCGGTAGACGCGCGGAGCTGAAACACTTAAGTGCAACTTGTTTGAAGATTGCCAGTTGCGGTCGGTGACCGTCCCATTGCAGTGCAAGAGTCCCCAAAAGTCCTCCCTCTCGTCCCCACGACTGAGGCCCAGCAACACCTGGATCTGCTGAGCTGCATTGGAACAGAAGCCATCTGCTGCACTTTTCTTCAACCTAAAGGTACTGTACAGTCTAAGAGAACTTACCTCTTGTCGTGTAACCTCACTTGAGACTTGAATGAGACTTCTCTCCTCGGCTTATATGTGGTATCTTCCTTCTAGGAAGGGGTTAACTGACTTTGCATTGGAGGGTTATTTTGCAAGTACGTACCTGCTTAAGAACAATTGTGTGAATACTTATCATAATCTGAAACCTCTTTTCTTTGACACTCCTGCCAAGAATATTCTAAATGCAACAGTGACATATTAATGTCCCTAGCACCCTAACTATTGAAGTCACCTGAGTGTGTTGTGGGCCATCCCAAAAGGGTACTTACTCATTTAGAAAACTAAGAGTGTATATTTTGAAGTGTATTTGTGTATTGCTTTATATCGCCCCCTTCTGAAGAAGGCTTACTCTAACTGACTGTTAAATTAATAATTGTTTAATCAAGAAACCTTGTGTGTAAGAGTTTATTTGAATACTTGTCAATGTGAATCTCTGTGTAACTCCCCTAGCGCTCACATTGACCCCTCTTGAGATAAGCCTGTCTGCTCAACACACTACCAACCTGTGTAGTACAGACGTATACCAAAGGTTGGGTTCCTATTGCCAGGAGGTCAGGGTTGTTGTAGCGCACCCAAAGGGTACTGCATACAATCTTGCCTAACACGTATCTAAACCTAAATCTAAGGATGGGAGCAAGCTACAACCATCAAATAATAACGCAGTCCTAGTCAAGTCTGTCAAAATCAAATGACCTATACTAATAAACCTATTGCCAATCTTTACTTCTAAATACAAAATGGTGTGGGACAGTAGTGTATGCAAAAATGGAAAAGTATTCAAGAAATAATATATCAGGACAGTTGAGCAATTGGCTTGCCGTCCCCATGCTTTCAGCACGGGACACAGCATCACTCTCCAGCTTCATGCACACTCTGGCTTCCTCGGCACGAGGACAGAGTTGAATGGTTCAGCTGGTCTCGCACCACTTTGGCAAAATCTTTAAGAAACAAAAAGAATTCTCAAAAGAAACGTCTCTTGTCAGAACACAGGCTTCCTCCGCCTTGAAATTGACTTTGCTTGTCAAAACACACAGTATTACCTTCTTTCCCAGTGACTGCTGGTGCTTGTAGTACTTTCTGTTACTCGTACAGTTCAATATCTCAGTATCAGGACCTTCTGTGCCAAAGTCTCTTTGCCATTCAAAGTCTTACTGCAGAGAGTCTGATGTAGCAAACAAAACACAAAAGTTCCTTTCCTTTGTCAAGATTCTCACATTCATAAGTTCACGATTGGTCCCTCTCCTTCGGGCTCGAATCACGGGTTCCCCTCTTCCGGACTCAAATCCCTTTTGACACCGGAATCAAAGACTTTCTATTGTGCGCAGAATTTTGCTTGACCCATCGCAGGACCACTTTGATTTACAATTCTTTACAACTCTTTAACTTACACTTCGAGGGGATTGGGTCCTCCGACGTATTCCATATCTATGACATGTAATCACCACAGCTGTGCTGCTTCGGAAACTTTTCCGGCGTCTGCGTCCTGCGTCGATGACGTCGATGCGCCGCCGTCGAGGACCTCCTCCGACGTCCGACGTCATCCGATGTGATAAGTAGGACGCACGACGCCCGTAGCCTCAGTTCCGTTTTTTCCGCGAACGTGTTGCTTCGTGTTTCTCGGTTCTAGCCTCGACTCTTTGGAGTTCTGTTCTTTCTGGTTCTTCGAACCTGTTCGTTTGTTATCCTTCGAAGATGTCTTCCACTTCGTCTGCAACCCCGCGTCCGGGCTTCAAGAAGTGCGGGGAGTGTGGGTCCAAGATGTCGGTGACTGACTCGCACGACGCCTGCCTCTGGTGCCTCGGGGAGGCCCACGACACGGATGACTGTATCGACTGCCAGTCGCTTACGTCCAAGGCCTTACGCGAACGTAAGAAGAAATTGTCGGTAGGTCGGGTGTCCAAGCCCCGGAAGTCGAAGTCGGCGGGGCTTTCGACGGATGATTCGAGGGGTGACTCTCCGCGTCATCGTCGGAAGTCTCGTCGGTCTTCTTCTAGGAGTCGGTCTCGCCACTCCTCGGCCTCTTCGAGGCATTCTCGGAAGCGCCGACACCGGTCGCCTTCCAGGTCCTCTTCCGAGGACTCTGCCCGGCACGTCGGTTATCCCACCAGCCGTGCGACGCCGGAGGAATGGGCTTCCTTCGGGAAGAAAATGTTGGCGATTCTTGAGTCGCAGGGTACTCAGCCGTCCGCGCCCCCGCGTGGGGTCGGCCGTGAGAGGTCGAGAGTCACCGCTCGCAAGAGTGGTCGGCACGAGTCACGGGAGAGGTCCCGTTCGGACAAGGAGGCTCGTTCTCGACGTACCCGTTCCAGGTCCCGGTCCTCGACGCGCTCGAGACCGTGTGTACCTGTGAAGTCTTCGAGGAAGACATCGACGTCGGAGGCGTCGAGGGCGTCGACAGGCTTTCTCGAGGCTTCGGCTTCGAGGAAGTCGTCGACGCCGTCGACGATCCGGTCGTCGAGGGACACGCTCGGGGCTCCGGCTTCGAGGGCTGTGTCGACGCCGCCGATACTGGAGGCGCTGCATCTGACGTCGACGCCGATTTCCTCGACGTCGACGCCGATCCTCTCGGCGCCGTTGCCGGTTTTCTCGACGTCGGCGCCGATTCGCTCGACGCCATCGACGCCTTTCGTGTCGGAGGTGCCCCGTGTCACGGGTGAACCCCCTAGGAAGGCTCTGGTTAAGAGCAAGCACTCTCGGGTGCCTTCTTTTCGCCAACTGGATTATATTTCAGAGGCGGATGAAGATTCTGATGGCCTGGTGCCTAGTCAGGTGCCGGATGATCTTGTCTCGGGCCACAGTCAGTTTGCCGATTTGAGGCAGTCACTGCATGATGCCAGTGGACTGGACACCTCTCCGGAGGTGGAGTTTTGTCGACCTGAGCCTGGTTCCCATGCCGATTCCTCCTACCAGCGCCTTATGGCTAGGGTTTCTGAGTATCTGGGATGGTCTGCTCCCCCAGGGGAGTTTGTGCAGGATGATCTGACGGACATCCTTGATGTTGGTCCCCCAACTGACCCGGTACTGCCGTTCCATATGGCTTTACAGAGAAGGGTGGCGGCGGCTTGGACTGCTCCGGAGAGTCTCCCGGCAGTGGGCAGATCCATGTCGCGAAAATACCGTCCAGCCAGTAGCGACCCCTGCTACTTGACCAGGCACCCCACTCCGGAGAGTTTGGTGGTGCAGGCGGCCACGGCCCCGGCAAAGCAGGCGTCGTACCCTACCATCCCTCCTGATAGGGACGACAAACTTTTTGATGGCTGGGCGAAGAAAGTGTTTTCTTCTGGTGGTATGGCGCTTCAGGCGGCCAACTCCATTTGTGCCTTGTCACGTTTCACGCACACTCTGTGGAACTGTGTTGCGTTAGCGGCTGAACATATTCCCGAAGGGGACGAACGGGATGGTTTCCTTGCTATGGTCCAGGATGGTAAGGATGCCATGTGTGAGTCCGTTCAGTCGGGTTTGGACTTAGCTGAATGCGTCAGTAGGTCCATGGCGGCGAGCACCGTGATACGCAGGTTTGCGTGGTTGCGGAAGTCGGGGTTTGCTCCTGATGTGCAGTCCCGGCTCCTCAACATGCCCTTTGATGGTGAACACCTTTTTGGCAGCAAGGCTGACGAGAGCCTTGAGAGGTTGCAGACCTCCAAAGCTGCAGCGAAGTCGTTGGGCGCTGCAGTTCGCCAACCTCCGCCTTTTCGTCCTAGGGGACAGCAGTGGAGGGGTGGTTCCTTTCGCTATTACTCATCCTTCAGTAGAGCGAGAGGAGCTGGCAGTCAAAGAGGCCAACGCAGGGGTACCAGAGGTGGACGACAGGGTACCCGTGGTGCCAAGGCCGCTCGGGCAGTTGCCTCTTTGCCCTCAGGTAACGCCGCAGCCGCTCCTGCTCAGTCATGAGGCCATGTCCCATGGTTCGCCGGTTGGGGGAAGGCTGGCGCAGCATCTTGTAGAGTGGCATGCCATTACTTCAGATGTGTGGGTTCTGGAGATCATAACCCACGGCTACTGTCTTCCTTTCCGGCACAGGCCTCACGACAATCCACCGGGGAACCTCTCTTTACAGAGTCCGGATCCGCTCCTTGCGCAGGAAATTCAAGCCCTGCTGGAGAAAGGCGCCATAGAACTGGTGCCTGTAGCGGAGAGGAACAAGGGATGGTACTCCCCTTATTTTTTGATTTCCAAGAAAGACGGAGGATTGAGACCCATCATGGACTTGCGCGGTTTGAACAAACTCCTCAGGAAGGACAAGTTCCAGATGGTCACTCTCTCTCAAGTCCTCCAGGCCCTTCAGCTTCAGGACTGGTTGGTGTCACTCGACCTCAAGGATGCTTACTTCCATGTGCCGATCCATCCCAAGCACAAGAAGTACCTGAGGTTCGCGGTTGGCGACTCGCACTTTCAGTTTCGGGTCCTGCCGTTCGGATTGACCTCCGCCCCGAGGGTTTTCACCAAGCTCATGGTGGTGGTGGCAGCGCATCTCAGGCAAGGGGGGATTCACGTCTACCCCTACCTGGACGATTGGTTGATCAGGGGGAGCTCTCCCGAGCAGGTCCTGGATCATCTATCCGTCACCTGCCACTCCCTTCACAGGCTGGGCTTCTCCCTCAATTTAAAGAAGTCCCATTTGACGCCAACACAGCGGCTCCAGTACATCGGAGCAGTGCTCGACACTTCCCTGGGGCAGTGTTTTCCTCCCCAGGTGAGGGCTCTTCACATTCAGCAGATGGTGCACAAGTTTCAGCATGCCCAGACGCTCCCAGCATTCGAGTTCTTGAGGTTGCTCGGCCTCATGGCATCCTGCATTCTTCTGGTGCCAGAGGCTCGCCTGCGGATGAGATCTTTGCAGTGGGCACTCAAGACGCAATGGTCGCAGTCCTCCGGCAGGATGTCGGACCCGATTCAGGTGCCGCCCTCGGTCGCCCGGGACCTTCTGTGGTGGGCCGTCGAAGGCAACTTGATGAGGGGGGCTCCATTTTGGCTACCCTGGCCGGAGGTGACGATCGTGACGGATGCATCCCTCACGGGATGGGGAGCTCATGCCAACGGGCTGACAGTCAGCGGTCGTTGGTCTCCGTCGGAGTCCAGACTCCATATCAATCTGTTGGAGCTGAGGGCCGTCAGGCTAGCCCTGAAGGCTTTTCTGCCGACTGTGCGAGGAAAGAATGTCCTGATCCTGACGGACAACACGGTGGCCATGCACTACCTCAACAAAAAGGGGGGGGCAGGGTCACTTCCTCTGTGCAGGGAGGCGATGCAGCTCGAGTTCTGGGCCATCCAGCAGGAAGTTTCGATCTCGGCAGTTCATCTGGCCGGAGAGGAAAACGTGACGGCGGACGCTCTGAGCAGGCAGAGTGCGATCTCTCACGAGTGGGAGTTGGCTCAGGAGATTCTCCTGGAGATCTTCGGCCTTTGGGGGACCCCTCAAGTGGATCTCTTCGCCTCCAGTGTCAACCGGAAGTGCGAAAGGTTTTGCTCGCGGGAATTTCCTCCAAAAGGAGCCTTAGGAGACGCGTTCGTGGTGGAGTGGTCATTCCCGCTGCTGTACGCGTTTCCTCCAGTCCCCGTCATCCCGCAAGTGCTGCGGAGGTTACGGAAGTTCGGTTCCCGGATGATCCTCATTGCTCCGGCGTGGGCTCGGAGGACGTGGTACCCGGACCTTCTAGACTTGTCCATCTGCCCTCCACGTCGTCTTCCCTACCGAGACGATCTGCTCTCACGGGATGGGGGTCAGGTTCTCCATCCAGAGGTCAGGTCCCTCAACCTTCACGCTTGGCTTCTGAAAGGTTGAGGTATCGGGATTGGGACCTCCCTGAAGACGTGATGGAGGTGTTGCTTTCGGCCCATAGGCCGGCAACAAAGTCTCTGTACCGTTGCCGTTGGCGTAAGTTCTGCGACTGGTGCAGAGTTCAGAATGTGGATCCTTTTGCTTGCGACATCCCCATGGTTCTGTCCTTTTTGCTTTCTTTGGCCCACAGGGGCTTGCAAGTGGGTACTATTAAAGGTTACCTGGCGGCGCTGTCTATCTTTAAGCGCTCTTCTGAAGAATGTTCTTACTTTAGAATCCCTTTAATTTCACAGTTTCTCAAAGGGCTCACTAATGTGTTCCCTCCGGCTCCTTTCCTGGTGCCCGGTTGGGATTTAAACCTTGTACTTCGGTTCCTTATGGGTGCTCCGTTTGAGCCTTTACATTCTTGCCCTTTGAGGCTGTTAACTTTGAAAACTGTGTTTTTAGTTGCGGTTACTTCCGCTCGCAGAGTGAGTGAGTTACAGGCACTTTCAGTTAAGCCACCCTTCACTGTATTTCACAAGGACAGGGTTGTCCTTCGTGTTCGTCCTTCTTTTCTTCCGAAGGTAGTGTCGGAATTTCATTTGGCCCAGAAGGTTGTTCTTCCGGCTTTCTATCCTCCTCCGCATCCTGGTAAGGAAGAGGAGAGGCTCCATAGGCTTGATCCTAGGAGAGCTTTAAGCTTTTATGTTTCTCGCATGTCCCGGGTCAGAGTGGACGATCAGCTCTTTATTGGTTACGCTGGAAAGCGTTTGGGGCAAGCTGTGACGAAACAGACTTTGTCCCGCTGGATTATTTTGGCCATCTCGGAGTGTTACCGCTTGGCGGGTAAGGACCCACCGGCTGGCTTGCGGGCCCATTCTACCAGGGGTGTGGCTGCATCTACTGCCCTGCAGAGGGGTGTTCCTATTCGCAACATCTGCGATGCAGCCACCTGGGCTTCAGTACACACATTTGTACGGCATTATTCCCTCGATTCCATCCGAGGGCAGGATCTGGCATTTGGCAAGGCGGTCCTTTGCTCTGCTATTTGATTGGCTATTCTAAATTTTGTTTCTAAATTCTTTCCCTCCTCCTTGTTTTGGTACTGCTTTGGGAGTCTGTCATAGATATGGAATACGTCGGAGGACCCAATCCCCTCGAAGAACAAGTTACTTTCTTACCTGGTAACGTTCTTTCGATGGGATGGTCCGACGACGTATTCCATATCGCTCCCACCCTGCCTTCCCCGCTGCAGAATTTCTTTTGCGATTGCAGCTTACGTTCCGCAAGGCTTTGTGTCTGACTGGCAGTTGACTTAGGTCACACGTTCTGGGGGGAAAAAACTACAACTGAGGCTACGGGCATCGCGCGTCCTACTTATCACATCGGATGACGTCGGACGTCGGAGGAGGTCCTCGACGGCGGCGCATCGACGTCATCGACGTCATCGACGCAGGACGCAGACGCCGGAAAAGTTTCCGAAGCAGCACAGCTGTGGTGATTACATGTCATAGATATGGAATACGTCGTCGGACCATCCCATCGAAAGAACGTTACCAGGTAAGAAAGTAACTTGTTCTTCTGCCACTTCTCAGCTGGATACTTTACAGAGACCTTCGATTGGGCACACACGTGGTGCCGGACCACTCTGTCTCACAGCTTTGCTCTTTTGGACTACAAGTCCCAGAATGCACATTCAAGGTTTTGTTCCCACTTTGCCTGTTACAGGCACTTTTGGGATTTACACACAGTTCTTGACACAACAGATTATCCCGCTTTAGCTTCCTTCGCGTCACAGGGTCTCCATCTTTTACCCTCAGTGATGAGGTGTTAGCGGCTGCCCCTCAACTACCTGTGTTTCTGGAACTCACCCAGGGAGCAAGCACTGATTTAAACACTGCCAAAAAAGTGAAGCTGGAGTTTTGGTTCCTTGGGTCACGGCGCCCCTGCCACACAGTGGCCCCCTTTGTACTCACAGGCTTCAGTGTCTTGGCAGTCCTCGCCGAGGAAGTGGAAGAAAAGGCATAACAAATCGCCTACTTAGTCATCCTCGTACGACTCCTCCACAAAGAGCACTATATCTTGCCCCACTAAGGCCTCTACTCTGGCTGAATGGGAATCATTCAGGCAGGAAATGCTCAACATTTTCGAGAGCCAGAAACCCTCGAAGTAAGTAGGCCATGCTCATACCATGGCTTCTGAAGCCGTTAAGGAAAGGGCTTGAGCCAAATCCTGCACGCCCTCGAGCCCTGGATGAAGGCCAGATTCGCATTGAGAGCTGTCGAGGCCTTGCCACAATCAAAGGAGGAATTCTTCGAGTCACTGTCATGGACAAAGTCCATGGACAAATCGATATCGAAGTCATCAACGCCATAGACGTCAGCAGCACCATCGATGCCACCAGTGCCATTGACGTCTAAGACGTCTTCAGCAAAGACATCGACTCCATGGGCATCTGGCTCAAAACATTTGCCTGAAATTCAGAAAACCTTCACTCCTTCACCTAGGAAGAATTTCTTTAAGCCGCCTGATGATGATGCACCATTTGGATTGCAGTATGGCAATCCAAATGTCCCTGATAGTTTCATATCAAAAGAATACAGGTTTAGGGACCTGCATGAAAATGTAGACGGCCAGTAGAGTGGACAATTCACCAGAATTGGATTTTGGAAAGCCAGAATCAGATGAGCATGCAGATGCCTCTTACAGACAATGAATGACCAAGGTAGTTGATTATCTGGGGTGGAGCAGGCCTGCCCCCCATTCGAACAGGATGACCTCTCAGATATCCTAGACAAAAGTTCCTCAAAGGGATCCTATCCTACCCTTTCATGTTGCTCTTAAGAAGGGTGTAGGTGCTCATTGGGAAGCACCGGATCAAGTCCGACAGTAAATAAAACTTGACAAATACTAACTGCCAAGTAGTGACCCCAGCTGCTTGTCAAAACATCCTACCCCAGAAAGTCTGGTGGTGCAGGCAGCAACCTTTACCTCCAAGCGGGCTGCTTATCCAGCCATCCCACCAGATCGGGATGACAAACTTATAGACGCCTATTCTAGGAAAGTCTTTTCTGCTGGGAGCATAGCTCTCAAATCAGCCAACTCCACATGTGTCCTTGCGAAATTCACTTCCACTCTATGGGACAGTATCTTCATGGTGGCTGAAAACATTGCCGAAGGGGAGGAAAGAGACGGCTTCTTGGCCATTGTAAAAGATGGGAAAGAGGCCATGTGTTTTAGTCAGGTTTGGATTCTGCTGGCAGTATCAGCAGAGCGATGGCGGCAAGCACCGTGATACGCAGGTTTGCGTGATTAAGGAAGTCTGGATTTGTACCAGACATGCAGTCTAGACTCCTTAATATGCCTTTTGACAGGTCTCATCTTTTTGGTAGCAAGGCTGCCAAAAGCCTTGACAAGCTGCGGACCTCGAAGGCGGCAGCCAAGTCTTTAGGTGCTGCTATTAGACAGCCTCAGCCTTTTCACTCCAGTGGAACGTCTTGGAGGGTAAGATCTTTTTGCTACTACCCCTCAGTTGGAAGAGCGAGAGGAATGACTGGTCAAAGAGGCCAAAGAAGATTCCCTCATGGTGGACGAGGGAGAGGTGCAAAGACTGCCCAAACAGCAGCATCTTTACCTACAGCCACTGCTTCAGCTGCCTCAAAACCTCTCTGAGGTCTTGACTCACGACACCCCAGTGGGAAGCAGACTGTCCCAGCATCTGAAATAATGGCGGGATATTACTTCAGATACTTGGGCATTACAAACCATAGCCCAAGGTTACTGCCAGCCCTCCAGATAAGGTGCGTATATCGGGCCTTTTTACGCACCAAAATCTTGTCAATACGTCCCTTTTAATTCTTCCTTGCATACCACTTACACAGGCTATTTATTGCAGTACCCCATAAATCATGGAGCTCACTGGTGGCAGCCTGGCTAGCAGCAGCTTGCAAATTCACTCTTTACT
The DNA here is from genome assembly GCF_040938575.1 of Ambystoma mexicanum. Classification (NCBI taxonomy): domain Eukaryota; kingdom Metazoa; phylum Chordata; class Amphibia; order Caudata; family Ambystomatidae; genus Ambystoma; species Ambystoma mexicanum. Next base: position 91,482,702 of record NC_090934.1, read on the forward strand.
TTAGTAATTGACACAGTTCCTTGAAAGAAGCAACTGGGATGAGTCCTGGTCTAGTTACTTTTTTAACACTCTCCTCTGTTGATGATTCTATCAAGAGAATACTTTCTGAGTAATGTAAAAGGGAATTTGTGTTTTGTTCATTATGTTCAACTCCCTGCATTTTGTAGGTTGCAGTGTTATTATTAGTGTATCTTGAATCATGAACATGCTTTTCACTTTGCTTTAGGACACAGGTAGTATTGTGTAAAATGAAAATTGTCTTAAACAAGGGCTGCATTTCTGCTTAATTGGCTTTAATAGAGGCAGCAGCATGGACATTTCATACTTTGTTTACTTTTCATCACAGAATCACCCCATTGCATAGCCAGGCACATGGTCTGAACTTTAACTCCCTTTCTGACCACCTACCGCAAGCAAGTATAATGGATACAGGTAGAAACAGTGCTGTATATATTTTCAGTGGCACAGATTGTAGCTGTACCTCTCAAGAGGACTGCTATAAATGCAAGCAAAGTAGCCTAATTTATTGATGGATCTACTATACCATACGCATGTCATGGCACAGTGCCAAATATTCACAGCAGGGCTGATTGTATCATACCCACATTTCTTGGCAGGACTGCTGTGTTTTGGAACAGTACCTGAATTTCTTAACAGCGCTGCTGTTAAGAAAGCACAAACACTTGTTGGCATTTTCTGCATCGAGCCTAAGTACAGAGCAAGAACAGTGACTTAGCTCTTTCCATCAGTCTCCGATAGTGTGAGAAGATGGCATTGCTGTCATATACATCAATCCCTTCTACTTGGTCTTGCGCTTTTCAAAACTTCTGCTTCTCCTACGTCCGATTACGGAGTGCCACTGCCAAAAATCTAGCACATTTCAAAGCCTCATTATGAATCTCCTGACTAATGTAGGATAGTCCTAACAGGCTTAGAGCTTTTGACAAGCCGTTAATGTCAGGCAAGCCTCACATGGAACTGGCAGTGCCCTAACGCTATGTGACTTTCAGCGTCAACAGCCTGTTGGGAAAGGCAGCTTAGTGGGTCAATAACCCTGCTGCAGAGATTGTGTAACCTGTTGGTTCAAATCCTGTTAATAGGTGAGTTAATGAGTCTACATCAGAGATATGCATTTAAGATGCAGGTAATGTTCAATTGTAACACAGTTGACTTAACTGTCGATTTATCAAAAGGACTACTAAATGTTCAGTGATTCAGAACACGTATTTAATAGGGATGCTCCACCTGTCATTGCTCAGAACAACTCTTCAGGGCTGCTGTGCTTGTAATGGCTCAGAACACACACCTCATCAGAGATGCTATAGCTGTGATGGCTCAGAAGTAGAACACGCACCTCCCATGAGGACCACTATACTTGTAATGGCTCAGAACAGACATCTCATTTGGGCTGCTATACGTGTAATGGCTCAGAAGAAGCATGTCTCATCGAGGCTACTACACCTGTAATTGCTCAGAACACACATCTCGTATGGGCTCTTGTACTTGTAATGGCATGCACTGTTGGTAAAGCATCTGCATTCAAGCAAGTGCTGCATCTGGTCAAAGAAACCTCGAAGTCTATAATTCCAAGCCTAATGGCCAAAAGAAGGTTTGCACACATCTAAAAAGGAGCACCCAATGGTAAAGCTGCACTAGAATTTCTTTTTTCAAAAAAGGCATTTTCAGCTTTTTGGATATTTATTGGTGCTATGTTAAAAGACAAACAGAAAAACAGGAGAGGAAGAGCAACTCTGAGCCTAAGCAATACAGAAGAATAACGGTGTGGCATTCAAGACGGGGGGGCAAAGGGACAGAGAACATACTAGACAGTCCAAAACAGGAATTGATGCAACAGGAAGAGAGAGCAATGAGCTACATGATAGGACAACAAAGAAAGTGAGAAGGGAAACCGACTTAATAATAGGGCAAACACACAATAGGAGTGAGGGATAGAAGCAGAGCAAAAGAGTCATTTGGAGACAATAAAATAAAACACAGATCAACAGCAGGTGGGGAGAGATGGATATAGAAAAGCAAGACTATAGAAGGGCAGGCCAACAACATAAGAGACAGTGCAAGAAAGATAATCAAAAGGAGTAACAACCACAACCGAGAAAATGTACAAAAAACTGATATAACCATAGTAATGACATGTGAGAGGAAGAGGAGTTATATAAACCGATACAGTGAGATATCGGAGGGAAAAAGCAACAATAGAATGCAGAGATGGGAAAGGCAGAGTGACAGGGAAACAGACCGCAAAATGTTGCATCGCAACGCCTAAGGGTGAGAGGCAGAGCCTCAAAGTGAGACTGGGGAAACAAAGTAGCAAAGGGAAGGAGAGATGGAGCAAAAACATGGGAGTGGCTGTCAAGCAGGTAGCGCCAGGTAGCAACACAAGGCCCAAGAGGCAGAGAATTGATGCTGGTAGAGTAAGAGACTTTATTTATAAATCACCCGATGTAACTAGCTGGCATCTGTAGTCACGCTTAACAGAGTTTGTGCCCAAATATCATGAAGATGAAGCTGAGTAGTATGCATCTACAAGTTTCTTGTGTGGGGAAAATGGTTTCCACAGGTGTAGTAAATTATTTAGAACCACTTTGAAATTCAGTGGTTTTGTCACTTGTTTTTGAACAAAGATTTAATTTTCCATACAAATTGGATAGTTGTCACACTTATTACTCTCTTGTGAAGGAGGAAAGTCATTTTTACTCTCTTGAAATTGGATTTACTCTCTAAATCGAAGAATTGGGAGTAAAATACTCACTCCAAAATTCTATCTGGATTACTGGTTACTGCCTCCCCTTCATTCAGAGACCTCAGAACCATCCACCGGGGAGCCATTCTTTAAGGGTTCCAGATCCGATTCTTGTGCAGGAAATGTTGACCCCGTTAGACAAAGGTGCTATAGAGCCAGTACCTGTAACGGAGAGGAACAAAGGATGGTATTCGCCATATTTTCTAATCCCCAAGAAGGACGGAGGACTGTGACCGAACTTAGATTTGAGATACTTGAAAAAGTTCCTCAGGAAGGACAAGTTCAAGATGGTCACACATTCTCAGATCCTTCAGGCCCTCCAGCTCCAGGATTGGATGGTGTCATTGGACCTTCAGAATGCTTATTTTCATGTGCCAATCCATCTCAAGCACAGAAAATACCTGAGGTTCGCCAGTTTCGAGTTCTGCCATTCTGGCTGACAGGCCCCCCTGAGGGTTTTCACCAAACCGATGGCAGTGGTCGCAGCGAGTCTCAGGAGGGGTCGGGGGGATTCACGTCCACCCAAACCTGGAAGATTGGCTGATCAGGTCACGTTCTCCCGAACAAGTCCTGGATCACCAGGCGTGACCTGCCACACACTCCACAGACTGGACTTCTTCCTTAATTACAAGAAGTCTCACATGATTCCATCTCAAAGGTTGTACTGGGTACATCCTTAGGAAAGACCTCGCCACCTGAGGTGATGGCTCAAGACATTCTGCAGATGGTCACCAAATTTCCGAGTGCCGAGCATCTCCAGGCCTTTGACTTTTGAGGTTGCTTGGCCTCAAGGCATCCGGCATTTTCCTGGTGCCAGAGGCTCGTCTGAGAACGAGATCCCTTCGGTGGGCTCTCAGGATATAATGGTCTCAGTTCAGGCAATATGTCAGACCTACTTCAGGTTCCAAACAGGGCTGTACAGGATCTCCTCTGGTGATCTCCTCCACAGGATCTCCTCTGGCCTGCGAGGACCACATTCTGAATGGAGAACCTTTTTGGCAAGCATGGCCCGAGCTAACTATAATGAGACGGACGCCTCACTCACGGGGTGGGGAGCCCACGCCAACGATCTGACAATCAGCAGTCATTGGTCGCCATCGGAGTCCAAACTACACATCGATCTTTTGGAGCTGAGGGCAATCAAACTAGCGCTGAAGGCCTTTTTGCCCGGGGAAAGAATGTCCTAATAATGATGGACAACACAGTGGCCATGTACTAGCTCAACAAGAGAGGAGTTGTAGGTTCACTACACTGTGCAGAGGGGCAATGCAGCTCTGGTACTGGGCAATTCAAGAAGGAATCTCCTTGTCAGCAGTTCACCTAGCCGGGTTGGAAAACACGGCGGCGGACGCTCTGAACAGGTAGAGCACAGTCTCCCACGAGTGGGAACTAGCTCCTGACGTCCTTCAAGAGAACTTCACCCTTTGGGGAATCCCTCAAGTGTAGCTGTTCGTGACCAGTGTCAACCGGAAGTGCGAACTGTACTGCTCCAGGGAAATTCCCCCAAGCAGAGCTCTAGGAGATGCGTTCTTAGTGAACTGGGAGATTCCACTCGTGTAAGTGTTTCCTCCAGTCCCCGTCCTTCCTCAAGTCATCAGGACGTTGAGAAAGTTTGGGAAAACCATGATCCTAATTTCCCCCCGATTAGGCCAGGAGGACGCGGTACCCGGACCTTCTGGACATGTCCATCTGCCCTTCAATACGTCTTCCACAAAGAGAGGACCTTCTCTCGCGAGAGGAGGGTCGGGTTCTCCATCCAGAGGTCAAGACAGTCAACCTTCACACATGATTTCGGAGAAGCTGAGGTACAAGGATTGGTACGCCCCCGGATGACGTAATTGAGATTTTGCTTTTGGCCAGAAGGCCATCAACAAAGTCTTTGTACCGCTGCTGTTGGAACAAATTCTGCAGCTGGTGTAGGGACCAGAATGCGGACCCTTTGCTATGCAAAACACTGGAGGTGTTATCTTTTCTGCTGTACTTTGCCAATCTGGGGCTCCAGGTTGGGACCATTAAAGTTTATTTAGAGGTGCTTTCCATCTTCAAGCGCTCGTCTGAGGAAACATCATATTTGAAATGGTGATTCCATTTCTGAAGGGACTCAATAATGTGTATCCTCCATCTCCTTTTCAGGTTCCGGTTTGGCACCTTAATCTTGTTTTAAAGTTTGTCATATGTGCACCATTTGAACCGCTCCATTCATGTCCCTTAAGACTACTAACAATAAAAACCATCTTGTTGGTAGAGCTAACATCAGCCCGTAGTGAATTGCAGGCACTATCTTCTAAACCATCTTTTACGGTATTTCATAAGGACAAGGTTGACCTTAGGGTCAAACTTTCATTCCTACCTAAAGTCATATCAGATTTTCATTTGGGACAAAAGTTAGTGTTACCTACTTTCTACCTTCCTCCTCATCCTGGCAAGGAAGAGAGAGACTACATAGACTCGAACCACGAAGGGCTCTGAGTTTCTACATTTGAAGGATGTGAAAGTTGCATTTGGAAGACTGTTTCGAGAATACACTGGTCATAAGTTGGGACAGACTGTAACCAAACAGACCTTGTCCGATTGATTATTTTAGCTATTTCCGAATGCTGTAGGCTGGCCGGGAAAGATTCCCCAGAAGGCTTGAGAGCCCATTCCCCTGGGGGCATGGCTGCTACTTCTGCTCTGCAAAGAGATGTTCCTATAAAAAAAACATTTTTGAGGCAGCCACTTGGTCTACGATTCACACTTTTACAAAGCATTACTGCCTTGGTTCCACCATAGGTCAGGATGGAAGCTTTGGGAAAGCAATCCTTCATTCCATTCCGTTCAAGACAATCCCTGATGGCAAAATGTGTGCTCCTTGCATGGGGTCACCAGAGGAAGTTGGTTTGCGCGTGGGCACATTTTTCTTTCTTTACCCCAGTCCTTTGTCTGTGGTCCTGAGCCTTGCGGGCCACATAAAATTGCTTGGAGGGCGGCATTGTGGCCCGCAGGCCCTATGTTGGACAACCATGCACTAGACTCAGAAAGACCTGAATTTTGAGCCACCCCACGACATGCTGCGACCTTGCTTGGCTGCAATACCCCAATACCTCGAGCCATTGTGCAGTACACGGTCTTCCGAATTATGAATCGAGCTGAATCTTTGGTGGCATACTGCTGCTGGACCTTTAGAGAAGTGAATTGAGTCTGAGAAGTTCACCAGAGTGCTGAACCTTGCAAGTGATGAGAATCCAACCAGCAGTATTCAGTCTTCTTCTGGCTCCTGAAAAGGTCACCAAAACCACAGACCTGCATCCAGCCACAAAGAAACTCTTGCCTGGAGCCTTCCCCTTTGCTCACTGCTGCAAAACCTCTTCTAGAGTCCTGTTGTCTGTCTTCATGACAAAGGAATCCATTGATTGGGTTTTTGGCTGCAGATCCTGAAGTCTTTCCTGCTGCAACTCTTCTTCCAAGCTGAAGTACAGCATCCATAGATGATATTTTTGAAGTGTGGAGTGGCAGTAAAGATGAACTCGAGGAGTTCTTGATATATCTCAACAGCATAGACACTCGCATCCAGTTCACAATGGAAATCGGCCCTCCCACCTGATGTACATTATTTAGACATTCAGACCAAGATAAAGGGACCCGATATAACCACAACTCATTTCACAAAACCTACCGACAGGAATAACTTATTACACAGGATGAGTTTTCATCCTCCAAACATCCTGAAGAATTTACCTTATGGCCGAATGCTGAGAGTTAAAAGGATTGTGAGTGACCTAGAAGAACGCAATGTACAACTAACTAAACTACAGGACAGACTACGCCAACAAGGATATCCTGACAACAATTTAGAAACGGCTCTCCCCAAAAATTGCAACAAAATTCAGAATGACCTTTTGACAAACCCTGCAATATGATAAAGTCCAGACCTAGTATTTGTGACCAAATAGTCCATACAAAGTAGGCAAATCAAGCAATGCATAACTGACCGATGGAGCATTCTAACCAGTGACCACCCGTGTTTTCTTACAAAAAGAGCAACAATCTTCAGAACATGCTAGTAACTACACAAAGCAGATCAAAGCACAGAAACCCTGACAAGCACCCAGGATCCTATCCCTGTCTCAACTGTGGGAACTGTAATAATATCATTAAAGGCTCAACTGTTTCGCATCCAAGAACAGGTGAAAAAATCAGACTGAAACATCATGCCAGGTGTTTTACAAAAAACATAATTTACAGCATAAAATGCACATGTGGTATTTATTATGTTGGAGGAACATCAAGGAAGGCTTCAGATGAACAAGCATAAATCCTGCATCAGGAACAGAAACCAATCCTCAGCAGTGGTTAGACATTTTGTGGAAAAAGGGCATACAGTGTCTCAACTCAGATTTCAAGTCTTAGAAGTGTTTCTAACTAAAGGTCACCATTTAAATGTCAACAAACGAAGAGCCCAGTGCGAGGCATTTTGGATAGAGAAACTAGATGCTCTCGTCCCAGGAGGGATGAACGAGGAATTTGATCTCAATTGTTTTTATAATTGATGACAGTTGACTAATTATGAGCAACATGGATTACTAGGATGAGAGAGACCTACCACAGACATGCATATTAGAACCCTTTTAGTAAATTTGTCAGATAAATAAGTGGGAAGAGCTACCTTTGAGTGCAGACAATGTATTCAGCTTAATGCAGATGTTATACCTGCGTAGAATAGAGGTTGAGGCTTATTATGAACTCTAATGAGAGGGGCATATTATATTATATACAAGTAAGTACGAACGTTTAAAGGTGATTTGTTGCATGAAAGATTAGGAATAGCTCTAATACATTATCAACAATGTAGTGAGTCTAAAGAAGTAGTTATTTTTTAATAGTACAAATTATGAGCATAATATGTTCTATAATTGAATGACTTGCAGATTGAAATATTTTTCCTTTTAATATCTTTACCATTTCTTTAAGTTCGCATAGTACATTATGTGTAGTACACATTATGAGCATAATATGCTCTATAATCGAATGACTTGCATATTGAAATATTTTTCTTTTTACCATTTCTTTAGGTTTGCAATAACATAGGACACTAGTCTCAATATATTGACCGGTGACTCACAGCTTGTAGACCAACAGAGAACCCAGAGATATATCTATACAGTGAGAGACAGCTTTAACTTCCACGTGCGTTTTATCTCCCTTCGTTACTGACTAACAGATGGGCTACCTTGGACAGGCACTCCTTTTTAGAAGTATGACCGCGTAATGGAGCTACAGTTGCCAACAGCAATCGCTGCATCTTTGCATTAAGCACCTCTCGGACTGGCGAGCACATAGCCATAGTTAAGGTGAACATTATGTTCACTTTCACAGACCAGCCGAACATTTTCTAATTAGCTTGCATGTTTTTTATTTTACTTTTTTCTTTCATTTTGGACAACAATGGCATAAACACATTTATTATTTAACCCAGTGATTTAACTATTTTACACACATTTATATAAATAGGCCTTGCGATATACTATCGCTTGAGATTTGCATTACCCATATGATCGCAGAGACATTTTAAGATGGCCGATTGTGCTCTGCATCTTAGTTTGTCAAGGTTACCATGATGACGTTTACTTAGGCTCTTTTACAGCAAGCGAACCGCGTTTCGTGGTTTCTTCCGCGTAACACTCTGAGCATTATAGGTAAGAGTGTTTTCACAAGAACACGCATGTTGAACTATATTATATCAATACAGGTTGAATGTTAAACAGCATTTTTTATATATTTGTATGTGTATTTATTTGTTTATATAGCGCTTTACACCAAAGCGCTGCACAATATACAGTGGATCTTGCTCTTTTGAATACTTCAATAAATGCGAGCCACGCTACGAACAATCAACTTCTGTCTACACACAGAACTCTGTTTATGGTAAGACTCATGAATACACGAGGGCAATGTGTGAATATACATCACTTGACTTGGCATTAGTTTCAACTTTTAAGTTAGTCTGATCATTTACTTTCACAGACACTACTTTGATTGCTAACACCAGCTGGTCAGTACACAATATTTCACAAGATATGTTGAGAGGTATTTATAATCCTGTTGAACCGCATCTAAACTAACGAGAACACTTGTTTTCTTTTCTTTGGATTCACGGTCTCTTCACGTATGTATATTATTTCTCAATATCTGACGCAATTATAACAACAAATGCGTTTTTAATGTGCTATGGACCGGTACATGTTGAATTCAAAATACATGTTGAATTGATTGATTACCTGATGTATGGTTATCTGCTTATATAAAATACATTGTTGATGCTTTTGATAATGGTATACAACTATAATACCATATTAAGCTTAAACTGGACCCGACGAAGGACATGTATGTTCGAAATGCATTGGCCTTGTTCCACAACTGAATTCTATCTTTTCTTACCACCAAGAATTTCATTAACCACTACGTGGTTCCAGGCAGTGCAGCCCACACCGCAGGCTTAATAGCCAAGGTATTTATTTTTGTATGATTCAAGGGTGCTCAACACAGAGGCACCTTTATTCGGGTTTGCACCCCAAGCAGCAAACTTAATTAAAATGATCTTTCTTGAAATTGACTCAAAATTTTGCAGTGCACACTCATTCACTCATTGAACTCAATTTGTTCAATGGGGACAGCCATCCTCCCAGTCAGAACTGGTTTCTCTCAGGCACTCTACAGAACAAAGGCCTGGGGTTTTTTCCGTTGAACCTCCCCACTTATTGTCCCCTCTGTTGTACAAAGACCCTTTGTGGTCTTTCCAAGGGCAGCCCAGCAAAGTCAAAGGAACCAGAGGAACCTCCCCCACACAGGTAGTCGGAAGAAGACTTAAGAATGGACAAACCATCTTGTTCAGGGCTTTATAAAATACAGCCACCATTTTGGGTCAATGTGTCCCCTACCGCATCCGCGATAACAGCCTGCAATAAAAGTGCACAAAATGTCATGTAAAAGGTACACTGCTACCAGCCTGAAAAGAGGGACTTGACACAGTAACCAAAATATTACTGGAGAAGTGAGACAATGTTTCCCCTCAGCACTCCACATAAGGTGGGGTGTGCTGATTTCACGAAGGAAAGTACAGGTAGAATAAAAACTATCCCCCCTGCCTTTGGGAACATGTGTGTTAATCGAGGGAAAATAAAGAAACATTACTATGGGAGCTCAAGGAGCTTCCAGTAACACTGCACAGAAAGTGTTGTGTGCTACTTTTGTAAAATGTAGATGCCTTTAAAATTGGAGGAAAGCAGGCCTTCATAACGACTTGCCAGAAAAAGGTAAAAAGAATTCCCAAGATCATGGTAAAAGAATGAGTGAGTGTGGAAAATGGGTCCCAATCACTCAAGGCAATCAGAGAAAAATCCAAGAGTCAAGCAAAAAGTGCTGAGGGATTGGCAGGTGGAGAGAATTTCACTCTAGCACCCGCTAGTCTAGCGGTATACTTCTGTTTGTAGGGATCTTGGCTCACATGATGATCTGTTGAATGGCTGCAGGAGCTTATGTTTTATCCAGGATTTGAGCTGGTGTCTCTCCCAACCCACCAATGTTTGGGATCTGCACCATTCAAATTGGCAGAGGCTGTCCAATCCTGTACAGCCTATGACCAACATATCTGCCCAGGTACTGACACACTTTGGCATGGATGTGGACTGACCATCCCTCACATCCAGCCCGACTCGCTGTTAGGCAGTTTTACACAAGTTTCTGTCTGTGACAGAACTTGGAAAAGCCCACATTAGATTAACAGGGTTACACCTCTTAGTTTAGGCCTGAACCACCTAAAGGTTTGGCAGAAATGGCTGAGCAACCAGGCTTATTCTAACGAGCGGGAGGACTGCAGTGAGACACACAGAACTCGGAACATACACGTAGTTCAAGGAAACACTTACACTCTAGAGGACATATAAAAAAGCATTTATTTTAAATACACTAAGGATTATAGCATTCAAGTAAAGTAAGTACTGTCACACAGTAGTATAATCACAGAATACCTGGAATATCCAAAGGATAAAACCCTTAAAAACATTTGTAAAGGCAACACAAAAAGGAGCAGAAACGTCTGAAACAAGTATGCAAGCTTTAGACCAACTTGTGTAACTTTGGTTGACCCCCCCTCCCTTAGCCAATCTTAGTAAATCCAACCCTATTTTAGGTGAGTTTCACAAAGTCAAGGGGGACACTGGGGATCCAGTGGCCAAGGGCTGGGGAAGGAACGGCAGTAAGGCAGTGGACAAGGCAGAGTCTATGAAGATTTCTTAAAGTTTACAGGTGAGTTTCAGTTTCAAGGAAATTAGGAGGTTCCCTCGTTGAATAGCCCTAAGGACCAATGTCCTAAGGCAAGATGGAGCACAAAGGGTTGTCCACCCCAATGTAGCTCAAGGCAAGCCTGGGAGGGGGGTGCAAGTAACAGCTTAACTGCAACCCTCCGAAGCACAGGAACAACCAATTAGGCCCCAGGTAAGTATTAGGGGCTGAACAGTACCTTGTAAGAGAAAAAGCTGGTGCAGCAGGACGGGCCCCAAGGAGAGGTGACAGCAGACCCCGGTTCAGGATTCTTGGTCTTGGCGACTGAAGAGAAAAACTTGAGATGGCACTGATGGTTGCACTCGAGCAGTTGGACCCCCAGCAGAAGATCTTTGCAGCACTGGCTCGTTGGTGCATTTTTTAGGGCTCGGTTGAAGGACGGTGGTCGTGTGGTGGAGTTTGTGCCCTTTCTCGATCCTTGTCTTGCTGAGGGGACTTTCAGGAGCGGGATCCAGTCCCTATGTCCAGTAGGATGCCTGCGAAGTTTCAGACGAAACTGCGCTTCAGAAGAAGTTGCACCACAAAATGGCACAGCACCCTGGCATTTAGGAATTGCAGGTCACAGCTCATCCAGGAATGGAGCAAAATGTGGTTTGTTTTGGGACTGGTTAGGCCCACTAGTCCAAGGGAGGAAGTCATCCTATTTGAGCTTCCCTGTCGCACAGATGATATCGGGACTGCAGCGGTTACTCAGATGGCTCTGGCGGTCGCTGGAAGTGGCTGTGGACGTCCTCTTTCGGATCTTCAGTTCCAGTGATCAACGAGGTTCAGCTCCCAAGAACCTCAAATCTATCCAGGAACACCGGCAGAGTCCACCAATAAACATTCATGCACCATTCAAACTTGGGGGGTGGCTGTCCAATGGGGACAGCCAGCCTCACAATGCAAACTGGTTCCAGGCAGGCACACTGCAAGGCAACGACCAGGGGAGTTTCAGTCACCTCCTCGGCTTCCTGTCCTCTCAGGCACAAGCCAAAAGACCCATCAAGACCTCCCCAACCTAGGCAGGTAGAAGAAGGCTCAAGAAAAATGAAATAATTGAGACAAACCTACCTAACACACACAAACGGCCACTTTGCCATGGAAAGCAGAAGCTTTTCCTCGAAAAGGGCTTTCCATTCATGACAATGCCAGCTCTTTTAGAGCAGGAAGAAGCCCAAACAGTAAGATAGATGGCCAAGAGGATAGCTCAGGGGCAACACGTTTTTCTTGGATGTAAGACCAGCGCAACACGGGTTCGAAACTTGGTCCTGCACTTAAAGACTGGTCTTTGATATTATTTGCGTTCTAAAAGATGAATTCATTAAAGGACAGGCAGACCTTTTGTGGCACAGCCATTTTAGATCATATGATGTTCAATATGGCATTAAGAGAAAACCAAAACGGTAGAAATGTATCCCCTGCCACCAGCCCCTCCTGGATGGTTCCATGTAATTTTACCGAACCAAATGCTTTTTTTTATTGGGAGGGAGTGGCGCCCAACCCACTGTTTACCTACACTTATAACCACCTCCACACCTTTTAGCCCTTTTCACCCAGCCCTTATACGTTTATTGTCTGGTATTATTTTCAGTAAAATTTTAATTGTTTTTTTTTATTTCGGTAACATCACTGGATACCCTACTGGACACATGTTAGTAACCAACAAGTTACAAATAAAAGAGCTACAGGGACCAAACGTGCCCCTATTACACTTCACAGTAGGTGACGTGTGCAGGGAAAACTGAATTTTACTATGAGGAACAGACTTCTCCTGTACTGGTAGCTATAGGGACTTATCCCTGCCCCCAAACCAGTTCAGTTTAGCAAGGACAGGGAAGTAAAACAAACTTCACTGGCTTCCTATAGTGAGGAGAACAGTTTCAAAACAGTAGCAAAATGTTGGGTGTCCAATGATGACTATGGAGGGAAAGCATAAAAAGATATTTCCTATAAGGTGCTGTCTCGTTTCCTAATATACATGTTGGCTGGGCTGAAGCGCTGGCCACAGTGCCAACATTTATTTTTGGGACTGATGGCTAAACCGTGCAATATGTAGGAGTCTCTGGACGAGCTGCAGTGCAAAGGTTTATAGCCTGTTTTTGTTTAAAATGTCATATCGTTCACCCTTTTCTCTTAACTCGGTTCCTGTTGCCTGCAGGTGGTTGGAAGCATGGATGCTCACCCAAGTCGGTACTGTGCCACGGTGCGGGTGCAACGCCCTCGCCAGGAAATCATCGAAGACCTTTCGTACATGGTGCGTGAGCTGCTAATCCAATTCTACAAATCAACACGCTTCAAGCCTACGCGAATCATCTTCTACCGTGATGGGGTGCCAGAGGGGCAGCTACCACAGGTGAGAGCATTGTGTGGAGATGTGAAGTGGTGAGGGGGGCTGTTGAGCATTAAACTCTAAATCCTGTGTTTGGGTCAAGGGCAATTCTCTAATCCTGGGCAAATGGGTCCCTTTATCTTTTCCATCGTTCATCTTGAATTAGACATGGGTGAGCAGTCATGGTCAACTCTTAGTAGGGAAGAGTTGTGCCTACGATACAGGGTGACTCAATATGACTGAATAAAGTGATGACCACACAAGACGTTCGGAAACTGTAATTTATTTTTGGTAGATAATAAGTAATGTGTTTGTGCAGTTTACAGGCGATTCATATTGGTTCAGAAATGGTGTATGACCGCTCTACAATCGTTCCTGTGCTTTATATTAAATGACCAGGTCAAGTGGGTCTTTTGGATACCCGGTCTGACTGCCTGTTCCACGGGGATGTCTTGGGACCTGTGTACACTAAACTGGGAGCTAAAATCTCCTAGAACTCAGGCGACTGTCATTTGAATGTGTGATCCTGATTTGAAAACTGGTCCTAATGTTACAATCCTCAGATTTTGTAACTGTATGTCCCCAATAGTAAATATAGGCATGTTGTCTTGAGATGGGGCCCGTTGGGTAAGATTTTCATTTTTATGCTAAATCTCTCTCACCTGTGAAACCCCCAGAACATTTTGCTGGACTTTATTATTTGTTGTTCTTCCTGAATGAGTGGAAACCTTTTCCCCCCCACTCACCCATTCTTTTACTCTTTTTATGGGTGTCATTTTTGGACTCTACATGGTGTATTTTTGAAACTATCCTTTTTGATAACGTTTTGGGATATAGTGTTCTTGTTGCAGCACACTCCCTTTCTCTCCTGTCCCTGATTTAATATTTCTCTCTCCTACCTCCCCTCTGCTAATGCCGCCCCATCCTCATTCTGTACTCTCACCCTTTCTTTTATACTCTCCTCACCTCCCTTTCCTGCTCAGGGAAATAGTGCCATGCTCCCCCCTCCAGGGATATGGTTCCCTGCTCATCCTTTTCTATGAGCATCACTCTCCCCTCTATACATCACACAACTTCCTATCTACGCCTATATGTCCTAGTCTTGCCACACCATCTCCGCCTATCTCTTCCAGCTATTTGCCTTCCTGCTTCTCTCTGCCCTCACCACTACTACCACTACTGCATTGCATTCACAACACCTATCTGACCTTTCACTCTCTCGATTACTCTAATTTCTCCTGAACCTTTTCCCTCTCTCAATCTTAGCTCTCCTTTCACACTCAACGTCCACATGCCCCCACATTACACTACATACAACTGTTGCCTCCCTCTCCTCTGCTTCTAACCTTCCCCCTACCCTCCTCCTCTCTCTCTCCTGCTTCTCTCTCCTCGTCTCTATTCCGTCTTTCTCTTCTCTCCTCCTCTCTTGTCGCCTTCTCTCCTCCTCTATTCTCTCTTCCTCTATTCTCTCTTCCTTCTCTCCTCCCAATCGCTCCTCCCACTCTCTCCTCTCCTCCCACTCTCTCCTCTCCTCCCACTCTCTCCTCTCCTCCCACTCTCTCCTCTCCTCCCACTCTCTCCTCTCCTCCCACTCTCTCCTCTCCTCCCACTCTCTCCTCTCCTCCCACTCGCTTCTCTCCTCCCACACTCTTCTCTCCTCCCACACTCTTCTCTCCTCCCACACTCTTCTCTCCTCCCACACTCTTCTCTCCTCCCACACTCTCCTCTCTTCCGTCTCTCTCTCTTGCTTACAGAGGTGCAAAGCTTTAAAACCCTCTTTAGCTCTGCCCCCTTTTCACTTTGTTTACAGGGTAGCAGCCAGGTGCTCAGGCTGCTTGTTTCCCTTGTGGGTTTCTGCCTGTGCTGGTGAGTTTTGCAGCCAATTCGGTTTGCAGTGGATTTCTGTCTCTCATGCTCCCTTAGGTTCCCTCCTATCTTGGTTTTCTATTGCTACCTTTCCCCTGAGGTACGCATGGGTTTGGTAGGTCAGGAGTTGGGGGTCACTAATCCTCAGCAGGAGAAATCTCAGTTCAATCAATTTTTTTCCTGTGTTCCATTCCTGATTCTGGTCCATGTTTTCTTGATGGCCCCAGGTACATTTTTAAGGGCTGTAGTTCTGAAAGAAACAAGAGCTCTGGTCAGAAAACTGGTTTGGAGGTATTGTGCGACAGAGGGTGGACCCATCGTCAACATGCATGGCACATGAGGGGTTTTCAGAGAAAGGGAAAACGCCCTCTACCAACGTCTGGGAGAGGTCCCTTCTCCCCTTGGCAGGACTATGACCATGACCCTGTCACAGTTACACATACACATCTCTACTAGTTCAGTTAGTTCAATTGAGCCCAACGTACACAGTATTACATTACACAAAATACTATGTCTATAAAAACTATGAATTCTTAGAGGACTCTCCTCACCCCATACTCTGTGGGTCAACGATAACAGATAGGCATTCAGCATAGAGTGGCATGGAGAGAAAATGGCAGTTGAACATTCTAAACAGTGGTAAGATGTGTATTTATTTACTTATTGTTTGCTTGTTAGGCGATTATACAGAAAGTAAAATACTGTTTCAAAGAACCTGCAGGGCGGGGGAGGGAACAAGAGAGTGAAGACATTACAACACAATATTTAATCGGAGCAGGGGAGGGAAAAGGAAGCAATGACAAACCTACTATATTTATTATTAATGTGATTTAGTTTAAATCATAGACTTTACACATTACATAAAACAGAATCTCATATATTACATTTAGTTTATCAAAAATGATCATAATTAATGAAATAAAAAGAAATAACACATTAATAAAAAACAAGTATGCAACCAAAGAAGACACTTATCAGTTACAAATGTTCATAACGTACTGTCACATAAAATGTCCCTTCATTTCTTTCCAATATCATAAACCATTTATCATCAGTTAAATAGAATTTGAAATACAACAAGTTCAATCTGGTAAAAATATATAATCAACAAAGAAATAGATATAATGAGCAGACATATGGTTCTTCACAGTTCCTACACATCCTGACTCTAAAGTCTAAGCTGGCTAATAATCAGATTGCCCATTACTCATCGATATACCCAACCTGGTTTCAATCTGCAGCCAAACGTTGTATAGAGAAGTTAATAAACACATGCTCCTAGTATTAATACAATACAGCCAAAATGACATCTACCCAATTGTTTCCAAATTGTGAACATATGCACCCATGTATAATTCAATAAATTTGGACATTGTGTGACATTCATTCAGTAGATGTTTGGCTGACGCTAAGATTTTGTGATCTTAACATTGGTGACAGAACCATTCTTCTTTAGGTATCTTATTCACAATTCCCGTTACTACCAGTGTGGGGAGCTGATCCACACTCAGTAGCAGAAAAAAGCGTCTGAGCCTCTTAGAGGGACAAAGGTTGATGTACTCCTGGGCCTTCTTAATTGTGTATAGTCTGTATTTTACAAATTGATACATTTTAAGCTTGTTCAAGTGGGCAAAATTCTCCAACCAGTCCCAAAGTTCAATACGCTTTACCAATGCATTATTCATTTTCTCTGAGTAAATCCCTCCTCTTGGTGTCCAACATATCTCTGCGAAAAGGTTTTCAATGGTGCCTTTCAAGGCGCAAGTGGTGTGCTTTTTACTTGCTTCCTGAAATATGGTGGCTGTCAACAGAGAATTCTTGGTGCCACAGCTCATCTTTACGCAAGTGCCCACTCTCTTCTTCAGAACCATGGCTTTTAGGGAGATCAAACCCAACTCCATAAGGGCCACAGGTACACGGAAGGCCTAAGATCTTTCGCCAAAATGTCCCCTCGATTACCTGCAGCCATTTAAGATCTATATGTGATAGGGCTTCTAGACCGTAGGTTATCATTGGGGAGAAAACTCGAATAGTACGCATTTGCTTACATGTGACATAATCGCCACTCAGATCAAACTCTATTCCGAGGTATTTGTAGTGGGGAGCAAATATGATTTCTGCATCGCGTATGATAAGTCTAACGCGAGCAGTTTTCTTACTGGAGTATCTCATTATTTGGGTCTTGCCCAAATTAATATTGAGACTGTTTCTATCTGCATACTCCCACAATGCTAGGGCTGATCTGCGGATCCCACTGAAGGTGTGATCAAATATGACTAAGTCGTCCGCATATGCTAGGACTGGGCAGGAAGTCTCGCTAATTTTAGGTGGACAATTTTTTGCTGAGGCAATCGTCTCCGGTATATCATGTACGTATAGGTTATAAATAAGGGGAGCGGTTATACAGCCTTGCTTTATCCCCCTATTCTGGGATACCTTATCCGCATGTGACCTTACTGATCTAATTTAAATCTGGCCGATGTATTTAGATGTAATATTCTAAGATAGTAGAGCAACCCCTCTGGAGAGCCCATATCCTTTAACTTGAGCCATAATCTACCCCTTGGTATCGAATCGAATGTGGCTTTGAGGTCCACATATAATGCATACAGCGGAGGGTTCCCGATCTTCCGAGCTCTATTTCACATAACATCCATGACCATAAGGTTATGGGTGGTGGAATATCCATGTCTAAAGCCACTCTGGAGTTTGCAGAGAATATTAGCTTTATCAGCCCACGCTTGTAACTCGTCCAGTATAAGGGAGGCAAACAATTTGCCAGTCGAATCGAACATGGATAAGAGCCTATAATTATTGGGGTCTAGTCGATTCCCCTTTTTAAAGACGGGAATTAATATAGCCGTCTGCCATGGAGCAGGGATATTGCCTTCAGTTAATATTTTCTCAAACATAATTGTTATCAGACTGCCCCAAAAATCAGGTTGGCTCTTGATGACTACGTTAGCCAACCCGTTGTGTCCAGGAGCTCTGGAGGCTTTTAACCGCTTAATCTTGCCCAAAATGGATTCCTATGATACATCAATTGGTGCTGCCGATTGGGCAACACTCAAGGGGATGGAATGCTCAGTGTTCATGGGAGCGTTTCGCCTCTCGAGGAAGTTTACCCATTCTGCAGAACCGGTTGTATTGCCCCTTGCTTCACTAAGGAGAGACCAAATGCTCATAGTGTTTTTAGAGCATAGCGTTTGTACTAACCTTTGCCAGGCTTGAATTCTCTGTTCTTCTCCTGTATTTAATCGCTGCTCTATATCTTAATATTCCTAACTTTGGCGTAGTATAACTCTGTGGGATCATTCGTTTGCTTAGCATATCTAAGCTCGGCCCTTAATTTCCTCTTGGCGTTTCTAATTAAACTGTCGCAGGGGAGTTTCTTCTCAGAATCCCTAACCATCCGACCACAACCATAGTTGCATTTTTACCGGAGAATGAGCATATCTAATTCTCAATAGAATTTGCAGATATGGCATAAAATTGGGAACATTTTGAGAATCTAGTTTCTGCAAGCGCTTCTACTGCTTGTTTTATGGTCTTGTCAGACCAGCTAATTCTAGTACCAGCCCGATTTACCTTTAAGTTCCCCATAGGCTTACATTCAGTATGGTATCTGGATATATTAAGCGTACACAGTAAAGCATCGTGATCACTCCATGTGTTAGGTATCACTTTCATGTCTGCCACAAGGAGTGTCATTCTCGGGCAGACAAATACATCATCCAATGTGCTACGACACGCACCATTCTTCCACGTGTATCTGCCTGGTTAATCGCTCGCCGTTCTACCATTAATCATCTCAAGTTCCCAGTGATCAAAGAATTGCACCCGTCCTTGTCTCTCGTTTTTTGCATGGAGCATGTTACATTTAGCTTTCAATTTCGGATTGTTGGAATTTCCCACCCCTTGCCCCACTCCCTGACATGTGGCAGTTAAAATCTCCCACTACTACCACAGCTGTATTCACAGGGTCTATCAGCCAGGATGCCAAAAAATCATGTAGGCGTCTTGAATTTTCTCTCTTAACTCAGCTCCCTGAGGATTGTATAGGCTAACAAGTAGGAACCTTTCAGGCTTCCCTTTGTAATCATAATCCACTTCAAAAGCAATCAAATTACTATCATACTTTGAGAAAATGCATCTTGAGTCTACTGTATGAACCACCCCTATGAGTAAACCCCCATAGGGTCTACCTCTTTCTCCCTTATTGGCATAAGACAGGTATATTGTGTATCCATCTAGGATCAAGGGCATCATAGACAAGTCTCTTGCAAACATATACATGTATGATTAGTTATGTATTGTACTGAGCCATTGGGGGATAGTAAATGGGAGGAGCATCTACAGTTCCATGAGAAAATTGTGAGTTCTCATTGTTTTGCTAGGACTTCCGGCAGCAAATCTGCCAACCATTTCAGTACATTCACGACGTCAGTTAATTCAACCTTTTCCCCTTTCGTAAGTATGGGAAGTGGCGTCTCATGGGTCAAAATTTCTAAGTCCGTTTTCGTCAAACTAGGATCTTCCTCATTGAGATCGGCATCTGTTTCAACATCTACCGCCTTCATTTCCTCTTTGAAAGTCCTGAGCATTTGGGCCGTAGATGAGAACTTACAATGGATGGCTAATACATTTGGATTTGGCCCCTCCAATGGCTCCACAAATTGAAATCGTCCGATGTAGGCACTCTTAATTGAGGGACTAAGTGGAGTCTGACCAAGAATTCAGTCTGGGATCGCCATTTGTGGTGTTTATCTTTATCAGGCAAAAATACGAATTCCTCAGGCTCCACCCTTGTTGGCCCCCAGATTCATTGATTTATCCACTGGATCCTTCTGTGGTCGTACTGAACTCGAGACTTATTAGGAGTAGGAAGGTTGATGTCTTCCTTGCTCTGTGGATCCATTATCAAGGTTTCCGGGATCTATTCCAAGAGTGAGTCGGTTCCCATTTCAGGTATCAGTCAACTAGTTAGCTGGCCTTCTCCCATAGCATTCCTTTTCTTAGCCCTAGCAGCTCTTTTCTTAGCTTTCTTAGAGCGTGTCTCAGGTTGGCCAGACTATGCCGCCAGTGATGAGGCCACAACACACAGCCTTTTGCTAATTAGTGCCATTTTGGTCAGACGGTGCTGCTTCCGCAAATACAGCACCTCAGAGCTATCTTTTGGATTCATGTTAGAGTCTGGGTCCAGCTGTACTTCTGCCTCTTCGGCAATATGGATATCTTCCGAATGATTGCAATCAGCTTCTTCTCTCTCTCTATTGCCAAGACTGTTAGCAGAGGTAATGATATTCGTATTAGCCAAAATGCGCCCAGACATTTGGAGCAAACTCCTGAGAGCAAACTTTAAGGCAGCCACAGAAGACCGGATTGCTGCAATTTCAGTAGAATCTGGGAATTAAACCTCCCACCACCTCAGCTTCACTTTCAGGAGTGCTCTCCATCAAATTTATGGCTAAATTTGGGGATGCTGATAGTATATACGTACTCACTGGAAGGCTAGGTGGTCCAGGGATGTCATTAGCCTGAGGCTCTTGTTGGTAGCTCATATTTTTTTGTCCTGATGAAATGGGAATCACTGGGATCATGCCCCTTGTATACTTAATCAGAGGTCCAGTTAAGAGTTATTGTCGATGTCATCAAAGTTAGTCGAGTTCTGTGAAATAGCTCCATCAATTCCAGATGTTGCAACTTCCTCTATGATGGTAGAATTGGTTTCTGGCTGGGGATTTAGCGGGAAAAAATGAGTGATAACTCCTTGGTCAGATGGCAGTGCTTTCTTTGATCTTTTACTCGACTTAGTGTTTATCACTTCCGATTCCTCGGCCGTGGTGTACTGCGGCTTCAGTTGGACCTTCTGTCTACAGAGGTTATATTTCGAGTGTGATGTCTTCTTAGCAGGAGGCATTTTAAGGACAAAATTATGCCCCTTCTCCGATGTTTGTATACTGCGGAACAAGTCACTAATGGCCCCTTAGTTGACTATAGGAATCCACCTATACTCTAAGTATCACAGTAGTGTTAAAAAGGTGGAGCCACAACGGAAGTTAATTAGCAAAAATCGGGATCAAAGTCAATTAAGCCCACAGTCTCCCGACTCAAAATAATTCACCCACAGGCTCACATACACAATAAGCTCCTCTCTTTAAAGTCAATCTAACGTAGAAGTGGGGGCTAATGAATACGAGCCAGCAGCTTGACCCGCTTTTAGTAGGAATTCACGGACTTGAGATCCAGTCAGCATAGGATAAACACACCTTTCAACCTTACTCCTCGTACCCCAAATGCTGGAGTATACATAAACTTGTTTAAAAGCAATATGCTCCTCACAATAGCTGCTCGCGGCAGCTCTTTTCTCCCGCCTCAAGCACACTTTTCGTTTATCAAAAGGGCTCGAAGCGCGTTAGAGGAGCGCTTTAGAAAATAATCTCAGCCAGCATCGAGCGAATGAGTCATTACCCCGGACTTCACCCAGACTTCCTCGGGCCTCAGCTGGCAGCCCAGAAAAAATTCTCTCAGGTGCGCCCGTCCGTTATCCTCAGGCCCACAGCATCTCTGTGTCACACTGTGCCGACGTCACGGGTCTGCTCCGGGGTTCGTCGCCTGCTCTCTCTCTGAGGCCGCGCTAGCGCCTCTCTGGAGGGTTTGAGGAAAGGACCTTCACTAGATCCTGGAGTCAAGCCGCACCTCTTGCAATAGGAAACACTGACACTGCTTGATCCTACAAAAAAGTAGTCCACCTACTATGCCTTGTGAGTATTCAGAACCTGCAAGTGAAGCAGAGAAGAGGACGTAAGTGCTGGGGAGTCCGGGCTCATGGGTGAACCACATATGAAGTGCTTGGGTTTTTGAGTGCTACATGGCCAGGTGCAACGTTAGGAGTAAGTGCGAAACCTCCAGGATGGAGGGAGTGCCAGGGCAAGTGCTGAGAGAAGACAGGAGCTGGGAAGATTGGGTGTGGGAGGTCAGGGGCCCCCGAAGATGCATAAGGGCCTCAAACACCAATCACAGCAACTGCGGGATTAGCAGAGAAGCGAAGAAGGGAAGCAGAAGTTAAAGAGGAAAGTCTTGAGCAGCTTCTGGAATTAGAGGAAGTCCTGCTCAAGGCACAGAGGCAGGGGAAGGCTGTTCCATAGGAGGGAGCCAGCTGAGGAAAGCCATCAACCACCTACCTTCTGTTTAGCAAAACACTTTACACACAAAGAGTTGGTGCCAGTGGAACGTAGTGGTCTAGAGGGACAGTATTTAGTAATATACAGTTGACGATGTGGTCCCCGGCCTCAGGTAGCCTTGTGGAAGATGCAGAGGGATTTGAATTTAATCCGTGCAGCAACCGGAAGCCAGTGAAGACTTTTTAGCGCCAGAGAGATGTGGTCCCTGGGCTTAAGGCTAATGATGCGTCTCGCTGCCCTATTCTGGATTAGCTGGAGGGGTCGCAGAGCGGAAGTAAGTAGATTCAGGAGGAGGCTACTGCAATAGTCAAGCCTAGAGAGAACCAGGGCTGGGGTAACATTGTGCCTCTGGGGGAAGTGAGAAAAGGGAGAATTCCTTTGAGAAGGAAGAGCTGAAAGTGTGAATTATTGGCAATGTCCTGAGTGTGAGGGAGGAAGGAGAGAGAGGAGTCTAGGATGACTCCAAGGTTTCTGGATTCAGAAGAAGGGGCAGGGGGAGAAGCCAGAGTCAAGGAAAGGAGGGAGCAGGTGTCCCGATGGGAAGGATCTCAGTTTTACAAGCGTTGAGGCAGAGATCGTTGGAGGTGCACCAGGACTCGATGGCAGATAGGCAGTCAGGGATAATGTAGGGTGAAAGAGGGTCAGCTGGAAGTTTGAAAAAGTGCTGTGTCGTCTGCGTAACACTGGAAGTTGGAGGCGAAGGAGGAGATGAGGCGTGTAAGGTAGATGTTAAAGAGCCAAGGGGAGAAGATAGAATCTCTAGTGCCTGCTCCAACAGTTAAATGTACAAAAGAGACAACCCATGCTTGCTATATCTGGTGGTAAGCACACAACACAGATAGGCAAGGGGTGGGAAGAAAATGTATTCAGAAAGATTTTTCTTGCTTTCCCTGCATGCACATCAATGGGACACTTTACGTTTTGCTATTGTGTTGAACATTTCCTGACATATGGAGGTAAGAGAAGCGTTTTGCTTCACTTACCTTGCTAAGCTCATTTGTGGTGGAACTGATCCGTCCCTATGGCCATCAGTGCAGGAGAACTCTGTTCTCCATAGTAAACATGTTTATTTTTCCCTGAATATGTCACTTTCTTTGAAGTGTGGTAGACACACTTTGTACCTCTATTACTTGTTTTTTGGCAACTTGTTAGTTGCATGATGTGTCCAGGATGGGCTGATGGCTGCGGATACTGTTAAACCGGTTTCTTTTTTATGTTCTTGTGCACTTTTTCATTTGACCACATAATGCCATTTAGCGTACCATATACTCTAAAATGGCTGTGCCACAAGATTTTCGCATGTCCTTGGGCCATCTTGTAATTTGACCTTCTACATGCCCTCCCAGGGCTGGGTTTTTCATACATCGTAAGTCCTTTCCCAGGGGAAAGCTCCAACTTTCTCCAGCAAAGTGAGTGGGTAGGTGGGCGTGTGTGTCTGCCCCAGATGTTAGGGTCTGGTTCTGTCTGAACCCAGTCCACCTCCATGCCATAGTGACCGTTGCTGGGCAGGTGCAGTGGCAAGAGGCTATCCAGGAGTGGACAGCTCCTGTAACTTTTAATGTTGCAGATCCTTCCCATTGGTGGGCTGGGGGCAACTCAAGCCCGGATCCTAGATTAAAATCTGGACTCCTGCAGCCACTCTTGAGATTGTTGTAGCAAAGATCCCTACGCAGGAGAGCAGCTCATTTAAGACCCCTAACTCGTTGTTCAAAGCTTGCTATTCTGATTGAAGGCCTTAAATCCGTAATGCACATCAAAGGAACAGCTTTCACTTGATTGACATATTTTAAAAGAGATTGAAAAGAGAGGGTGAAGATGGGGCCTTTTCTCTCCCATAGTAATTGTTTAGCGTGTCGTGTTCCATAGGGCTCTGCCTCTTTTTAATGTTTACGTGTTTGCTTTGATGCAAATTAAAAGGGAATCCGGTTTTGAGTGCCAGCTCTATGCGAATGACACTCAAATCCTGGTGGACCTCCATGAGAAACATGATGAATGCAGTACAGTGGAAAAATGTCTAGGACCGGTACAAAGATGGATGCAAGACAATTGCATGCGTTCATATGTGAATAAGACCGAAATACCATTGGCTGGTGAATTGATGTAAACTCCCCTACCTTTTCCCTGGCCTGCTAGCTTAGGTGCTCCTTCTCCTGTTGAGAAATGTAAGGGTCCTATTCAATAATCAGCTGTATTTTGGACCACAAATAGATCCAGTGGTAAAACATGCACATTTTCATCTCTATAAAAGTAATTGCTGCAAGCATCTTCTTTAGAAGGACAACCTCAATTTTTTAGTTCCGGCAGTTGTACTGTCAAGACTTCAGTATTATGTACCTGTTTATTTGGGACACTCGGAGAAAGCCACGGCTAACCTCAAAGCAGTGCAAAATCTCATTCTAAGCGTTAATCTGCTGGCTGAAAATATATTAAGCATATTTCTCAGGCTCAGCAGTCGCATGTCACACCAAGAAAGAAAGAATCAATCAAGACCAACACATGGCAGGAAAGACTACATTCACAGAGATCTTCGGCTTTAGAAGTCAATTCCTATCTAGGTTTGAGAGTCTTAGAGTCAGATTGGACGGTACAATTAGGCTAGGCACAGGCTTTAGAATGTCGAGAGTTCCAGAAGACTTGTAACCAGCAAATACAGTTCTTTGTTGGAGAAGAAGAGTTCAGGGACTTTGTAGCAGGCTCCCTGTAGAGACACAGGCAATAACCCTGGACGAACATGTATGGGCAAACCCCAAAACACAAATCGGTACTCCAGCAACACAGGAGCAACAAAGCAACTCTAGGAACGTTTTACCAAAAGTCTCACTAACACTTAAGTATGAAGAAAAGGATGTAGCATGATGCTTCCTCAATGCAGCAGTCCCGGTCACCTAATTCTTGGTCAGATAGATTGAAGAAGGGACACTGGATGGATCTTCGCAGCAATAGTTGTGTGGAGAGGCTTCAGCCAAAGTAATGTTCACAGTTCTCTGTTTTTGACACCCTTTTCAAAGCAGCAATGAGAAACATTTAGTGACGCTCAACTCAGCTTTCTCAGAATCTTGCCTCCGGAGGTTCGGAAGTAGTCCACCAAACATTTGGGAGGATTCATCCTTCGGAAGGCGATGCGCTGCTCATTGGCCACTGGTCCCAGTGTATTGGCGGTTTGGAGCCCGTGAAGGTCACAGCTCGTCATGAGATGGCTCAAATTGCAAGTCTTCCTGAAAATGATTTGGACCCACCAGTCTAAGGGAGAGAGTCCTTTTTGTGTGGCTCTCCTGATGCTTGGAAGAATGGGTCGGACAGCAGCGATTGCACAGAAGGCATCTCTCGTCGTCTGAAAGCGGCTGCAGATGTGTCCCTTCTTCTTCCTCACCGTTTCTTTCGTTCCAGTGTTCAGCTTGTCTTCAGCCTTTGGTGACATGCCTCTTATGCAGGAATCCAGCTGATCAGCACCCATGCCCCTTTCAAACTGTGGTTCGTGGCTGTCCTTTTGGGACAGCCACCCTCCTAGTCAGAACTGGTTCCAGGCAGGCACAGCAGAAGACCATGAACAGCAGAGTTTTGGAGTCCTCCCGTTTCCTGTCCTTGGCGATCCCGCCGAAGACCAAATTCAAACCAGGACCTCCCCCACCCTGTATGGTAGAAGAACGACAACCAAGAAGGAAAAAGCCATTTTGAAAGAACACTTAACATTTTGGGTCAATGGTTACCCTTCTGTGCACCACCACGGCTGTGAGTACAGACTGGGAGTAGAAATTGCACAAAAGTAGGTAGGATAAGGGGGCGTGGCTTGGGGCCGGAGTACGAAGCATGGCTCTGTGATAGCTCCTGGCCCGATTCTGGCAATAATGCCATGATTCCTGTTGCAGAACCATGACTGCCATGAAAGTACCGGCAGGAGTGGAGTAGCCTGGCGGGAACGGCTGGCGAATCCCGAGAGCGGTGGGGACGGCTCATGCAGGGGCTCTGGGCACGGGCGGCCCAGACTGACCTACAGTCAATATGGCGCCTCATGCCACTACAGCCTGCCAGCCCTGCTAGCAAGTTTCAATGCTGGGCCGGATGGTCCTGGATTAGCAGCAGACTTCCCCCTTGTCAGGGTCCCAGCGGGGCTAGCGCTTGGTCGCCTGCGGATGGTCCTGCCGCGATGGGTCTGCGTCTTGCGATGGAGCGGCGGAACGGTGGAGGAGACCCTGCTGACTGCTCCAGCTGTGAGGTCTCTTGGTCCTGCAGGGAGGCCTCCGACTGCACTTCCTGGTGGGAGGCCCAGCAAGCCTCAGTGGCTGGCCCGGAATAGTGCAACGTACAAGAGGACGGACCCGGGGCTCAGAGTGCAGGGCGGCTCCCAAGGCGCTGATTTATAGCCTGACAACTGGTCCTGGCCGGGGGGGCGCGTGCTGTGAGCCCACGCTGGCCTCCACCTGCAGCCAGGCTATGGACTGGAGCAGAGCATAGAGGGGAGGATCCATGAACTTGAGCACCCGCTGCAGTGTGCTCCACCTTCTGGGAGCTGCCTCATGAAGGGGGACTCTCTCCATGCTAATGCAGCACAGCTCTCCGCAATGATGCTGGGCGAGTCCCGGCTGGCATAAGGTGAGGGGGGAAGCGGACCAGTCCTGTTCTTGCACCTCCATTCGCCCCATCTTCCAAAATGAATGGCATCTTGGACTGCACATGTCTCATTCCACAGGCTGGTGCTCTTCTGGCAATGGGCTAGTAGGGAAGCAGCAACCAGGCATGTCCTCCTGCGCTTGAATTCGCGCACCCTGTAGCACATGGGAGTTGTACTGAGGCCTGTGGGAGAGTGAGAGAGCCTCTGCTTTGGAGCACTGGTGTGGAACGCAGCAACACTGAGACCCACGTGGGAGTGGGGCTTACCAGCAGCAAGCAGGGCATCTTTATTGAAGCGCAGAGGTACTGTTGGGGCACTGGGAGTGTGCGACTACTGCTGGTGATCGCGGGGGCTCCTGGTCACCCCATGTCCACCGCTAGGGCCTGAGCTAGCCCTCTGTGGCAAGCGGAACTCCTCCCCCCTTCATGGCCAGGGCAGAGGCCTTCCTGCTCCTGAGGGTAGAGGGGCGTCCTAACCTCCACTCAATCAGTGGCTCTTTGAGGGCGGCGCTGAGACTTGCTAACCCGACATAGCGGGTGCTGGTCCCTGGAAGCCCCCCGCGCATCGTGCACTTAGCAAAACGGGAGCAGCGGGCTGCAGCTCGGCTGGCCGACGTTGCTGCCTCTTGAAGGGCTCACACAGCATTCCCACAGGACATCATGGCAAAAACCCCCAAGGCAACAAACCAGCCGGACATCGCAACCTTGCTAACAAACACCACAGAGAAAACCAAGAAAGGGGAGTGGGTTGAAGCCATGATTCATGCTGAGGACATTGCACTGGATCAACTTCCTCACTACAAAACAGTGACAAAGACCGACCTGCAGGACATCCTGGCCACTATGACGAAGGAATACCAGAAAGGCACAGAAGCAATCTGGAGATCAGAACGGCTGAAGTGGAGGCCACTCTGTGGGAGCAGAACTACGAAATAAGTGAGGGAGCTGACAGGATTGTGGTGCTGGAGCCCAGGACCGAGGCCTTAGAAGCTAAACAGGAGGATGCTGAGAATCGTTCTCGCCGCAATAACATTCATCTGCGAAGCATCCCATTGTTAGGGAAGTTTTCCCAAAGTCCTACTGGCAGTAAGACTTTAGTAAGCTCTCCCAGTGGTTTGTAGATCCCTAACTCTTAGTATCAGTCTGTACTAGCTCAGGACCTTGGTAGTGTGGCAAAGCGGTCAGGCTTATCGTAACAGGACTGTAGGTAAGTACACTGAATCTTAGCTAGAGGGGCTCAACAAAGAAGTACTTACACATATATTTATATAAAATATATATTTATTATATGTACACCAGAATCACTTTAAATACTTGAGACGTTTATGATAGAATACTTAGGAATAATAGATAATGCATTTCAAAGGGCACTTTCACTTTTGTGTTTGTTTGCAGTTACATTTGTAGCAACTTTAGAAAGGGAAAAGACAATGTAATCGTTGGTTATTGTGCACGCATGCGGTTTCCAACAGGTTATACCGCAATGCATTTACTGTGTAAACACATATAGAAAAGTCACTTAAAGGGACGGAAAGAAGTGCTTAGTGCAAAATGAGCTTAGTTCAAGGTTCTAGAGATGGTTTCTTCGCCTGGCAATACTTTAAAGTCCATAAACAAAACCATAGCTAGAGGCCGGTCAGAGAGGGCTAGAAGTACCTTTGGGTTGAAGAAAGTGTTTGTGTTGGCTTTTCTGCGATGTGGCAGCTCTGGGCCCGACCTCCGGATTCCTTGGTCTGGTGACAAAAGGCAGGACAATGGACGGTGTCTCTTAGTAGCAGTCACGAGAGAGGACCTGCAGTACGACTTTCAGCAACTTCTTGGTTCACTCTGCAGTTTTGGTGCCTTCTCAGCAGCACAAACAAACAATATGTATCGCCCGGTCAATCTTCTTCGCTACCTGCAGTCCCACACTCTGGTGAGGTGGGGGTCTGTGCGAGTTGGATCGTATCTCTGGAGTGTCCTTACAGGTTCAGCAAAGTTTTGGACGGATTCGCTTTTTCCATGATGATGCACTTGAAAGGGGCAGAAGGTCCCTGGTATTGGAGATCCACAGCTCTGGAAGCTCCTAGGACCTCGGCAGATGCCTAGTTTTAAAGTTCGTCTTGGGACTGGTTGTTTCCACTTTCTCATCATTTTACAGAAAGGGGGTTTTGCTGTCAAAGCAGGACAGCCAGATGCCCTGTGGGAGCTGGACTTCTTCGGGCCCTCTGCCAGACAAAGGACAGGGGGTGGAAGATTCTTCCCCACTTCCTGCCTGCCCAGGCACTCTGGAACCTACGTGGGGATGCCTACGGGTTCCCGCCAAAGGCAAAACGCACACACAGACCTCCCCCTCCTAAAATGGTAGAAGAAGGGTTAACGAAGAACCACACTAGTAATGGCGAAACAAGAAGGGAGGCCTGCGGTATAAAAAATACTCAATAGTTGGTAGAACACGTCCATTGCCACCAGCCATAACTAGGTGATTGTCTATGTGACTAAAAAATCACAGGAGCAGAGACAGGGGGGATACTAAGTATCCCTTTGGCAATCCACTGAAGGGGGTGTGTGCGCCAATCTCTCAGACTATAGAGTTTTGGGAGAGATACTAAGGATCTCTCCTTAAGAACTGTAATTACTTGAGGCTATAGACAAATAATCTTAAAGGAGGACCCTAAGGGTCCCTAGCAACATTGCCCATAAGGAGCTGTGTGATGCAGTAGTAAAACACAGATGCCTTTAAAAGCTGTGGAGCAGACAAACTCCATAGTAAAGGTATAATACAAAGAAAAGAGTTCCAAAAGATACAGCCCACAGGAATTAATGAATAGAAAAAGGCTGCACTCATTCAGGATTGAATGAAAAGGTCCTGAAGTCCAGCAAAAAGTGATGGGTGTCTCACTAGGAGAGGGGATGAAGCATAAAAATGATAAATCTCCCTAATTAGAGCTGGACAGAGTGCATCGCACACAACCGCGGCAGGCGCAGTCCTCCCCTCCGGATGTCTAGGCAAGTGTCCCCTTTTTCAAAGTCAAGGAGGCAATTATGAAAGCGGCTGAAGATTCTCCCCGACACCCCTCCCCTCCTACCTTCCTCCTGTCCTCCCCCTCCCCTAGTCCAATTCAGGGATGTCTGTCGCGCTGTACCAGGACCCAGCAGCCTACACACGGGTGAACAGAATGGATGTGAGACTGCTCACCGAGTGGTTGCGTGATGCTCTGGGGGAGGGGGAAACTAACGACTCAGAGCCGAGCGCAGCTCTTCCTCACCCTGCAGGAGCCCGTGGAGACCTGGGCCCGTGGAGACCTGGGCCCGGGTGAGCAGACTGGAAAGACCCAATTGTTTGGCGCGCAAGATCAAGAAGGGCTCTGTGAGCTGAGGCAAGGTGAGCTATTAGCGAATACTGAGGGAAATTCCTGTTTTGGCGGTGGTAGGGTTTGTGGGCGTCAACCCCATCTCTCAGGGGGCAGAAGCAGGACACTTGACATGACTGTTATAAGACCCTGTGACAGCACCCGGCAGGTGTGAGGGGGTGTGTGAGAAGGGCTTAGTGTGCCAACTGATGCAGTATTGCACTGGACATGAAGCTCTCCCGCGGACTGCCTGGGGTCTTTTGAGCAGCTGGCGAAATAAAGGGTTAGAAGCGTCAGTTATGGTTCAATAATGACAAAGTTGTGTTTGATTGCTCTTCCAGGCTGATTGCTTGCCTGGGGCTAGTGGCCCAAGGAAAGATAGGCTTGGTTCTATTGTTTTACCAAGTTGGGGTGGGGATGGGTTGGGGTGGGAGGGGATTTGGCACGGGGGGGGGGGGGGTACTGTTGAGGGATTCTGTTCACATCACATTGCCACTAGGGCAGCGCTTCATCTCGGCGTAGATCAGGGTTCGCGCAGCCATACTTCACCGTAGATGGGAGTCCATACCAAGAGCTGTATGTATCATGAAGGTAACACACCATGGCTGATTGCAGCATAACAGAATTAAGCATGGTTATGTGGAATGTACAAGGCCTTAACTCCCCAGCAAATAAGCATTCAGTCGCCCGTAGGCTCACAGACATTTCAGCCGACATAGTCTGCTTACAGGTGACACACCTCCTAGCAGCAAGAGAACGGATCATTAAATCTGGAAGGTTACCCAAATTAGACTTTGCCACATTGGGGGAAAAGAAAAAGGGGTGGCTCTGCTGTTTAGCAAGGAGGTGCCCCTAAGTGGAGTCACTGTAAATTTTGTAAAGGGGCACCTTTGTGAACAGACAGACACATTCGCATGGCTTGCTCCTACGTCCTGTCCCCTTTCCTCCGTACTGTATGGGTGTCCCTCGCTAGGGACCGGAGACGGAACCCTTTTCACCAGAAAAAACCTTCTTCCCCTTTAAATTTAGAGGCACACAGCGGCATGGCACTGGAAGCATGCACTCTCCTGACTCCGCCCACCGGCACCACTCCCCAGTCCTCTTTTCCACGTCAAAGGGAACGTACCGCTTTCACCAGCGCTCCTGCGTCTGGCTTCGGCCTTGTAATTCCACACGCTCTTCCTCGGATACTGGCCTTTTGTCTTTAATCTTTAATCAGGTACTCTGTTCTCTGGCGCCACGGACCTCCCCGGGGTATGTAGAAGTCCTTGGGCTTCAGCAGGTGTCCAGCCTGCAAAGGGCTCTTCCCTACATCCGATCCCCACGCTCTTTTCCTACGCTGCCTTGGCTCCAAACACGGCTGGGAAGGTTGTACCACGTGCAACACAGTTACACTGCGTGCTCTGAAGAGCAGGTTAGCTTGGGGTGAAGGGAGCTCTTCGAAATGACGCCTCCAGAGGACTTGAAGAACTTCGTCAGACACAAGTCAAGGCCTAAGGTAGGACCACACTTTTCATCAGCACCCCGCAAGGGCGACTCCTTTCCGAGGAAACATCTGAGCGGGAGGGACCGTCCAGGTTCTAACAGCAGCACAGGTACCAAGGCTGTTTCAGCTACCGGCCGCCAGGCCGAGGGGTCGCTAGATTCTGCCGGTGAGGTCGCTGAGGGACCGCAAAGTTTTTACCGGGTGTCCTCCCGAGGGGATACGCCATACTACCGGACAAATGTCTGAGGGGACGCCTGTACGCAGTACTACCAGCGACATTGCTGAGGGCACGATGCCTACCAGGCCCCATCCTGAGGTGCAGGGTAGGCCTCAATCTCAACCGCCAAGAGTCCAGGAGGAGGCTGGGCCCAGCGCAGCAGGCACCATGGCACATGGCAGGCAACCTGACAGAAAAGCGGCAGCGCCACACAAGATGGCCGCTCTTCCAACGCCACCCCCTTGGACGGAGCAGGCGGGAGAAAGAATTACGAGGTGGGACAGGTCTTCACCAGGTACGTGGCCTACTGCATATCCTACAACGTCACAGGGCAAATAGACCCCACAGGCGGCAAGGCAGCACACACCCAGGACTCAGCACCCTACAGGCTTGGCTCCTACGCCCACTCCACCTAGCGCCTCACCTGTCTGAGAGGACAGGTTTTTGAGAAATTCCTCATGCTTATGAGATTCCCTCAGATGGGAGCCATCCTTCGGGATGTGATCAGGGACATGCTAACACCGGTCCCACCACCTGCGCCCACAGTCATTCATCCTATGGCTCCAGCGCCTCAGGCCCCGGCGCGCCCCATCTGGCCATGCCAGGCTCCACTGGGACGGCTCCTCTGCATCCAGCTGACCATCCGGTTCAATACCAGCCTCCCGCTCCAGTCAGCACATCTCAGTCTTCGGCATCCAGTACTCCTCCGGACCAGCAGGACGCCCTGGCGGACATGATGAGGAGGAAGACCCCAATACCCTGTCTTCGGCCAAGGCATTCAATGAACGGTTCGCAGGTCTGGCCGAGTACTTGGGGCTTCCACAACCCGAGGTTGAACTACCAGAGGCGGGGGTCATGGCCTGTGGGTAGAACGGGGATTCCGTTGCAGAAGGACGTTTTTCTTTGCCTTGGCCAAAAAGGGATGGCTTAAACCCCATTCGCCGCCGCCCACTAAGGGGTGCCTCAGTGAAAAGGACAGGCAATGGGAGGGGGATACACTTTTGCTGTCGGTACACCCTCAACCACACTCTTCAGTGATTGCTGCTTCCTCTATCTACGTGAAGCCGCAGTCTTCCTCAGCCACCTCTTCTTCAGCTCTACTAGGCAAGGAGGAGAAGATCTTGTAGGTGTATGGAAAGAAGGTCTATTCCAACGCCTCGCTGCACTTTCGTATGCACTTTCACAATGCGGATGCCATGCTTGAAGCCGTTAACCAAAGGCTTTGGTGGGAAACATCCAACTTCGTTCCGGAACTTCCCTGGTGCGCACAGTAAGGCACGCTTCAAAGCAGGACTGGCAGAAGCAAGGATGCAAGCTCAAAACGTGAATCACCATTGCCTCCTACAGAGGACTGCATCAAAGACAAGGCCTGGTGTAACAATATCCAGCTTGCCCTCGCTAACAAAATTGCCCTCCTACAAACTAAGATAGAAGCAAAAAAAGCTAGCCTTGCCTCCAAGCAGAACCCCAGCTGCAAAATAAACCACACCACCCCTAATGGCCCCTCCTTCCACTTCTCACCAGTCACAGAAGAGGAAGTAATCAAGATAATCGCCAATCTCAAATCATCCAACTACAAAGGTGACATTTGTCCCGCATCTGTCATCAAAGACGGTGCTAATGAGCTAGCCCCTCTTATCACCTCTCTGATCAACTCCTCCTTCAAAAACTTAGTGGTCCCCAACAACCTTAAAGAAGCGTGGGTCCTACCCCTGCTCAAAAAATCTAACCTAGATCCCAACATCCCTACAAACTACAGGCCCATCACCACAGTCCATTTCTTCTCAAAATCTTGGACAGGGTAGCCTATCTCCAAATACAACAACATTTGGAAGACAACAACCTCCTAGGCCTGCAACAATCTGGCTTTAGACCAAGGCACGGGACTGAAACTGCCCTCTTGGATCTAAAAATCCAAATGGATGACGCCAAAGACAAGGGCAAACTGGCCATCTTGCTCTTGTTGGATCTCTCCGCTGCCTTTGATCTGGTTGACCACCAGATCCTCACCCAACACCTCTCCTCGGCTGCTGCATTCTCTCAGAATGCCACTAAGTGGATCCAGTCATTTCTGTCTGACAGGTCGACTAGAGTCTTCGACCCCACTGCGGCTGCGGACCCTATCCCAATCACATGTGGAGTGCCCCAAGGCTCTTGCATTTCCCCCCACACTTTACAACATCTTCACAAAGCTCCTATTTGACCGTCTTGACGATCTGGGTGTCAGCTACACTAATTATGCTGACGACACCCAGGTCCTCATCACGCTCACTGGTAGCTATGAAGAAGATGTTGCAAAGCTTAATGATATCTACTTAGAAATCCAAGCTTGGATGGCTACACACAGTCTTTGCCTAAACGACGATAAGACAGAACTGCTTTATCGTAGGCTCCCAGGCTCGCCTCAACAAATTGGACCAAAGGTACCAATCCTTTACCATCGATGGCAACATCATAAAAGTATCCAAAGAGGTCAAAACACTAGGTGTATACCTCGACTCTACCTTGTCACTAAAGAAACAAATAAACTCTACCATCTCAGCTACCACATACACCAATAAATGGATCAATGCCTGTAGGCCTTTTCTCTCCACCTCTAGTTGCCTCACTCTATCTAGAGCGCTGATTTTGTCTAAATTAGACTATTGCAACACACTCTACTTAGGTACTACCACAAAAAATTTGAACAAGCTCCAGATCCTGCAAAATAATGCACTAAAATGTGCCCTCAACCTCCCGCGTAAGGCTCCCATATCCACGGTTAGCAAAGAAGTCCACTGGCTCCCAATCCGCAACAGAATTAAGCTAAGAACCCTGGTCATCTCCCACAAGTGCCTGTCACGTACTGCCCCACGCTACCTTTCAGACAAATTCTCTAGACACTGCCCCATTAGACCCACCAGAACGCCTTACCTGCACCAACTAAAGATACCCAACTATAACCTAAAAACAGCAGGAGGCTCCAGTTTCCCAGTGCTCGCAGCACAATGTTGGAACACCCTCCCTCCTACAATTAGATTGGAAACCGTGTTCTGGCCATTCAGAGCCATGGTAAAATCATGGCTACTAGCCTAAACATCTAGACTCTCACCGACACGACCATCCAGCCGCCTCTCTTTACCTGCAGTAATATTTACTCTATCTATAGCCTACTCAGGACCAACCTGTAACCCGGTCCTCACTCGCCACTGTAACTACGTTTGTGCCTATTCTCTGTACTTTCTATTCTCTGTATATTCTACTCTTGTATGTAAACATTCAGAGCCTGGACTAACGTATGCTCTGTCTGTTGTATTATGATGTTTGGTTAACGATATGTAACTATGC
Source organism: Ambystoma mexicanum (assembly GCF_040938575.1). Classification (NCBI taxonomy): domain Eukaryota; kingdom Metazoa; phylum Chordata; class Amphibia; order Caudata; family Ambystomatidae; genus Ambystoma; species Ambystoma mexicanum. The sequence continues at coordinate 91,518,113 of NC_090934.1, forward strand.
TGTGCACATGATTATGCGCCCAGCTACCTGAGGGTTCGGACGCGCTTTATAAATAAACAAACTAAACTAAGACATCATGGAGTCAACAGTGGCACATATTGACACCTCAGGCCGTGCCATCTGCATCGCCACGGACATGAGAAGAACTGCCTGGCTACGGGCTACCAAGTTCAATACGGACGTCCAGGAGCGCAGATTGGACCTTCCATTCGAGGGTAGCGACCTCTTTTATTCCACCACCGAAGAGGAACTTGATAAGAAGAACAGTTCCCAGACTGCAAAATCCTTTTATATACACAAAGTCCACGCCCAAAACATACAGTCAAATGCACCAGTGTTCCGACAAGGGGTGGGCCTACGGCGGGTTCTGGGGTTTCCAAGAATGACGGGCCAGGCCACTCCGATCTCAACACCGCCGCAAACAGTACAAGGCGGAGAATAAGGGCTTATATCAATACCCCTCCTCAGCCTCAGAGGGAAAGAAGGCATGACACTCTGCTCCGGGTCCACGTGTCTCCAATGGTGAAGGAGGGGGGCGGAGGGGGGTCAGGGGCAGCCTTGCCCTTCACGCACAGCATTGGCACGCGAAGTTCGCGGACCCCTGGATCCTATCAGTAGTGTTCACTGGAGAACTCGGGATGATAGCTCAGGGGCAACGTGCTCGCCTTGGAAGCAAGATGACATGGAGCGACACAGGTTCGATTCCTGGGTCTGCGCTTAGAACCTCTGGGTATTAAGCGCGTTATAAATAACCTATCATATCATATCACAGGCTACTGCCTACCGGTCCCTCCCTCTTAACCCTCCCCACCCTCCTCTCCTCCACTCCCAAATATTGGGACCACAACTATTGGTGGAAATTCGATCACTCGTACAGAGTCAGGCAGTGGAAGAAGTTCCAGCCTCCCAGCGGGGCATTGGCTTCTACTCCAGAATTTTAGAACCAAGAAGAACCAGGATGGCCTGAGAGTTGTGTAGGACCTTTCCACGCTGAACCTTTCCCTTCCACTCCAAAAGTTTAAGATGGTTACCCCATCGCTTATTGCAGAGGCACTGTGCAAGGGAGATTGGATGAGCTCCCTGGATCTGAAGGACGCATACCTACACTTCCCGTTTTGGCAGCCCCATAGGTTTTCCAGAGGTTCAAGATCATGGGCTTTCATTTCCAATACAAGGTTCTACCCTTTGGCCTCAATTCAGCTCCAGGGTCTTTACCAGGCTTATGAATGCAGCGGCAGCCCTTCTCAGGTCCCAAGTTCACCATGTCTATCCATACCTAGACTGGCTCGTCAGGGCGAGATCCCCAGAGACAGTCCATCACACCTCCTCCGCCTTCAGGAATACACTACACAAATTGGGATTCTCCGTCAATCTCAAGAAGTCACATCTGGAGCCAACGCAGAGTCTAGCGTTCCTGGGCCTCATCTGGGATATGAGATCTGAGAGAATTTTTCCCTCGGAGGACAAGATCGCAGCCATCAAGAGGGCCATATGTCATTTTCTCAGCAGAGAGGTGACCTCAGTATGGTGGTACCAGCACCTTCTGGGTATCATGGCGGCATGTATTCTGGCAGTGCCTTACACAAGGCTCAAAATTAGGAGATTGCAGCTGCACTTCGCAGCCTCATGGAGTCAGGAGTGGGGTTCCCAGGCGGAACTCGTCAGCATTCCTTACTTTCTCCACCAGGACCTGGTCTGGCGGAGCATGGACTGCTACCTGAGGATAGGCAGACCCTTCCGGCAACCAGCACCGCAGGTTACCATCACCACTGACTCTTCCTTGGAGGGCTGTGGAGCTACCCTGGACACAGCGTCCAGAGTTTGGTCTCTTCAGGAACAGGAGGCCCATATCAATTGGCTAGAGCTGGAGGCCATCTGGCTGGCTCTGAAGGCCTTCCTACCGCTCATCAGTGGTAAGATGATCCTCATTGAAACTGACAACTCTACCATCATGTATTACATCAACATGCATGGTGGCACCAGGTCTCCTCTATGCACCCTGACGGTCAGCATTTGGGAATGGGCTCAGGTGAACGACATGCACTTGTGGCGATTCAACTCCTGGGGGAGTCAAACCTGGAGACAGCCAGGTTCAGCCGGTTCGGTGCGGACAATTACAAATGGCAATTGAACAATCAGGTCATGCAGGAGATCTTCAACAGATGGGGTCGCCCACAGGTGGACCTCTTCACCACATGGTACAACAGGAAGTGCCCTCAGTTTGCATCCTGACAGGGACAGGGCCCCAGCTCTCTTAGAAGCTTTACAGATTTAGTGGAACAATATGGACGCATATGCCGTCCCTCCCACTCCTCTGGTACACAAGGAGATCTGCAAGATAAAGGGACTCCTGGCACCTCAGCATCATTCTATTAGCTGGCAAGGCCATGGTTCATTGAGCTGCTCAGGTGGGCAAACCAACCTTCATTGCACCTTCCGCTGAGCCCAGCTCATCTACTGTCGCAGCAGGGGGGCACGGTCATCCGCCCCATCCCGGAGGAGTTAGCGCTTGCAGTGTGGTTCCTGAACAGATCAAATGAAAGCATCTGTGTCTTTCGCAGGCTAACCTAGACATCATACAAGGTGCAAGGGCCAGTACAAAAGGAAGTGGACTAGGTTTTGCCACTGGGCAGAGTCCAAGGAAGTTGATCCTCTCACGTGCATATTAGACAACGAGCTATCCTTTTCTGCACACTTCGCAAACTCAGGCGTGCAAATAGACACAACTCGGAGAAGGAAGTGTTCTCATCCTCCAAAGACATTTGGCGGACTTCCAAGATGGCTGCCCTCAACGTGAGGAGCGCTCTCCTCCTCGGCAGCTCTAAAAAGGAGCAATAAGCATCACCAGCATGCAACCTAATGCCTGAAAATGTACTAAAAGCAACCCATGAACACCGCGGAACTGCAAGGAACGCCGAATGGGGTTGGCAGAAGGAAGGGGCAGATCGAGCGGGCCCAGTGTTAGGGAGAATTCTCTGTTTAGGCTGAATTTCCTAACCTAGTGAGTCCCCCAGCAGCTTTGCTGGATTTTTGGGGTTTATTTTTTTCTCCTGCCAAGAGTGAGACTCTTTTACCCTCACTCTTGGGCATGATTTGAGTGTGTTTCTTTGAATCTAGATGTGTTTAATGGGCTATGGGGTCTTTTACTCCATAGGGTTTCATGTGTTTTTGTGATGTGTGTTACACAGCACCCTCCGTGCAGTAGCACAGGGGTGTCATAGTGACCCCCCAGTATAGACTCCATACCCTGGGACTGACTACTGTCTCCCAGGGCATGTAAAGTCACCATTGACTTTACTAGTCTTAAATTCTGAACAGAACCAGTACAAACCATCATATTGTGGACGTACTGGCTGGGGCAATTCGATTGCCCCAGGGTCTGTTAGTCGAGGGGGCACGTCTCCGTCCCCCCTGATCGAGTTTTGGCTGGTGGCAGTGGATACTACTTTTTATATTCAACCGCGAATATTTTCCTATGGGATTTCCCATTGTTTTAGGCTACTATCTTTATTTAATTATTTAAGGTAGCCTCGAAAATACCGCCGGTTTATTTTATTAATATTAATTCTGCGGTTGGTATTTTTTTGCCAAACCTTGATTCTAAAATGGCGTTTGTGTTCTCTTCTGTGACTCCAACTCAAGTCGAGCCCTTTGTTCAATTTTTTGGCGGGCTTCCCCACAGAAGCCCTCCAAAGTGGTGCCACTATGTCTGGGGTAGTTAGGAGGGGTGGAGGGGAATTTAGGCACCCTGGACTGAGTTGTCTAGGCAACTCAAGTCGCACTCCGTCCTGATTGGCCAAAGTGGTGAGCCGGCCGGCTCACCACTTAGCATGTTTGAGTGACAGCTAGGCTGAGTGAATGGGGGTTTGCTGCATAAAAGCAGGGCTTTGGGGACTGGAACTTCAGAAGTCGCCACAGGACCTAAGAATCCGACGAGGGAGAAGCTGAGCCGTCCTGCCACGACACCACGACCGGTGGAGTCCTGCTGGACCGTCTCACCACTTTTCCCAACGACAGAGGAGATCTCCCGCCGGAGAGTCTTCTTCCTTTGACTGGTGGGGATAACCAGTTTCACTGTCTTTTCGCTTTCCTGACGTATCTCGTGGGCGCCTTGCCCGTGCTAAGCACCCCGGCAATCGGGATACCACATTTTACCACGACCGCGAGATAAAGGTACCACCTTTTACCAGAAAACTCTGCGGCTGGTTTCTGCCCTGGTAGTGCAACGACCTGCATCTTTCCTCCACGTCGTGATCTTCTCTTCCCCTGGACGACGACGCAACTTGCAACCACTACCAGGAACAACTGCCACAGCTGGAGGATCCTTCCCACTTAGGTACCGTGTCCCGCCTGGCTTCCCTTGCAACCGACTGTACGGGGTAGATTTAGCCCCCGGCTTTCGAACCTGGGTTAGCCTGGGACACCTTGGCTAAACTTTTCTAAGCCTCTCTAAACTATTTTCTGGACCCTCTGCAAGACTTTCTAAGCCTAGTGTAACTGTGTGATCTTGGGCGCATTTGTGCTCTGCTCTCTCTAAGAGTGGGCCCAGCCTTTGGACTTTGGCTCACCAGTGACTTTTTGCTCTCTGCCTTGCTAATAGTGTTCCTGAATCGTAGAGTGGTGTAATCCTGCATATTCTGTCTTTTTCCCTCCCTTTTTCACAACCTTAGTAGAGTGCAATCTAGTTAAGCGCTCACCTCTGTATGAAAATAAGTGGTGTCTTACTGTGATTTGCTAATAAGGGAAAAAGGGCTGTATATATCATAATAGTAACTGTGTTTAGAATATTTTACAATAAGAGTGCTGGAGTGTTTCAACTGTGTGTGCATAAATAAATAATTATATACTTTGATACCAAAGCTCTGGTCAGTGTTTGCTTGTATTATTGTATCTGAGTGCCTATTGAGTATGCTTTGCATACTGCCTAATTCTTCTTGAGGAAAGTCTGACTGCTCAGCCACAGCTACCAGGTAAATCTGGGTGGTACAGACTGCTACCAAGTGGGTTTACTGCGAACACCTGTAGTCTTAAATCTTTTGCAGTGGTCCCTAAGGGAACTGCACAGGTTTCTGCCTAACACCCAGGCCAAACAAGAGCGGTCCTGCCGAACAGAGGCTGGTGCCAGAATCACAGCGGGTGGCGAAGAGAGGCCACACCGCTCAGACAGTTAGAAACATCGGGGTACAACCAGGGCGGGAGGGTGAGTCCGAGCTTCTGTGCACCAGAGAGCCTCCAAGACCGACGGGCGCGCGCCCCGCAGGGCCCCTACAGCCAAACACTGCAGCGGATCGTTTCAGCCACCCGGCCGTACAAGTAAGGATGGGGGCGGGCGAGCAACTCCCGACAATAACGCTCCAGCCCCCACTGCCAAACCCAGCCCCAACAGAGGAAGAGCCCCAGCCATCGGGACGCCCACCGAGGGCAAAAGAGCAGGAGCCACCACAAGGCCCGAACCCCCGGCAGCCGTAAAGCAGGGACCAACAGCCTCTGCCCAGCGGGCTCGGCCGAAGCAGACCGCCCTGGGAGCTGCAGCTTGCATGCAGCAGAGTTTATCCAGCGAGGGGGACGCCTTCAGAGAGCCCACACAGGAGCAACTGATCCAGCAGATGGGTGATCTCCAGTGATCCACGCAAAGCCTGGACAAACACATGAGGGGACCCATCCGCAATATCCGCAACGCTTGAACCTAGCATCACTTTTTGACAGTAATGACAGTTCGGTCTTAACAAATAAAGGTGTAACCCGCGAGAAGAAATGTTACCGTAGTCAAACACACTTAGTACATTAATTAACACAAAAGAATAGGGGATAAAAATCATAGGCAATACTTTTGTTAAGACAGTTAGATTCTGAGGATACTTTCTAAAACGTAGATAAGTCAATAGGCCTGCGCCAGTGTCAAATGGGACAGGGTCCTGTTGTCGAGGATCACAAGGTTAGAACAGTTCACGATTCGAGATTGCCAGGAGTACTTGGATATTGTCACAAGGGAAGCAACATTTATAAGAGGGAAGGAAGACAAGGACAAGCCTTGGGTGAGGAGAAAGGGTTCACCCCAATTCCTCAAAGTTGGACACAGTACCTTATTCCTTTGAAGAAAAGCTGGTGCTACGGCAGTTGTTCCTAGTAGTTCCTGCAGACTCACGGTTCCTGGAGCTTCAATCGTGGGGACAAGAAGAACGACGTCTGGAGCGATCTGCACTACCCAAGTTGCACTCCTTTAAGACAGGAGAGGCTCTTCAGATGGCTTTCCGGACCACTACAGCTGTGTGCAGTGATTTCGACCAAGTAGAGGATCCTCTGGCTGTGGAAGGTGAGCTGGTTGATCCTACCAGGCTCAAGGGAAGAAGACTTCGGACTGGATCTTCTCTTGTTGTGGAAGGGTAGACAGCTCAGGACTGCAGCAGGGCTTCACCGGGACTCGGGAGATGCAGCAGCCGTCTTCTTCTCCGCCTCTATTCGGTTCTTTGCAGTTCCAGGGGCGACTCTGACCTTTTATGCCAAAATCCCCCATTCACACAGCCTGGCTGTCAATCACTCAGCAGGGGGTTTGTCCAGCCCGGACAACCACCTCAGCCAATCGACATAAAGTGCGACTTGGGTCTCCAAGGAGACCCTGTGCAGGGGGTGAATAAACCCCTCCCTCACGTTCCACCCACCTAGACACACAGACGCCAAAGGAGGGCTTCTGGACAGAAGCCCGCCAAAGGTCGGCGAACAAGCGCAAAGTAAAACACAAGAAGGATTTTAACAAATGAAATGGCGATAAAACCCGACCGTAGCCAAAATAAAAAGTATTTGGTCAAGCAGGTTTCCTTGAAACACCTGTGTATAGGCGCGTTACAAATACCATATCATATCATATCATAAGTTTGAGGCTAATACAATAGCCCAAAACAGTACCACATTTATATACTATAATCGCGGTAGAAAAGATAGGGTAGGTACCACTGCCACCAGCCAAGTCTTAGTGTTAAGGGAGCGAAACAAAGCTCCAAGAGGCGCAGACTAAAAGGAGTAGGAATTAACCCTTTCCAATACTCCTTGAAAGATGGGGTGTATTGGGTCTGCAGTTTAAATGACTACATAAGTAAATGGCAACTTTACCTGTTTCTGGGGGACAGTAGTCAGCCCCAGAAAAATTGAGTCAGTGGGAAGTCTTAGAGACAACCCTGTGTCACTGCACTGAAGGTGCTGTGTAACACACACAAAACGTTGGGCTCATGGAGTGGCGTGGCTCCAGAGCCCAAGATCACACAAACAGTAGAAATACACATTGCAAAACACATGTAAGAGAGGAAAAAAGGTTCACTCTCTTATCAGGTGGAAAAAATAAACCCCAGAAATCCAGAAAAGCTGCTGAGGGACTCACAAGGTAAGGGAAATTAGCCATAAATAAGAATTCTCCCTAACATGGAGAGAATGGAAACAGACAAATGGGCACAGATTAGGAAGGAGTACAGGCATCTGAAAGGGCTGGTTGCCATCTTGCTTACAAAGCATGTAGAAAAATGACTTTTATACCTGAAGCAGAAATATTACTCTCAGGCTAACAAAACGGGCCGCCTCCTGGCCGGCAGGTTTTAAAAAAGGGAAGCAGCGTGCGTGATCCGCCACATCCAAAAAGTAGATGGACAGGTAACCACTCAATCAGTGGAGATCCTGCAGGCGTTCAACCAGTTCTACTCCACCTTCAAAAGGCCCTCTTAGGATCTTGTCAACTAAAATGCCTAGGCCAAAGCCAGCGAGAGGCCCTGGAGGGGGCGATCACAGAATATGAGGTACGAGCTGCGATCAAAATAAGGCCTTGGGCCCGGATGGTTACCCAGCCCTGTTCTACAAGGCTTTCCAAACCACACTAATACCGCAAATGACATCTATGTTCAACTCCTTCTCTGACGCAGGCTGCATCTCCCAATTCATGGATGAAGCCAAGGTGGTCCTCTTCCCTAAACCCAATAAAAATCCCACCGCCCTATTGCACTAATAAACCTGGATGCCAAAATCTTAACCAAGATTTTAACAATGAGATTGGACAAAGTAATCCCGGACCTGATGCACCCAGACCAGGCGGGCTTTGTCAAGTGGAGACAAACGTTCGATAACATCAGGCGAATATCCCACCTAATTCACAAGTCAAACCGGGTGTGCTTGAGGGCGGGGGTCTTAGCACTGGATGCCGAGAAGGCCTTTGACCGGGCTGAATGGTCATTCCTGTTTGCTACCATGGCAGCTATGGGATTTGGCCCGGCCTTTCTCCGCCTGGTCAAAGCCAACTACAGAACACAGCGGTCAGGTTAGCCATCAATGGGTGTCTCTCCCAGGCGATAGGGATTTCTAGGGGAACTAAACCGGGGTGCCCCATGTCACCAGTCCTGGAACCATTTCTGGCCAGAATAAGACAGGAGAGGGGAATAAAAGGGATCGCCTTCGGGGGGGAAGGACCCACAAGGTAATGGCGTTTGCCGACGACCTGTTAATAGTACTCACAGAAATGGATGCCTCCCGCCCAAAATGAACGACACTCCTGACAAAATTTGGTAGGGTGGCGGGTCTGGATACCAATGCCCAAAAATAAAATCGGTTATAATGAAACTACAGGGAGACGAATTCCCAGAGCTATTAGATACAGGGCAGTTTGCACGAGCAGAGGGATCCCTCCACTACTAGGGGGTGACATTGACCCCATCCCTAGAGGTCATGTACCAAGCTAATTATCCCCACCTACTGGAAATAATCAGGACGTGGCTAGCCGAAAAGAGGCTTCTTACTCTATCCTGGTCAGGCCGCATTAGTGTCATCAACTGGTAATCCTCCCCAGAGCGCTTTACTACTTTCAGGCACTCCCTGTGGCGGTCCCTACAAACTTCTTTAAAACACTGAATAAACTTGTACGGAACTATATATGGCAAGGGAAAGAACCTGGGGTGGCATGGGAAGTCATGACTGCCCCTCGGGGGCGGGGGGAATGGAGGCCCCGAGCTTTAAAATGTACTACCGGACGGCCCAACGAAGGGTAATCCGAGAATGGTTTATCGGGAATCCAGATAGCATCTGGCGTAGGATGGACAGGGCTGTAGTGGGCAGGCCCCTGGACGAGGTCCTGTGGTATCCTAGAATAGATAGCCCCTAACCCCCCAACATGTACAGAAGCAGTATAACAGCCTTGGTGGTGGATACATGGGATATCGTGGTTAAAGAGGTGAAGATCAGGTCCTATCCATCACCGTTCACACTCCTATTTCGTAATCCTCTGTTCGCCCCCGGGCTGGAGAAACGAGGATTTGCTAGGTGGGAAGAGGCGGGAGCTACCCGCGCAAGGGACACGATGGAAGGGCAGGAGGTGAAACCTTTCCATCTATGCAAGGAATCTATGGGGCTGAGGGAGGAAGACCGATATCGGTATGCTCAACTGAGGCATTGGCTCTCGTCTCAAGACATGACAAAATCAGCCGCCAGAGACTTTACCCCGCTAGAAAGGTATTTGCTAACAAACACCGGGGACAGGCAAGTGGTCAGAAAATTATACAGGTTATTCACCATGCCAGCCCCAGTGGCTCTACATGAGGCAATAGGCCGGCACGCTACCGCTCCCGATATCCGAAGAACAATGGTGGGAGGTGTGGTAGCGAATTCCCAAATTAATGAGAGGGATGCAGATCAGGGAAATGTGGACCAGGATTCTAGTGCAGTGACACTTAAATCCCAGAGAAACTACACAAAATCTACCCCACGGTTGCTCAGACTTGCTGGCGTGGGTGCAAGGAAGCCGGCACATGGCTGCACAAATGGTGGCTCTGCCCCGTCCTAAAGCAATTCTGGGATGTGGTCAATAAAGAAATTAAAGGTATCTTTGGCCCCCGAGTAAGGAGTGACTATGGAGAAGCCATGTTGGGCTGAGCGATGTGCTGGACACTCTACTGACTAAGCCACAGAGGAAGGCGTGCATGATCCTCAGCATGGCGGCCCTCTCCCTAATAGCGCAAAAGTGGAAGAAACCCACAATCACCAGCGAACAAATATGGATAGCCAAATATGGCCAAAATATGGCACCTATCTGGAATGGGTAACCTATACTATATATTTGTCGCGCCTTGAAACACTTGTGTATAGGCGCGTTACAAATACCATATCATATCATATCATATCCAAGGAGACTATGCAAAATACCAAACCGAATGGGACTTGGTCCTAGACTTCCTCCATAAAGACTATCAGGAACAATGGTGCCCTCAGAAGCTGAGGCTTTTGGGCATACTATAAGTTGTGACACGCTATGCCCAGAACTTTATCCTCAGAAGACATCCCCTGCAGCGATCCAGGGTTGGGGTGGGGAGATGAGGGCGGAGGGAGGAGGGCAGAGGGTGGAGGGCAGAGGGTGGAGGGCAGAGGGTGGAGGGCGGAGGGTGGAGGGCGGAGGGCGGAGGGTGGAGGGTGGAGGGAGGAGGGAGGAGGGAGCTCGGAGGTGGGTTGGAAAGTGGATTGTTACTGTTGTTTAAAACTTGAAATGCCAGTAAAAACAACGTTTAAAAAAAATAAAATGACATTTGGCGGGCCTCATCAGGTTCTATCCACCTATTTATGTATTTATTCATTTAAATGTATATAGCGCGCAAGCAGCCCAGGGGCATTGAGGCGCTGTTACTTGTAAGAGCTTAGTTACAGAGGTACAGGAATGGTAGCAGTCGTTGGTAAGTTATAAATACTACAGACATAATTCTATACTTACAGCTTATGCAATTGGTCATTACATTACAGCTTATGCAGTGGGTCATATGTATAGTATTCATGCTGATACAAGGGACTTTATGTAAAGAGGATGGTTTTCATAGCTTTATGGAAAGCGATGAGGGAGGCCTCACCTCGGATTGTGGGAGGTAGGGCATTCCAGTGTGTGGGTGCAAGATATGGGAAGCTGGAACCACCTTCTCTGGCTCTTTTTACTAGTGGCACATAGAGCATGTTGGTATAGGGTGATCTGGTTGGCCTTGTAGAGGAGACGGGGTGGATCCTTTGTGAGAGGTAAACAGGAGCAGTGAGGTGGATGCACTTGTGGGTCAGTGCAGTATCAAGAAGCCACACCCAGTGTGGGACCTCAACATAGTGTTCGGCGCATTGGCGCATAAACCCTTTGAGCCAATGGCATCCGCGGACATCAGGCTGGTCACCATTAAGACAGCCCTTTTGGTGGGTCTTACGTCTACACGCCGGGTCAGCGAGATTCAAGCTCTGGTGGCTTCGGAGCCGTACACTACCTTTCATAGGGACAAGGTTGTCCTCCGAACGCACCCTGTGTTCTTGCCTAAAGTAATCTCTTTGTTCCACCTAAATGAGGAGATGGTGCTACCTACCTTCTTCGCAGACCCCAAGGATGATGCTCAGAGGGTACTGCACTGTCTAGATGTTATGCGCGCTCTAAAATTGTACCTGGACAGAACCAAGAGCTTCCGCAAGTCTGAGGCTCTCTTTGTTTCCTATGGCGGGTCAAGGCCAGGTTATCAGGCTTCTAAGGCTTCCATAGCAAGGTGGATGGTTTCACCCATTAAGGAGGCCTATGAGGTGCAGCACAAACCACTTCCAGTAAATATGCATGCGATCAGAGCCAAGACCACGTCAATCGCGTTCCAAAGGCATGTCCCGTCGCAGGTCATCAGCAGGGAGGCCATGTGGGCCACGCCTGCGGCCTTCTGCAAGCACTACTGTTTGGATGCCCGGCTCCAGGTTAGGCGCGGCATTCGGGCAGGCAGTATTAAGGAACTTGTTTTCTTAAGGAGGGTCACCTCTCCACCCTGGGGCTACATTCAGTTGTAATCGCCCATACAGTATGGAGGAAAGGGGATGGGACGTAGGAGTAATTATAAGTTACTCACCGTAGTGACTAACATACTCCTAGTCCATAGTCCCTTTTCCGCCATATGTCCCCCATCATCCCCCCTAATAAAACTGGTGTCATTAGGCAATGGTTATATTGTCGACACGTCAATGTGGACTGAGGAGTGGCACCCGTGGGCGGAGTCAGGGAGCGTATGCTCCCAGGGCCGTGCCTCCCCGTGTGCCTCTAAATTTAAAGGGGAAGGTGATTTTTTCTGGTGAAAAAGGTTCCGTCTCCTGTCCCTAGCGATGTATGCCCATACAGTATAGAGGAAAGGGGACTATGAGTATGTTAGTCACTAGAGTGAGTAATTTATAATGTATTGTCCGAACAGCGCGCAGGAATGGTTTTTACACATTTTTACAAATAGTCACCCCAGACATTATCTCCTGCGCAGAGGGTCGGCTCCTTATAGAGAGTGATTTCAATTTGGTCTCGGACCCAACAGCTGACAAAACTCTCCCAGCCGCAAGAGAGGATTATAAACAGGCCACAGGGTTGGCCAGGTTCCTCAGGGAGAGTAGGGGATAGTGGACGTCTGGAGGATATCCATGTTCTACTCCCACATCCATAAGGGCCTCTTAAGAATTGACCTAATTTTCATGTCTAGTGTGCTCTTTTCCTGCCTCAGAAAGGTTAGCATCCTACCAAGGGTAATCTCGGACCCTGCCACGGCGGTGGCCCGCATTCGAGCTATCGGGTTCCCAGTCCTACCACAATGGTGTGGAAACTGCAGGACTCATTGCTGCAGGATGCAGCAATTCTGCAGGAAATAGCTGGTGCCTTGCTAACTACTTTGCAGAAAACTCCTCCCCTGACTGTTCGATCTCAACGTTCTGGGACACCATGAAGGCTGTGATCCGAGGGGAGCTTATCACTTGCGCTGCATTGCTTCAAAGGACCAGTAAGCTTCAACAAGAGCAGTTGGAACCCAGGGTTGCGGAGCTGGAAAGGGCACATAAGCTCAGACTATATAATACAGTGTGGAGGGACCTTAAAAAGGTGAAATCTATGCTGGAAATGCTCTTGGCCAATACATCTGCTGGAGCCATCTCTTTTATAAAGCAATTCTACTATGCAAATAGCAATAAGGCAAACAGGCTGCTGGTTTACAAGCTGAAAAAAAATGCATTCACGTTAACAACATCCAAACTCTGAGGTGCCCAGAAGGGTATGTGCTCTAGCACCTTGAAGCATCTGTTGTGCTGGATGGAATTACCAGTGAAATATTTGAGACCCAATAACCGGACAGATTCAAAGGAGATGATAAAATACTGCTTTAATCTCAAGAAGTAAAGCAGGGTGAATAAACACTCATAAATTCGACTCATGCAAGATCACAATGTCTTATCATTCGTTTTTAGCTCATCTATGACGTCCTCCTACGTGGCAAACTTCAAAACCATCAAAGGAATGGGATTGGATTAGGGGATCATATCTACTTATTGAAAATGTGCGTGTTAGTCCCTCATTGGTGGTCTCTTTTCTGTGAGACACACCCTGAGCTACTTCTAACCACGTGGTGTAGGGTACTCTTGGCAGAAAATGTTGCCGCAGAATAATACTTTGCGACCTTTTATGTAAAAGTTCATGGCAGGCTATTCTAATTAGTTCAAAAAAAGGGAGTGTGGAGTCACAAACAGGATACCTGTGCGCTATTTATCACTACTATATCCAAAAAAGGGGTGTTTAGCAGCAATTCAGTACCCACCAACCCATCCACAAAGGCTGGCGTAAAATTAGCAATAGTATAATGAAAAAAGGGTAGAAATGCGCTTAACACTATTAAACTATAGTAAATCAACAATCTTGCTGGATACAATGTTTTTAATGATGATATTTTGAAGAACAGCCGACACGTGTTTCGACACTTGGGTCGTTTTCAAGGCTGGTTAACAAACATCGTAGATAAAATAATAAACATGTGCAATAGATAACAAAGAAATTGTCATTGAAAAAATAACAACAGTAGGAGAATAATTGTTTGAATAAAACACAAATGGATATTCCAAGAAGATAATGGAAATACAAAATTAAAATGAATAGACATACCAAGAAAACATGCAGGGGGCGAGGTACAGCAGTTGTGGATCAGTAGAAACACAATGAAATCAAAGATAACAGGAAAAGAAAAAAAAAAAAAATTTTTAGGAAAAAGTTAGACAATGTTCAGATGAAAGTTCATCAGTACACATTATGGTTAATGCTTAGTTGTCATCTTAAACTAATTGTAGCCAGCACCCCGTGGCACAACCACATGCGAGTCCAGACACCAGACAGAAGCAAAGTGATAATCACAGTCCTAAATAACCCAGAATTAAATGAAGGGATATTATAATTACAGCATCAACTAGTATTACGTGATACAAGACAATTCGAGATACCAATTATATAGAATAGCATCAGGATAATGCAAAATTATTTTCGAAGATAATAGGGTACAGAAAAGTCACTTACCACACAAAACTATAGATCATCAATTAGCTGGTTATATCCTGTTCAAAATAAAGATATATAAAAATGGAACTCAGTTCAGGAGCTACAAAGTTGGTTGAACAAAATGATGGGGACTAAAATAAGTCACTCACCGATTCAGAATGCTGAATGGTTCCCATCACTTGGGAAATATAGCGAAATGCAAAAGAACAAGGTAATGGATGCCACATTGGCCGACTGAATTATATAGCCTGAAAGGAAACCGGATCAAAATAAGAAAACTGTCGATTTCAATCAGTTAAGGATTCAATATTCACAAAGAGGAAATTACTTACTCGATATATCGAGTAACAATCATATATACCAGGATAAATCCAACCATCAATGATCGAGAGCGTTCAAGGTAATATATGTCGCGGAAGACGTCACAAAAGTGACGGCGACGTAAACGCAGATGCGTTACGGCGCTTTGGTGACGTATTATATCATCAAAGTGACGGTGGCCGGACACGGTGCGCCCCAGTCGCAGGCTATGACGTCAGATATCAACATAGTATCAAAAAAGTGACTTCCAGGGCCCGGTAATTGCCGGAAAATCCTGCTAAAACCATTTAGCGTGAACTCCATAAAATAGTACGCAAACAGATTCCAAATTAGACTGAAGAGTAATATGATAATTACTGGTGATCGGACACGCATGAACGGTGAGCCACGGTGATGACTGGCCACAATCAGATAGATGTTCAAGACAAAGATGCACACACATGAGAAAGACATTTTGCTCACAAATTTCAACATTGATAAGGTGAGCCTTATTTAAAGAAAAACATGCATCTCATGATCTGAATTTAACCCACGTGTGGTGCATCTCAGAAGACAAATTAATTTTGCTTCCATCCGCCGTAGTTTAAGCTGGAGATTACCACCTCTTTTCCCCTTATGCGCTTTCTGCAGACCAATGAAGCGCAAATCAGTGATTGAGTCTAATTGATGCTCTACTTGCCAATGAATTGCTAATGGTGATTTGGGTTCACACATCCTGAGACTGGCCAAGTGTTCTCTGATACGTATTCGAAGCTGACGGATGGTACTCCCCACATAGAGTTTGCCGCATACACATACAATGGCATATACCACATAGGTAGATCTGCAATTAATGTAACTGATCTGATTGCTCACTGGCATTCTAAAGGATACTTAACTGATGAGGAAAAAGATTTTTTGCTAATTACTGATCCTACTATACCAACCATGTATTTCTTACCTAAAATTCACAAATCTTATGACACTCTACCTGAAGTTAGACCTATTATGAGCGGTATTCATTGGGCTACAGAGAGCTTGTCGAAATATTTGGATGAAGTCCTGAAACCATATGTAATACGAATGAATTCTTACATCAGAGATAGTACTCATATTCTTAAGGACCTCTTTGCCATTACTTGGCAATCAGACTTTATGCTAGCAACCATTGATGTTGTTGCTTTGTACACCAATATTGATCACCATCTGGCATCACTTACATTAGACTATGTTTTCAAAGATTGTTCGGCATCTTATATTGAACATGTTTCTATGCTTAAACAATTTCTCAAATTTGTTTTAGCCAATAATATTTTTCTTTTCAATGGTCAATTTTATCTTCAGCTGAAGGGAGTAGCCATGGGGGCTAAGTTTGCACCCTCCTTGGCTAATCTCTTTATGGCATACTTTGAGGAGACCCATATTTTGAATCAAAATCAGTATCATGCCAACATTGTTACATGGCGACGTTTTATTGATGATATCTTTTTGATTTGGAAAGGTACTGAGGATACCTTCAATGACTTTCTCATTTATGCTAACACTAATACCTTTGGGATCAATTTCACTGGTAAATCTGACTGTAAACAAATTGATTTCTTGGATTTACATATATTTGTTGAGAATCAACAAATTTACACGTGCACTTACAGGAAACCTACTGAGGTGAATTCCGTATTAGCAGCACAGAGCAACCATCGACGAACTACCATTAATAATATCCCTACGGGTGAGTTTCACAGGGCTAGGCGGAACTGCACACGCCCTATCGACTTTGACAAAGAATCTAATATTATTAATCAACGGTTTTTGAACAGAGGATACAAAGCCTCTGTAATCAATGAAGCCCATGCCAAATTCATTGGTGTCACTCAACCGGACCTTTTGAACAAGGCAGCCAAATCTAAAGACTCTTTACCCCATATTTCTTTGGTTACCCCATTCACGTCTGATTCTTCCATGATGTACAAATTGGTTGCCAAACACTGGCACATCCTGAGACTTGACAAGGATTTAGAGCCATACTTGACACCCAAACCGAAATTTACTTATTTGAGATCACCAACTATTAAATCACGGGTGAGTCCATCATTCTTTGATAACAAAATCACAGAAACTTCGTGGTTACAACAACTGACGGGCTTTCGCAAATGTGGTAATTGCAATCAATGTGCTTGGGCGTTTCCCAAGTGTGAAAATTTCACAGATAAATTTGGAACTAGAGTGACCATTAAGGACTACATTAATTGCAGATCTACCTATGTGGTATATGCCATTGTATGTGTATGCGGCAAACTCTATGTGGGGAGTACCATCCGTCAGCTTCGAATACGTATCAGAGAACACTTGGCCAGTCTCAGGATGTGTGAACCCAAATCACCATTAGCAATTCATTGGCAAGTAGAGCATCAATTAGACTCAATCACTGATTTGCGCTTCATTGGTCTGCAGAAAGCGCATAAGGGGAAAAGAGGCGGTAATCTCCAGCTTAAACTACGGCGGATGGAAGCAAAATTAATTTGTCTTCTGAGATGCACCACACGTGGGTTAAATTCAGATCATGAGATGCATGTTTTTCTTTAAATAAGGCTCACCTTATCAATGTTGAAATTTGTGAGCAAAATGTCTTTCTCATGTGTGTGCATCTTTGTCTTGAACATCTATCTGATTGTGGCCAGTCATCACCGTGGCTCACCGTTCATGCGTGTCCGATCACCAGTAATTATCATATTACTCTTCAGTCTAATTTGGAATCTGTTTGCGTACTATTTTATGGAGTTCACGCTAAATGGTTTTAGCAGGATTTTCCGGCAATTACCGGGCCCTGGAAGTCACTTTTTTGATACTATGTTGATATCTGACGTCATAGCCTGCGACTGGGGCGCACCGTGTCCGGCCACCGTCACTTTGTTGATATAATACGTCACCAAAGCGACGTAACGCATCTGCGTTTACGTCGCCGTCACTTTTGTGACGTCTTCCGCGACATATATTACCTTGAACGCTCTCGATCATTGATGGTTGGATTTATCCTGGTATATATGATTGTTACTCGATATATCGAGTAAGTAATTTCCTCTTTGTGAATATTGAATCCTTAACTGATTGAAATCGACAGTTTTCTTATTTTGATCCGGTTTCCTTTCAGGCTATATAATTCAGTCGGCCAATGTGGAATCCATTACCTTGTTGTTTTGCATTTCGCTATATTTCCCAAGTGATGGGAACCATTCAGCATTCTGAATCGGTGAGTGACTTATTTTAGTCCCCATCATTTTGTTCAACCAACTTTGTAGCTCCTGAACTGAGTTCCATTTTTATATATCTTTATTTTGAACAGGATATAACCAGCTAATTGATGATCTATAGTTTTGTGTGGTAAGTGACTTTTCTGTACCCTATTATCTTCGAAAATAATTTTGCATTATCCTGATGCTATTCTATATAATTGGTATCTCGAATTGTCTTGTATCACGTAATACTAGTTGATGCTGTAATTATAATATCCCTTCATTTAATTCTGGGTTATTTAGGACTGTGATTATCACTTTGCTTCTGTCTGGTGTCTGGACTCGCATGTGGTTGTGCCACGGGGTGCTGGCTACAATTAGTTTAAGATGACAACTAAGCATTAACCATAATGTGTACTGATGAACTTTCATCTGAACATTGTCTAACTTTTTCCTAAAAAAATTTTTTTTTTTTTTTTCTTTTCCTGTTATCTTTGATTTCATTGTGTTTCTACTGATCCACAACTGCTGTACCTCGCCCCCTGCATGTTTTCTTGGTATGTCTATTCATTTTAATTTTGTATTTCCATTATCTTCTTGGAATATCCATTTGTGTTTTATTCAAACAATTATTCTCCTACTGTTGTTATTTTTTCAATGACAATTTCTTTGTTATCTATTGCACATGTTTATTATTTTATCTACGATGTTTGTTAACCAGCCTTGAAAACGACCCAAGTGTCGAAACACGTGTCGGCTGTTCTTCAAAATATCATCATTAAAAACTTTGTATCCAGCAAGATTGTTGATTTACTATAGTTTAATAGTGTTAAGCGCATTTCTACCCTTTTTTCATTATACTATTCTAATTAGTTGGCAACCCCAATCCAACCTTGGACATTCGGCCTGTTAGCAGCACGTACAGAAACGAAACCCAGGTGGTTGGAAATATGTCAGCCCTCCCCTTGTTTCCCAATGTGGCCACCCTCTATCATCGGTAGACCTCGTGCCAGTGTCTTCTGTTTGAAGACTGACCCTGCAAGTCTGCACTGTCGCTCGACATTCCAGGGAGTGTAGGTGCACCACTAGCTTAGCTCCAGGCCTAATTAATAGCCCTTATTTGCGAGCTCCTCATCACGTGGTACTAGACCACGAATTTGTTCATTTCGACAGTGCATTTAACACCATTTGATTCAATTATGCTGGCTGTAGTTCGGCTTTTAGCCTTTAGAGACTTGCTCACTCTATCCCATATTGACTTTTTGCCCTTTTAATTAATCTGATATTTGGCATCAGTAAATGTTCTTGTTCCTCTTAATCTTTGCGAAATATGTCCTTGCAAATGGTCTGCTCGTTAGACTCCCTTTGTGCTTTTTCCTTGTTCTCTCGTAATAGCATCCTTGTTACAAAACCAATGTACTCACCTATTTCGCAAGGAAAACAGCTTCTTCATCATCTTTCCACGTTTAAGATTCTGGGCTCGTATTGTGAGGTAGTTGAATATATACCTCTTATAAGCAAGCTTCTATGTATTCTTACAGTTATTGACCAGTGAGCCACTTAATTCTTCTTTCTATTCGTAAATAATGCATCATGTAGTACATGTTTCTCTTAGTACTTCAGTTACATCGTCATTCTTAAGTATTTTCATATTGTTTCAGATATCTTCTTTGGGACACTCTTTTACTGTTATTAGACTTTATTTAACATACAACCATGTCACACACCGTTTTATCCATGGCTGCATTTCGACAACTCGGCAAAGGACATCCTTCTTGGTCATTTTCTTCCAGTTTCGACGTGAGGGTATCTTCAGAATGGCTGCCTGCGTGCATAACGTCTTTCATATAATCAACGGGGTATGGACATATGGCATACACTTGTGCATGGGTGCCCAATCGTAGCTCTTCGTCCATCCTTCCAATAGGATGGAGCTGAGGGGGGCGGTCACTAAGGAGAATGCGTCCACCTGCTCGTCTACATTCCCCCTTCAGGTTGCATTCTCTACCAGACTCTTCGCCTCCTCTTCTGCAATTCCTGCTTCATCTTATTTGATCATCTTGCATATTTTCTTTTCTTTAGAACAGGTGTCCAGCATTCTTCATATGTTCATCCACACTCCAGGTCATCGGACGACAATCTCCTGCTGGTGCACAGAATATCCATCATATTTCTTCCGATCCTGGGGATAAGAACTTCATTCTTGGAGGTGCAAGAGAACTCTTCCTTATATTCTATCGAGTATATTTTTCAGTTTGCATCCGTTCTCCAGTATCGCTATTAATGTCAATCATTATCTTCATGTCAATAGCTTTTTTCGCAGTTTTCTGACATTGTCCCACGATGATCCTTATGAGACAGAATCCCATCATTACTAACAATAATATTGCTCCAAGTAATTTAAAGAATTTGCCAACCAAGATGGAATCTATCCAAACAACGATGAGAACTAATCGCCTGCGCCTGTTTCGTCCGCTTCATCTTCATTCTTTGTGTGCAGGGTCGGCAGCATCATTATTGCCTCTGTCAGGGTCCTATTTTCTCCATAATGGGATGTATGAACGTACAGCAAGATGTTCCAACCTTGGCGCACACACCTCCCTCCGTTGCTGTTATCAAATCAAGAGCATACCTGTTCTGGAGAGCCATCAACCTGATGGCGCTCAACTCTTCTTTTATTGCATTGAATCCTTTTATTGTTGCATTGATCATCTACAACAGCTCCCATCTTGTAATCCGGAGCCATTTAGCGTTTACTGCAGCTTGAAGTCCTCGTGTGAATAGAGATATCATTATCATGGTGGTCTTTCTGAATAGTTTGTGCTCATCGGGAATGTCTTTGTAAGGCCTTATTGATTTTGATGAGAAATAGTTCTCGCTCTTCAGTCGGTGAAGATGGAATTAGCTCTTCTTTCAGTTATATTCTTTAATCTTTGGTAATTCTTCGATATGGAGGTCACTCTGGGGAATCTTTAGTTTTGGAATGTGTACATTTACAATGGTGCACACTCCTCCCCAATCCTTAGGCAACTGCATGTAGGCTCTGGATCCGCAGGCCCAATATCGATCCATCAGAACTGCAGTTCCTCCGTTTATTCCTGGTACTTCAATTGTTTCTTCACATCCTTTGTTCCTTCCAAGATAAATCTTGCCATCATTCTTGAAACAGATATTTACCTTCTTCAGTTGTAGTATATGTACCGCTCCTGCTTCATTGTCAACACAAGTGAGTAATGTTGCATGTTTAGACCATGATTCCAAGCACAAGCATTCATCATTCACCTTTTGTACTCAGTGGATAGTCTCTTTTTAATAAGTGTGCAGGGCATGATATTAGTCCATATTCCCATCCATTTCAGGTTGCTACACGCCCATTCTCCAACAGCTGTGCTCTTTCCCAGCATCCTGGCTCCACTGATTTTTCAATCCTGTCTGAGCAATTAATTCTCTTAATGTTAACAGCTTATATCTTCTCTCCAAATTAGGATGGATATATACCTTTTGATTTGTCCACCCTAATCCGCTTTCCATTCTTTTTGTGTTTACGTATGTATCTTCATATGGAAAAGTCTGTCTTGATCGCCACCATGAAGTTGACCACTTCCCTTCATATTGGCCTCTCGTAATGCAAGCTGCCAGATGACTAAGACATTTTGCATTGTGTGGGGACATTTCTCTTGCAATAAATGTTCTTGCCGCATTGATGGCATACAGTATTAGGGAACAGACATAGCAACTATGATCTGATGTTATCTCTCACACTTTTTTCATGGTCTGATATCATAATTATTTGCCAATTGAGCTGATTTATCTAAATATGTTTTGATACTTTCATCATCTTCCTCAGCATCTTACTTTGTTAGTGAAAAGAGTTTTTTAGTATTAGAACGTAATGGAGTTTTTGGGTTCTTAATAGGGATAATGGGAATAATGGGACTAGTGGGGGTTGTCTTATTTTCTGGCTCCTCACTGCTTAACACATGTGTAAATGCTAACGTTATAAGGCGAATAGTCAAAATCAAAATGCCACAGAAAACTCCCAAAACTATTTTACATTTTTTCTTGGAAGCTACAGTTGCAACCACTTGGAACATTGCCATTGTTACCACTTTATTATATTTTTAATATATCAGTTCTTATCATTTTAACTGTTGTTGTTTATTTATAGTGTGCACCTAACCCAAGAGTAGCAAAAACTGTAAATCATACATTTATTAAAACTGCAAAATAATTCCCAACACAATTCTTAAAATGAAGAATCCATTCTTTGAGTCTCTGAAAAATTTCACAATGTTTGTAGTTCTTCGTATTAAAGCTGGATAAGACTGAATTATGTAGGAAAAAACAGCAAGTAAGAATGTATGTATGATTAGCAACATAAAAGCTCAAATATTCTTTTCCTTCATCAATGTTTTCATAGTTGTTTCTATTTTAGTCTTAGGAAAAAGTGTTCCAACATTACTGCAGATGAATTCATCCATAAATCAATCCTAATCTAAAAATGTTTTGCTTTTTTTATCCAAGTTCTCGACCATTGATCGTGTGATCATTCTTTGTTCTTCTCTTGCTTCACTGTGGGGACTTGCTTCGCTGGGGATACTTGCTTCACTGGGGAACGGGCGCAGTAGAGGTCAATGTTGCATTACTTTTACATGTTTTGACATCATGCAGGTGATTCCACGCTCTTCTTCCTTTCAACTTCACAGCAGTAGGATTTATGTCCTCCACCTAATGTGAGACTTCAAACCGAGGGGTACTCCAGGTGTGTACAAATGTGCGTACTAACACTTGGTCCCCTATATATACTGGCTGTGCCTTTAATGCCTTTCCCAAATTGATAGGCACATTTTCCTCTTTGTTAACATTTGAACCCTCCTGTTGACACTAGATCTGTTTAGAAATAAGAGATACTTTGCGTCATCATTTTTAAAATGTGCATTTCATCTCCTAGTGCCCTTGCTACTGTGTGGACATCTGTACTTGCCCTTGTTGGGGACTGAGGGGGTGAGAGGAGTTCTCATTCCGCGTCCAGTCACCTGCTCATGGGGCGTTAAATGGTGATCAGGTTGGTTTCTTAGTGAATATAATGCAAGAGGTAGGCAATGTACCCAGCCTTTCTTTAATGCCAATTTGAGCTTTGCTATCCTTTCCTTCAGAAGTTCATTTAATCGCTCAAATATCCCTTTGGTATGCGGGTGATAGGCTGAAGAAGACTTATGCTTAATGCCTAAAAGTGAGACTATATTTTCAAAGAGTTCATTCAAAAAATGTGGTCCATTATCGGATCGCAAAACTGTTGGAAGGGGCCATTAGGTCTGGGGATTACTCCTCTCCCTGTTCGCAGGGTGTGCCCTGCTGTACATTTATTGCACACAATACAGTTTACAATGAACTGTGCTGCATGTTCACTGAAGTTCGGTACAAACCTGTCTTCTGCTATAGTAGCAGCTAGACTCTCACGAGTCACAAGCGTGGGATAGTGGAGCTGCTCCAATGCTAATCTCAATAATGTTACAGGCATAACTGGCTTTCCTGCGCTGTCTTTCCTCCAGATTGCCTCAGTGGGGGATAAAGAACACCCCCGCTTTTTCCATAGCTCCTTTTATTCCTGAGATGCTCATCCTTGTATCTCAATTACCTGTACAGTGGACATCATATGAAATCCTTCTTAAACCAACATGCATCGCCCTGTCACTTTCTGAAGGCCTTTTAATTCATCTTCATACATGGTTGAATATTATGCAGCACGTTTGGCCTCCAAGTCAGTGGCTTCGTTTCCCCGAGAGATTAAGTCTGTTCTTTTTGAGTGCGCTGTGCATTTCACTATGGCTATGGTTGCTGGAAAGCTTAAGGCTTCAATGAGATTGTCTAATTTCCCTGCATGGTGCACTGGAGTACCATCTGCGCGAAGGAAGCCCTTCTTCTTCCAACGTGCTAGGCCTGTGTGTACTCTTGACGTGACATAGGCCGAGTCAGAGAACACTGTCACTTCCTCATCCTCAAAGTTTCATAGTGCATAAACAAGCGCGGCTAATTCTGCAGCGTGTGCTGAATAGGTTTACAATAGTCGTCTACTCATTAGCACTTCAAAGGTGCCCTCTCGGGTCACTCTTACTACTGCTGATCCCAAATGTCTCACCCCAGTACGCTGGTCCATTTTGGATGAACCATCAATGAAAACCATTTCTCCTCTTGCTAGGGCATTCTCTCTAACATGGGGAATATCATTATAGCACTCAATATATGTAACACAAACAAGCACATCATCATCTTCTCATACTGGTTTGGCTATGAACATTTCTGAAGTCACTATACTACACCATACCATTTTAATTGCAGGGTTTGAAATAATTACTGCATACCCCAATGCTCTTTGGTCAATATACTTTTGGGTTTCTCTAAAATTGCAAATAATGCAAGCTATAAGTGAGAAACCAGAAGGTGTCTCACCCACTAATCCCAGTGGATCTGTCATCCAGGTTGCCAGGACACAGCCATTGATTTTTTGATCCAGTTCCTGGGGGTGGACCAGTGCTGGAGGATCACCTGGGGGAGGAGTCTTCGGGGAGTGGCACTGGGACACCGGATGGTGAGACGTGGTATCCCCTTCCTTGTAACTCATTTACACCATCCAACCAGGTAGGATATTTAGGAACTCTACCACCTCCTTACAACACACACGCTTTCTCACAGACAGCCCGTTATGAGAGGAAACAGACTAACACCCGAGCAGTATACCGGACCATCACACACACCTGACTTCCATTACACTTCCCCCACATGCATAAAAGGCGGAGCACGAGAACACACTCTGAGCGAGGCAAAGCACACAAGGAAACATCAGTTTTGAGATAGCAGCTGAGCAAGAGAGGAATGTCAGCAATACTGAAGGGGATCTCAAGGAGGGAAATTCCCTTGACCTTTTTGACAAGGAACTGTTAATTTTTAGAGACCTTGAGAATAGAAAGCGTAAAACCAGGAAACCAGGCTGAAGAATCCTGCATAGTATGTCGGAGATACTCTGGGCCCTCCTGTGTCAATAATCCAGGCAGGGAATATCACCAGCAGCTGTGGTACTGTGCTTGGCTGCAAGAACAAAGCCGATTCAGTGAATACAACGCAGACAGTGAGTTGGGGAGACCGATACAAGACGGGTCTGTGTTGAAGCCGAGGTTGCAAGCAGCAACATTGTATGGCTAGCACTGTAACGAACATTGTTAAAGCGCGTGTGATAAGAGACGCAAGTGAAGTTGAACTGCTAATGAGTGATTGAACTTTAAAGCAAGCAGCAATACCTTTAACAGAGTGGTCCAGCACCGCGTGGGTGCTCAATCGAAAGTCTCTCTAAGGTACCCAGCTGAGAAGTGACAAAAGTAGATGCATTTGGTCCGTGCCCAGTGGAGAAAGACCAACTGAAAGACAAGGAATAAATGTGAATCGAAGTAGTCCTGCGACGGGTCAAGCTAAATCCTGCGCACAATCGAAAGTCTTCGATTTTGATGAAGTAGAGAAAGTTTGGAAAAGTACATGAATTTGGTCCGAGCCCGGCAAAGGGAGACCAATTGAAGGTTTTGTGTTAAAGTGGGTCTGAGCCCAGCGGAGGGGGGACCTGGGTGAACAGTGAATCACCCGAGAATTTGTATAAGTGAAAATCTTGAGAGGAAAGGAACTTTAACGTTTTGTCGTATTGCATCAGGCCCTATGATATTTTTTTTGTATTGCGCCCATACACAGGTGTTTCAGAGTGCGATGAGGCAAGGGAGGGGAAACAAGGGAGTACAAAACCACGATCTTACTAGGCCCAGTGACATTAAGAACGTGCAAGTACAGGGGAGAGGGAAGGGGAAAGTGCGAGGGTTAGGGGAGGAGTGGAAAGTGCTGAACACGTGATAGAACAACAGGTAGTGTAGACAACGGGTGTCTGATAAGTGCTGCAAGGGGACTGTAGGGTAGCAGATACATACCAAGTGTAAGGGTTGCCAGGAAGCAGTGTGTGTCTGGGAGGGCAGAGATCTGGGCCCGAAATTAGAGGGTAACCAGGTGCCCAGTGCCAAAGCAGACAGATTAGCAGGGGAGAGGAAGAGCGAAGGCAGAAGTAAAGAGGAAGGTCTTGACGTGCTTTCGGAATCGAAGATGGTTCTTCTCAAGTTTCAGAGAGGCTGTTCCAGAGGGAGACCCAGCCGAAGAAAGGGGGGGGTCTACCCCCAACTTGTTGCTTGGAGAAGCGACTGAGGGAGTTGGAGGTGAAGGAGCAAAGAGCTAGAGTAGAGAGGCGTGGTACTTTTATATTTTTATTTTTAACGCATTTTATTGGCATTTGTATTGGATGCATACAAATACAAGAAAATTAACTAAAACATAAACAACAACAGTCTTCATGTGAAGCAGTTCATCTTTCTCAGGTGGGCATTGTTGCAAATAGGGGTTCCGATATCTCGGGAAGTGGGAGGGATCTCGGTAAAGAGGATCACCATCTCTAGGCGAGTGCAAGGGATCAGTTATGGCAAAGTAGTGGGGTTTATCAAGGGGGTTTATGGTCTGCACTGAAGTGTATATCTCTCAAGAGGGCCTTCCAAGAGTCCAGAGTGCCACTCGCAATGTCTCCACTAGAGATGATTCCATCTTGCCAGGCTCTGGTTTCGGCTGCAGTCCATCTCTCTAGTTCTTTCATCCAGCGTTCATGTCTCGGGCCTCCTGGTGTCTTCCATGCCATGGCTATAGTTCTTTTTGCAAGTATACATGCAGTGTCCATCAACTTGACAACGTGTTTGTATTTGCTTGGTCTGGGGTAAGCCCCTAATAAGCATTCCCCGGGTGTCCATTCATATCTGCTTATTCCGGCATCTGTGCAGGTCTGTTTAACTTTGGACCACAGCGCCATTGTCCTGGTACAAGTCCAGAACATGTGTATCAGATCAGCTTTGTCGTTCCCACACCATGGGCATGCCGGGGAGGCCTGTTTGTTGAAGGAGGCCACCCTTTGTGGGGTCATATACGCCCGATATAGGACGTTTAGCTGTATCTGACCGAATCTGGAGTTTCTTGACACCTTCTTGGGATATAGTAACGTTCTTTTCCATTCCTTGTCTGTAAGCGTGGTTTCAAGGTCTGTTTCCCATTTCGCCTTCAATGCCGCACTTTTGGGGTTGGGTTTGTCGTTGAGCCTCTTATAGAGTCGAGAGACCGGTTTCCAGCCATCCGTAAGGTCGTGCATCTCTTGTAACAGTGGGTCTGGGGTGGGTTCCTCCGGCCAGCTGCACCAGTTCTTCCTGGCGGTTTGTTTGAGCTGATGATACCAGAGAAACTGGCCGCTTGATAGCCCTTCATTAGCCTGCAGTGACTCAAAATCCCTGAATTCGCCCTCCTCAAACATATCTCCCCATGTATAAATTCCGGCGCCCTACCATCTCCTAGCTGTGGAGAGATCCGATTCTGTTTTGCACACGTCAACCAGAATGGGGTTGTCTGGAGAGTAAGGATGTTTCACCTGCCTGATGTAGCAGGTTCTGGTCCAAATCTGCCTACCAAGTTCGACGATCAGGGGGGCATCTGGGGATTGTCGTAGAGGGTTCCAAAGAGTTTCCCTTGGGAATATTTTGGAGGGAGATTGTCGCAATAGCCCCAGCTCGGCTGATGGATCGTCCGAGAGCCACTTCGTTACGTGGCTAAGCTGTGCCGCAAGATAATACAACTGGAGGTCTGGGAGTTGTATTCCCCCTTCCTTGTGTGGCAGGGAAAGGGTAGCCAAAGTCAATTTATGCCTGGTAGGTC
Organism: Ambystoma mexicanum; assembly: GCF_040938575.1. Classification (NCBI taxonomy): domain Eukaryota; kingdom Metazoa; phylum Chordata; class Amphibia; order Caudata; family Ambystomatidae; genus Ambystoma; species Ambystoma mexicanum. The sequence continues at coordinate 91,545,725 of NC_090934.1, forward strand.
CCCATAGGAAGTCCTTGATAAGTGCCTCTAATTTCTTAAAGAAGGGCGGTCTGACGTAGTGGCATATGTTGACAAAGAAATATAGAAATCGAGGGAGAACTATCATCTTAACGATTGCTGCTCTGCCGCCCATTGCAAGTGGGAGTCTAGACCAAAATTTCATGGATCTGCGAAGGCCTGTTATTGCTACTTCCGTGTTGTGCTTGTGTCCAAAATTTCATGGATCTGCGAAGGCCGGTTATTGCTACTTCCGTGTTGTGCTTGTGTGTAAGCATCGGGGTGTGACTCACATTAATTCCTAGGTACCGAAACGTGTCAAGTTGCCACTTTATCCCAATGTCCGGGAGATCAGCTTATTCTAGGCCTCTCAGGCTAGCCAAGGGGAAGGCAGAGGATTTCAGTCTGCTGAATTTGATCCCAGAGTATTTTGCATAGTTGTCTAGTACATCTAATGTGATTGGTGCGTTGACCTGGGGGCCTTTCAAGTATAAAAGGACATTGTCCGCGTATAGTGATATTATGTTATGTTCGTTGCCCACCTTGATGCCAGCGTCAAAGAACTGTTTCCTAAAATATATGGCAATCGGCTCCAGGCCCAATATGTATAGCATGGGCGATAGTGGGCACCCTTGTCTGGTGCCCCTTTGTATTTTCCAGGATTCAGACACTATTCTGCCGGTCCTTACTCTTGCCACAGGAGAATTATAAAGTACTGTGATCCATCTGACAAAGCCTTCGCCAATCCCGAACCCTCTCAGCACCTCGACGAGCCACTCCCAGAAGATGGAATCAAAGGCCTTAATGGCATCAAGTGATGGTACTGCTAGGTCTTCTTCTCTCTCATAGGTTTCGGCCATAATGTGTTGAAGCCTTCTCAGGTTGGCTGTGGTATTGCGTCCTGGAACAAAACCGTTCTGGTCTCCGTGGATTAGGGACCCTACCACCCTAGCGAGTCTGCTGGCCAGTATAGTGGTGAGAATCTTGCTGTCATAATTTAACATGGCCATATAATAGGGCGATAAGAGTCACAGTCAGTGGGTGGTTTGTTTGGTTTGAGCATGGGAATAATTATTGTCTTTCATAGTGTTAGGTAAGACCCCATTTTCGTAGGCCTCTTGGTAGACCTCGTGGAGAATTGGGGTGAGGGTGGATTTATATGTTTTGTAAAATTCAGGCGGGAGGCCGTCGCTTCCGGTAGCCTTACAGGTGGCCAGCGATCTGATTGCTCCTGTCACGTCTTCTGCTGTGATTTCCATCTCCAGTGCCTCTCTCTGTTCGCTGAATATTTTGGGGAGGCCTATCTCTTCCAGTGTTTCTTTAATTTCATCTCTGGCTATTTGTGTGTCATGGGAGTACAATTTGGAGTAGAATTTGGCAAACACTTCATTAATTCCTAGTTGTGTCTTGTGACGTATCCCGTTTTCGTCCAGTATCTCCATTGGGAGGTGTCTGGGGCGTTCACGCTTGCACAGCCAGGCCAGCAGTCTGCCGGGTTTGTCAGACTCCTTGTGAGACCTGGTAGTGTATGTTGCGAAGTCAAACTTCTCTAATCTGTCCCAGGAAGATTGGCATTTCTCGCAGGCTTCCTTCAACTTCCTTTCGACCTCTGGAGTAGTGCTTGAGGTGGATTCTAGACGAGAGATCTCTTCTTCTTGTGCTTCAAGTTCAGTCCTCAATTGCCTGCGAGTACCACCAGCTTTTGATATTATTTCACCTCTAGCTACCACCTTCATGGCTTCCCACAATGTGCTCCAGGTAGATACTGAGCCTTTATTAATGTCGATGTATTCCTCTAGTTTTTCAGCGAGGTCCTCTCTGAACTCTGGGTCGGCGAGGGCCGCAGTAGGCATCCTCCACATGGGGATTGGTGGTCTAGGCCCCGTAAATTGCCATTGCATGATCAGTGGGGAGTGGTCAGAGATTGATCTTCCTAAATATGCCGTAGTTTCTGCCAATGGTATTTGTTCTCTGTCGATGAACATATAATCGATTCTTGTGTGGACCTTGTGCGGGGCTGAATACTAGGAATAGATCCTTTCAACAGGATGCTGTTCCCTCCAAATATCCACCAAGTTGAGTTGTTCCTGCGTTTCTGTCAGGGCGCATGTTGCGGGGTTACTTGGATGGGGGGGTGGTACTGACCTGTCCATAGAGCCATCAATGACACAGTTGAAGTCCCCCCTCCCCCATAGAAAGGTCCTATTTCGGTGGTGTGCCATCCGTGCGCATATTGCTCTGAGGTGTGATGGTATTCCATGTTGCGGGAAGTACGAATTGACTAAGCAAATTGGAGTCTGCTCGATAGTGCCCCACATTATTACATACCTTCCTTCTTTATCGGACTCGAATCCTTGCAATTGGAAGGGTACATTCGTGTTCACCCATGTGAACACTCCCCTTGAGTATTTAGAGTAGTTGGATCCTCTCCCGGTCCCAGCCCATCGATCTGTTAATTTGGACATGGTGTCTTCCGCAAGATGCGTCTCTTGCAACATCACAATCGAAACCTTTTTCCTGCGGAGATAAGACTGTATTCGGTTCCGTCACAGGTATGAGCTCATCCCTCTCACATTGCACGTCATCACTTTGAGTTGTGACGCCATCGGATCAATATTTCGAGCCCGGCTGGCAGCTCCTCATCTGGAGCCTGGAGTAATGCCAATCTGAAGTTATGAGACTGCAGACGGGGTAACCGGGTTCTTCACCCCCCCCGCCCCCAAGTCGTAGCATGCACCCATCCTGTGCTGCTTCGGCAGTAGTGGTTTGAAGACTGTATAACTAACAAAACTGTTAACAAAACTCGAACTGGTGTGCCCAGCGACTACATCTTCGTTGTGGTGCTCGGGTGCTCTCGAGCCGTCTAAACCCATCCGGGTATCGGGCGCGAGCTGGGTCAGGCAGGTGACTGGCCCAACCTGGGTTGTTTGCGGGGGATAGGTCTGGTGTCTGGCGGAGAGGCCGAACCAGGGCCGTTAGTTGGATTACCTTCTGAGGTCCGGCTGCTTGTGCTTACTGTGGCCATTTATGGCAGCATGTGTCGATGGTCTGAGAGCCTCAATCCTCCATCCGAGGAGCATCTTTACCATCAGCAAAGTTGTTGTCTTCTAGCCACACGTTGGCGGCCGTTGGGTTTTCTAGGAATATGGCACGCCCATTGAAGATGACTTTCAAGCACGATGGGTAGAGCAGCCTGTATTTCAGGTTTAGTTGTCGAAGTCTTGCTTTTATTGGGACGAAAGAGTTCCTCTCCCTCTGCACTTTCGCCACGTTCGATGGGGCCTTCTTCCCTGGAGTGCCTTAAGGTGATTTCCCTATCCTGAAAGTTTAGTATTTTAGCAATTATTGGTTGGGGAAATGAGCCAGGTGGGGACCGCTTCTGGAGGGACCTGTGGGCCCTTTCGACCGCGAATCCTTGCGACAGTTTCCCGGCCCCAATCTCCTGTTGTAGCAAGGATTCTACGTAGGCTGTAGTGTTTGGGCCTTCGCTTCCTTCTGGTACTCCTAGGATCCTAATATTGCCCCGTCTAGCCTGACCTTCGGCCTCCTCAGACCTCTCCTCTAGGATAGCCACTTTCTTCTCTAAGTCTGCTACTTTGGACTTCAAGGCTGCTGTGGCCCCGGCCGTTTCTTCTATTGAAGTCTCGGTATTTGTCACCCTCTCGGTTAAGTTGCGGGCGTCTTGACGCATGAGTTGAATGTCCATTTTAAATTCGTTGATCTTCGAGTCTATGTGTGTCCTTAATGAAGCAATAGTATCCAATATTTGGGAGTGGTTATCTGTGGTTTCCCCCTCTCTCATCTGGGTAATATCTGGGGTACAAGAGCGAGCCTGTATAGGGGTTTTTGTCTTGGCGGATACAAATGAGTCCATGGTGGCTGCTTTCGCTTAGTTCCTGGCGGCCATATTGGAGTCTCAGTGATGCTGCCCCTGGGACACTTTAGATGAGTTACCGGTGGGGGTATCAGCTGTCTCCCCGTGTATAGGGCAATGAGTGGTGTTCCCAAGGTGTCAGAAGCCAATGAATCTGAATCTGCAGGGGGTTAGGGGTGCCCCCTCACTGGTGCTTATATATTCTCCCGCACCCAGTCATGCAGCTTTTGTGCAGCCGCTATGTCTGTGATGTCGCCGTCGCTGCCCTTACCTCTAAGCATCCGACTCGCTGGGGCAGGGAGATCTGGGGGCGAGGAATGCAGGCTGGGGCCGCCGTAGTCGCTCACTTGCTGCTTAGGTTCTCGCTGTCCTGCGCCCCGGGGCGGCGCTGGGGAGGAAACTCTGGTGGTCGTGTGCACCCTCGGCGGACTGCCCTCATGACGGCTGAGCCCGCGTAGTGTACCCCGGGGGCGGTGCACAGGTCCTGCTGGGGCAGGCTTCGCCCAGCGGTGAGAAGCAGGGTGAGGGCTCTCCAGTCTCACTCCGGCGGCTCCCGTCCGATGTTCCGAAGGCGACCGGGCTCCGACGTGTTGTCTCTGCTCGGTCCGGCTTCCTTAATCCTCCGATGCCGTCTGACGGCGGCTTCCTTCTTGGACACTCCGCTAATTGGTGCGGGGTACCATCTTGGATGTGTATGGGAGCGGGGGAGGGAGTGTGATTCGAGGAAAATTACGCCGACCAGAGGGTCTGATTTCCCGGCTGGTCAAGCGAATCGTGTCGGGGTCAGCTTCTCCCACCTCTGCATCAGCTTTTTCGTGGTCGGAGGCACTTCTTATGCCGGCAAGAAGGATCGAGAAACGGCGACTTGGCCGGAGCTCGGCTATTCAGCCTCTGTACGCCATTGGCTCCAGGCCACACCCCCAGAGGCGTAGTACAAGTACATATATGGGTGGCACTACACCCCAGCCCACCCACACGCTATACATCCGGCAATGCCCAAAGATTGCTGGAGTGGATGCAGGGAGCAGGGGACAGCATCACACATCTGCTGGGAATGCCCCCAAATTAACCTTTCTGGAGCGAAATCAAACGGGCGCAGGACCAGGCGTTTGGGGGAGGGGGAAGGTCAAGACCCCAGGATGATTCTGATGGGAAGGCAAGGATCTGAGGGGATAAGGGAGGCGAGTGGACGAGCAAAGGTCATATTCACCCTAGCAGCAATGGCCCTCATTGCTCAAAGGTGGAAGGGGCCCCAACAGAGCAGAACTGGCTGAGGAAGATGTGGGAGTTGGTAGCTATCGAGTGAGCTACCTACATGGTCAACAACAATCTCAAGAACTTGGCGGCCGAATGGAGAGAGACCCTTAGCTTTCCAAAGGGAGACTTCAGGGCACAATGGTGCCCACAAAGACTTAAAACTTCTGCACCTTCACTGAGGACTCTCCGGTGGCGGGAGAGATGGACACGAGGGATCACTGTCGCTCTGGCGGAAGACTTAGAGGGAAAGGGGATAGGGGCGAGATGGTGGTAATATACAGTTTTGTTGTTGCTTCTTAGGTTGTAAAATAATAAAAAGAAGTTAATAAAAAAAGAGTCAGAGTAGGAAGATATTTACGGAGTGTTGAAGGTATTGTGGACCCAGGCTCCTTGCCCCAGAAATCTTTGTGGACATTGCAAAGGGTCTTGAATTTAATCCGTGCAGCCACTGGGAGCCAATGAAGAGATTTTAGTGCTGGAGAAATACGATCCCAGGGCTTGAGGCCCAGGACAAGTCTTGCAGTCCTGTTCTGGATGAGCTGCAGAGGGCGGAAAGTGGTTGCATGCAGATTTAGAAAGAGGCTGTTGCAATAGTCCAGCCTGGAGAGAACCAGAGCTATGGAGACAGTGGGCTTCTGGGGGAAGGAGGGGAAAGTAAGAATACCTCTGAGTAGCTGCAGTTGGTAGTTAGACTTTTTTGAGACGGCAGAGATGTGTGGGGAAAAGGAAAGCGTGTAGTCGAAGATGACCCTGAGGTTCTTAGCCTCGCGAGTAGGAGCAGGGAGAGAGCCAATGGAGGCCGGCCAGACAGTGACAGGAAAGGAAGGTGCAGGTGTGCCGATGGGGAGGATCTCTGGCTTACTGGCATTAAGGCAGAGGTCATTGGTGGCGCGCCACTCCTGGATTGCAGACAGACGGGGATAAGAGGTGGCGTAGGGGAGCCTGAAAACAAGTTGGGTGTCATCCACATAGCACTGAAAGTTTGATCAGAGAGCAGCAATGCAGTGGGCAAGTGGTGCCAAGTATTGGTTGAAAAGCCAGGGAGAGAGGTTGGACCCCTGGGGAACACGACAGGTAGAAAGTGAGATAGAAGAAAGGAAGGACCCAAGTTGGACCTGAGAGGGTCAGTTTTAGATGAATGTGGTCAGACAGGCCAGGGCCTGATCAGTGATACCCATGTTATCACGGAGGCGATTGAGCAGGATGACATAATTGACTGTGTCAAAGGCAGAAGAAAGATTGAGTAGGATTAGGACAGATGGGATATTAGAATCAAGGTTGGGAGAGCAAGTCTTCACAGATGTTCAGGAGAGCAGTGTCCATGCTTCTGGCAGCCCTGAAACCAGACTGATGGTCATGGAGACAACCAACAGAATCGGTGTGACGATTAAGCTGGGAGATGGCCTCCTTTTCCAGGAGTTTGCCCAGGAAAGGAGTGATGAAATAAGATACTTTGAATGGCAAAGAGTCTTTGGCACAGAAAACCCTGATGTTGAAGTCGTGAACTGCATCCTCGTGCTAGAGAAGCCAGAGAGTGTGCTAAGCTCAAGTGTGCCGCCTTGTCCCGTGCTGAAAATGTGGGGAAAGCCAACAGCTCGAATATCCTGACATAACATTTTGTGAACACTTTTCTTTTGCACAACATTGTTTCCCACACTATTTGTATTTAGAAGTAAGGATTGGCAATAGGTTTATTAGTATAGGCCCTTTTATTTTGACAGACTCGTCTAGGACTGCGTTAATTTTTTTTGATGGTCGTAGCTTGCTCCCATCTTTAGATGTATCATTTTATAGGTTTTTTTCAAACCCAATTGAAGTTCAATAAATACTATTGAACTGTGATCACTTGTGTTTGTCTTACTGTTTGATACCATGCCTTCCTTACATCTACAAATAGAGTTACGGCACACCCCATAGTTTTACTTGAAGCCTTTTCTATGGCAAATGCAGCAGCTGACAAAGATTGTTCACAAGGATAGTGTCCTTTCATAACCGGGTCTAGAATCCCATTGTAATAAGCCAATGATTTTTGACCATGTCCTACTGTCTTCTGTTTAAGGACTGCTGTCATGCCTTCTCCATTTGAATGGGAAAATAAGTACAATTATTCACTATAATTTGGAATCCCTAATAAAGGAGCTGTGCTAATAGCATTTTTACCCACCCGTGCCTCTTTGAGCACTTTTAAAAGTGGTTGAATATGTGTACTGTCCTCAAAGAGCCAAGCCCTGCGGTAATTGCACAGACCTACAAATTGCTGCATTTGTCTCAATGCGTTTGGCTGCACGGTTCTCATAATAGCTTCTGCTCTTTCAGGTGTCACTCTTTTCCCTTCATGTGAGATTAAATGTCCTATGTATAACACTTCTTCTTGACAATACTGTAACTTTTCCTTGTCTACTTTGTACCCTTTTTCTGCGAGTATCGTCATAAGTTTGACAGTGTTCTCTACATTTTTCTTCTGTCTCACTGCACACTTAAATGTCATCCACGTATTGAATGATGGCGCTTTTGAGCTCAACATTTCCTAAATCCATCTGAAGGACTCTATTAAAGATGAAAGGGGACTCACAGTACCGCTGAGGCAAAGGAGTATGTTTCAGTCGCATTGTTCTATATGAAAAGGAAGTCAAATCCTGTGAGTCTTTGTGTAAGGGGAATTGAGTCAAATGCATTTTTTAAATCGACAACAGTAAAATACCTATCTGTTGATGGAATATTGTACAATATCGTTGCAGGGTTTGGAACTAAAGGAAAAACTGCTTTGACTATATGTTTTAAAGGGAGATGGTCCAGGATGAAGCTCCACAACCCTCCCTTTGATTTTTTTAATAGGGTACACAGACGTGTTGCATGATGCATCTGATGGTACTAGAATGCCTTGTTTCATTAGGGCACATGTAGTTTCGAATATCCCCTCATCTGCTTCTCTGGACATAGGGTTTTGTTTTGCACGTGGCAAAATAGCTCCTGGTTTAAGTTTAATTTTCACGGCATCTACTGCTTTCAATAAACCCACGTCATATGGAATTGTGGTCCATAAAATACTTGGCACGTTTTCCATGTCTTCCTGAAAAAATGATGGCTTTGTTTTTAACAACGGCATTCTCTGTGGTACCTCTAAGCTCTCAACTTTGGTCCAATAAGTAAGACATATAAAGAATACTAATTCGTCATCTGAATAATCATCCCTAAATAGTTCCTCATCTGTCAGTCTATATCCTTCATTGAGGGCTATCACTGTTATCCATCCTCTTCCCTCATTATCGGGCCCATGAAGCATCACCCTTTCTACCACTGCTGCTCCTAACTGCAGAGAAATAACTTGCCCTTCCTCATCATCCTGGTCTAAACAAAAATGTATCAGGCAGCCTTATTATTTGACCTTCCAATTTAGGTAACCATGATAATAAAATGTGCACTCCATACAATAACACTTCTTCGTCTAAGGGTACTCCCCTTAAGGCTTTATTTCCTGCAAAGGCCAGTATAAATTACCTCACACTTAAATATGTCCCTGGAGTTGAACACACTATGCCTTTGTCAGTAAAATATATTGTCAGGTTACGTTTTGTCATTAAATCACGTACTAATATATTCACTGGTGTCTGTTTAGAATATAGCAATGGCATAGACATGTTGTGTTCCCCTATAGAAATAGGTAATTCGTCTGTAAATGGAAATAAAGTTGTCAGGCTAGTAAATCCCTGCGCATTCATGGCAATCCCTATCATTGAACATTTTGGCTCAAGGACACAGGAACGAGTTGCTCCAGTGTCCACAAGAAATTAGTACGTCTAGCCTCCTATCGTCAGCTTAACCCCTGGTTCCTCCTGGGGGTCTGGTGTTACAGATAGTACTTTTCTTTTTGGAAAACACTTATGTGGATTGCGCTTCAGGCAAAATAATATATCCGTCACACCAGCAAGTTCACTTTTTAAGTAATATTTATTTTTTGCATTAATAGCATGCATTATCCTTTTTTCCAAACATTAATTCACAAACTGATAGTTTCTTTGCCTCTCAACACGTGTTTCCCCACGTCTTATGCTCGTGGTTCATCAGGAGAGATGCTAAATAAAGAAAGAATATGAAAGAAAGAAAGAAATGAATGAGTTATTTTTAAAATTATTTTAATATTTAAGTAGTGGTGGTGTGTTGGGTGAGCAACTCTGATTATATTAGCCTATTAGTTGTACTCACCTAAGTTCCTTTTTGAGTAAACATATCTCTGATTAATAATTCATCTTTCATTTTGTCTCTCTCATTTCTATGAGTTCTTTTATTAGTAAACTTCTGTAAACAAATAGAGAGGGTAACATCAGTTTAACCTGACTCTTTGTATCATTTTTCAAACTTCATTCAAATGCCCTCTTTAGAGCAGTCACATTTATTGTAAAGGTAGAGCTACTGTGAAGCTCTCCCCCAAAGGTCCAGGATACTAAAGTTTATGTCAAAGAAATTAAATTGAATTACCTTTTATTTTTACTCGGTACGATTGCCTCCAGTCTGCCATAGTCCGCGCTACCTTTCAGTTCTATTTTCTATCCTTTATAAAGGCCGCAATCGCGTAACGTGTGACGTCACCGCGTCACGCTACGCAATGATGTCACACGTCACGCTTTTACGTCCGGCGGCCATTTTGTTTCTCTATTTCTGCCATGAAACCATAGCGATTCCTTTTTATAACGTTTGTCTAGTTCGAATGTATCCTACCTATGGATCCTTTTTTTGGGTAATATCAAACGGATCCATTATTTCAGATCAAAGTAAAAAACAAGGGAAAGCAAGGAAAGAAAAGGATCAATAGAGCAAATTTGAGAAGAGACTTATTTTAAATTATAACCATAAGGTAAAAGGCATTTTTTTTAGGAAAAAATAAAAAATGAGCAATTTTTTCTGCAATTCAACACATATTTTCATAAAACATGATCAAAAGAGGATATATCAAAACATGATAGTGCTTGAAACTTATTGGATACATTTTGGACAGCCTTGCATTTTATTTTCATAATTCAGCTTTCTATAGCCAATAGGCCATCTCATGTTCCGAATTCAGGCCAGAGTGACACGTGTCCAGAATACAAATCCATTTGGCTTCTCTTCTTCTTAGCTGGAGCTCTCTATTTCCACCTCTTTCCATTGTGTCAACTCTTTCAATGCCTAAAAATGTAATTTCTTTTATTTCAGATATTTCATGATCTTGATTATAGTGCACTGCCATAGGGTATCTTATATCATTATTCTTAATGGCTCTTAAAGTCTGATTTTCAATGTTCTTATAGTGCTTCCCACATATCTTTTTTTGCAAATGCATGTAATCGCATAAATCACATATTTTGTGTTACAATTAATGTATTGTTTTATTTTTTGATATCTTCCATTTGATAGTCTTATTTCTTTAGTTCCATTCTCCATTTGATTACAAATTGCACAATTCCCACAGCTGTAGGTTCCTGTCGGTGCCGGCACTTTAAGAAATTGACTGAGAGTCTCTGTTTTTTCTTCTTTGAGATGACTTGGGCTGATTTTTTGCTTCAATGTTGGAGCTCTTCGATAGATAATCTTTGGTTTGGCGTCTATATTGTGTTTAATAGTATCATCGCTTTGCAGGATATTCCAATGTTTTTTCAGAAGCTTCTTTAGAATGTATGCCTCACTATTGTAAGTAGTAATAAAGTCTACCTTTGATTCTTTGTTTTTCAATTTTGGTTTATCTTTCAGCAATTCAGTTCTGTTTTTTTTTTCAGCTCGTTTTATAGCTCTTTTAACTTCTTCAGTTTTGTAGCCTCTTGTTATAAACCTTTCTTTGAGAGATGAGACATGTTTTTCATATTTTTCTTTAGAGCTGCAATTCCGTTTTATTCTTAGATTTTCACCATAAGGTATGTTTTTAATTATATGGTTCACATGGTTCCTTTCTGCATGTAACACTTTGTTTACCGCTGTCGGTTTTAAATATTACAGATAGTACTAAACTCATCAGATCATCCTGTGGGATGTCCTATTGCGGGTATTCATCCCTGTGCCTGTCAAAGGATTCCCTCCTTCCACAGTCACATTCCCTAGTTTGGGTTTGACTACCTGTGTAGCTCCCGTGTCTATCTGTCATCGTCATGCACCTGTCTGTTGCATTGGGATGTATTGTATTTGGTGAGTGAGTGTCTGTTGCATTTGCATAGGTTCTTGCTGTTGCTGCCCCTGAAATGATTGTGTTTGCATTGGTACTTGTTGGAATTGCTGTGGTTGTGACACTTGTGTTCTTATTGGCGCTTGCTGAAATTGCTGTGGTTGTGGTACATATGCTTGACTCTGCGTGTGACCTTGTGAATCTGTGTTATATTGTGGAGCATATCCCATCCCTCCCACCCCCCTCTTGAGGATTGCCAATTCTGTTGTGGCATGGCTGCTCTACTTCTCCATACCCTAGCCATGTGTCCCGATTTTCCACAATTCCAACATATTAATGACTGGCCACCATTAAAACCTCCCCTTTCTTGATAGTTTTGAAATCCTCCTTGTCGTCCTCGAGGCACATTCCCTCTGCCTCTTGGCATATCATTTTTCCCATTCTGATCTTGGGCATTGGCTATGTTATTTTGCTGTGGAAACTGTACGATGTGTGTGCTGCTTTCATTGCTGGTCAGCACTGCTCCCTCTGTCATATTTTGATAATTGTATCTGCACCAACTTCACCTCTTCCTGCTTTCTACCCTCAGTTTTCTTCTTGTCTTTCTCTTTTAGCATTCTGCAATAATGCATGATTGCCTATTGTATCTCTAGCCATGGTTTTGCTTCCATTCCAATCTGTTTCTTTAACTGTCTCTTCTAAGGGAGGCATAATATCACAAGTATGACACTGACTCAAAAGGTACAATTTGTAAAACCATTAATAAAGTTTCAGTGACGGCCGACCGGCCCTGGGAGTGGGCTCTCTGAACGTACGGGGCTTGAACACACCCACCAAGAGGTCCCTGGTCTGTCGCGAATTCAGGAGGGCGCAGCTGGACCTGCTGTTCTTACAAGAGACGCATTGGGCGAAAGGGAAGGAACCCAAAATGAGAGGGGGAGGCATAGGGGAAGTCTTTCACGCATCCCATAAGGGGAAGAAAAGAGGGGTGGCTATCCTGGTCGCCAGTGGTCTCCGCTTCACAAATGAGGCTACCATGCAGGACCCCGAGGGCCGCTTCCTACTGGTGAGGGGTACCCTGCAGGGAGCCCCCCTGACACTGGCCGTGGTGTATGGTCCGAATGATGGCCAGGCCCAGTTTTGGGAAGAGGTCAAGGAGAAGCTTAAATTGTTCGTGAAGGGCACACTAGTGGTGGGAGGAGACTTTAACATGGTGTTGGTCCCGTCCATGGATAGGAAGAGGGTGGGCCCCCAGAACCCCAGACCCTCGGAGGAACCCACGGCGCGATCCTTTCGGAGAGTAAATGAGGAGCTGGGCCTTGCAGACTCAATCCCGATCCCTAGAACAGGTGTCCCCTCTTACACGTATTACTCGGCCATCCACGCCTCGTTCTCGAGGATAGACTATATATTGGTGGATGAAACCCTTCGCCCATATGTTACGGGCTATAGGGTTGACCCTGTCCCGTGGTCCGATCATGACATGGTAAGAGTGACAATATCGGGGGGGTGGTGTGAGGAGCGCAGGGGCCGTTGGAGATGCAACGATGCCCTACTGAAGGACGAGGCTCGTGCCCAGGAGATTGCAGAGGCCATAACAGAATTCTTTGAGTTAAATGACAATGGGGAAGTGGCCACGCACACGCTCTGGGACGCCTTCAAGGCGACTCTTCGTGGTATCCTCATCCAAAAAGGTGCCAGGGTAAAAAGAGAAAGAGAGGCCCAGGAAAGGTCCCTGCGGGAAAAAATTGCCCAACTCCAACTAAGGGGGTCCCCAGATCGGTCCCCTGACCGCGATCGAGTGGCCGCCCTGGAGGATTGTAGACTCCAGTTGAAGGACTTACTTATCCACAAAACGGAGAGAAGTCTTCAGATGGTAAAGCAGAAGTATTATGAGAAGGGGGACAAAGCCGACAGGATCCTGGCATGGAAACTGAGGGAGGTCCAGAGGAGCAGGATGGTGAAGGAAGTGAGGGACGCCCAGGGAACCTTGGGCTGCGAATCCTCCCATATCGGAGGAGCCTTCCGCCAATATTATAAGACCTTGTACTCATCCGAATACAACGAGGGATACTCCCCGATAGAGAATTTTTTGAGCTCCATCCGGCTCCCGGCTCTATCCAGGGAAGCATCCGAAGGGCTGGAAGGGCCAATAACCGAAGATGAAGTGGAGAAGGCCATAAGTGGGATGAAAGCGGGCACCTCCCCCGGGGAAGACGGGTTCTCTGTTTTTTTCGACAAAAAATTCCGGTCCTCCTTAATCCCGTACTTGGTGCGGGTTTTCAATTCGGTGCTAGAGGGGGGAGCCCTACCAGATTCCATGATGGGGGCTATTATTGCGGTATTACCTAAGGAGGGGAGGGACCCCAAGGAATGCGCCTCCTACCGCCCTATATCACTGCTTAACACTGATGTTAAGATACTGGCCAAGGTGGTGGGGAAGCGGATAGAGGGAGTGCTGCCGAAACTAATCCATGGGAACCAGGTGGGCTTCATCAGGGGGAGACAGGGTTCGGATAACATACGCAAGACCATAGACCTGCTTCACTTTGCACAACAGTCGGACCTTAACGCAAGTGTCCTCTCTCTGGATTCAGAGAAGGCGTTCGACAGAGTCGAGTGGCGGTACATGGACCTCCTCCTGAGGAGGATGGGTTTCGGGGCACACATTATGAACTGGGTAACGGCCCTTTACCGAGCTCCCACGGCAAGAGAGTCCAAGTAAATGGGGAGTTGACCGATGCCTTCCCCCTCTCTCGAGGGACAAGACAGGGGTGCCCTCTTTCCCCTCTGTTATACGTCCTTACGATAGAAGCCCTGGCCATAGCCATCAGAGCCCACCCAGGAATTAGGGGGATCAGCAGGGGGGAGGTGGAATTTAAACTCTCCTTGTTTGCAGATGATATTTTGGTCTACCTGGTGGACCCCTGCTCCTCACTCCCCCCCCTGCTGGACCTGATAACGGAATTTGGCCGCTTTTCGGGCCTGAAGATTAACGCCTCGAAATCGGTCCTGCTGCCCATGAGACCCCGAGACCCGGGGCTAGACCCCCTGAATAGACTCCATGGGATTGCAGTGGGGAAGGCTGAAATTCGATACCTGGGGGTTCTCCTTACACGGGATTTAACTAGACTGGCCACCGCGAACTATGACCCCATAATAGAAGGGATCACATCAGATTTAAGGAGGTGGGGAAGGATGATCCTCTCCTGGTATGGCAGGATGACGGCGGTTAAAATGAATGTACTGCCACGGCTCCTGTACCTCTTCACGGCACTCCCAACTGGTGTCCCGCAGCAGACTTTCAGGGTGTTACAGAACTCCACCAGGGACTTCATATGGCAGGGGAAAACCCCGAGGATCCGGAGGTCCACGCTGACGCTGCCCAGGGAGGAGGGAGGGTTCGGCTTGCCGGACTTCGGCCTGTACTTTCGGGCGGCCCAGCTGAGAGTGCTCCTGGAGCACATGAAGGAGGGAATGGGGACATACTGGTCGTATCTGGAGGACATGGACACCCATCCCCTGAAGGTGTGAGACCTCCTGTGGGCCCCGCGGAGAGCGATCCCGGGACACCTGAGGGCTCACCCGACCTTGGGAGTCCTGTGGGACAACTGGAAGGAGGGCCCTCAGACGGCGCATCTCACTACATGGCCATCCCCGATGTCTTCCCTCTGGGGGCCGCCCCTTAACCTGGGTAGCAAAGGGTTCAGATTCTCACAAACCTGGTCGGATAAAGGTCTGGAATGGGCGGGCCAGCTGTTCAGGGAAGGCGAATTCTTGCCCTATGAAGAATTGAGAGACACACTCGGCCAGGGATCCCTATCCGTCTTTGAGTACCTCCGTCTGAAAGGTATATTGTGTGATCAGTCGTGGGGCACCTGTCTGAGTAGGCACCTAACCCCCTTCGAAAAGCTGATAGACACAGCGACCTCAAGGAAGGGGGCGGTTTCTAGCATATACAAAATCCTCAATACGTATGACCTCCAAGGAAGGAGGTCCTTCCGCAAATTCTGGGAAGAGCTGGCTGGAGGGGAGATCTCAGAGGACTCCTGGTCGAGAATTTTCAAAATCGCCTTCCATGGGAACCTTTTCACGGCCGATATGGAACACAATTTCAAAGTTCTACAAGGGTGGCATAGGGACCCAGTGAAACTGTCGAAGATGTTCTCGGGGGTGTCCCCACTGTGTCCGAGGGGTTGTGGGCAGACGGGCTCCAGGAGCCATATGTGGTGGCACTGTCCAAAGGCTCAGGTGTACTGGGGGAAGGTGAGGGGCTGGATGGCGGAGGTAATAGAGGAACTCCTACCCCTCAACCCTCTGACGATGCTGTTGGGCCTCCCCCCAGGGGAATCAGAAGTTCACAGGTACCCGAGGATGTGGGAGACAATGTTGCGGGCGGGCAGGGTAGCCCTCGCACAAAAATGGAAAAGCCTGGAACCACCCTCCAAGGAAGAGTGGATGAAAAAGGTTAAAAACATGTGTATAATGGACAGACTGACTGCCATGGTGAACAATGATACCAGCACGTTCCTTACAAATTGGTATGGAATACAACAAACCTGGGGATGGGAGTTCCACTAATCCTTCCGATGAGAGATCTCGGCCCCAAAGGGGCGCCCAGGAGGAGGTGGGCGCCTCAGCAGTCGGGGAAGCCCAGTACCCGGGGCGAAACGGCTTCAGTCCGGTTGGTACTAAGGGCATCAGCTACATCACACACGGAGGGAGTTCCCACTGGGAGTCTCCCGACACAACAGACTGGGCTTGGCATTGGACAGGGGGGGGTGGGTACATGTTGGGGTGGTGGGGGTGCGGGGTGGGGGGACAAGGGGTGACTGTTTTTTTTTCTCTGTAAACCTGAATAATAAAAATTGAAGTTTAAAAAAAATAAAGTTTCAGTGGGGTTGGAGAAACTCCTACTTTGCCCTATAGCCAGGATGGGACTAGTCTCGACTATCAAATCATAAACAAACATTCCTAGTTGTGTCCGTCAAATGGCCTATTCGAGGGGATTGGGTCCTCTGACGTATTCCATATCTATGACAGGTAATGTCCACAGCTGTGCTGCTTTGGAAAATCTTTGGCATCTGCGTCCTGCGTCGATGCGCCGTCCCCGAGGACCTCCTCCGACGGCCGACGTCACCCGATGTGATAAGTAGGACGCACAATGCCCATAGCCTCAGTTCCGTTTTTTCCGCGAACGTGTTCGCTTCGTGAATCTCGGTACGCCTCGACTCGTTGGAGTTTGCTGTTTTCATTTCTCGGTTCGTTGAACCTGTTCGGTTTGTTGTGAAGACCTGTTCGTGGCGATGTCGTTTTCGTCTTCAACCCCGCGTCCGGGCTTCAAGAAATGCGGGGACTGTGGGTCCAAGATGTCGGTCACGGACTCGCACAACGCCTGTCTCTGGTGCCTCGGGGAGGCCCACGATACGGACGACTGTGTCGACTGCCAGTCGCTCACGGCAAAGGCCTTGCGGGAACGCAAGAAGAAGCTGTCGGTAGGCCGGGTGTCTAAGCCCCGGAAGTCGAGGTCTGCAGGGCTTTCGACGGATGACTCGAGGAGCGACTCACTGCGTCATCGTTGGAAGTCCAGTGGGTCTCCTTCCAGGAGTCGGTCTCGCCACTCCTACGCCTCTTCGAGGCATTCCCGGAAGCGCCGGTGTTAGGCAGAAACCTGTGCAGTTCCCTTGGGGAACACTGCAAAAGATTTAAGACTACAGGTATAGCAGTAAACCCACTTGGTAGCAGTCTGTACCACCCAGATTTACCTGGTAGCTGTGGCTGAGCAGTCAGACTTCCCTCAAGAAGAGTTAGGCAGTATGCAAAGTATACACAATAGGTACTCAAACACAATAGTACAAGCAAACACTGACCAGAGCTTGGTTTCAAAAGTATATAGTTATTTATTTTAAGAACACATAAGTTGAAAAGTAAAATATAGTAAAACACTTCAAACAGTTATAAGGAAAGCAGTCCCAACCCTTATTCCTATCTAGACAACTCTAGGTTAACACCACATAATTCAAACAGAGGTGAGTGCTTAACGTTTAGATGACACTCTAGTAGGTCCAAAGAAGGGAGAGAAAAGGCAGAAATAGGTTAAACACACCACTCTAAGGTCCAGAACACTTTCAATAGGCTCAAAGAAGCACAAAGTCACAGGTGAGCAAAAGTCACTAGGCAGGGTCCACTCTCAGAGCAGACAGAGCGAAAATGTGCCCAAGATCACACCGTTATTAGGGATTCAGAGTCTTGCAAAGAGTTCAGAAAGAGTTTAGAGAGGCTTAAAAAGTTTAGCCAGGGTGTCCCAGGCAATCCCAGGTTCGAAAGCCGGGGGCTAAAACTACCCCGTACAGTCGGTGGCAAGGGAAGCCAGGCGGAACACGGTACCTTAAACGGGAAGGATCCTCCAGCGGTGGCAGTTGTTCCAGGCAGTGGCAGCAAGGCTCGACGTCGGTCAGGGAAGAAGTTGTTCTCGCTGAAGAGCAGAAGAAGAAGGTCGTTGCACTGCCCGGGAAGAAACCAGCCGCAGAGTCCTCCGGTTAAAGGGTTGTACCGACTTTCGCGGTTGTGGTAAAAGTGTGGTATTCCGGTTGCCGGGGTGCTTGGCACGGGCAAGGCGGCCACGAGATACCTCGAAGAAGCGGAAAGAAGGTGGAAACTGGTTGTCCCCACCAGTCAAGGGAAGGAGCCACTCCGTTAAGAGTTCTCCTCGGTCATTGGGAAAAGTGGTGAGACGGTTCAGCAGGGCTCCACCGGGTGGTGTCGTCTTAGCAGGTCGGCTCAGCTCTTCCCTCGTCGGATTCTTGGTCCTGTGGCGACTTCTGAAGTTCCAGTCCCCAAAGCCCTGCTTTTATGCAGCAAACCCCCATTCACCCAGCCTAGCTGTCACTCAAACATGCTAAGTGGTGAGCCGGCCGGCTCACCACTTGGGCCAATCAGGACGGAGTGCGACTTGAGTTACCAAGGTAACTCAGTCCAGGGTGCCTAAATCCCCCTCCACCCCTCCTAAGTACCCCAGACAGAGTGGCACCACTTTGGAGGGCTTCTGTGGAGAAGCCCGCCAATAGTGGAACAAAGGGCTCCACTTTGGGTCAGAGTTACAGCGGCGAACGCCAACGCCATTTTAGAATCAAGTTTTGGCAAAAAATCCCAACCGGAGTTATAATAATAAATATATAAACCGGCGGTATGTTTGAGGCTACCGTAAATAAATAATTAAATGTGTTAGCCTAAAACAATGGGAAATCCCATAGGAAAATATTCGCGGTTGAATATAAAACGTAGTTTCCACTGCCACCAGCCAAAACTCGATCAGGGGGGATGGAGACGTGCCCCCTCGACTAACAGACCCTGGAGCAATCGAATTGCCCCAGCCAGTACGTCCACAATATGATGGTTTGTACTGGTTCTGTTCAGGATTTAAGACTAGTAAAGTCTTTGGTGACGTTACATGCCCTGGGAGACAGTAGTCAGTCCCAGGGTATGGAGTCTATGTTGGGGAGTCCCTAGGACACCCCTGGGTCACGGCACAGAGGGTGCTGTGTAACCCATATCACAAAAATACATGAGGCCCTATGGAGTAAAAGACCCCATAGCCCATTCAACACAAGGTTTAACCAAGAAAACACACTTCAAACATGTCCAAGAGTGAGGGTAAAAGAGTCTCACTCTTGGCAGGAGAAAAAAAGAAACCCCAGAAATCCAGCAAAGCTGCTGGGGGACTCACTAGGTAGGGAAATTCAGCCTAAACAGAGAATTCTCCCTAACAGCCGGCATAGGTCGCCTTCCCTGTCCTCTTCTGAGGACTCCGCCCGTCGGCGGGTCGCTTATCCCTCCATGCAAGCAACACCGGAGGAATGGGCTTCCTTCGGGAAGCAGATGCTAGCGATTCTTGAATCGCAGGGCACCGGTCCGTCCGCGCCTCCAAGTGGGGTTGGTCGGCACCGGTCGAGAGACACTGCTCGTACGCCTTCGGGCTCGGGTAGTCGGCACGGCTCACGGGAGAGGTCCCGCTCGGACAAGGGTAGCCGTTCTCGCCATGCCCGTTCCAGGTCCCCGGTCCTCGACGCGCTCGAAACCACGTGATCCTGTGCCGTCTTCGAAGAAGACGTCGACACATGTGGCGCCGAGGTGGTCGACGATTTCTCTCGAGGCTCCGCCTCCGAGGGGGTCGTCAACGCCGTCGCCGCCTAGGTCGCTGAGAGACACGCTCGGAGCTCCGGCTTCGAGGCCTGTGTCGACGCCTCCGATGCTGGCGGCGCTGCAGCTGACGTCGATGCCTTTTCTGTCGATGCCGGCACCGACTCGTTCGGCGCCCTCGACGCCTTTCGAGGCGGTGGTGTCGGAGGGGCCCCGTGGCATGGGGTTTGCCCCTAGAAAGGCTCTGGCTAAGGTCAGGCACTGCTTTGGTCCCCGGAGGTCTTCCTCTCCCCGCCTGGAGTACATTTCAGAGGGTGATGAAGGCTCTGATGGCGGCTTGGTTCCGGTTACGGTTCCGGATGAACTTATCTCGGGCCATAGCCAGTTTGATGACCTGCGGCAGTTCTCTGCATGATGCCAGTGGACTGGACACCTCTCTGGAGGTGGAGTTTTGTAGGCCGGAGCCTGGCACTCATGCCGATTCTTCATATCGGCGCCTTATGTCTCGGGTTACCGAGTACTTGGGTTGGTCAGCTCCCCCAGGGGAGTTCGTTCAGGATGATCTCACGGACATCCTTGATCTCGGTCCACCCACTGACCCGGTTTTGCCTTTTCATATGGCTCTGCAGAGAAGGGTGGCAGCAGCTTGGACTGCTCCGCAGAGTCTCCCGACAGTGGGCAAGTCTTTGTCGCGAAAATACCGTCCAGCCAGTAGCGTCCCCTGCTACTTGTCTAGGCACCCCACTCCGGAGAGTTTGGTGGTGCAGGCTGCTACGGCCCCGGAAAAGCAGGCGTCGTATTCTACCATCCATCCGGATAGGGACGACAAACGTTTTGACGGCTGGGCGAAGAAAGTGTTTTCTTCGGGGGGTATGGCGCTTCAGGCAGCCAATTCCATATGTGCCTTGTCTCGTTTCACACACACTCTGTGGAACTGTGTTGCATTAGCAGCTGAACATATTCCTGAAGGGGACGAACTGGATGGTTTCCTTGCTATGGTTCAGGATGGCAAGGATGCCATGTGTGAGGCCGTTCAGTCGGGTTTGGACTTGGCGGATTATGTCAGCCGGTCCATGGCGGCGAGCACCATAATGCGCAGGTTTGCGTGGTTGCAGAAGTCTGGGTTCGCTCCTGATGTGCAGTCCCGGCTCCTCAACATGCCCTTTGATGGTGAACCTTTTTGGCAGCAAGGCTGACGAGAGCCTTGAGAGGTTGCAGACCTCCAAAGCTGCAGCGAAGTCGTTGGGCGCTGCAGTTCGACAACCTCCGCCTTTTCGTCCTAGGGGACAGCAATGGAGGGGAGGTTCCTTTCGCTATTACTCGTCCTTCAGTAAAGCGAGGGGAGCTAGCAGTCAAAGAGGCCATCGTAAGAGTGCCAGAGGTGGAAACAAAGGTACTCGAGGTGCCAAGGCCGCTCGGGCAGTTGCCTCTTTGCCCTCAGGCAATGCCGCAGCCGCTACGACTCAGTCTTGAGACCAGGTCCCATGGTTCGCCGGTTGGGAGAAGGCTGGCGCAGCATCTTGTAGAGTGGCAAGCCATTACTTAGGATGTGTGGGTTCTGGAGATCATAACCCACGGCTATTGTCTTCTTTTTCGGCAGAGGCCTCACAACAATCCACCAGGGAACCTCTCTTTGAAGTGTCCAGATCCGCTCCTTGCGCAGGAAATTCAAGCCCTGCTGGAGAAAGGCGCCATAGAACTGGTGCCTGTAGCGGAGAGGAACAAGGGATGGTATTCCCCTTATTTTTTGATTTCGAAGAAAGACGGGGGATTGAGACCCATCATGGACTTGCGCGGTTTGAACAAACTCCTCAGGAAGGACAAGTTCAAGATGGTGACTCTTTCTCAAGTCCTCCAGGCCCTTCAACTTCAGGACTGGTTGGTGTCTCTCGACCTCAAGGATGCTTACTTCCATGTGCCGATCCATCCCAAGCACAAGAAGTACCTGAGGTTTGCGTTTGGCGACTCGCACTTTCAGTATCGGGTCCTGCCGTTCAGATTGACCTCCTCCCCGAGGGTTTTCACCAAACTCATGGTGGTGGTGGCAGCACATCTCAGTTAAGGGGGGGGATTCACGTCTACCCCTACCTGGACGACTGGTTGATCAGGGGGAGCTCTCCCAAGCAAGTCCTGGATCATCTGTCCGTCACCTGCCACTCCCTTCACAGGCTGGGCTTATCCCTCAATTTAAAGAAGTCCCATTTGACACCAACACAGCGGCTTCAGTACATCGGAGCAGTGCTCGACACGTCCCTGGGGCAGCGTTTTCCTCCTCAGGTGAGGGCTCTTCACATTCAGCAGATGGTGAACAAGTTTCAATTTGCCCAGGATCTCCCAGCGTCCGAGTTCTTGAGACTGCTCGGCCTCATGTCATCCTGCATTCTTCTGGTGCCAGAGGCTCGTCTGCGTATGAGATCTTTGCAGTGGGCACTCAAGCTCCAGTGGTCTCAGTCCTCCGGCAGGCTGTCGGACCCTGTTCAGGTGCTGTCCTCGGTAGCCCGGGACCTTCTGTGGTGGGCCGTCGAGGAAAATCTGATGAAGGGGGCCCCATTTTGGCTGCCCTGGCCGGAGGTGACGATCGTGACGGACGCATCCCTCACGGGATGGGGAGCTCATGCCAACGAGTTGACAGTCAGCGGTCGTTGGTCTCCGTCGGAGTCCAGACTCCATATCAATCTGTTGGAGCTGAGGGCCGTCAGGCTAGCCCTGAAGGCTTTTCTGCCGACTGTGCGCGGAAAGAGTGTCCTGATTCTAACGGACAACACGGTGGCCATGCACTACCTCAACAAAAAGGGGGGGCAGGGTCACTTCCGCTGTGCAGGGAGGCGATGCAGCTCGAGTTCTGGGCCATCCAGCAGGAAGTTTTGATCTCGGCGGTTCATCTGGCCGGCGACGACAACGAGACGGCGGACGCTCTGAGCAGGCAGAACACGATCTCTCACGAGTGGGAGCTTGCTCAGGAGAGTCTCCTGGAGATATTCGCCCTTTGGGGGACCCCTCAAGTGGATCTCTTCGCCTCCAGTGTCAACCGGAAGTGCAAAAGGTTTTGCTCGTGGGAATTTCCTCCAAAAGGAGCCTTAGGAGACGCGTTCGTGGTGGAGTGGTCATTCCCACTGCTGTACGCGTTTCCTCCAGTCCCCGTCATCCCGCAAGTGCTGCGGAGGTTTGGTTCCCGGATGATCCTTATTGCTCCGGCATGGGCCTGGAGGACGTGGTACTCGGACCTTCTCGACTTGTCCATCTGCCCTCCACGTCGTCTTCCCTACCGAGAGGATCTGCTCTCAGGTTCTCCATCCAGAGGTCAGATCCCTCAATCTTCACGCTTGGCTTCTGAAAGGTTGAGGTATAAGGATTGGGACCTCCCTGAAGACATGATGGAGGTGTTGCTCTCGGCCAGGCGGCCGCCAACTAAGTGTCTGTACCGTTGCCGTTGGAGAAAGTTCTGCGACTGGTGCAGAGTTCAGAATGTGGATCCTTTTGAATGTGACATTCCCATGGTTCTGTCTTTTTGGCTTTCTTTGGCCCACAGGGGCTTGCAAGTGGGGACCATTAAAGGTTACCTCGCGGCGCTGTCCATATTTAAGCGCTCGTCTGAAGAGTGTTCCTATTTTAAAATTCCTTTAATTTTGCAGTTTTTGAAAGGGCTCACTAATGTGTTCCCTCCGTCACCTTTTCTGGTGCCAGGTTGGGATTTGAACCTTGTTCTTAAGTTTCTTATGGGTGCTCCGTTTGAGCCTTTACATTCTTGCCCTTTGAGGCTGTTATCTCTGAAAACTGTGTTTTTGGTTGCGGTTACTTCCGCTCGCAGAGTGAGTGAGTTACAGGCACTTTCAGTTAAGCCACCCTTCACTGTGTTTCATAAGGACAGGGTTGTCCTTGGAGTTCGTCCTTCTTTTCTTCCAAAGGTGGTTTCGGAATTTAATTTGAGCCAGAAGGTTGTTCTTCCGGCGTTCTATCCTCCTCCACATCCTGGTAAGGAAGATGAGAGGCTCCATAGGCTTGATCCTAGGAGAGCGTTGAGCTTTTATATTTCGCGCATGTCCCGGGTCAGAGTTGGACGATCAACATTTCATTGGTTACGCTGGAAAGCGTTTGGGACAAGCTGTGACGAAACAGACTTTGTCTCGTTGGATTATTTTAGCTATCTCCGAGTGTTACCGCTTGGCGGGTAAGGACCCTCCGGCTGGCTTGCGGGCCCATTCTACCAGGGGAGTGGCTGTGTCTACTGCCCTACAGAGGGGAGTTCCTATTCGTCACATCTGTGATGCAGCCACCTGGGCTTCAGTACATACCTTTTGTACGTCACTACTCCCTCGATTCCATCAGAGGGCAAGATCTGGCCTTTGGCAAGGCAGTTCTCTATTCTGCAAATTTGATTAAGTATGCTAAATTTGTATTCTAAATTCTTTCCCACCTCCTTGCTTGGTACTGCTTTGGGAGTCTCTCATAGATATGGAATACGTCGGAGGACCCAATCCCCTCGAAGAACAAGTTACTTTCTTACCTGGTAACGTTCTTTCGATGGGATGGTCCGACGACGTATTCCATATCGCTCCCTCCCTGCCTTCCCCGCTGCAGAATTTCTTTTGCGATTACAGCTTGCGTTCTGCAAGGCCTTGTGTTTCTGACTGGCAGAAAACTGGTGGCACACTTTCTGGGAAAAAACTATAACTGAGGCTATGGGCGTTGTACGTCCTACTTATCACATCGGGTGACGTCGGCCGTCGGAGGAGGTCCTCGGGGACGGCGCATCGACGTCATTGACGCAGGACGCAGACGCCAAAGATTTTCCGAACCAGCACAGCTGTGGACATTACCTGTCATAGATATGGAATACGTCGTCGGACCATCCCATCGAAAGAACGTTACCAGGTAAGAAAGTAACTTGTTCTACTAACAAAAACATAATCCCTGCCCTATACCTTGTACACAAAGTGTGAAAAGGAATGTATGTATATAAAGGAAAATCAGTGCTCAAAAGAATAAATGTCTGAATCAGCTCTCCCCTCCACGTTGGACAGAACGGGGTAAGGCAGTTCCTGTAGACAAGACGGCACACTCTGGCGCAGGCTCATAATATAAGATAGTTCAAAACATGGATCGAGGCCTGCCTGGCCTTCCACGTTTAAGTCTTGCTTTCCAATTTCCACAAACACAATTTAACGAAAAAGTTCACAGCGTTCATCCTCTGTCGGGCTCAGACCTCTTATAGCACAAGATCAAGTCGGTCCCACTCTGCCGGGCGGAGACCTTTCACAGCAAATGTTCACAACAGTTGCAGGGGTTCCCTTCCCCTAGCTTAACTCATATCTTTGAGGGGTTCCCTTACCCTAACCTATTATGCCTCCGGCCTCCTTCCGTCGGGCTAGGACCGTTTCCTGATGTCGAAGACTTTCGTATGTGTGTGTTTTTTGTGACAGATCTCCGCAAGACCACTTTGAATTTCCAGCTTTCAATTCACACTCCTGTTTTTCACCCGAGTGCCTTCTGGTCTGTGTAGGTCACTGTATTTTGTATCACAGTTCAAAATGCAGCCTTTCATGTTTCCCTTCTCTCGGGGTTAACTTCAATCACCTTGCTTTTACAGTTCATACATCAAGACAACCTTTTACCTTTCACTGAGTCTTTCAATTTGGCTACTTCCTTTCGCTGGACCACTCTGTTACTCAGTATTGCTGACTATCGTTATTTCAAAGTTCATTCGCAGGTCTGTCTTTTTTCGCATCTCATACACACGCATGTAGCCTTCAATTTTCTGATATAATGTTGCTACTTCACTTTTTCTATGGAACACACTGGTCTCTCACGCTACTTGCCAACTCACTGGCTGTGTGTGTCTTTGTCTTTTACGTTCTTCCAATTTGTGAGTCAAGGTCTGTACCACAGGCATGGCCACGCCTCCTCAACTCTACCATTCACCCGGGAGGGTCACTGGCGTCCTTGGAACACAATGCAGCTTTCGTGTTTGGGATTCAGCCTTCTCCACATATCTTTTGTGGCCTTTTATAGGCAACAACCTCCTGCATGGAACGCCTGGGGTTCTCTACCCGTGGCTCTTGTCCCTCGGCACGTTGCTCAGCTCCAGTAGGTTCGCCTTTGCCCCATAAGTTCTGCTCTTACTCGTGGTCCACCTCGCTCCGAGTATATCTCTATGTACTGCCTTTTATCCGTGTGAGGAGAGCTAATTAGTATCAGATGTATGCACTTAAGAGTCAAGTTCCTGACTTTGCCTGATCCAATCAGCGATGTATAAGAGTCAGTATTGTTACTCCGTCACCCTCTTCCTCGGCCCAGTGTTTTTGTGGAAAGGTGGGGGTGGTTGGGTTCATTGGGGAAACCCATGAAATAGTATGGCTTAGGTGTACGGGAAAGGGGGGGAATACCACGTCTCTCCATAGGCTATCTCAATGCCACTTCCGAAGACCCCTCACCCAGGTGATCATCCCACACTGGTTCGCTACGAGGGTCTGGATCGAAAGGTGATGGCCGTGCCCTGGCTACCTGAGAGAGAGATCCCCGGGGCCTGGCATGTGAGACACCTCCTGGTTTCTCACACTCTGCACTGGCTCTAGCAGTCCCTGACATAATGTATGGTAAAATAACCGTACAGTTTTATCCCACGGTTCATGCGTCTCCGCTCTTCATTTGTCATGAATATCTTGAATAAAAGCAATGGGCTCTTCATCCTCCCTCATGTTCCTAGTCAGTATCGGCCCCAATATCTGATGTATCTGGATATTGTACTCTAAGCGCTCGCCATATGTCTGTTCTACAGTTATTGAATGGCGCTCCATCATGCACTGTGTTTTGTGCAGTTACTTTTGGATGCCTTGCTCTTTTCCAAATATCATCAGATCTTTCTCCTAGAATGGCTGATAATCGACCTTTTATATCCCCTAACGCTAACATCATTCCTGATGTTCTTTTCTCTAATTCCTTAATCCATTTTCCCGCACCGGAAGTCAAACTCTGCAGTGTGCATTTTAAATTATCCTGGTCCATCTGGGGCCATGGTATATATTGTGGTCGACCCCCCCCAGACCCCCTCTTTTTTCAAGTTATGGGAATTGTGAAAACCCTGATCCTTTGTCATACCTACTGTTAGCGAGAATGTTCTGTTTCTGTGCTAATTCCTTTTAACCATAGAGACCTCCAGATCTTTGCTGGAATCTGGGATCTCTTTGATTTTAACCTTCTGAATGAGTGGGCCTTTTTGCCACCCACTCATGCCCTTTCCATCTAACTAAGATTTTGTGTTCCTTATGTTTTAATGGAGTCGATAAACTGAATAGGCATCTGCTTTTTATATAGTGACACAACGTACTCTTTGTGCAATGTCAATGAGAAGTCCCTTGGACTCCTCTAAATGTTTAAATACATTTTCTTGTGTGAACCACAGTTCCCAAGAATAGTAGGACAACTTTTGTCTGTCTTAGCTTTTTCCTTTGTGGGTCTAGCACACACCACCTTATGTGGAGTGCTGAGGGGAAGGTGAGGGGGGGTTTAAATAATAACTTATCCCACTTCTCATGTAACTTTTTGTTACACTAACTAACTGGAATGGCTAGTGGCAGTGGTTTCTACCTTTTTGTGCAATGTATCTGCAGGCTGATTTCTCAGCTGCAGTACAGCACCCAAGGGTGACCATCTTACCAAAATGGTCCCTGTCTTCTTTTGTTCTGCCATTACTTGTTTGTTAGTTCCTTCTGGGCTTTTACTCTGTTGTTTACGCCAGGTTTGAGTCCATTGTGTGTTTTGCCTTTGGCAGGCTTCAGCCCTGAATCCCGTCCTGGCTCCAGTGTGTCTGGGAAGGCAGGAAGTGAGGGAGGAGCCAGAAACTTCACTTTCCTTTGTTAGTTGGCATGCCTTACCGAAACCAATACCAACTGGGTGGGAGGCAGTCCTGGATGACACCCCCAACTGTGTGATTGACAGCTTAGTGCTGTGAATTAATGGGATTTCGCATATAAGGGAAGGGCTTTGGGACTAAAGTCGACCACTGGAACATCAAATCCAAAGAAGAAGACGCAGAGAGAAGCCAGCAGCACTGTCCAGGACCGCAAAAGCACCGGTGAAGCCTTGCAGCTGTGCTGACCCCGTTTTCCAATCGGCAGGGAAGCTCCGCCAAGAACGACCTCCTCCCTTAAGCTGGAGGGACCAACTAACCTCAAGACCTGCTTAGTTCTGGGCCAACCCGTGTGTCACTACGACCTTCCTGGGCTGCAATTTCCCATTACCCGGGGTACATGGACCATCGACGAGTGCAACGTCTTCCGAAGGATGAAACCGGCTGAAGGTTCGCAGGCATCCATGTGAGTCTACAGAAGAAGAAATCTTCGTCCAGAGTGCCCTCACCAGAGTTCAGGACTGAGGGACCGAGGAAATTCCAACAGGTGATATTCGTTCCACTTTGGCGCTGAGAATAAGGTGATTTCATTTTTATGCTTCGTTCCCCCTTCTAGCGAGACCCACATCACTTTTTTCTGGACTTCTGGACCTTTTTCTTTCAATCCTAAATGAGAGGAGCCTTTTTCTCTCATTCATTCTTGTGGGCTCTGTCTTTTGAAACTCTATTCTTTGTATTCTTCCTGTACTGTGGAGTCTGTCTGCTCCATAGCTCTTAAAGGCATCTGTGTTTTACTACTACAACACACAGCTCCTTATAGGCAGTGTTGATGGGGACCCTTTGAGTCCTTCCTTAATATTATTTTTCTATATCTTCAAGTAACTACAGTTCTTAAGGAAAGAGAGATACTCTATAGTTTGAGAGATTGGGACATACCACCTTCAGTGGAGTGCCAACGTGGTACTTAGTATCCCCCCTTCTCTCTTTTTAGTCACATAATCACCTAGTTATGGCTGGTGGCAGTGGACGTGGTCTACCAACTATTGTGTATTTTTTATACCTCAGGATATGTCCATAGCCCCGGTAGTGCACAATAGGGGCCTTGGTAGTGCACAAGTACCAACTTGGGTCCTCCCTTCTTTTTTCGCCATAACTAGCATGGATGTTCTTTGTCAGCCTTTTTTCTACCATTCTGGGAGGGGAAGGTCTGTGTTTTGCCTTTGGCAGGAACCCCGATCCATCCCCAAACCCGCCCCCCCGCGCTCCCCCCAACGCCTAGGCACCAGAGTGTCTGGGCGGGGTACGACGTTCATTCAACGCCTGCTTTTCTTTTTGTGGCACTTTTGCCAAAAAAGGTTTGCCAAAACAAATCCAAAGAAAGAGGGTGTTGGGGCATATAAGGGTGGTATATAGGGAATAAAACATGGGGAGGGACCCACACCCAATAAAAAAAAATGTTCATCTTTTTCTGCAAACAGTGACGCGAAAGAAAAATGGGTGATGAATGAACATAGAACCCTGGGCAGGCAGGAAGTGGGGGAGGAGTCTTCCAACCCCCTGTCCTTTGTGCCTGAATAGGTCCAACTCCCACAGGGGTCTGCCTTCAGACCGTGACGCGACCATTTCTGTCCGGACCCTTTTTTTCTATGTGACAGAGGAGCTCTGAGGAGGACGACTCCTTCCCTTTGGCTGGTGGGAACAACCACTTCCAAGACAAACTTTGAAACAAGCCATCTCTCAAGGTCCTAGGAGCTTCCAGAGCTGTGGAACCCCAATACCAGGAGACAGGATGCCCATTTCGTGTGCATCGTTGTTGAAAGGACCTTCCAAATCTTTGCTGAACCCATAAGGACACTCCAGAGATCTGATCCAACTCCCCCAGACTCGCTCACCAGAGTGTGGGACTGCAGGAAGCAAAGAAGATTGGCCGGGTGATTGTCATTTGTTGGTGCTGCAGAAAAGCCGCCAATACCGTAGAGTGAACCGAAACGTTGCTGAAAGTCGTGTTACAGGTCCTCCCTTGTCTGGCAGATGGACTCCCAGGACCCCCCTTGTTATTTTGCATATTTAAGTAACTTTGGGTCTCACCCTTTCCTTCCCAACATTCCCTCCTTTTGTTACTTCACAGTAACAAACTCCCTCCTACACATGTTTGTTCTCCCTTCTCACTGCGGCCTCATATGGTGGACTTTCATTTATTGGCATCCAGGCCCTACATACTGACTGCAAACTTTCTCCTGCTTGAGCATATTCTTCGGCTGTGCATGTGGTACTGGGGGAAATGTCTGCTCTCTGGAAACCCCTCCTCTTCCATCGTGACAACCCGGCATGCACTGTTGTAGTAACTTATGCCGAGTCCGAATAGATGGCTATGTGGCAACCTTGTGAGGCATCTAGCACTTTGATGAGTGCCACAAGCTCTGCTGCTTGGGCCAAGTAATGTATGGATAGTCTTTTCATCACAAGTGTTTCATATTCACCTCCTTCGAGGTGCAATACTGCCGCGCCTGAATGCTTTTGTCCTGTCTCTTGATCAATTGTTGCTGATCTGTCAACAAAGAGAACCTCCCCCTTCTCCAATGGGCTTTCCTTTGCTTTGGGAATGTCATCCCCTTCATATGTGGCACAGTCATGTATTTGCAAGTCTTCGTCTGTACATATTTCTTTCAGAAAGGTGGCAGGTTTTAACGTTTTGCATCGCACAAAATAAATGTTTGGGCTCTACAGGATAATCTCATGTGCCAATGCTCTCTGTGTTGTCAGGGTAGATTTGACGTTTCTAAAATGCCGAATCGTGAATGTTCCACGTACAAGGTGACTGAGCTGCACGAAGTGCTTGTTCACAGGGGGTATTGGCCTTACATCAACTGAGTCTAGTGTACCACTGTAATAGGCCAGTGGCTTGTTGTCCATTTTACTTTTCTGGGTTAGCACGGCAGCCATACGTTTGCCGTTTGAATGTGAAAAGAAGTAAAATTCTTGGGTGTAGTCTGGGATTGTGCGAATTGAGGCTATGGATATTACTTTTTTCAACTCATTGAAGTTTTGTATCATGTCTGCTGTCCATTCAGTTTGTGATTGCCTTTCTGTGCTTCTTTGAGTCCCTGCAGAAATGGCCTTGTGTACGATGCATAGTCTAGAATCCATGCTCTGCAGTAATTGCACAACCCTAGGAATTTTTGCATGTCCTTCACTGGCACAGGTCTGGGCGTGGCACACACGGATGCTGCTCTGTCTGGTATTATTCTTTTGCCATTTGCTGATATTACTTGACCCAAGTACAGCACTTCCTGCTGACAATACTAGAGTTTGGCCCTGTCAACTTGTACCCCTTGAGGGCCAAAAGTTGTAGAAGAGTGATAATCTCTTCGGCAGTTCTGCTCACTGTCGCTACACACAAGCAAGTTGTCTACGTACTGGATGACAGTGCTGGGCACTTGGATGTTACCTACGTCACCGTAAAGTTGGTTGCTTCTTTGGGGATACTACACAAAATGGTGGCCGGGTTTTCAACCATAGGAAATTCTTTTTGTACCACATCATTTAAGCTGCGTAAATCCTGGATCATTCTCCAATTGCCCCCTGTGGCTTTTTGACAGGGTAGATCGCTGTATTGCATGGTGAGGTGGACGGCACTATTATCTCTTGATTGAGCAGGGCATGTATTGTCCTTTATTCCCTCCTCCGCTGCTCTTGATAGTGGGTACTGTTTCACTTGGGGTAATACTGCTCCAGCCTTCAGTGTGATGGGTACTGGGGACAAAGCCCAGGGTCATGTGGATTGGTGGTCCACAACTGTGTGGGCACATACGCTTCAATGAAGGGAGGTGGTGCCACAACGGCCCTCAGGGGTACTGCACCCTTCTGTACTGCGCCATGATCTGACAGGAGATACAAATCGCTAAGATTATCCCTCCATCACTGTCATTGTACCCCAGCGGTCTGCTTTTCAAATGCGTAAATCTACTTGCCTGTGCGCGCCGTAATGGACAGGAGGACCTTTAGTTTTTATCCATTTGTGCCCATGGCACATAGGGCGGTCTGCCGGTACCCTCATGTATGAATGGCATCTGCATCCTTGGCCTACCCCCATCAGTCCTTTTTCGTCTCTTCCTTGACACCACTATCCTGCCAAACCTACTCCTTAAACTGCCCTCCCACAAACTCCAACGAGGTGTTTGCTCAGGGGCTTGTTCTGCCTCCTCATTCTCATCATCTTCGTACTCATCAAATGTACTCCATCCGTCGTCCTCTCTGTGACGGGACCCAAAATTCTCATAGCCTAGGCTGCCTGCCCTCTCGAATCCTTCCCCTTCCTTCTCTATGTGCACACATTTTATAGCTGTTATCTACCCTGAACAAAAAATCTCCTGCCTTCCACCCATCAGACCCTTGGTCTGCTGACGTATCCGGCTTTACGTCAACCTGTGTTGCTCGCAATCTATTCAGTTCTGTTAATGCTGCTGCCTGTGCCACTTCTAGGTCTCTCTTATTGATATCTGCATGCGTTGGTACTTCCTGAGGGGATGCATAACGGGGGATGTGGGGCTGTCGCTGCAGTGGATACATAGGTTGGATTGGTGTAACCTGCTGCTGGGCGAGCTCCTAAGGGGTATATTCCCCCACGCTCTGCTGGTGCACTGCAACCTTTCCTGTACAGTCACCATTGCTATCACATTGCGCTTTCCCTCCCCCAAAATCTTCCAAAACATCTTCCATAGATCTAATATCTCTTTCCTCTTTTGTAACAGTTTCCCCTTCTACTTAGCTGTTAAAAATGTAGGCATGTGTTCTAAGATTCCCTTGTTATGGGAATTCTATCCCAATACAATGGCAGGGCCTTATACATATACTCTATAGGGGTCTCCACCCATTGTAATATTCTGTGTGGCACACAGTCTCTAAGCCTATGTTAACGCACCTCGCACGCTGCTGCTGTTCTTCAAAAAACTCAGTCCGTTATCTCCTCCCTCCACACAGAAAATCAAAAAACTATTTCTCCCACCCCCCCTACTCACACTCACCTCACACCAATAATCACAGGAAACGCATCCCCTATGCAATAAAACACAAACAGAAGAAGCTAAAATAAGCTAAAATAAAAATGACTACTATTCCTGAGCCCACTAATTACGCCGGGCCCCTATATATTTCCTTTTTTCCCTGTTTGTGGTACCACCTTCTCCCCTCTCTTGGGGAAACTCGCTACTATTCAATTTTTCTTTCCTTGATATTCTCCGTAAAAATGAATAATACCAAAAGATAAAGCAAACCACACCCACAACATACCAACAATTTCACTCTCCGTGCATTCACGCTCTTCACACACTCCCATACATCTGCCCGCTACTTGTTATCACTTTCAAAGCTATACTCACATGTGCGTGTTCACCTGAACTCCTCCGTCACAGGGTTCCATCAACACTGGCCTGTACTCTCTGAGCAGTGCCCCAATCAAGGAGCAGGCAGGAATTCTGCAAAGGCTGCTCCTGCACGGCCACTGGGGAATACATGTTTTTTGGGACTGGTCGCTGTAGGTGGGTGCGGCCCATTCAGATAAGATGCCTGGACAACTCTGCAGGTACGGGGGCGCTTGGATAATGTCGGGGTAACCAATTGTACACATACCCCTAAACGCTCACACCAGAAAATATACAACCCACCTGACTTTGAGGCTAATTTCCTGAAAAATTTGACATCGGAATTTAAAAAAAAGATCTTTTTATATATATTTTTCATTATGTGCAATCCTTTTAAACATTAACATTTTTGTGTGAACTACCCCTTTAACTTTACCTGCACAGATAATTTATTTTGAGGGCTCTGGTCACTGCCTAATGCTACCAGTGCGTGGAGAATGTTCTTCCTTTGTTTTC
Organism: Ambystoma mexicanum; assembly: GCF_040938575.1. NCBI lineage: Eukaryota > Metazoa > Chordata > Amphibia > Caudata > Ambystomatidae > Ambystoma > Ambystoma mexicanum. The sequence goes on from NC_090934.1 coordinate 91,578,844, forward strand.
AATTATTTTTAAAGTTACAACATGTTATGTTATTTTGCATTTGTATAGCGTCTTGTGTATCATTGGTATTCTCTCAAGGTGCTTGTAGGTCGAACGCCAGAGAGAGAGAGAGAGAGACGTGTGCAGCTGGTGTGGTTGTTGCATGATAGCTGCTTCTTAGCGGTAAGTGTGGTGCTGAGGAGATCAGTTGAATGTGTTCAGTCTGGGGGGTGGACATCAAGACTCAGTTCTGGCTGCATTAGGCCTGGAGACGCCTATGCTAGCCGGAATGTGCTAGCTAGCAGTGTTTTATTAGGATGATGGGAAGTTTGATGATATATGTTAGTATGAGAACAGCTTTACCGAATGTGTCGTAGTACCGCTGTGTTCTAGTTGAATAGTGGTGTATAGGAGAGAGTAAGCGTAGTAGTGTGATATTGTGGTAATCAGTAAAGTGTATGCGACCAGGCACACTCAATGATGTTGGGAATACCTTCTAAATTCAACTTTAACACAGTGACGCTATTAGGGCACACTCAATGATGCTGGAATACCTTCTACAGTTATGCTATTAGGGCAAACTTTCTCAGTTCAACTTTAACACATTGACGCCTTCAGTGTAGTATTACCGTGGGTCATTTTTCCTCCTTTTTTCATTTTCTCTGGCAACATTTGTAATGCCTGTGTGATTTGCTTAGGACAGGCTGGTGGCAGTGAGCTGTTATTTTTCTGCTGCTGCATCACCCTTTTTTTAAATATTTCTTTTTTTTAGCAAGATGCGATTATTTCCCACGTAGTTTAAATCCTTTCCTTCAGCTATTTTGCCTTTTGCCTGACTTTAGCCCTCTCAGTTCGGAAACTACTGATTGAGGGCATGCACTTAGATCATGTCTCACCTGGTCGCCCTGGCAAACTGCTTTATGTGACTGGACTGGCATACACTGGGCTCTGTACAGTCTGGTCCCAATCCACACATCTTGAAAGGAATATCTGTAGCTGGACAGATGTCTGATACGTGGTCTATGGAACACGTTTTTTATGCTGCTGCCTTCCTCCCATAGACTTCTATGGAACATCCTTTTTTTGTTTTGAAAACTTTTTTGTAAGTAAGTAAAACCATCTGCTTTACTTCCTAATCCTGTTTTGCTCATTTTTATGGGGACATTGAGTAGTGCCCAAGACTGTCAGTGCTGAGAGACTGTTTTTATTTATGAATTCTTGTGTTGTAACAATTGCACACATAGACTGAAGCACTGGTAGGATACTTTGTATCCTTATTACTTTTTATCCAATGGCTTTTTGGTTACAAAGGACATATGACAAGCAGGTGGCTTCAATGAAATTGTTAGGAAAGATTTCTCTTTTGGCACCTTTACCCTCCATACTTTCTGTGCAACCCCAATCATTTTGCTATTTTTGTTAACCTGTTCTGACTTTTTGAGGGGATGTAAAGCTTTCAGCTTCACTTCCCCTGCCTTTTGCTCATTTGTTATGGGGAATCTGATTAGTCCTTAAGACTATCATTACTGGGAAACTGTTCCCCTTTTATCCTTTACATTTGTGTAACTTTTTAACCTTTCACACAGTATCTTACAATGCATTACAATGGGGATACTCTTGTATCATCCTAGCATTTTACACTTGATATTATATGATAGGTTATTTATAACGTGCTTAACACCCAGAGGTTTCTAAGCACAGACCCGGGGATCAAATCTGTGTTGCTCCGTGTCGTTTTGCTTCCAAGGCGAGCACGTTGCCCCTGAGCTATCCTCCCGAGACTTGGGAGTTTTGGTATCTTTTATAAATTCCTAAAGACCAGCTGGTGGCAACAAATATATTTTTACAATGTGTGCGTTGTCACTATTGTGCACATTCACATTTACCACATTTGACTACCAAACATGGCTAGTGCCCTAAAATGGCCGTGCATTGAGACGTTTGCTTATTCTTTGGCCATGTTGTTGTTTGGCCTTGTTAGGTCAGGAAATCCCATATAAGTTCATGCACTTACCTGGGAAAGCTGCTGCTTCCAGGGGCTGGTGCAGGCTCTGCGGGTGTGTGACCCAGGAAGAGGGTGGGACTGTCTGGTCCCATTTCATATCTGTGGTGCCAGAGTGTCTATAGGCATGAGTTAAACCAATGGTTGCCCCTGAATGGACAACTACTGGCTGTTTGAATGGTGCAGATCCTTACCATTGGTCGGCTTGGACTTGCTTCCATGCTGGATAAGATGACTCCTGCTGCAGCCATTTCTGCAGATCTGCATTGGAGCCAAGAATCTGTCATAGGCGAACAGCCAACTGAAGAATCGAAGAAGACTCCTGGCTTCCCTTCCTGCGTCTGGCACGGTGAAGCCTTGTTGGACTACCTGATCTCCGAAGACTGTGAGCAATGCTTCAGCCCTTGGACTTTTGGGACCAACTAGTCTCGATGCCTTCTCGAGGGTTCAGCCGTGCTGAGCCTTTGTACGTTTCCCTGGACCAACCAGTGGATGTTATGAAAGATTTCTCTTGGAACAACTTTTGCTCCATATTTTATGGCCCCCAAAACATTTTGTTTTTGCAATTTGTCCTGACTTGTTACAGTGAAGTGAAGCCTTCAGCTTTACTCCACTGGTCTTTTGCTCACTTGATATGGGGAAACTGGCCAGTCCTTACTGGGAAACTATTTTTCACGTAGTCTTTTGACTTATCTATTTTGGGTAACTTTTTACTCTTGCACACAGCATCTTCCAATGAAATGCAAGAGGGATATATGTGTATCACCTTAGACTACACTCTGAGGATTTATTTGGATACTTTTAAATGTGCCTAAAGACAAGCTTGGTGGCAGCAGTTAATTTTTCACTAGTTTGACTCTCTTTTTGTTAGTATCCAAACGCTGTAAACGCGATAAGGCTAACTGTGGCCAGTGTCCTAACATGGCCGTGCCACAAGGTTTTTCCATTTGATGTTTGGCCATTTTGTCTTTTGGCCTTATTCCTACCTTCTGAGGTCAGGAAAGTCCTCATGCATTTTCCCTGCAAAGCAGTGCTTTTCGTGGGCTAGTGCAGGCCATGTGTGTTGGAAGCCAGGAAGTTGGCTGGAACTGGCTGGTCCCAATACACAAACTGGTTTCTGTATGTCTGGAGTGTATGCATGAGTTTCACTTACAGTGGTCCCTGATTGGACCATTGCTAGGGAGTGTGTGTTGGGCAGATCTTCTATTGGTTGTGCTGAGATTCTGTGCTCACCTGAGTTTTGGATAAGAAGAGGTGTCCTGCAGCAATTATTCAGAGACCTGAAGAGGGGCCAAGTATCCTGCATAGCCGTGACGACTTTGGAAGACCTGCGACCGTATCCTGAGGCGGACTGGTGACCAACTTTTGCTGCTGTCATGTCTGGCTACTGATCTTATAAGACTCATGTTGGTGCTTCGACCCTCTGGACCAGTGGAAACAACCAGTCTCAATATCTTCTTGGTGCGCTGCAGTTCGTGAGTCTTCGGAAGCGTCCCTGGACCATCCAGTGGGCTGTAGAAATCCAGTTTGGGCTACAGCAATATAAGCGTTGCCGTTCCAGGTTTTGACTTGGAACTTCAGGGGTCTTCAGTTGGTCCTGCAAGTAACTTCCTGCAAGATTTTGGCATTCCAGCATCGATGTGGTTTGAGATAGAGGCTGCCATCAACCGTGACATCTGCTGTTGCTGTGCATCGGTGGCAATCACTGAAACCGGTTTCCTTTGCATCTAGCCGAGGACTCTGAACAGTCCTGCATTGGTGCCTGCTGCATTGTTCCATGAGAAGAGGTTGCACACAGCTCCTGCACACAACTGGAACTCTTCCTGCACCCGCAACGCCTGGGCTGCTTCGACCGGAACCAATGCCGGGAAAGCCCTACCTCAAGTAAACCCTCCAACGACCTGCCAAGTCTGAGGCAAAATCGGAGTATGGGTGATAAGTTACGATAATTACCAGCACCCCTATCTCCACCCTTTTAATGTTAGTGAATTATTTTGTAACTATTGACTTTGGTAACACTTGTTCTGAAGGCCCTCCAAAAGCTAGAACTCCCTGGACATCCTTTGGGACCCATCTTCACATCCCCGCAAACCTCCCTTCATTTTTTCTCAACTCCTAAAACTCTTTGGAAAATGAGTGCCCCAATTTAGGGATGGACTTTATAAGTTAGGGTTGTAATTACTGTGGACTATGAGTGCTATAACTAATTACTTACCTTCCCTTTCAGGTATTGTGCGGGTGAATTGATTATTTGGCACTGACTAATTGAGACTGTATATATGTATTATATGATTTAGTATTGTGTGATATTATTACCTGTTCTATGTCTTTTTTTATAGTGTGTTCTTTGGCCAATAATTATAGTATTTTGTATACTTAAGTGTCCAAGTATAATCCTTGGTTGCTTCATTGTGTGGACTCATTGTGGACCACTGACCACACTTGCCTCTCCTGAGATTTAGACTGGACCACACTCCATGCTACCTCGATTGCTTTGGCTGACCTCTGAGTTCTGGAAGCCTTCTTGTAGTTATTGGCCAGGCCAATGGACCTCCCCTGGAGTATCGTTCTGGAAGTTTCATCTCGTATTTCTGAGCAGTTCTGGAAGCCACGTCTCCAAAAGGATAGAGATAATAATAATAATTTACTATTTTTATAGCGCTACGAACCCTCAGGTATCTGAGCGCTGCTTGATATTACCCACGGTGTGTGGTGCTCATTTATCGACCTCGGAAGGATGAAAGGCTGAGTTTGGCCCTGCCAGGATTCAAAACTGTGTCAGAGGCTCTGCACAGATGTCAAAGCGAGCGCTCTACTCGCTACGCTATCGGACCAGGACAATAGACATAGTTGAAATTTACAGGAGGAATGGTGTAAAGTTTCCTTTGTAAGTCTTCACAAAAGAAATAAAAGGACTTAAATCTGTATAGTCAAAGCGAGACCATAGAGACGAGATATGTTGGGGGTGGGGGGTCCTAGTGATTGCATCAAATGCATTTTTTTTAATGGTGGGGGGTCCCCCCTCAACCCCTGTTTTTTTACCCCTTAAAACCCATTATAGTAAAAAAAAAAAAAAAAATACAAAACAAAAGCATTTTTTCGATGCATTTTTTTCTGATACTTTTGCATTCGAAACTATGTATTCGATGCGATGCCTGGATACCATGTTGGGAGTAATATTGTAAAAGTAAGGAAATAGCTGGAGACTAAGTAAACCATCTGACGATCCCTGCTAGTGGTTGCCACTTTGTAATGAGAGGTTACAAGGTGCTTCTCGTTTTAGATGCTAACCCGCTGTAGTTTGGCTCTTGCTCCACAGATTCTGCACTACGAGCTACTCGCCATCCGGGATGCCTGCATAAAGCTGGAAAAGGACTATCAGCCCGGGATCACATACATCGTGGTCCAGAAGCGACATCACACGCGGCTATTCTGCGCGGACCGGAACGAACGGGTAAGGGCCTTTCTGAAGAGGAAAGGCACATTTGGTGCTCTTTCACGTTTTAAGATCTTAAGTGAAATATCTTTGGTTTAGTACTTAAATATGAGGAGTTTCCTGTTCCATTGGGGTTCCAGCTTTACATCTATTCTAGATTCACATGCTTAGATTCCTTTTGGACAGGCTAATTAATTCTTTGCCACCTTCTCCCAAAGCCCCAGTCCCTCCACTGTTCCTCAAAATAATTAAACTGCCTATCCGACCTATGCAGTGTAAATAGCTAAGGAAAATGCCTTTGCGACTCAGAATTTTACTCTGTTTAACAGTTCCTCATTGATTTAGACAATCCAGTGATCTAATTCGAAAACTAAACAGAATATAATACAAGTCTGCATCTGCCCATATCACCAATATATCCCTTGGGGATGAACATTGCTTGCGCTCTACAAATACACCACTTAGGATATATGTTGGGAAGAGACCTTACTGACCTAGAAACCAACACCAAAACATGGGTCTTTTGAGTTTGGACTATTATGTGGCGTTAGCTCCACCTATACGCTGAAAATATTACATTAGAGTACAGATGGGGAGAAATGGCATATGAGGAAGGACACAAATATTGTAGGGGTTATTTGGTTATTTATTCACTTATTGACTGCCCATGGCCATGCTAATCCCTAAGGCCATTGCTTTATTCAAGCCTTACCATCAACCCTTGCCAGTGTTTTTTCAAATCAGTCTTCTGGGATTTACTGATGTAATTGGAGCAGTAAACGCACAACCGGTGCAATAAAAATGTCTTAACCAGGTCTTGCTTCACCCAGTCAATTTAAGAAGCGCTGTGTGTGTCCTTCATTGAAGTCCTATTAAAAACAAGCATTGGAAAAGCAAACGGTTTTGGCGTGTGTATAAGTATTAGGCATTTGCCAGGCCATTTTGCACCTGCTACCAGCAATGGCCAGTTAATACCTCTACAGCAGTGCCTGGCAATAGCCTTTCCCATGACTACACAAAACCCCAAACTGTTTGCATTGCCAATGCTTGTTTCATTTGAGTGGTCATGGGCCTTAACCCATGGGCTAAAAGGTCTTATAAAAGTGAGGAAAGAGCAGTGTGAGGAGTCCAATCACTCCAAGGACTACCCAGATAGCAGTGAAGAGATCGTCTGAACGCTATCCTACAGTCTTGGGAGATGTAAGCAATGTAAAGACAAACCAGCCCAATTGAGACTTTAAGCACCTGCTTCTCTCACTTTTGTACCTGTTGTTATACTGTAAAGTGCTTTGGCTTAAAGCACTATACAAATTCAATAAACAGAAACATAAGCACCTGTTGCCTGACACGGAACACTTAGCAGTAGAGATGACATGTGGCAGAGCATATGTGTAGGACAGGAGACTACAGTGGGCTGAGAGATAATGGCAGAGCAGCCACAGATGATCTTGTTGAAAACAGCTATTGTCTGTGAAGGACGAACAGGTTGGATACAGACAAGCTGCACCCGAAGGGGGTAGAGGTGCGTGTACACCAAACGCAATGGAGAATGAAAATGGATGACAGAAGGCCCAAACACCCAGACAAGCACTGTTTATTCATTTATTTTACTGTTTAAAGAGCGGGCATAGCTCCGGAGCGCTGTACAGGGTGTGGGTAGCCAGCATTTGGGCTAGAATCTTTTAAATGAAGCACAGTACTGTGAATTGCGGTTTGTGCTTCGATTGTGATTAGTCCTTGGTCACTGTTTGGTTAGATTTCATTTTTTGAGGTTTCTTTCTAGCTGTTACTCCCCTCACCTGAACCTTTTGCTGGCTTTCTTAGTTTTCAGACTCTTTTAACCGAATTACTCCTGCTGAAATCTCTCTGCAGTTCCTTCTAATGGTGCAGGGTAGCTCTATGGACACTAAACTTTGTCCCTTGTTGAGTTCTCTCACCCAGAAAATGTTGGACATTAGGTTGGTCGCAGTGATAAGTTATTGTTTTGGCTGCACTGTCTTATAGCCTTAATATCAAGTTGGTATCCAAATGCCCACATTGAGGTAACCATGTGCTTTAAAAATCCTACACCTGACGGGCAAAGCTTGAAGCGCCAACGATAAGGACTCTTCTCCTGTAGCATGCGTGACAAGCCCATCATACAAAAATGCCAAACTCCGGTCCTAGCGAGTGATGGCTCCACTAAGTTCCAGGTGGCGAAACAAGAGCCAGAGGTGAACAACTGCTGAAACCGATGAAGAATTCCACAACCCAGGGGCTGAGTAATTAAATGAAAATGGTCCCGTCGGAACCATGTCCGAGGGCTCCCAAGTTGGCCGCCGCCAGCCCACCCAACGCAGCTCCAGAGACCCGCCGCCCTCCCCCCAACAAAGAAACCCGCCAGCGAGGAGCAGGAAGCCAGGGACTGTAAGCCCAACGGTGGGAGCGGACACACAAGCTGAGCGTAAGCGGATCGACAAGTGGACCTCACGACAGGTGAGGCCCACCATACCGAGATAGCGGAAGGGTCAACCACAGGGGGACTAAGCTGCTGGAGGAGGAGCCAGAGCAACACGGCAGGTGGGCTGCAAGGCACGTCGCGGCCCGGACTAATTGTTCGGAGTGTAGCTCCAGAAATCCCTGCCTGCGGCCCCAACAGAGCACATATACGGCCTCCTCAGAGGCAGAATTCTCCCTGGGGAGTGTAGGAGCACGCCCATGCTAATGACCATGCTAATGATATGATATGGCATTTATAACGTGCCTATACATAAGTATTTCAAGGCGCAACGAGGCAAGGGAGGGGGACCAAAGGGAAGACAGACAATGATCTTACTAGGCTAGGTGACATTGAGATCGTGCAGGGGTGTGGTGAGGGTAAAAGTGCGAGTGGAAAGAGTAGGGGGCAGTGCAGTACATGGCATCACACAGTAAAACAAAACAAATAAATACAAATAAAGTGCAAGGGTAAGTGCAGACATCAAGTGTCAATTGATGGTAGGGGGCTGTAGGGATACAGAAACAGACCCTGAGTGAAAGGGTTGCCAGGAGGACAGTCAGTGCTGGAGTGCAACTGGCGGGGAGGGGACCTGGGCCCGAGATCAGAGGGTAGCCAGGTGACCAGTGCAGTTTCAATTTCAACCAGGAGTTCAGCATGGGAGAGGAAGAGAAAGCAGAAGCAAAGAGGAAGGACTTGAGGTGCTACTGGAACCGGAGATGGTTCTCCTCAAGTTTCAGAGAGGTAGGGAGGCTGTTCCAGAGGGAGGCCCCAGCCGAGGAAAGAGATCTACCACCAACTCGTTGCTTGGAGAAGCGACTGACCCCGAGGAAGTTAGAGGCAGAGGGGCTAAGGGCTCGAGAAGGAAGATATTTACGAACAGATAGCTGAAGGTATTAAGGCCCCAGAATGCCTTGTGGTCAATGCAGAGGGTTTTGAACTTAATCCTCGCAGCCACTGGGAGCCAGTGCAGAGATTTCAGCCCTGGAGAGATACAATCCCTGGGCTTGAGGCCAAGGCCAAGTCTCGCAGTCCTGTTTTGGATGAGTTGCAGAGGGCGGAGAGTAGAAGCAGGCATATTTAGAAAGAGGCTGTTGTAGTAGTCCAACCTAGAGAGAACCAGAGCTCTGGAACGGACCTGCGGGGACGCAGATGCTTGGGGTTGGGAACCGCTCCATTAAGAGAGACGACACCATTCTACCAGTGCAAGAAATGAACAATGCTCTCCCTGTCTGCTACAAGATCCAAGATCACACTGGGAAGGGAGCACTACACCCAGAAGAGGGACAATATATAAGATCTGGCCTATTGAGGGCTATTGGAAACAGCGGTGGAGAGACCCACAAACTAACCCACAGGCTCACCTCAGAGAAGGGAAGGTGCTGAAGATGACCCCTTTCCATTCACTAGTAGCCCCTCCACTGCGTCCTGGAGCCCTTACCACCCATTAAATCCATTGGAACCAAATCACCCTCACTGGCTACACCGCAGGGGGGCCTCAAAAGCCATGGCAAAACTGCAGAAACCCCAGAAAAACACGGACATCGCAGCCCTTCTCCAACTACAGGACAAACACAAGAAAATGGACCCCGCCAAGCCCCAAATGCTCCGCAGGAACTCCCCACATGACAATTGGCCACTAAATAAGATCTGCAATGCTTTATTCCGGAAATCAAGGTGGAATTCCAGAGCTGTATGGCAGGGATCTCATCAAAGTTGGACAGGCTGGACCAACAGGTCTTGGAAGTGGAGCAGAGGCCCGGAGAAGTGGAAGATCATGCAAAGGACCAATCTATAATAGTGGCTAAGCTCCAAAGAAGGATCCAGGTACTGGAGTGGAAAAGCGAAGAGATGGCAGAAAAACAGGAGTGTGCCTAACAGCGTCACTGTGGTAACGTTGATTTTAGAAAGTGTGCCTAATAGCATCACTGCGTCAAAACTAAATCTAGAAGGTATTCCCAACATCATTGAGTATGACCTAATAGCGTCACCGTGGTAAAGTTGAACTTATAACGTGTGCCTAATAGCGTCATTGTGTTAAAATCTGATTTTAGAAAAGTGTGCCCAACAACATGGAGCAAGGGATATCATTGAGTGTACCCAACTATTTCACTGTGTTGAGTTTCGCATCTAGATCACGTACCCAAATAGAACCGAGTGTACCCTAACTAGCTCAACCGTGTTGAGGCTCCATTCTAGATAGTGCGCCAAATATCACTGAATGCATCACAGCTTGATAGTTGCCCAAATATCATTGTGTAGAAGGTACTCCATAAATCACTGGATTTATGGTGTGCCCTAATAGTGTCACTGTGTCTAAGTTGAATTTAGAAGGTATTCCCAGCATCATTGAGTGTGTCTAATAGCATCACTGTGCTAAAGTTGAAATTAGAAACTATGCCAAATAGCGTCACTGTGTTAAAATCTGATTTTAGAAAGTGTGCCCAACAACATTGAGCAAGAGATGTCATTGAGTGTACCCCAACTATTTCACTGTACCGAGCTTATCATCTAGACCGAGTACCCAAATAGCATTGAGTGTACTCTGTTTCCACTGTGTTGAGTCCCACTTCTAGATACTGCGCCCAAATATCACCGAAGATACCCCAACTGTTTCACTGTATCGAATTTCACATCTTGACAGCGTGCCCAAATATCATTGAGTGAGCCCTAATTGTCTAAATTTGTTGAGTTTTGATGCTACCTAATACCTGTAACGCCTATATGCAATGTACCAGTATCCCCTTAGGTATCTGTATCCCATATATACCACTATCCATCCTGTCGCTATATATATATCTAGATGTAGGTCGCTAAGTTCGTCACCGCTGTCCTGCTCACTGATATCCACCATATCACACCATCATTCAACTAGAACACAGCTATACCATGATGATTCGGCCTAGCTGTTCTCATACAAACACAACCCCTCAAATACCTCATCACCCTAATAAAACACAGCTAGCTGAGCACATTCCGGCTAGCTAAGGCGTTCCTCTGGCCTAACGCCGCCAGAACCCAGTCTAGGTGTCCATCCACCAGACTTAACACATGCAACTGATTTCATCAGCACCACACCTATTGCTTTAAAGCAGCTATCATCCAACAACCACACCAGCTGCACACACATCCTGTGCACCCATGCACCATACAACACTCTTTCTCACTACTGACTTGAACTACGGTTCCCGAGGGCGTTCAACCTACCAGCGCTTTGAGATCATACCAATGATACATAAGGCGCTATATAAATGCCAAGTAACATAACATGGAAAACTGGGCATTCAGGAATAACCTCCGGATCAAGGGAGTACCCACCTAAATTACAGACCAGGCCCTGCCGGTTTAATTAGGCAGGCTCTTCCAGACGCTCCTTCCACACCTGGATAAGCCAATGCTGCTTCTTCACCGGACCCACAGAATACGCATTCGAGGGAGCCGGCCAGCAGACAGGCCCCTAGATGTAATTACTCAGGTCCACTTTTTCACAACGAAACAGGAGATCCTAACAGCCAGCCGGTCGCAGGGAGACCTAACATTCCAGGGATCAGCACTAAATATTTTCCAAGACCTTGCGGTGGGAACGATGCCAAGACGGAGAGAGCTCAGACCCCTGGCGGCATTCCTGCTAGACCAAAAAGATGCGCTATCGCTGGCTTTTTTGCCCGCCACTTTGCAGTTTGCCCTGGCCGACACAACCCACACTATCAGCACACTAGATGAAGCAGAAGCTGTCTTAAAAATGCCTTCCTCAGAAAGCACTAACAAGCTCCTCATTGAGACCCTCATCGCAATCAAGAAAAGAGTTCTCCAGACCAAAGCGAAACACCTGGGTGAAGGTAGCCAAGGGCCGTAAGCCAGGAACCCCTCCACAACAAACCTGAAAGCCTCCTCTAACATATTCTGGGCACTTTCTGCCCGAGCGAACGGCGGCCTACCCCAGGTCCACCATCAGCAGATCGCTGGATTTCATGAAGCGTTCATACCCAGGCTTCACACATCCTATGCCCAGAGGCCCCAGAGGTGCATACCCCAATCTTAGTTCAATGTTATGGTTACTGGCAGTAGTCTGGATGTCAACTGCCACTGTTTTGTTACAGCTTCATAGTTGGAAGCAAATGTTAAAAACCCGGTTGCACAGTGTGATCACATCTGCAATAGACCTGGATGGCGATTAGAATTGACCCGGTCTCTCCCCCAAAAATCCCCCCACCCACCTCAGTGGAACAGGACTCTCCCACAGAACCACGCCCCCATCAGAAACAGGACTTTATCTTGCTCAATGTGAAGGGCCTAAAAGCACCTACAAAGCGCAAATCCATGCTTCAGCATCTACAAGATTTGAATGGCTCTGTGGTCTTCTTACAGGAGACCCACCTGCTTCCACTGTACCAACCCCCTCCCCAACCGCCCCCGGCTCGGAAACAGAAACTTTCCACTCCAATACTTGACTTGCAGTGGTTCAAAGAGAGGCAGCACAGCAATCCTCTTGGCGAAAAGAATCCCGTTCAAAGCACTGGAGACACTATACTACCCAGAAGGACGCTACACAGGAGTCAAGGGTATGATCTTTGGGCAGTTATATACATTGATTTCAGTCTATGCACCCAATGAAGGACAAGAGTCTTTCTATACAGAGCTGGAGGTCAAGCTGCTCCCCTTCACCGAAGGCCATGTGATCTTTGGGGGTGACTTTAATTCACATGTGCATCGGACCTCCTCGCGGATAAACCTACTCTTGACATCCCCCCAACTACTGTCCTTCGTCGACGAGGTGAACATAAAGACGAGAATCTTGTCATACCATGCCCAATCATGCTGACTTCCCAGGTCTATAACCCAGACCCCCCCTCCAAGACCTTGCTTGAACCTCTAGGATCTGATCCTAAATGACATGGCATGGTTGTCTAGGGTTCCCGATCCTTCGCAAACGTGTGGTCTCACAAGTGGCGCTTCCGAGCTTGTCTCCACTCAACTGAGCCTGTGAGGTGGGTGGAGATTGAACAATCAAGATTGCCATTATCCCTTTGTTCTCTTCCTTATATTTCTCCCCTGGCCAGGTATACTTTCATCAACGGAATGCACGCTGCAAACATGGGACTGGGCAATGAAATCCAAAGGCATCCCATGTGACTTGGGCCCAAATACCCCGAACTTTCATATGACCCGTCCTTCACGCCAGGAACCCACCCCATCCCACAAACTTTAGGAACTTGGTGAGAGGGGGCTTGAAAACCCTAGCACAACTATTCGAAAATGGCCAACAACGGACATTTTAAAGCTGTAAAACGGCCTTTCAGCTAGCCAAGCCTGACAGATTCCCATACGCCCAGCTCTGCCACTGGTACACTCACCCACTGGTCCGACTGGGGGCCACACGTGACCTCAGCCCCAACTGGAGGAAAGATATCCAATCTATATAAACTACTACAAGAGGACATGCTAACCCTCAAGCCCACACACGACACAATGGGAAACAGATTTGGGATACCCGATTGAGGATCACACCTGTGTGGACATTTGGATAAGAAGTTACTCCTCCTCGATATGCGTCACAAACAGAAAATGTGCCATTAAGCGGCTCCTCCGCTGATACGACTCCCCAGCGCGGCTCCACCACATCCAAAATTCACTAGATCCACAATACAGGTATTAATGTGTGCTGCGAGGCACCTACTTACACATGTGGTGGGACTGCCCCATCGTCCAATCCTTTTGGGACCAAAGTCTCTCTACAATCGAAGCCATTACGCTGGTAAATATTCCAAAAACTCCTGAGGTAGTCCTCTTCGGTTCCTCAGATCAGAGGGCTTACCCAAGAAAGGGGATGACAGCCAAATTCATCACTCAGCTGCTCCTCGCAGGAAGAATTATGATCGCCCGCACCTGGAAGACCCAAGAGGGCAAGTCGCTGACGCTTTGATGAATCAAAATATGGAACATTCTGGTGGTGGAAAAGGTTACTGCTGCCAAGGAAGGCCTCCTACACAGATTCACGGACATTTGGACCCCAATTCTAGACTATGACTGGGACTTCCCAGCACCAACATACAAGCCCCATCTAACACGGCTGGTCCTACAAGACAATTTCCAATAATGGACTTTCCTTGGCCGAATGGTACTATGGGGGAGAGAAACGAGGACAGGGGACAACACGTGTCCGAATAAGGGAGAAGGGAGGCCGCTCTTCAACTGCCGTTCTATCTGAATACTAAATAACACTGTATTTATGATACTGTATTGTTTTCCCATATATGCAACTAAACCAAAAAGGACATTCTAAAAATAAATAATCCTATACCCCCAGCCATTCTGTTTTGTGATCTTTTTGTTTCAGTGGACCAGGGAAATGGCCAATATGTCTTTTCTCCTTGTGCAGCTGCTGAACAGTCTCTGCCATGGTACCTGTTAGGAAAGATTTCCTTCTCCAGCATGGGGTCTGGCATGGATTCACATGCTCAGGAACATTCCTGTCGCCAGGCTGGGAATCCTCGGTAAAAGAATAAACTGTTTCACTTTCAGCTTGAAAATTGTATTTCTTCTCTCAACCAATCACTGTCCTCTGGGGCATCCTCTCCCTAAGCTCCACCACTGGTGGCCATCTTCAGATGTTGTACTACACGCTTCTGTGTTGAGAGTCAAGTTTTTTCCATAGAAAATTAACTAATTTTGACTCATTGTTTTTGACCGAAGGACAGCTACCGGCAGCGAGGACCTGCTGCCGGCGAAGATCTTCAAACACCGCGGATTGTCCATCAAAGTTTTAAGAAGGCCTAGCCTTGGGTCTACTTCGCACCTTTCGACCATGTCCTAGGAGGAGGAGGAGGCGCAGGGCGGCTGGAGCCTTTTCAAACTCTGCGCGAAGTGTGGATTAAGGAATGTATTCGTAGAAGATCGACATCATAATTGCCTACATTGCCTGCATCCGGACCACGATGATGACGGGTGCGAGGTGTGCCGTGGTTTTTCAAGGAAAACCAAGAAATATCCCTATGGCAGGCTGGCAGCGTGGCTCCTATCAAGCAAGGCCTCTGACTCGGCCTGCAGGCACTGTCATGCCTCAGATAGGACCAGCCAGTCCGAGCTGCGATCACCCTCTGGGAGGAGGTCGATATCCTTTGAGGACGGCCCGCTGCGGGGGTCCAAGAGAAGACCAAGTTCTGCAATGCTGGTCCCGCTGGGTTTGCCACTGATGCCGGTCGCAAGTCAGGCACAGCGAGATCGCCATCATCCTCCACAGGGAGCCTGTCAGCGAAGTGGGCCTCTTCTAAGAGAAAGTCCCTGACCCTGTCCAAATGCCGTTTACCAGCTGACAGGCCGACGAGGGAGAAATCCTGGGAGGACCCTTCAAAACTGACTAAGATCTCTCAGCCTTCCAAGTCAACTGCTTCGACGACGGCCACGTCGACAAGGGCCTCTGCAACTACATGGTCGAAGATGACGACAGCATTGAAGGAGAGCAGGACCGTGAAGGCGTGATACAGCTGTGGGTGCGGCAGCGAAGGCAGCCAGCACCCCAGGGATGAGGAAAGGCCCTGTAACTGCACCGACCCAGAGGTTTCAGGAGAAGGAAAGAGAGGACGACAACTTCTCATCCCCTCAGTGGACCCATGTGCTGCTCCACAGAAACTGGTACAGATTTATACAAGCTCCAACAAGGGCAACGTTGATCTGCCTGATGACTACTATACAGACCACGAAGGAGGCACGTCAGTCCGGGTCCTACACCGCTGGTTCTTTTCACCCCTCCATGAGGGACGTGTTGCTAGATATTCTGATGACCCTACACACACTGGTAATGGAAATCCAGCATAGGCTGCCCCCAACACCAGGCCCTGCTCCACCACAGGACCCTCAGGGACCTCTGAGGTTGAGCCCTCCTCAGAAGAGGAAGTCTAAGGAGGCGACTGGGCATCGGCATCACCCGACCCCTTCGCCACGTCGTGACCTGTCTCCACCTGGATCTCGGGCACCACACACGGACACAGCTACAGGCACCGACCAGAAAGACTAAACACCACACACCGACGAGCCCCATAGAGCCTCCCCAGCGGACAAGGTTGAATCCTTTAATTCCATGATGTCCTGACTTTTTTCAGTTAGTGCCTAAGGAAACTAAGGAAGAAGGGTTCCTGTACCAGCGGCGCAAGTCTAGAAGAAAGACCATGTCGTCCCCTTCCTGGATGACATCTAGGAGGAGGGCTTGGTGCTAATGAAGAACCGGAATACGGCCCGGTCCAAGCATGACAGACTGGAGAATAAGTACAGGGTACCAGAGTCAGCTCCCAGATGCTTAAGATCCCAACCTTCGCCCAACTCGGTCTCAGCCGCAGCCAGGAAGCGCTTGGTGAACCTATCGCCTGCATCCATGGTGCCTCCAGACCAGAAGGGGAAGGAACTGGATGCAATGGGCATGAGAATAAACCATACAGCAGCATCCACCATCAGGGCAGATAATGCCCTAGCCCTTTTGTCCTGATATGACCGGGAACTATGGTTTAAGCTGGGACCTATTCTGATCTTCGTGCCTGAGGACAAGAAGGTCGAGGACCCTATTTCAGGAGGAAGTGGTGGCCTTGGACCACGCCATTACCGTGGCGGTGGACATCGCGGACAGGGGATTCTGTCAGATGGGGAACGGCGCGTCCCTTCATCGACAATGGTGGTTGAAGGCCACAAACATCCGCCAGGACGTTCAGGCTAAGGTGCTGGATATGCCGTTCCACAGTGAAAACATCTTTCGGCAAGGCCATCAACAAGTCTCTGCTAACCTTAAAGACCGACACTAAGACAGTGCACTCCCTGGGATACCTCCAACAACGTTGGCTGTCGTCCTTTCGTTAGTCAGAGGAATGCCCAGCAGATATTCCAAGGGATATACTGCCCGCACCAGCAGCCTTGCCGCTCCTCCACTCAAGAAGCATACAGGGGTCGCTCTCAGGCTTACAGCAGTAGAGGACAGTGTTGGCACCGCCCACATGGCACGGCCCCGAGCCCTGAAATGGCCTGTGGCCTCGGGCCCCCACTTATGCACCCCAGTCAGAGGCCGGTTGGCGAAGTTCATCAGCTCGTGGAAGATCACCACCGATAGAAGGGTCCTGGATGCTCTCGAACAGGGGCACACCTTGGCATTCCAACACAGGTGTCCTCGTATTTCAGCTGGTGGAAGGAGATTTTTTGACATTGCCTGCATCCACATTCCCATTCACAAGCAATTCCTACGATTCATGGATCAGGTGTGGCACGATCAGTTCAAGGCACTCCCCTTCGTCCTAAAATCGGCTCCAAGGGTCTTTACAAAGTGCTTGGCTCCTGTGGCAGTGCATCTTCATCTGCATGGCATCCACGTCTGCAGGGCATCCATGTATACCCTTACCTGGACGATTGGTTTGTTCCAACCCACTCCCACGCTCTGACGAGAAATCCCACATCGAGGAAGGTACGTCTGCTGACGGAGTTGAGGTTCTTCATAAACTATCCAAAGTCCTGCTTGATGCCATATCAGAACGAGCTGTTTTTGGGTGCCAGGCTCAACAGAGTAACTTGTTTGGCTTCCCGTCAGAGGATAGAGTGGTGGCCAATCAGGGAAAAGTACAGGGCTTGTCATCGGCGCAGACGGTCACTGTGCGGACCATCAATAATGTCCTCCTGCATCAGCCTTGTCCGCCTCTGCAGACTACAGATGAGGCCTCTCCAGGAGTTCCTCGATGCGAGGTGGATGCAAGTATCGGGGACCTTTGCAGATAAAATCACCCTCAACTTGGAGTTTCCAGCAGGCAATACAGTGGTGGGGCATACAACTGCATCTCGTCCAGGTGACTCCTTTTCAAGGTCCTCCTTACCAGGAGACGGTCATCACGGACACCTCTTTAGAAGGCTGGGCAGCCCACATTGGGCAGTTACACGCCAGTAGCCTTTGGTGGCTGGAAGAAAAGGGCCTCCACATCAACGCCCTAAAACTTGAGTCCGTGTTCTGGGCCTTCAAGTCTATTCTGCCTTTGTTGAGGAGCAAGGTGATGAGGATCTTCACGGGCAACACCACCACCACCACCATGTTCCCGCTCGCCGGCCCTCTCCAAGGAGGCCAAATATCTGTGGCGCTTCGCTATTCGTCAGGACATGTTCCTGGTCCCTTTTCACATGTTGGGCGTCAAGAACACCAATTGCAGACTTGCTCAGCAGGGAACTTCATTTTGCCACAAGTAGGAGCTTTGCCAGGACCAAGTGGACCTTCTGTTTGACGAATGGGGCCAACCACAGATCAATCTCTTTGTGACGGAGCAAACTCCAAGTGCCAGCAGTTCGCCAGCAGGTTCCCTCAGCCGAGGAGCATGGGGAACATGTTCTTGATCCCGTGGGAGGGACTGTTTCTGTACGCTTTCCCTCCGTTTCCACTCCTCAACACACTTACGGCCTGATTCTTAAGTTGGCATAGTGAACGTTAGTACAATTCACTGCGCCAAATCAGGACGCCCAGGCTCCACCCCTATTCTCAAGTGCCTTCTAGAGATCAGTAGTGCACGACAGTGCACGTCAGCATGGCCCCTGTTTTTCGGCATAACGAGCGCAATCCTGAAATCTTGGTAGCATTTTTGTAAAATAACGACATATTTGTTATTTTAAAAAACACCGCCGAGAACAGTGGTGTTCATGGACACTTACCCTGGGTCTCTTTTGTGTGGCAACCTATTTTCTTTCCCACATTTTCACACAGCAAAAAGGGTTTAGCTTGCAGAAAAAGTTTAATATGGGGCCACTTTGGAAATTATTTCCAGGGCCTCTTTTGGTTTCCAGTCCACCCATGCAAACCTATGTTAATGAATTGCATTGGGTCAGTTTATCAGAATATTACGTTTAAACATACCCTAATAGAGACATCTCTGCACCCTTGAGCTCTTTTTTGGCTTAATATTATGATAAGCTGACCCAATGCAATTCGTTTACATGGGTGGACTGAAGTAAATATGTTGCAGCTGCTTACCCACCTCCACTGCGACCGGCTTATTGTGGCACTCCTCCAGAATACCGGCACCAAAATTGTACTGTATATGTGCGTGACTTTAGCGCACATATAAAACTGGAGGAGTACCACAAGAATACCAGTCTAAAGTGGCATGTAACGAATGTGGCGGTTGCTAGGTTGGTTTCCAACCCATCCTAGCAACCGCCACATGTATTCCGAAAGTGGCGCTTTCCTACTAACTTCGGAAGAATGCACCACCTTCAGAATAGGTCTTAAGTATCGAAAACGTTATCGCCTTCAACCTTTTCGGTACTTAACACCCACTTTTGAATCAGGCCATCGGACAGTGCCACTGCAGGATAATACTTGGGGCCGTGAAAAATCTGGTACCCGGACCTGCTGCGTTTGTCAGTGGCCCCATCCGTCAGGCTACCGCTGCTCTTGCACTTCTCGTCAGAAAGGGAGGGGCGATTCTGCACCACGACCCGGAGTGGCTGAACTTAAATGCATGGCTCTTGCAACCTTAGAGTTTGGGCATTATGCTTTACCTGTGGAATGTAAGGATATTCTGGCCAAAGACGGAGCTTGTCAACGTTGACGTGCTATGGCCATAAGTGGAAGCGCTTCTCCGTGTGGTGCAGGGCTCAGAAGATTACCCCTCTGTGTGTCACAGCCCTGCAGCTCCTACCATGCTTGCTTTCCTTGGCCAATACTTGTTCGGCTCATGCCTCCATCAAGGTGCCACCTCGCTGCCATATCCTCTTACACTAGGCCACCGGTTAGGCCTTCTCTGTGGTCGCACAGACTCGTCAAGGAGTTCCTCAAGGGGCTATCCAGGGCTTTCCTGCCGGTGAAGGCTCCTGCCTATGCTTGGGAGCTCAATGTGGTCCTGGCTAAGCTCATGGGGGCACCCTTTGAGCATACGCTTCAAGCCCTGCTCAAGTTTCTCTCATGGAAGACGGCCTTCCTTGTGGCGATCACCTCTGCCAGGCTGGTCATGAAATCCAGGCCATGTCTTGCAAGCAGCCTTACTTGTCTTTCCACGCTTCACTTCAAGGGTGGTACTGCGTACGCACCCCACCTTTATGCCGAAGGCTATGTCGGAATTGCACCTCAACAAACCTTTGGTGTTACCTGTCATCTTCCGAAATCTGCTGTCGCGACCGGAGAGAGCCTTGCATTCGCAGGGCGTTGCTCGTGCCTTGTAGTTCTACATGGCACGTATGAAGGACTTTCAGAAGACTTCTGTGGTTCATTGACTTTGGATCTGTGAATCACGGAAAGGCCTTGTCGAAGGCTTCCATCTCTAAGTGGCTCTCTGGCTGCATCATGCACTGTCAAGGGCTAGCTAGCACACCTCTGCCAGGCCGGCCAAAAGCCCACTCCACCAGAGCCATCGCTGCAATAACAGTGATTCTCTCTGGGGTGCCCCTGCTCGACATCTGCAGGGCTGGAGGTCCATGCACTCTTCACAAGGTTCTACTGGGTAGACAGGGATTCCAGTGAGGAGTCCTGGGTTAGCCAATCGGTGCTACGCAACCTGTTAACTTAAGGGGGAGTCTGTTCCGGGATCAAGTGTTACTACTTCAGTTGAGCCTTGCATTCTCCCGTGGTTGTGTATTGTACTGCTGTGTAATCTTTATTAATGAGCATGTGAATACATGCCAAACCCCATGCTGGAGAAGGTTTAAGTTACTTACCTGTAACTCTTGTTCTCCAGCATGGGTCTGGCATGGATTTGCATGCAAACCCTCCCGCCTGTCACGGAATTCCCCTTTTCTCACCTGGGAGCGATCCTTGTAGGATTTCTTGGGCGGTGTCTTCTTACGCACAGACCTGGTCTTGTATGAGTGCGCGCAAGCCTCTTCTGGCTCCAGCGTGTGTTCAGAGCTCCAGGATTCAGACACTCTGGGATCCAGGAACGAAGAGGGTAAGCACACAGCACACGAGTCCGGGAAACAAGGACGAAGGAAGAGGGTAATGGGAATGGAATTAGGAGGTCCAGGAACAAGGACAACAGTGTAGCGAACTACGGAGTACACGTCTAGTCACTGCTTGAGACGCGCGGGCCCGCGGGGGCGCGGCCTGTTTGTAAATACGCTACGTCTGACGTAAGGACAAGGAAGATGTTGCACGTTAGACGGCCATGTTGGGAGTATCAAGGAGTGCAAGCCCCGTTGTGACAAGGACCATGAGGTCCAAAAGGGGCATGTTCTGCGGATCATGACACCTCCTTCCCCTCTGTGGCTCTTCTTGGTTCACATTGCCACTTTACGTTTTACCAAATCTGATGATGGCCACCAGTGGTGGAGCTTAGGGAGATGACTGTCATTGGATGGGGGCAGGATGACTAAGAGGACAGTGATTGGTTCAGAGGAGAAATACAGTTTTCGAGCTAAAAGTGAAACTTTTTTCTTTTACTGAGGATTCCCAGCCTGACGACGGGGAATATTCCTGAGCATGTGAATCCATGACAGACCCATGCTGGAGAACAAGAGTTACAGATAAGTAATTTAAACCTTCTTGCTGCTTTACTCCCATAGTACTTTATGGGTCACCCTTCCTTTTTGCTTTGACTTCTGATCTGACATTCTGGGGGTAATTAAAGCTGCCTTCTTTACTTCCTTTGCGCACATTTCGATGGGGAAACTGATCCGTCCATAAGAGTATCAGATCATCTTTGGACTCAAGACCCTTGTGAATTTCAGCCCCCTGATGACCCGACTGAACCAAATTGCCTCCAGCGAAATCCCAGTGTAGCCATGCTCCTCTGTCCTGATCTCTAGAAGGCCCTCATTGGTGCTTTGATCCCTGCACCGGTGGGCACAACCAGACTCGACTCCTGATCGAGGATCCATGTCTGCCGAGCCTTCGGAAGTGTCTCTGAACGACCTGGTGGAATGACCAGCTCTCTCCTGGACTACTCCGCTGCAGCTGTCACTGTTCTGAGTGCATTATTTGAACTTGGGGGACCTTCAACTTGTGCTACAATACATATACTCCTGCCTTTTCTATCCTTCTGGCATCAACAGATGTTGCACTCGTCCTGCTACTTTGTTTGTTCACTGAAGCTGGCCTGTCGCCCGCCTGTTCGAGGTGACTCCTGTTGCAACCAGTCTACTTAGCTCCCAGAAGATCTCCTGAGGTTGCCTGCTTCGCAGCAGTCTTCTTCCTTTTGTAGCAATGGTCTTCAGCTAAACAGTGATTGGTCCTGAAATACAAGTACAGCGACTGACAAAATAAATCCTATGTCTGAAACTGACTTGCACCCATGACCCCTGGACCTCCGATGACCGGACCAAGCATAGAAGGTGTCCCCATCACAACCTAGAACCTCTAAAGTGGTCTCTTGAGAAATGTGTGTAAAGGGGTGAAGTTAACATACCCCCTCCCCACTCCATGGGGTTAAATGGCCATAAAGTCCTGTCCCCATCTCTCTCTTTCCTGAATTAGATTAGTGATGGTCTAGGTTAGGGGAGTTTTCCGAAGGTCCCACTGGCAGTAAGACTTTAGTAAACTATCCCAGTGGTTTGTAGATCCCCAACTCTTAGTATCTGCTTGTACTAACTCAGGACCTTGGTAGAGAGGCAGAGCAGTCAGGCCTATTTTATGAGGAAGATGTGAGATGTAGGTAAGTGCATGCAATCTAGTTAGACAGGCACAGCAAAGAAGCACTTAGTTTTATAAGTTATATAAAAGTATATATTTACACCATCACTTTAAATACTTTAGACGTTTATACTAGAGCACTCATAAAACCAATTAGAAAGGAGAGTACAATATTACGCCTGAAAAAACTCTCCAGTAAAACCAATAGAGTAGTATTTCCACCACACTACTATCGTTTACGTTTACCATTTCAGAAGAGAACACCAATACTTTACTTTTAAAACAGTCAAGCGGATTCAGTTTAGAACATAAGCAAACTGTGTGTAGTAAAGTAACTAAAACAGGTCAGTAGTTTAGAAACAATTCAAATTTAAGATAAGTATTGATATTGTAACTGTCATTTATATAGCGCCTTTTACCATTACTCTAGTCTCAACACGCTTATGGTGGGAACGCCCTTGGAGGCCGCAGTCCAGAGTATGGAAATTCTCTGGGGTGTAGAATGCATGTGTGCATATGGCCAAGATTAAAGATTGGATGGGCTGGCTAGGCTCCGGTAAGCAACCCAAGAGATCAGGCATATTGGTGGGTGCTAAGGGGGGGTGAGGGTCACGGTTGTGTGCGAGTGCAAGAGACTCGTTGTGCGTCGAGCTAAACCATAATTTTGTCTAAGGTTGTCTACTAAATGTAGCCAGTGCCCTAAAATGGCCGTGCCACAAAGATTTTCGCTTGTTCTTTGCCTTGCCAGGTCAGGAAATCCCATATAAGGTCATGCATTTGCCCTGGAAGCTTCTGCTTTCGCTGGCTAGTGATGCCATTGTGTGTGGTCCAGGAGATGGGTGGGACTGTCTGGTTCCACTCCACATCTGTGGTTGTGGTGCCAGAGAGTCTAGGTGTGTGGCATGAGTGAATCCAATAGTTGTCCCTGATTGGACAACTACTGGCTGTTTCAATGGTGCAGATCCTTACCATTGTTGGGCTTGGACTTTGGATAAGATGACGACTTTTGAAGACAATTCTTCAGATAAACGTTTGAGCCAAGAATCCCTTGTAGACGAACAGCTGAATGAAGATCCGAAGAAGACTCCTGAAGAAACCTGCCATCCCTTCCTGCGTCTGGCCCGGTGAAGCCCTGTTGCACTAACCTAACTAATCGCCTAAGACCCTGAGCGGTGCTTCTGCCCTTGCACTAGTGGAACCAACTAATCTCAACGCCTTCTCAAGGATCCATCCCTCCTGAGCCTTCAGAAGTGTCCCTGGACCACCCCATGGACTGACCAGCTCTTGTGGTGTAATTCGCCAGAAGCATCACCATTCTGTGTTGCATACTTTTGTGGTCGCCAGCTTGTGGTACAAGTCGCCTTACAGCATCAAGGGATCCTATCCTGGAGACGCTTCTTCAGCCACGACTGGAAGGACACCTGCCGTCATCTGTGTGCAGTAGCCGCCACTGGAACTCTGTTTCCCCCATTCTGTGAAGTGTCCTGATGATGCCTGCATCATTGAATCTTGCATTTCTTCATCGCAAGGGGTTGCGTCTTGCATCTGGACCTGATCAGAAGAATCTTTGCACCCGCATCTCCTGGGCACCTCTCACCGGGACTAACGGTGGGAAATCCAACTTCCAGCGAGATCCGCCAGTCAACTCATAAAGTCCTCTTTGAAAATGGACTGGGCGGGGGATGGGAGGTAAGTACACGCAAAGCATTTGTCCCCCCCATCCTCCATCGTATAACATTGGGAACCAGTCCCTTTTTGTCCTAACATTCCATTTCACTGCCTTTTGGTCGCCGAACCTGTTAGATCATCTGATAGATAAGAACATATTTTACTTACTTAATACCTTTGTTGGATCTCTTCTTTTGAGCAATGACCAAGACAAGTAACTTACTTTCTACTGATATATTCTGGGAGAAGAATTGTGACTCCTGTGACTATTGGGCACAGCGCCCCATTCTTCTTAGTGATAGAACTGCTGAAGCTAGGGAAAATCACTTGTGATTTGGTTCCACCTTTACTGCATTAATTTACTTACCTCCTGTAGTTTGTAAGTAATTTTAAGTACCTATGGTGAATGTTTATATGTTTATTATTGAGTATTCTGTGATATCACCCTTGCATTTTCATGTTTTACTGTGTGTATTTTTATACATTCCTATCAAAATGTAATTATTGTGTGCTTCACTGTGTGGACTCATTGTGGACCCCTGACCCGAGTCACACTCACCTGAGAATATCCTTGACTGCTCTCCACATTTCCCTTGGTTGGTTTTTGGCTAACCTCTGAGTTTCCGGTTCACTAGAACTAGGATGTCCACCAGGCCATCTTAACAGTGACCCCTCATGAGTTAATTTCTTCAGCTCCCTCCCTCGCCCCCTTGGAGTGTTCTTTCCCCTTGTCGGTATTCAATAAATCCTCGTAGGTTATTCTTTTTAGCTTCACCCCCTTGAAATGTTCTCCTTTTTTATTTTTTCATTCATGTGTTTGTGGTTAAATACATAAGCCTTAATTGGCCACCAGGGGGCGCACAGATGAGCTTCTACTCCGTGTGAGCTCCGTCTCCGTAGGTCCGCGATCTGACCTGAGCCCCCACACCGCGATCCCCCCCTCTCCACCCTGGAAGACAAACGGAGAAAAGAACATCCAAAGAGCCCCCCACCACCCAGGAGAAAACCCGACCGAAATCGGTCCAGGGTAACCCAAGAAATCACAGTGAGAAGTTTCACGCCGGGGCTGGCGGGAAAGCGAAACTAAAATGTAGACGGTCCCACGCAGCAGCTCAGGAAGCGAGCCCCCAGAGTCAGCGTACACCCTGAACGGCGCCTCACAGTACGCAATCCACCTACCCCCCCGAGTGTCGCGTTCAGAAGTGGAGGTGCTGCGGCGTAAAGGAGTTGTGAACTGCCCAGCGGAGACCCTCTGAGTGTGCCCTCTGGCCCGCGGACCGCCGGATGCCCTGCCATCCCCAAAGGAAGGAGACACCTCCCGACACTCGCAGAGCAGAACAGCTGCCGCGGTGCCTGTGGGTGCCGTGTCTCGCGGGTGGGCCTCCCAGGCCCGGTGAGAGGAACGGAGGGCCATTATAAGGCGCCGCCCGCCAGAGGGCCGCCGCCCCCGGTGCCCAGTGCTCTGGCACCCGAGTTGCCGTAATTGGCACCTATTGGAAGGCCCCAGAGGGAAGAGAGGCTGGGGCACCCATTAAAGGTGGAGCACCGAGGCCACAATCTCCTCACTTGCTGCAACGTTGGACAGATACAATACAGTACGCCTTAACTTCCAAGTACTGCTCGCCCCTCCTCAGATCTCACGGCGCAGACCTCCGCACAGCGCGCCAGGATCCCCCAGTGACTCACAGGTACTGCGCTCACACGGAGCGACCCGCCCAGGACCACCAGTACCCCCTGTCAAAACCCACAAATTATAAAACGCCACTCACACACCGTAGAGAACCACACGGAAGAGGGGAATGATCACACCTCATGCCATTCATGCGCACCCACATGGGACCCCACTAATGGAACCAGAACTACACTGAGGTGTAAACTAAGATACTCCCTCACAACAAAGCGAAAGGAGACATTAGATTCTCCTTGGACCCCTCACCGAATTCTCCTGCACGGGGTCGCCTAGCATAAAAATCTGCGCTGCACTCCTCCAAGAAGTGACTACAACACTCATATATGAATTGGAAGTCCTCCCATAAATACCCTGACCACGGGCCGACTGGTCAGCACGCAGAGCTACCCAAAGAGACTCCATACCAGCCTCCTACCCACACTGTAGGCTGCATCACCAGCCAACGACCTGGAATCATCCTATAGTCACCCAAAAACGCTGCAGTACAGAGGGTAGGGCCCCCAAACTAGGGGCGTGTGCCTCCTCTGACACAGCAATTACCCCATGAACACTAAGAGCAAACTAGCCAGATACGCATATACCCCACCCCTCATGGTCTCAAGAGTATAAAGACACAATGTCGACGGGGGCGTGGCCTGATGTCCACGGAGTGAGGACGCGAGTTCCCTGAGCTCCGTCTGAGCCGCAGCAGTCTGATCCTTTTCTAGGTGCTTTTGCCCACAGACATCGCATCCGAGGAGATCCACTGGCGGCCGAAGCGAGGGACCTTGTCTTCCACCCAACCCCGACAAAAATCGGGGCCTGAGAAGCTTCTACCGCGACCCAGCGCTGGCTCCCCCTTCTTCCCGGGCGAGGCACACAAGATGGCGGCCGCCTCGCGTTGACAACCCACCGGCTCGCACTGGATCCGGGAGCCAGCGACCGCTGACTCGAGCAGTCTCACCCTGCAGTCGAGTGCACCCCGGCCCGGCCACTCGAGGGCACCGTCAGGACCCGGTGCAGCAGCCAGGAAGGTCCAGAAGGAAGATCGCTACGCGGCCGATAGACACGGGAAAGAAGGTGGCGACGGCATCAAAGAGGCAAGATGGCTGCCGTGAGGAACAAAGCCAAGCACGCTACTCTGGACCCCTTTGTAACATCCAAGCCTGCTGCTCAATCCACACCGAAGACCTCACCAGCACAAGATGCCCCAGGAGATGAGACCAGACATAATCAATTGCTTGAGGCGATTGCTGCCCTGAGGACATTCATCGATACGAAAATCGGGGAGGTTAAGATGGACATACAACTTATCAGGCAAGACGCCCGCAACTTAACGGAGCGCGTCACCATAGTCGAATCCTCCCAGAAGGACATCTCAGATGAGACGACGTCCCTACAGAAAGAGGTAGCGGACCTCAAACGGAAAGTGCACTTCTTGGAGGCGAGATCCGAAGAAGCAGAGGGTCGGGCCAGAAGGAACAATATCAGGATCCTGGGCGTACCGGAGGGGTCGGAGACCATGGATCCGACGGCTTATGTGGAATCCCTAATACAGCAGGAAGTAGGGGTGTCGAAACTCTCGCAGGGATTCGCCATTGAAAGAGCTCACAGATCCCTCCAGAAGCGGCCCCCACCTGGATCCTACCCCCGCCCCATCATCGCCAAGGTCCTCAATTTCCGCGACCGAGAGGTGATCCTGAAATTCTCGAGGGAAGGAGGTATAATCGAGCGGGGTAACTCAAAGATTACCATCTACCCCGACTATACCCAATCGGTGCAGAGAGCAAGGAATTCCTTCGTCCCCATCAAGGCCCAGCTGAGGACGCTGAACATAAAATACATGCTGCTCTATCCATCACGACTAAAAGTAATCCACAAAGGGCGGGCGATATTCTTGGAATCACCAGAGGCGGCTACTATGTGGATGGAACACAATAACCTTGCTGAGGCTCCCAAAGAAACCACGCCAGAGGAACGCACCTAGCACGCCCAAAGCTGACCGCATACTAACGCGGCTGGAGCACCCCCCCTTTTTTCTGGTATTATACTCCAAACCGAACTGAAGCTATACCAATACTGAAGCAAAACTACCACATCAGAACGCTAAATGACTGCGGGCTCATTCGACCTCCCGCCCATGGACACAGACCACGGACCCACCGTTGACCAGTGCAGACCTTTTTTCTGCACGCAACCACTCACGCCAGAGACCTGGACTGGGTCAGACGGCGTGAGGGCCCCCGAGCACTCCACCTCGGTGGCTGAAGCTGGGTGCATTAGTTTTAGTTACTTGTTCCAAGTTGTTATTGTTACGACTGTCCCAACCCGGATGAATAAAGATTTCCTGGGCCCGGGTGGGCCTACCCACCCCACACAAGCGGCCCATCACCCACCCTACAATATGGCTCATGCAACACTGGGAGAAGGGGTTACACCCCTCATCAAGGAACCCACTTATGCAATGGCAGCAAGACTCAAGCTAATTACATGGAACGTTAGAGGGATGGGAACATACATAAGAAGAAACCGGATTTTTTCCTATCTGAAGAGGAAAAAGATATCAATGGCCCTCCTACAAGAAACACATCTTACCTCGGAGGCCACAGACAAAATCCCGAACTACTGGGGAGGCCAGGGCAGCGGCGCATCCTTCTCGAAGTACGCAAGAGGAGTCTATACATGGGTGAGCCCGGACACACCATTCCAACAATTGGGAACGGAGCTGGATAAAGAGGGCAGGTATGTGATAGTGTGGGGCATGCTTGAGAACACTCCCCTGTGTATAGTAAACTCGTATTTCCCCCAGCACAATATACCCTCACACATCAAGGACCTATGTGCTAAATTGATGCACTACAGAGAGTACACGTTCATATGGGGGGGGGGACTTCAACTCTATTATGGACCCGGAACTGGACAGATCGACAGCTCCACGCACGCCCAATAGCGCCTCTTCTGGGGCCCTCTCCAAGATGGTGGCAGACCTACACCTAACGGACATTTGGAGAGACCTTCACCCCTCAGACAGATCATATTCATTCTACTCGGCTCCCCATGGCCTCCACACGAGACTGGACTACTTTTTCATCGCCAACGAACTAACCCCGCAAGTTGAATTGGCAGAATACATGGGCAGAACAATATCGGATCACTCCCCCTTGTTGTTGCAGCTCTCCCTCAAGGGCCCCCGCCCCCCCATCCCGACGTGGCGCATGCCATCAGATGCCTTGACCGACCCAGCATTCAAGGAAACCCTAAGAGAAAAGCTGGAAGAATACTTAGCGATAAACAAGGGTTCGGTCGAGAAGTGGAGCACGCTTTGGGAGGCGCTGAAAGTAGTGACAAGGGGGGAGATAATTGCCGAGGCGGGCGGGATCAGGCGACAACTGAGGAGAGAACTGGAGGTAGCGGAGGAGAGAATAAAGCGACTTGAAAGTGGCGCCCCACCAACCACCGAAAGGGAGGCCGAACTGAAAATGATCAGAGAGGATTGCAGGGAGGCATGGGAAAGACTCTCGAAGTTTGACTTCTCTGTGCGCACCTCGAGGGCCCACCGGGAAGCTGATAAACCGGGCAGAATACTCGCATGGCTATGCAGGAAAGAACACCCGAGACAGGCCCTCAAGGAGATCAAAGATACGAATGAAAAGACCTGCAGAACACGACAAGAGATCAATGACACCTTCACGGAATTCTACAATGACCTATACACTCATGAGACGAAGGTCCCCATAGCAGATATAAAGGATACGCTGGCTGAGGTGGGACTGCATAGGCTGAGTCAGGAACAACAGGACAAACTTGGGGAGCCTATCACGGTGGAGGACATCACTGACGCAATCAGATCCCTCTCCGCAGGCAAGGCTCCTGGCACAGATGGCCTCATCCCGGAATTCTACAAGGCCTACGAGGAGTTCTTCTCTCCTATACTACACGCAGTATATATGGAGGCATATGAGTCGGGCACTCTCCCTAACACCATGAGAGAAACCCTCATCGTCCCGATGCTCAAACCAGGCAAACCAGCCGATAGATGTGACTCATATCGCCCACTGGCGCTCCTGAACTACGACAGTAAAATATTGACGACCATATTGGCCAAAAGGCTCTCGAGGGTGATCGGTTCCCTGGTACACGAGGACCAGAATGGCTTCGTTCCGGGGCGTAACACCTCCGCCAACCTCAGGAGGCTCCAACATATCATCTCACAGACGTCCGAAAGCGAGGAAGATCTAGCAGTACTCTCACTAGATGCCATAAAAGCCTTTGACTCTATTTACTGGGAGTGGCTGATTGAAACCCTGAGGGAGTTCGGACTTGGCGAACACTTCATCCACTGGATAGAGGTCCTGTACAGCGACCCATTGGCAAGAGTTAAAACGGGCGTCATGATATCGAGGGCCTGGCCCATCCAGAGGGGCACCAGACAGGGATGCCCACTGTCACCAATGCTGTACATTCTAGGCCTGGAGCCGGTGGCAATATACTTCAGGAAGCAGTTCTTTGACGCTGGCATTAGCATTGGAGGATCAGACAACATCATCTCGTTATATGCCGACGACGTCCTCCTATACCTGCGCGACCCCCTGGAGAATGCCCCGATTGTATTGGATGTTCTGGACAACTTTGCAAGATACTCGGGGATAAGATTTAGCAGGCAGAAGTCTTGCGCGTTCCCACTAGCAAGACTGAAAAATAAACCTGAGGAGGAGCTTCCTGAGATCGGGATCCGTTGGCAGGTGGACACTTTTCGATATCTAGGCCTCAACATCACACATTCACCAATATCCACCCACAAAGCCAACACGGAGGCCGCAATGGGCGGAGTGCGGAGATCCATACAGTTCTGGTCAAAGCTCCCGCTCTCCATGATGGGGAGGGCGGCGATATCCAAAATGATAATCCTCCCCAGGTTCCTCTACTATTTCACCAACGTGGTGTATTACATTCCCCCACTCTTCTTCAGGACACTCGACTCTCTGATCGGGGACTTCCTCTGGGGACGAGCCCGGCACCGACTCACACTGAATACCCTCACACTCCCTTACGCAGAGGGCGGCATTCAGCTTCCCGACTTCCAGAGATACTTTCTGGCGGCTCAGTCGACACACCTGGCAAAATGGCTCTCAGACGAACCTTCAGCTGAGCTAGAACTCCTATCCCACTCCTCTGCACCGCTGTATCCCAAAGAGCTACTCTGGAACTCCCGACTTGGACCCCCCAACCCACCCACTATACTAGAGGTTGGAAGACGGGTATGGAGCAAGGTGAGATCTGTGGCGGGCCTGCAACGCTCTTATACACCCGACATCCCCATGATGACAGATGTTTGCAAAACCTCCACCGACCTGGCAACTATGAGGAGATGGGAGAACCATGGTCTCTACACATGGGGGGACATGTTTCATGATGGCCTCTTCAGGGACTTCGAGTCGCTCCAAGAAAGAGATGGACTGCCACTGGGCCATTTCCTCTGGTACCAAAAAGTGAGACATGTGGCCAGAAAGAACTGGGCTGCATGGCCTGAGGAACCAGAAACACACCCCCTCCTGAGAGAAATGTATGACGTTGGTGACGGATGGAGACCGACGTCCAGGTTGTACACTCAACTGAACAATCGACCCAACCCAAAGAGCACCCGATTGAAGGAGAAATGGGAGGCAGACCTCCGGACTGAAATCACAGAGGCCGAATGGGCGAGAGCCCTGATATATCCAAAGGAGGTATCCAGAAACGCCAGGTTTAGACTGATCCAACTGAACGTACTCTATAGAACGTATATGACCCCTCGCCGGATATCCACGTTCAACAACAAAGTGGACCCAAGGTGCCCCTGGTGCTCCTCAGACCTGGCGGACATGATTCACATGTTTTGGACCTGTTCCAAAACTCAGAAACTCTGGCAGGCCGCTGAACGGACCTGCAGGAATGCTGGCCTAGAAACTTACGAGTGGACACCCAAGGAGTGCCTACTGGGCACCTACCCGAGACTTGGTAAAATCAAACACTTGACAAAGCTTATGGATATGGCCTGCCTTCTAGTCAAGAGATCAATTGCCATGGCCTGGAAGGCCCCAGCGGGCCCCAGGTACGACCCCTGGATCAGGGAAATGGAAAGATGGACTACGGCTGAGACTATAGCCTGGGAGGAGGGAAACAGATGCGGTGATGACGATGTGAGCAGTGTGCTGGAGGCCTGGAAAGCCCTCCTTAGAGACATGGTCTTCGCAACGAGCTACAGACCTCCCTGAACCTATCCCCCTCGCATCCTAGAAAGCAACAGACACTACAGATTAGCCCACCACACCCATGGGCTCCACCCAACAACTGTACTGAGAGAGCAAAGCAGATACCCGCCTCCGGACCCATTCACCGAACCTGGCTACATTGATTAAGAAACCATACCGAGAGTTGGGACGGTCACTGTTAATGTTATTGTTATTTCTTTTCTCTTCTTTTCCTTTTCTTTCTTAGTTTGTTTGTTCTTTATTAATAGTTTTGTCGTTGGTTATAAGCCGATCAGCATATCACATTCACGCCAGTTATTGCATTTTGAATGTAACTGCTTTCAGAACCTTATCCTTGTACAAGCTTATTCACAAATGCCAATAAAGACATTTAAAAATAAATAAAGACACAATGTCGACAGAAGCCTCAGAGACAGGTGCAGCTGCCACCAAGGGCGACAGCGCTGCCCTCCTGAACAAAATGAAAAACATGGGAGTCAATCTAGGCAGCAAAATAGACAAGATTACACAGAGAATGGATAATATTGAAGAGAGGCTGGAAGGGGTCGAAAACAACCAAGCCTCCATAGACACCCTTGAAACCCAAATGGACCTGAGAATACGGAATATCGAGAAAAGAGAGAAAGAATTTCGCCTGAAAATGGACGATTTAGAAAACAGAGAAAGAAGGAACAACCTAAGGTTTTTCGGCATTCCAGAACACGAAGGAGAAACAGACGAAGACCTCAAAAAAACATTTCACGACATCATCAAAATCTTAACGGCAGATGAGGACATTGACGAGCCTAAAACAGAGAATAGACAGAGCCGGGGGCTCACCAAGCGGCCCAAGATCAGTCCTCACTAGATTCCACTGATACCAGGACAGAGCCAGGATACTAGAGGAAGCCAGATCTGGAGGTCCCCTCACACTGGGAGGAGCCCAGATAACCATCTTCCAGGACTTGTCCTTGCTCACCCTAGTCCTGAGACGCCTCTGTAATCCACTGACGAAATGGCTCAAAGAGCAAGGCACCCGATAAAGGTGGGGATACCCCTTCTCCCTCACCTTCGAGCACGGAAGTAGGAGGATACAGCTACGATCAGAGGAGGAGATCCGAGACTGCATCCCAGAACTCCTTGGAACGGGTCCAAGGGAAGAAGATCGAGAAGAACCTGAGCAGAATAGAATGCGATGGGAATTCCAGGGACCAAGGAGAAAGAGTGAAGGGATCAAGAAAGTACAGGTGAGGCAACAACACACCAGATAGAGACAAATGACAAATCGTCCCAGTGGCCCGCATCTAAGAGACGGTACACCAGGTAACACAGCAAGGGCGACCATCAAGACCCAGGTGACCCATACATTCTCAGCATGGGGCCGGACTTGTAGAAGAGTTCCCCCTCGAAGGTAGGGGCGGAACAGTCAGCTGATGATGAGCCTCGAAACTGCATGTATCACCATATTTCCTTTTATGAAAGTTATTGTTGAGTTCTAAATGTTGGGGGAGGGGGAGGGAAGGGGGCTCAAAACGTTACAATGATTGTATTTGCAATAAGGACCATGCAGTAACGGTTCCCACCGGTGGTCCGACGTTGGACTGACAGTTTTCACCCAGTCTGAATTGGACACCACCAAGCAAAGATGCAAGCCCTCGATGACAGGGGGAAAGATGAAGAAAGGGGACAGAGGGTAAGGGGTATCATGATGTATACCTCGGAGGGGAGGGGGGGCAGGGGAAAATACTGAAGCTCAAGACGGCCATGCACATTCAACAGAACACTCCTACCTCGTTGGCAACCAGCGATAAAAAATGGGACCCGGTGGACAAACCAAGAAAACATATCAATGGTTGATAGCAGCGACATAGTAAGCGACAGGCTCAACACAATTAAAATTGGGACACTGAATGTCAAGGGACCCACTTCCCCCACCAAAAGGTCACTAGTGACCAGAGAATTCAAAAGGGCGAAGCTCGACATACTCTTCCTACAGGAAACTAGATACATTAAAGGGGAATAAAGAAGGGTCTTGTTTGCTAAGACAGGCACCGAACACTGGGGCTCAAGCCCACTCAGGAAAGCAGGCGTCGGCATCCTAATCAGCAAATGGCTTCAATTTGAGGTCCTGAAAACTTGGGCAGACGTAAGCGGCAGAGCACTCGCACTGGTCGGCAAGATACAGGGCATGACCATCACACTTGCATCCATATATGCCCCCAATTCTGGACAGTCCAGGTTGTTACGACATATAGTCCCCAAAGTCATGATCGAAGCAGAAGGCAAAGTGGTCTTAGGAGGCGATTTCAATATGTGGGCAGACCCAGCACTGGACAGACAAGCCGGCAACCCATAGGCGACTATCCCACCTGAGGCCGGCCGCTCAGTGGTAACAGACATGATGGACACCTACAAACTCAAAGATGCATGGCGCCATATGAACTCTCAGAAAACAAGCTTCAAATTCTACTCTGCGACACACATACACCAGAATCAACTATATATACCTCACACCAGAGCTAACGGAGGCATTGTCCACGTCCAAAATATCCCCCATTACATGGTCAGATCACGACATGGTCACGGTCACCCTCGGTCGACTGGCGCTTCCCCACAGAAGCTCGAAATGGCGCTGCAACGAAAAGCTCTGGTAGGATCCGATATTCCAAGAACAACTCGTGGAGGACATCAACCAGTAATTCGAGCAGAATAACACAGGCGAAATCTCAGTAAATACAGTATGGGAGGCAGGGAAAGCCACGTGGAGAGGCTTACTAATCAAAGAAGGAGCAGCAAAGAAAAGGGAACGCTAACTCATAGAAAACAAGCTCAGAAACAAAATAACCTAACTGGATCTTAGCGCCCAATCCGCTGGCACTGATAGAATTAAAAAAATAGAGGAGGCCACCAGCAAGAGAGAATTGCGGCAATTGGAAATTGACCAAATTGTGTGCAAACTCCAATATCTGAAACAAAAATAATACGAAAAAGGGGACAAAGCATACGCTCTGCTCGCCGCCAGATTCTCAACTATAGGAAACGAGAACGACCCCCACGGAGGCCACTCCTCTAATATGCCCGAAGTCTTTGCCAACTTCTATGAGAAACTGTACACCTCAGATACCACACCAGACGAGAGAGCAACCACAGAATACATGAGCAAGATAACTATCCCAAGCCTATCCCAGGACATAGCACAGGCCCTTGATGCCCCCCATCACAGGCGAAGAAATAGAAAAGGCAATCAAAAGGCTTCCAACAGGGAAAGCCCCTGGAAATGACGGCTACAAGGCAGGGTTCTACAAAACCTTCATTGATACCCTCCTTCCATTTATGGTTGAGCTCTTTAACTATATCCTCCAAACCAGCTCTGCACTCTAATCCTTCTCCAAGGCACTGATTACGGTCATCCCCAAAGAAGGCAAAGATCCCAAGCAATGCGCATCCTACCGCCCTATTTCCCTCCTAAATACAGATGCCAAAATCTATATGAGGGTCCTCACTGCACGGTTGGAGACGCACATGCCCGCCATAATCCACAACGATCAGGTGGGACTTATCCTCGGTAGACAGGGAGCAGACTCCACCCGTAAGACCCTCCACCTCATACATGAAGCCAAGAAAATGCCAAACACACCTGTACTATTCTCAATCGATGCAGCAAAGGCGTTAGTCGAATTGCACTTCCTGGAAGCAGCACTAAAAAAACTCGGCCCTGCTCTTTGACGAGGAATCAATGCTGTATACACCTTGCCTAGAACATCAGTTGCAGTAAATTCCCAGTACTCACGATGGTTCCCCCTGAGCAGAGGAACGAGACAGGGATTCCCCCTCTCGGCAATATTATTTGCGCTATCACTGGAACCACTGGCACAAACGCTCAGAACAAATGATAGCGTTGAGGGTCTGCATGTGAACGGAAGAGAATATAAGTTGGCCTTGTACGCGGACGATATTTTGCTCCACGTACAAACTCGATGACATCCATCCCCCAAGCGATCCACCTCATCGAAGAATATGGCGCACTGTCAGGCTTCAAAATTAATAGAACTAAATCTACCCTCTTCCCACTATGTGAACCTACCATGAGCCAAAAAGCGGAATTTGAGCAACTGGGCCTTACCATCGGAGGCCCGACACTACGATATCTAGGTGTGAACCTGACAAGAGACGTCGCCGATATATACGAGGCCAACTTCCCCCAACTCTCACTGACTTCAACGCGAACCTCGCAAAATGGCGACCCCTCACGATCTCCTGGATGGGACGCTTGAACTCCATCAAGATGGTTAGTCTCCCACGCTTCCTATACCTCTTCCAAGTACTCCCTGTGACAGTCCCAGAAGAATTCTTTAAACAAGTAAACAGGGCAATAACTGAATTCCTATGGGAAGGGAAGAAACCCAGAATACCCTATGAAACTCTACTATTACCCAAAGATCAAGGAGGGGTCAGCCTTCCTGACATCGAGCGATACTACCAGGCAGCCCAATTAAGAATCCTCATCCTGCATCTTAGAGACAGGAAGGACTTGCAATGGGTCCAGTTGGACAACGACAACCTGACCCCCGCGATTCTCGCAGAATGGCTATCGGTCCCCAGACCACAATTCACAAGAAGATTACGCAACCATCCAATATTATGGACAATATGGAACATATGGAAGGAGGGAAAAGGGATGATGGGGGTGATCACATGGCCATCCCCCTTGAGCCACCTTTGGGCCCCAGGGATCAGAGAAGAAATCCCAGAACACCCTAGATATCAAACCTGGTTCGATGCTGGACTCGAAAGAGTTGGACAGCTATAGAGAGAAGACAAATTCACAAGCCCTCCAACTACATCCAATCCCGATCTTCCTCTACCTACGCTTGAAGGGTGTCCTATCCAAACGAGAATGGAAAACCAAGATACGAAGAGAGCTCACCTCTTTAGAGAAAATCCTTGACAAGACCTCCACGAATAAAGGCCTGATAGCACGCATGTACAGCGCCCTGACCTGTAAAGACCAAGTCCTGACCCTCCGACTTAAAGAAAAATGGGAAAAGGATTTCAACAGAAAATTTGACCAGCTAGCATGGGACGCAATCTGCAAGACACCGTCCCGAATATTAATCGCCGCACAATACAAACTACATGCAATAAAATTACTCCGCAGATGGCAGTACGCCCCCCACACACTATCGAAAATGTACCAGACCAACAGCCCGAAATGCTGGAGACA
The DNA here is from genome assembly GCF_040938575.1 of Ambystoma mexicanum. Lineage (NCBI taxonomy): Eukaryota > Metazoa > Chordata > Amphibia > Caudata > Ambystomatidae > Ambystoma > Ambystoma mexicanum. The sequence continues at coordinate 91,616,100 of NC_090934.1, forward strand.
ATGTGGACTGGACGCCAAATACTGGCACATGTGGTGGGACTTCCCCAAAGTCTGCATATACTGGAATGAAGTCCTTGGTTGGATTAAACAAATAGACGGCATTGAAAGAGACCCATCTCCCTTCCTGACATTATTTGGCCTAGAAGAGGAAGACAACGAACTAATCAGGATAAAGGGGCTAGCATCCCCACTGTTATTAGCAGCGAGAGCCGGCCTAGTCATTAAATAGAAAACTCCACACCTCCCAGTTCAAAAAGAATGGATTAACATCTCAACAAATATATACACGATGGAGAAAATCACGGCGTCCCTCCATGGAAAGGCAGCACGTCACGAAGAAACCTAGTGTGACTTCGCCAATATACATATCTCAAGCTAGAGACTAAAACAATCCAAAGACCCTGAATCCCCGTAAGCAACACATCAGAATGAGAACCGGACACCACTCAGCAATCCATACGTGAAGAGGCCTGTTGCACGTTACGAACATATGCAAACCAATTGAGATACATGTCCCAGCATGCACTAATCATGGACTAAGTTCTAGCCAACGAACCGGAAGAATCCGACAGGCCGTTTTGGGGAGGGAGGGCGGGAAGGGACCAAAATAACGTAACGCAAAAGGGGAGGGAAAGTCAAATTGGACGATAGTACTGTTTTTGTTCATCCACAATAATATATTAATGCAACAATGTGAATATAACATAAACGTACCTGTGTACATTGCCCTTACATTTAAAAAATCAATAAAATTCAAATAAAAAACAAAAAACATTAAACACTATAAATATAATACCCTCAAAATTCCTCATAAAACAAAGAAAATACATTTATTACATTGTTATCCTTTACAATTCATGATTCTTAGTGTTCTCTTTACTTGTCGGTGTTTGTTACCCCTTAGTGTGGTTTTATCTTTAGCTTCGCTCCATTGTTGGAGAGTCCTCTCTTGTTATTCGGTAACCCCTCGTGTGGGTCTGTGGGAGGTTATGTTCATCTTCACCCCTGTGGAGTGCTCTTCTCTTCTTTAGGTGTTCAGTAACCCCTTGTGGTTGATTGTTTAGCTTCACTCCTTTGCAGTGTTCTTCTCTCGTCAGTATTTGCTAACCCCTCTTGGGTTATTATTCTCACTTTCACCCCCTTGGAGTGTTCTCTCTGGAAGATATTGGATAACTCTTGCTTTCACCTTTTTCAAGTGTGCGGCTTACTCTAGGGTTTCTTGTAACCCACTTCGGGTATTAACTTCGTTTTCACCTTCTCTGGATTTTTCTCTTTTTGCTCTTCTATTGGCCCACTGGACACAGTGGATGGCTGATCCATTTTCTTACTTTCTTAGCCTTCTGACCTCCCTCCGAATAGAGTCGGGGCTCTGCCGCCCAGCTCCCATGACATATGGAAAACCGTGTACCTGTTTTTACCACAGTGTCCGCCACCAGGGGAGGAGGCTGCTCCTTCTGTCTGGGAACTGCTTCACCTGGGTGCCTCGCTTCCGGTTTGCTGGTCTGGTCCGGGGTTGCGGCTCTGTCTCTCTGGTCCCACAGTCTCTGAGCTTCTGCTGCACTTGGGGTTGGCAGAGTTCCACGGGCTTCCAACACTTTCTGCCCACCATGCATGTGTCATGGTCATGTCCATTACAGGGTGTACTGGTGCCCCCCTTCCTACTGGTGCTTTCCCAGCGGTCTCCTTGCTCTTTGACAGTTTTTCTATTCCAGGTAAGGGTCTTGTCTGCTATATGGCTCTCCCTGTAGAATGAGAGGCTCCCATCAGTCTTGTGTTTCAGGCCTCCAGGAATGATAATCAGCACCAACAAGCACATTTTAAAAAGCCCTTGACCTCAGTTTTATCCGTCTACATGTAAGCAACAACCCTTTGAACATGAACACTGGTACTAAGGGAGGAGTTTGAGGTTGGTTTACTGGTGAGTCCTTGTTCCAAAAGGGGGAGTCTCCCCAAGTGGGATCCTGCTCGCCCAATCCCCTAGGGAGTATTTTGCGTAGCATGCTCACCTCCCTAGTCCCAAAGGGGGTGGCACAATTTTAGGAAAAAGAGATCATTTACCTGGTTTCATCACAGTGGCCTCCCAAAATCCTCGCCCTAGGGGTTATTTTGAAAATTGATCTCAACTGTGATAACCTACGTGAACTTCTAATGTATACACTTGAACCATCTTCGAGACTGCATGTGTTCTCAGGGCCATCTGTGACAACAACCTGTGTACACATTACAGGTTTTGCCTACTTGAACCCCTCCACGGGAGGTGTCAGAAAAAAATCTCCAACAAGAACTGATGGCAAATCCCTGGTGAGGAATGGGAGGGAGGGAGGGAGGGGGAGAGAGTGCAGTTGAGAGAGAGCGAGAGAACAAGCCAGTGTGCACGGTTGAGAGCGGGAGAGAGAGCGTGCACGGTCGAGAGAGAGCCTGCGCGATCAGCCGAGAGAGTGTGAGCGCCGTCATTTGCAAGAGAGTGAGCGCGCACAGTCGAGAGAGAGAGAGAGAGAGAGAGTGAGCGCGTGCAGTCGAGAGAGCGAGCTTGCGTGGTTAAGAGTGAGTGAGCTTGCACAGTCGAGAAACAGCGCGCGAGAGAGAGAGAGCACTGTCGAGAGAAAGAGCGAGCGTGTGTGGCCGAGAGCAAGCTCACGTGGTCTAGAGCGAGAGAGAACGCGATCGCACACGGTCGAGAGAGAGTGTGCTATCAAGAGAATGTGAGCGCATACAGTTGAGAGAGAGAGAGAGTGAGTGTGCGCAAAGTCGAGAGAGAGTGTGAGTGCGCATGCGGTCGAAAGAGGGTGAGTGTGCGCATGGTCGAGAGAGGGTGAGTGTGCGCATGGTCGAGAAAGTGAGTGTGCGCGCGGTCGAGAGAGTGAGTGTGTGCGCGGTCGAGAGAGTGAGTGTGTGCGCGGTCGAGAGAGTGAGTGTGTGCGCGGTCGAGAGAGTGAGTGTGCGTGCGGCCGAGAGTGTGAGTGTGCGCGCGGTCGAGAGAGTGAGTGTGCGTGCGGCCGAGAGTGTGAGTGTGCGTGCGGCCGAGAGTGTGAGTGTGCGCGCGGCCGAGAGAGTGTGAGTATGCGCGCGGTCCAGAGAGTGTGAGTGTGCGCGCGGTCCAGAGAGTGTGAGTGTGCGCGCGGTCCAGAGAGTGTGAGTGTGCGCGCGGTCCAGAGAGTGTGAGTGTGCGCGCGGTCAAGAGAGTGTGAGTGTGCGCGCGGTCGAGAGAGTGTGAGTGTGCACGCGGTCGAGAGAGTGTGAGTGTGCGCGCGGTCGAGAGAGTGTGAGTGTGCGCGCGGTCCAGAGAGTGTGAGTGTGCGCGCGGTCAAGAGAATATATGAGTGTGCGCGTGGTCGAGAGAGTGTGAATGTGCGCGTGGTCGAGAGAGAGTGTGAATGTGTGCGTGGTCGAGAGAGAGTGTGAATGTGTGCGTGGTCGAGAGAGAGTGTGAATGTGCGCACGGTCGAGAGAGAGTGTGAATGTGCGCACGGTCGAGAGAGAGTGTGAATGTGCGCACGGTCGAGAGAGAGTGTGAATGTGCGCACGGTCGAGAGAGAGAGATAGTGAGCGCATCCACAGAGAGAGAGTGAGCGCGCACAGAGAGAGAGTGAGCGCGTGCAGACGAGAGAGTGAGCTTGTGCGTTTGAGAGAGAGTTAGTGTGAATGGGCAAGAGACAGACAGAGAGAAAGCGTGGTCGAGAGGGAATGATCACGCGCGGTCGAGAGAGAATACGCCTAATATAATATAGCCTTATAGACCTAGGAGGTGTCATGATCGCTTGGGGACGACTCCTCCCCCAGTCTGCAAGGCTATATTGAAAATGGTCACAGTGTGACTTAAAATCTAAGGTCACCAGAGATGTTGACAGCTTAGACCATCAGGCTAGTTGTGAGGGGTATTCGAACGTCAACAAAGACCTTAGTTACTAAAACGCATAGCACAGTGAAAACACAAATTAAAGTTCCGGTCCACCGGCCACCTTTTCTGAACTGCTTAACCAAATCTTTTAGCTCTATCTCACTGGTTACATCTTCATTTATCGAAACATTCACCCTTTAAGAAAATGCATGCATAAAAAGAGCAGAAACTCAATCATTGGAGGCAGTGCATCGTTGTGACTTTCAGACAAATGTGTTTGGTATAATCAACCCTCCCACTTAGATATTAGGGCTGGTGTGATGGTACAAACCTAGGGCTGTTGCTCGCTGATCTTCCATCTTTGGACAGTGAGATATTGCTACATCTTAGATATCCCTTTCTATCACAGTCTTGGGGGTTTGCGGCACAGTAATACATGGGTGTTTAATAATAGCAGCTTAAATGGTGCTCGTTTCTTTGAATTTAGAAGGATAAATCTGCTTCGATCACTTAATTATCACCTTCAGCTTGCAAAAGGAACACATTTGCTTGCATTATGCTATTAAATCGGTGTAATCGTTTCATTTAGTTGCGGCGGGATTGTTGTGGGGGACCCCTTACCTCACTTTTGAATAGTGTAATGTGAGGAGTCCAGTCGAGGCATCTGTATCCCTGGTGGTAGCTTCCTCTCAAGTGGCAGGGAACCGTAGACGCTTCTTGACCCTGGGGTTGGTTATATGAGGGAGGATCACATGGAAGGAGACAACTATTGGGGAGATATGGTGGCTTCATTGGAGAAGGCATGGTAGTCCCACCCTTTCGATGAGGGAGATCATCTGACACCAGAGACCATCATACCCGATTGCCAAATAGCATTTCACCCTGGTAGAGAAAGTCAAGAAACCTTTTTCTTACATTATTCTGATCAGACCCCCACTTGTTACCCAGATATTCACAACACATATATAACACCTTTTTCTGATGTCTGTTTTTGAAACCTCTGAGAGAAACCAGTCCAAAGACATCTATGGACTCCAACTCTCATAATCCCTTAGGTAGTGAGACGAGTAGGACGACGAGGGAGTTTATGCAGATTGACGAGAACTCAAAGAACAATGTGCAGACTAGTTGTTTTCCAAACCCTAAAGTATTCAAAATGAAAGCTGCACTGCTAGAAGAGTGTGCACGAGAGGACATCAGGTCCCTGTTGGAGGCTCCCAGACGCAAAGCACACAGGAACCGCGAAGGCTGGCGGTGCCAAGGGAGAGACGACGCACGTGAGCACGGAAGGCCCTTGATACATTGGGAGACACACAGAAGCTCCTTGGTGTCTGGCCGCTCGAGGAAGCAGCATTCTCCTATCTGGACCAAAGAAGCATGCTAACCTGCAACAGCGGAGCCGCACGGACTGTTAGAGGGATGTTAGTTAGGTAGTCTGACAAATCCATGAAGAAAAGTCCTGGCAGACGAGTACAACAGGCCACTGAAACTGTACAGAGATACCTGGCAGAGGAGTATACCTGGGAATCTAAATATATACAAGAAAACTCTACAGAAAGTCTGTTGCAGAATGTATTTGTTTAAGCAAGAACTTTGTCAGTCCAGTGAAGACGCAAAGGAACTATTAGTTCGAGACATGTTTGTCATCCTATTTTGCTTATCCAGGGGAAGGAAACCACCCTCTGGACTCAAGGATATTTTCCTTGAAGAACATTTTGGTTGGAGTTATTTTGAGTTTGAGCACTTTTTACCAACATCAAACCAAAGACATTTCCTTGCACCTTTTGTTGTTTTGTTTATAGTGTGAGGCTCAGGATAGAGCGTTTTGGACACAAGGACAACTTTTCAGTTACTGACATCCTGACTTAGTTTGTTTCTAGGTTGGGATTCTCTTTACAGATAGGGTCAGAGAGGTATTTTCCCAACCCCTTTTCTTTAAAAAAAAATGTCTTTGAAAATGTGACCACCTCTCATGTATGACCCCGCTCAGTAACTTGTAGCTTAAACTTTCATAGATTTGGTCTACGCATTCTAGCATAAAGAGGGCTTTTTGATTCAAAATAAAGTTCTGACTCTACTAACAGGAGGTAACCTTTATAGCTTTGGTCAATAGACAGCTATTCTTTTATGTTGCACCTTGCTTTTATGAGGTAATTACAACATGGTTTTTTCGCTGCCCTCTCTTTTAATGTATTTTCTATTTAGCTCTCTTTCCAATAAGCAAGTGTGAGCTCAACGGCTTGTGCCTAGTTTGTCGATCCAATGAAATTGGAGCATTCTGTAGCATAAAGCATTCTTTTGTGGACTGATATAAGATTTTTTGACACAGCTTTGAAAAATGGCTATATTCAGTTCTGACTGTGAGCTGCTGCATATTAGAAAAGTTAACTTTTTCCTTTTCTTTTTACAGATCGGAAAAAGTGGGAACATTCCAGCCGGCACCACAGTGGACACAAATATCACACATCCATTCGAGTTCGACTTCTACCTGTGCAGCCATGCGGGCATTCAGGTAAAACACTGGCACTTTGTGGATGCTTATTATTTATTTATTTATTTTATTGCCCAATAAAATTACCTTATACAGCTGGAATAGTGTTTCAAAGTGCCACAAGTAAAAAGGGAAGTGTGCAAAACATGATATTGGAAGAAAATGACAATGAACAACAAATGTCAACAGTGGTTTTACTAGGTCTTGTGACATTCGGAGCGTGCAAGCGCAGAGAGAGGGGGGAAAAGGGGCGGGTGTAAGGGCCAGATTGGCCATTGCAGTGGCAAGAGATAAGTGCAATGCAGTGACCACCTGGTAAGAGGAAGGTCAGCCGCCAATCCAATAAGTGCAGACCTTAGGAACACCGCAGGCTAGTGAGGGTCCAAAGGCAAGTGCAGGGGGGGTTGGATGCTGTAGGCGATTTGGCAGAAGGCCAGGACCCAAAGGACTCTTAAGGGCCCAGGCCGCCAATCTCGGCGACGGTGGGGGGATTAGTATGGGAGCGAGAGGGGGAAGGAAAAGGAGAAAAGGATAGTCTTGAGATTCTTGCGGAACTTGAGGAGATCCGGCTCAAGATGGAGAGAGAGAGGGAGGCTGTTCAAAAGAAAGGAGCCAGCTGAAGAAAGGGAACGACCACAAGCTCTCTGCTTAGAGAAGGGTTTGACCGGCAGAGAGTTGGAGCCAGAGGATCGAGAGATCTGGAAGGAGATTTTTTAGTGAGGGCGAGTTGCAGGTAGCGTGGTATTATGTCCAAGGAAGGATTGCACTCTGTGTTGTAATGTGCTGCGCTGAGACTGACCTTGCAATTGAAAATGCCACTATCAAGACCCAAAAGGAGCAGCAGACATCCCCCTGCGTCCATCAACTGTGCAAGTCGTTACTCAGAACCAAGACTTCAGAATTCCGTAAGTGAAAGAGACATGGGTTGGTAAGAATCTTATGAATAGCCAATCAGAATGGTGTTTGCAATCTCTATAATGCACCCCAGTGCCACAAATCTTTAAATAATGAAAGTGAGTGTGCCCTGGCATTTACTTTGTTAGCTCAGTCAATGTTCCACTTTCGAAGGGATTGTGTCCTCCGACGTATTCCTTATCTTAGATATTTGTATCTCCAGCTTGCTGGCCTCGGAAAATTTTTTTCGCCAGAGGGCGCTGCGCGTCGATGATCGCCGAGTCGATGACCCTCGACGGCCTCCGTGCCGACGTCGACGTCATCCTGCCTATAAAGGCCGCGCGCAGCGTCCGTTGCTCAGTTCCGTTTTTCCGCGCTTCGTTGTGCCTCGGAACACCGTTGCTCAGTTCTCGTCAGATAACGTATACTACTATTTACCTCGATAATCGATGGCATCCTCCTCCGACCCGACGACCCCTCGGTCCGGTTTCAAAAAGTGCCGAGACTGCGGGAAGAAAATGTCGTTGACGGACCCTCACAGGGTCTGTTTGTGGTGTCTGGGAATCACGCACCAGAGTTCGGAGTGTGAGGAATGCCTTTCCATGACGGCGAAAGCCTTGAAGGAGCGTAGGAAGAAGCTCGAGAGAGGTAGGTCAACTTTAACTTCCTCGAAAGCTTCTTCGGTAGAGTCGAGACGTTCGTCTCCTCACCATAAAAAACACTCTCGATCTAGATCACGAAGTGGCTCCCACCACTCGTCGACATCGAGACACTCGAAGAAGAGACGTAGGAGATCCCCTTCGTCATCTTCGTCGAGTTCTCCTGAGAGAGTTCATTGCCCCACAAAACGCAGCTCGCAAGCTGAGTGGGAGGAATTCAGGAAAAAGATGCTAAGCGTCTTCGAGAAAGCGGCCTCGTCCCCCTCGAAGACAGCTGAGGGTGATACCCCGGGTAAAAAACCCAAAAAATCTAAACGCCGCGAGTCGCAGTACCCGGCGGAAAAGTCAACCCGAAAGCGCCTCGAGCCATCGGGAGATAAAGCATCATCGACGCCATCGTCGAAAACTCCTTCGAAACAGAGGTCGGCGCCATCGACGCCGTTGTCGAAGGATTCATCGGCGCATCAGTCGATCGAGTCGACGCCGACGTCGACGCCGACGTCGACGCCGATATCGACGCCGATGAAGGAAAGAACCACGGCTACTCCACAGCCAACGGTTAGACAAAAGACCTCCGACTCGACGCCGAGAACGTCGACGTCGTTCTCGAGCAGGATTCCGATCCTTTCGAGTTCTTCGAGGCCTACTACACATTTCTCGACGCTTTTCACGGCGCCTTCGAGTACTTTCACGTCGGTGTCGACGACATCGACGCTTTCAAGGCCTGTGATGATGGCTCCTTCTGCATTGGAAATGGGGTTTATACCATTCCAAAAACCAAAGTATCCCCCTTTAACCTCGATTTTTGAGGAAAGGGAGGATTCAGACCAAGATATGGATTTACAGAGGACCACATCACCAGAGCCAGAGACTTTCGCCTCTGAGGAAAGAAGATTAAAAAATCTTCAGGATGCACTTCAGGAAGCTAGTGGCTTGGACACTTCTCCTGAAGCAGAATTTATCAAACCAGACCCAGGAGAACATGCGGAGACTCCATATAGAGCTCTGATGTCTAGAATCATAGAATTTATGGGTTGGTCTGCACCTTCTCCTGCCTTTCAGCAGGATGACCTCACTGACATACTGGACAAGGGCCCACAGGAGGATCCTGTGGTTCCATTTCACTCTGCTCTACAGAGAAGGATTTTGACAAACTGGGAAACGCCGGAAATTATCCCGGCAGTAAATAAAAAACTGTCCACAAAATACAGGGTGGCTAGTTCTGACCCTGAATATTTGTCAAAACACCCTACTCCTGAGAGCTTGGTTGTACAGGCTGCAACCTCATCAGGCAGCACATCTGCATACCCCACTGCTCCGCAGGATAGGGATGACAAAAAGTATGATGCCATGGCTAAGAAGGTTTTTTCTGCCTGTAGCATGGCGTTAAAGTCTATTAACGCGACCTGTACGCTCGCTAGGTTCAGCCACACCCTTTGGGAGTGCGCTTCATCAGCGGCTGACTGCCTCCAAGAAGGAGAGGAAAGGGACGCATTTTTAAACATCATCAGGGATGGTAAAGATGCGATGTGCGAGACCCTACAAACTGGCCTAGATTCTGCTGACAGTATCAGCAGGGCCATGGCGGCAAGTACCACAATCCGCAGGCATGCGTGGTTGAGGAAGTCTGGTTTTGCCTCTGACGTGCAGACCAGGCTTTTGAATATGCCCTTTGACGGTTCTACCCTCTTTGGAAAGAAGGCGGATGACAGTTTGGAGAAACTGCAAACGTCCAAGGCAGCAGCCAAGTCATTGGGAGCTGCTATCCGTCAGAATACCTTTCGTCCTTCGGGATCATCGTGGAGAGGACGGTCCTTTCGTTACTATTCCTCATATGGAAGGGGCAGAGGACGACCGGCTCAAAGAGGCCAAGGAAGATTTACCCGTGGTGGACGGGGTAGGGGAAAGAAAGCCGCACCCGCAGGAGCAGGAGCCACTTTACCTTCGGCAACTGCATCAGCCGCTTCAAAACCACTCTGAGGTCTCCCCTCACAGAACACCAGTAGGAGGCAGGTTAACTCACCATCTGACGGAATGGCAGGCTATTACGTCAGATGCTTGGGCTCTGGAGACAGTGGCCCAAGGTTACTGCCTGCCCTTCCTACATATCCCTCAGAGTCATCCACCGGGGAACAACCCTTTGAAGCTTCCAGATCCGCTCCTCTTGCAGGAGGTTTTAGACCTGCTAGAGAAAGGTGCCATAGAACTGGTACCTGTAGCGGAAAGGAACAAGGGTTCGTACTCCCCCTACTTCATAATACCGAAGAAGGACGGAGGACTGAGACCCATCTTAGACTTACGGGAATTGAACAAATTCCTCCGAAAGGACAAGTTCAAGATGGTGACTCTCTCTCAGATCCTTCAGGCCCTCCAGCTTCAGGACTGGTTGGTATCTCTAGACCTCCAGGACGCTTATTTCCATGTGCCGATCCATCCCAGGCACAGGAGATACCTGAGGTTCGCAATTGGCAGCTCTCATTATCAATTTCGAGTTCTGCCATTTGGGCTAACCTCCGCCCCGAGGGTCTTTACCAAGCTAATGTCGGTTGTGGCTGCAAGTCTAAGGAGGGAAGGGATTCATGTCTACCCTTACCTAGACGATTGGTTGATCAGAGCTGTATCTTCGGAACAGGCTCAGAGACAACTAGATTATGTTTGCCACTTCCTTCACAAGCTGGGCTTCTCCCTCAATTTAAAGAAGTCACAGATGATACCATCACAGAGACTCCAATTCATTGGAGCAGTCCTGGACACTTCCCTGGGAAAAGCCTTGCCACCAGAGGTGAGGGCTCGAGATATTCTGCAGATGGTCATCAGATTTCAGAATGCCCAGTATCTCCCAGCCTACGACTTTCTGAGGTTGCTAGGCCTCATGGCATCCTGCATATTCCTCGTGCCGGAGGCTCGCCTGAGAATGAGATCCCTCCAGTGGGCACTGAGAACTCAGTGGTCACAGTTCTCAGGAAGGATGACAGATCTCCTTCAGATCCCGGTCAAAGTAGCCCGAGACCTTCAGTGGTGGGCCTGTCGGGAGAACATCCTGAAAGGAGAAATGTTTTGGCAACCATGGCCGGAGATAACAGTAGTCACGGATGCCTCACTCACGGGGTGGGGAGCTCACGCCAACGACTTGACCATCAGCGGTCGTTGGTCTCCATCGGAGTCCAGACTACATATCAACCTGTTGGAGCTGAGAGCCATCAGACTAGCGCTGAAGGCTTTTCTGCCGTCTGTACGGGGAAGAAACGTCCTAATAATGACGGACAATACAGTGGCCATGCACTACCTCAACAAAAGAGGAGGCGTAGGCTCACTACCACTGTGCAGAGAGGCGATGCAGCTCTGGTTTTGGGCAATTCAGGAAGGAATCTCTCTATCGGCAATTCACCTAGCCGGAGAGAAGAACTTGACAGCGGACGCTCTGAGCAGGCAGAGCACAGTCTCTCACGAGTGGGAGATAGCTCAGGAAGTCCTTCAAGAGATCTTCGCCCTTTGGGGAACCCCTCAAGTGGATCTGTTCGCCACCAGTATCAACAGGAAGTGCGACAGATTTTGCTCAAGGGAATTTCCCCCGAGAGGAGCTCTAGGAGATGCGTTCGTAGTGGACTGGGAGTTTCCACTTCTGTACGCGTTCCCTCCGGTCCCTGTCATTCCTCAAATGATCAGGAGGTTGAGAAGGTTTCGGAAGACCATGATCCTAATTGCCCCGGATTGGGCCAGGAGAACGTGGTACCCGGACCTTCTAGACATGTCCATCTGCCCTCCAATTCGACTGCCATACAGAGAGGATCTTCTCTCGCAGAAGGAAGGTCAGGTTCTCCATCCAGCCATCAAGACCCTCAACCTTCACGCTTGGTGTCTGAAAGGTTGAGGTACAAGGATTGGGACCTTCCGGATGATGTTATGGAGGTGTTGCTTTCGGCCAGAAGGCCGGCAACTAAAACTCTATACCGCTGCCGTTGGAACAAATTTTGCAGCTGGTGCAGAGAAAAGAATATTGAACCCTTTTCTTGTGGTACACCTATGGTGTTGTCATTCTTACTTTACCTGGCTAATTCAGGCCTACAGATTGGCACAATTAAGGGCTATCTCGCAGCGCTATCAATCTTTAAGCGCACTGCAGAGGAGCCTTCATACTTCAAAATTCCATTAGTAATACAATACCTAAAAGGATTAACTAATGTTTATCCCCCGAAACCTTTTCAAGTTCCCGTATGGGATTTAAACCTAATTTTAAACTTCCTAAAGGGTGCCCCTTTTGAACCACTACACTCTTGTTCATTGAAGCTTCTCACCCTCAAAACTGTTTTGCTAATAGCATTGACATCTGCTAGAAGGGTTAGCGAGTTGCAAGCCTTATCGTGTAAACCTCCACATACAATCTTTTACAAGGACAAAGTTGTTCTTCAGGTGAAGCCTAACTTCCTCCCGAAGGTAGTCTCGGAGTTTCACATCACTCAGAAGATTACATTACCTTCTTTCTACCCTCCTCCTCATCCGGGGAAGGAGGAAGAGAGACTGCACAGGCTGGACCCTAAGCGAGCCTTGAGCTTTTATATCAGCAGATTGGCTAAGATCAGACAAGCAGACCAACTCTTTGTAGGTTATGCAGGACATAAGTTGGGCCTTCCAATAACAAAACAAACCATCTCCAGATGGATTATTTTAGCCATTCTGGAGTGCTACAAATTGGCAGGAAAGGAGCCTCCTCAAAATCTAAGGGCTCATTCTACCAGGGGTATCGCAACATCCTCAGCCCTTCAAAGAGGGGTGCCAATTCGAGATATATGTGCGGCTGCCACATGGTCGTCCGCACATACATTTACCAAATTCTATAGCCTGGATTCCTCCTCTAGTCAAGAAACTAGATTCGGCAAGGCTGTGTTACACTCTGTCCATTCTTGAAGGGTAACATAACTTTTATTACTCCCGCCTCCAGTCACAATACCACTGCTATGGGAGTCTATCTAAGATAAGGAATACGTCGGAGGACACAATCCCTTCGAAGAACTAGTTACTCTTACCTTGTAACGTTCTTTCGATGGGATGTTCCTCCGACGTATTCCTTATCGACCCTCCCATCCATCCCCGCAGTATGACTTCCTGTGGGTTTGCAGCCTATGCTCCTTCAAGGTGATTAGTCTAATCCAAAAACATTACTGGGGACTACAAAACGGAACTGAGCAACGGACGCTGCGCGCGGCCTTTATAGGCAGGATGACGTCGACGTCGGCACGGAGGCCGTCGAGGGTCATCGACTCGGCGATCATCGACGCGCAGCGCCCTCTGGCGAAAAAAATTTTCCGAGGCCAGCAAGCTGGAGATACAAATATCTAAGATAAGGAATACGTCGGAGGAACATCCCATCGAAAGAACGTTACAAGGTAAGAGTAACTAGTTCTTCTATTGGAGGCTTGCGTCATACTAGGAGGTGTGATGAAGTCCCCTGCATTAATCTGAAGACTTCTAGTGGGGTGAACAAAGTGGCCGGCGACCACCCAGAAGTGATGGAGGATTTCCCTAAGGAGCGATGTGGGGAAGGTCCCCATGTCACTCTCACTTGGCTCTTTACACTAGGAGGAAAAGACAGTCGCATGCCATTACCTTGCGAGGAACAGTGGACACCCTCCCAACCCACATTCCACGAGATGCAGGCCCTGATCTACGTTGGAGTTACAGTAACAGCACTGAAGTGCTCTCAGACATGTCTTAGCGGGCCATATGTTAAGGCACTTTTGCACCAAGCTCTGGTGGGGGCTATATCATCACTAACCTTAAGGTGGAGCAGAGCACCCAGCCCAAAAAGGGATGCCAGGCAGCTCTTAAAGAGGTAATGTGACAGAGCAGTCGGGCTTAGCTCATGTGAGGGGAAGTAAGCTGGTACAAAGACACCATTACCGCACACACGTGTCCCTAGAAAATACATCACACTGGTATACTGAAATATAAACACATTATGTTGCGCACATATGGACCTATTTTAGTTAAATGAGTACTTTGTCAAACCAACCTATACCTAATGTTTTTTAAAAACAGTAAATGTCATGAAGACGCATCCCATTCCTAAATTCTTCTGCAAGTACCTTCTGGTAGGAACTTTAAATATAAATGCAAGGGGTCGGACGAGAAGTGAACCTGACATTTAAACACGCATTTAAGATAGAGACCCCAAATGAGCGGTACTGAGGCCGATGGACAAACCCGAAATACCAGATGAAGACACAGCTGAGCAGGGCCACCACTAATAGAAGTATATAGGAAATGCATTTGAGATTTGACTCTAAAGAAACTCAGAACCAGAAGAAAGGAGACCCTTGAGAGTGAGTACGATGAATTATTGCCCACACCAGGACCCACATGTATGTACACCGGGCATCAGAAATTGTCTCCAGCATGGAGAAACAACCTGGTAAGTACAGGGATTTTTTTCCAGGCACGGTTTTCAGGATTCAGTGCCCTGGGGCTTGCACCCTGTGCTAGCTATAAAAAGATCAAAGGGTTCCCCCCAGTGTCAACCTTCAAGCCTGAAGTGAAGATTTTGGCAAGGAAGACTAGTAAGATGTGGCACACGAAGATGGCTCTCGACGGCTCAGTGGACAAAAAAGGCAGGCAGTTCAGCAGGAAACAATCCCACAATGGGGACAATGTTTGGAGGCCACATTGGATGTTCCAAGCAGAAGATCAGCATCCTTCTAGATCATGGCAGTGACCAACAGCCAAGCGGAAGTTCCTGGTGGGAAACAAAAGGGGGTTGCAGGAAACTACTTAGCAAACTGTTTGAGCTTGGAATGCTGGAACCAGCAGATGTGGGGATGCAGCAGGAGTCTTCTGAACACTTGGACTGCATTTGAACTTTTGCAAATACAAAGCTCTGCACAAAACGGAAGCCCTACAATTGCATGAGATACAACTATTGCAAATAAATTGCAGAAGGACAAGAAAGGCGCTACAGATCTGAGCCAAATAGATGGAGTTAAATACAGGACAGGAAAAGATGAAGCAATGGGGATAACCGAACATCTAGAGGAAGAGAATTCGAGAGCTTGTGGCCCATTAAGGAAAAAGAATAGAAACAGGAGATTTTGGAACAGAAATCAAAACAGGGATGAAAGTTGAGGATGGGCAAGACCATGCATGCGATTTGTGTACACAATGGTGCGAAAATGAGAGGATATGGTTGTCAAGAGTCAGCCAAGAGAGTAAGCAAAGGGAAGAAGATAGAGCGACACGAGGAGGGAGCAAACAGAGCATGAATAGCAGAATTGAAAATAAGAGCGCAGGGGTAGGAGGGACGAGCGATAAGGAGAGAGGAGCAGTAAGCAAGTTAAGAAAAACAGAGTAGAGATAGATTTTAGTTGCATGAAACATCAGGTAAGGAGGAGCCATGCGGATGTTATTTAGCTGGAAATTACAGGGCTTAGCAATAGCAGAGACATGAGTGGCAAAGGAAAGATTGGAGTAAAAAATGACGACTAAATTACGAGCAGGGAAGTTGATAGAGGAAGGAGATAGAGGAACAGAGGAAGATGGAAAGAAAATAATGTCAGTCTTGGAAGCATTAACATAAGGGAAGTGATTATTCATCCAGAACTGGACCGCAAGAAGAGATTGTCAAGTGGAGAGAATCAGAAAAGGATGTAAAGGGGACAACGATTTGGGAGTCCTCAGCGTAGAAGTGGAATGACAACCGTGAGGAACCAGGATTGAGACACAGACACAGGAAATGTATGGTTTTGGCCATAAACCTTTATTGAAACAAAACAGGGGTTGGAAAATGCCCCTCTATCCCTGCTCTAAGAGGTCTTTCCCTACCTAAAACACAATTATGGGTCTGTCCGATGTCAAGATGTCCAAAGCAAAATGTCCCGCATCCAAAGTACTATTCTGGCCCTCACATTTTAAAAATCAACTCCAAGGTGAAAAGGGAAATATCTTGGCCTTGAGTAGTGCACAAATGTTCAAAAAGGATACGCTTAACTCACAATTCCAAAGGGTGACGTCCTTCCTGGATTTCTCTTCACTCTGTTATTTTACTTTTAGGGATATCAGTTCCTTGGGTTTCTTTTTGATCCACAACTGGTATGCGAAACAACTTGGTTGCTAATATCCACAACACAACTGGTATGAAAAAAAACTCGGCTGTTAGTCCTAATCTTGGTGGGATACCTGGTGTACCCTCCTGCCAGGTGTCTTCCCCTCTTTAGTATATTTCAACTCAGTCTTTAGCTATTTCCTGATACATCTTTATCAGGACTTTGTCATGTGATGTACTTTACTCGCTGTCCAACTTTACATTGCCTGCTATATTCTCTTGTCAGGGCTTTCCCATCTGAATGCACTTACAACTTGAATCTGCCTGGTATACTCTCCTGCCAGAGCTTTTTTCATTTGAATACTCTTGTGACTTTAATTTGCCTGGTGTACTTTCCTGACATGACTTTCTCATAGGTACACTGCGCACACTTACAAACTTGACAGTCTCTCATATTTATTCCGTTAAGTCTCTTTAAGAAATATTTACTCTCGTTCTTTCTCATAAGCTTCATTTACTTTAATTTGCCTTCGGTAGGGTTGCCGAAATGCCCCGGTGTCCCCGCTTCGCATGGGTGGACTCACTGGTTCTCTGTGGCGTGTGTTGGTTCTCCCGCGACAAGCCTGCAGTGGCTCTTCGCTGTCCCGCTCCCACACTATAGGTTCGCCACCTCTGCTCCGTGGCTTCTGTGCCCCTCGCAGTTCCTGCTCGCCCGCTCTACGTTTCTCTGTGCTTGAGCGGCATGGAGGCTGTCTTTAGGTACCACGCGCTCCGAGGCATTTCTTCCTCATCTGGCGATCTTGCAGCGTACCATTTCCTGCAGTCTGCTCACCATGGCTTCTTTAGTGAGCCGGTTGGCTGCACGGACCTCGCACAAGTCCAACGGTCCCTCGGTAGACACAGAGAGGACAAGACCTCTCCAGCCAGCGTCTCTTCTGTCAGCTGGCCCACCGGTTTAAATCTCTCGGCATCAAGTGTGCACTTGTAACAACTAGAGTGCGGCTTGCGCTCCTGGCCTTCATTGATCGTCATTACTCGGTTCAGCTTTCTCGTTACACTACGTTTGTATTCAAGGAAAGGAAAGTCAGTTATTGATGACTTGCATACAAAGGATGGAGAAGTATTCTCAGTAGCCTTGAAAGGTGAATGAGAGGAGTTATTGCAATATGCCATTAAGGCATGGGGAATGGAAAGGGTATCCTCAAAAGGCATACCATGTCTCGTTCGATGTTATGTCACTTCCCTGTGGGTTGCCTCCCTGATGTGATCCTCCCTCATATAGCCACCCTAGGGGTAAGGACCAGGTAGTGGCTGCCATCCCCTGGCCACATGGGGAGGGGCCACCGCTGGAGATGAGTGATGACACCATCGGATTCAACACACAACCCAAACGATGAAATGAGAGACAATAGAATAATGGTATACATAGAGAAGGAGAGGATAGTTAGCAGAGGTTTTAACAGGCCAAGACACCAAAAAAGAGCAGCCACTAAGATAGGAAGACTACCATGTACAACAGAGCCAGAAAAACCAAAAGAGGAAAGATTAGAAAGAAGGGTAGGATTGTCCACAGCGTCGAACACAGCAGGTAGATCAAGAAAGATAAGGATTGAGGAAAGCTTAGAGTGTCGAGCTGAAAGTAAAGATTTGGAAACGCTGAGTAAAGCTGTTTCTGTAGAATGGAGCATGCAAAATCCCAATTGAGAGGGGTAAAGTAGAGAGTTAAAATCGAGATTGGAGGAGATTTGGATATGGGCCACCTGTACAAGTATCCTAGAAAGATGGGAAGGAGAGAAGTAGGACATAAGACAATCATTTGAAAGAGGGGTGGGGTCAAGAGATGGTTTCTTTAGAATAGGAATGAAAGGGAGAATGAAAGATCGCAGTGGAAAGGGAGGTGTTGATGACTGGACCTACATATGCAATAAAAAACAAACCCGCATATGCCCGAGCCACCGGACTTAGCTAGTGTGCCCAATTAAGGGCTTTAAACTGCTAAAACAGCAGGAATCGGTTGGAAAAACTCTCTAATCAGGTTAGCAGAGCTGACCTGCTTCTTCCAAGCTGCAGAACAGGAAACCAAAAGAGGGAAGCAAGGAACAGGCTGGGCCTTAAGTCTACTGCAGGCCAGCCCACCAATCACTAGTGAAGGCGGGGGAAATGGATCAGATGCCTGCAGGATGTCAGAGGCAGACCTCAGGAACTTAAGTTTCCATTGTGAACTTTCAAAGACCCTCTGTGGTCAGAATTGCCACTTTAAGGCCACCTCGTGCCCCAATGGCAACACAAATGGAATACCAATGTGGCAAAATGGTTTGCGCCACTGATGTAGCTAAAAATAAAGTGTACCTGATAGCAACCTTCTCCTGAAAACCATGTAGGGTGATAGAATCAGGGGCAAAAATGTGGGTCCTTAGAGGCAACCATGGGGCTGGGCACCTTAGAGGCGACTCAATATCATACACCTTGAACGAGGTAGAAAGAGTTACAATGGCAGGAGAACTTCAGGAGACGTCCCTCTGGCCACCAAACAAGTCACTGATCCAAAAACATATGAGGGAGAGCAAAAAGCCGAGGGGCTTTAAAAGAGAAATTCCCCAGAATCCACAAAAGTTAAAATTATGTCTTAACAGCAGGCACCTGCAGAACCAGACATCCACAGACAATGGGATCTCCTGAGGGTGAGTGTTTTATTTATTGGATATGTGTAAAGCATGTGTACAACAAATGTTGTTTCAAGGCGCCACAAGACAAAAATGAGGGGGGGAACAAGGGAGAAAGATCACAATACCAGATCTATTAGGCCTTGTGACATTCGGATTGTGCAAGTGCAGCAACAAGAAATGCAAGGAATGGGCGTGGGGAGGGAAGTGCCAGTAGGGCGAAGTGCTAGGGTGGGAAGGGAGGTGCAGGGTAAAGAGGAGAGAGTGCAGGTGATAGAGTGGGGCTGGAGGAGGAGGGAAAGAGGGCCACAGGGGCTAGGCTGGTGCTAAGGGGAGACCAGTAGGGCAAGTGCCAGGGGTTGCATGGGGTGCAGGTCCACATGCTGAGTGCAAGGAAGGGGGAACTGGGCGGCGGGGCCTGGTGCCTTGTACAACTCGGAGGGAACCAGGCAGCCAGTCACTGCAGCAGATGTGGGTGTTAGCAGGGGAGAGGGGAAGAAGAAGAGAAAAGGAAGGTCTTGAGGAGCTTCCAGAATTTAAGGAAATCCGGCTCAAGCCTGAGAGCGGCAGGGAGAACTTTCCAGAGGGAGGCTCCTGCAGAGGAGAGAGAGATCTACCCCCCACTCTCTGCTTAGAGAAGCATCTGATCTAACCTTCAATATCCACCAATTTGTCATTGCGAGAGAGGCCCTGATGCCTATGTGTTGAACTGTTAACTCAGACTACATAGTGTATGTAGAGATTTCCTATGGCAGGGCACGCGTAACAGGGTCGCTCTGTGGAAATTGCAGAACGCTTATGAGAAGGGTGGCGTGAGGCTGCCGAACTTTGAGGCCTATTACGTGGCAGCGCAGCTGCAGTATGTGGCCAAGTGGCTTTCAGATGACGAAACCCCGGAACACAGACTGTTGGGAAAGGACTGCTCCCCCTACTATCTGCGTGAGGTTATTTGGGTGTCCAGCACATGGATGAGGGGGCGTCCTAAGATGCTAGCTCTGGGCAGGAACATGTGGCGGCGAGCCTGCCGGATGATGGGGGATCCCCTGCCGTGCATGCCGCAGCTGCCGCTGGTCGCTCTGGCAAGGGAAGACGGACAGTTTAGGGCCATTCTGCGAACATACTGGGAGTCAGTGGGGCTGGTCACTTTGGGCGACATCTGGCAGGATGGGGCCTTAGCGGAATTCGAAGATTTAGAGGCGGCGGGGCTGCACAGGGGGCAATACATGACGTTCCACAGAGTGGTCCGGGAGGTCCGGGGCACGTGGCCTGAGACCATATTGGCTGACGAGCCGGACGCGACGCTGGAGATAATGTATGATGCATCCGAGGGCGGGCATGAGGTCTCCAGGTTGTACGAGATGCTGATGGTAAAGGTTGGGAAGGATTTGGGATACCTGAGGTTGGAATGGGAAACAGAAATGGGGGCCCCGATGGCGGATGGGCAGTGGGATCGCGCCTTGGGGTACCACCAAAAAGTATCAAGGAATGCCAGGTTTAAACAGATACAGCTATATATCACGCATAGGGCATACATGACCCCCCTGAGAATTTCCAGATTCCGAGACGCTGGGCGCCAGGCGTGTCCTAAGTGTAACGAAGAGAATGCGGACATGATTCACATGTTCTGGGCCTGCCCTGTGATTGCAACCTACTGGGGTGAAGTGGCGCAGAAACTGACAGAGAGGGGTATTGTACTTAAGATAGATTCGGCCTGGGCCTGCTTGCTTGGAGGGTATCCCAGGGCGCGTAAGCTTCGGCATGTGGAGAAACTTAAAGATTTGGTTTATGTACTTGCCAAACGTAGAATAGCCATGGGGTGGAAGAAATGTCAGAGGCAACGGGTGGAAGTATGGTGGCGCGATCTCCAAAAATGGGCTGCCGCCGAGACGGCAGCATGGTGGGAGGCCAGCAGGGCGGGAGGGGAGGAAGAGGTGAGCTCCCTCATGGCATGGAAGGTGCTGTTAGCTGAACTGTTTGGCACGGGGTCGACCTCGGCTGGATCTGGGAGCGATGAAACCCCACCACATGGAACAGACAATGATGGTGGACACCCTACAGGCTCATAGGGGGGAGGGAAGGGGATTGTTAAGTTAATTTTGCTTGGTTTTTTCCTTTTTCTACACTGTTATACTTGTTGTTTGGCCTTTGTTGTGGCTTGATGTGTTTATTTATGTTCTGTTGCACTGTTGTTTGGTTGTTATAAAATAAAAATATATAAAAAAAAAAAAAAATAATAACTGTTAACTCATGGCCAAGGTTACCTCATGTATTTAGAAGTAAGGATTGGCAATCAGTTTATTAGTATAGGCCCTTTTATTTTGACAGCCTCCACTAGGACTGCGTTAATATTATTTGATGGTCGTAGCTTGCTCCCATCCTTTGATTTAGGTTTAGATAGGCTTTCAACCAACCCATTTAAAGTTCAATAAAACACCTTTGGCCTGTGATCACTTGTGTCTGCCTTCACTGTTTGATACCATGCCTTCCTCACAGCACACACATAGCATGTTAGGCAGAATATATACAAATATTTTTTCATGCTTTTGAAAACTCTTATCAATGAAAAAACACAGGTAATTTACACACTTAAACATTCACTACTAATAACCACTAGGAGATGTGTTCATCGAAACCTTCTTGGAACTTACAGGTTAGAGCCAGATGCCGAAGTGCAGTCACGTAATCTTCAACAGATTCAACATGGGCTTGTATGCGCATGCGGAAATTGTATCGCTCCAGAATAGTACTGGTTTTGGGGTTGAAATGCTTGTCAAGCTTCAGTAAGGCCAATTCGAATTCATTCAGGTCATCGCCACTCCCATCACCCACCAGCTGAGGAAGAGTTTCAAAAATCCTTTGGCCTTCGTAACCTAGGAAATGTAACAATAATGCCACCTTTCTCTCGCTGGAGTACGCCGTTCCACCGGCAGCTTTCATGTAGTGCATAAACCCCTTATGCCATTGAGGCCACACTATCTTCGCTGCCCCTGGGGTAGGCATGAAAATGGGTGGGCCTGCTATGCTTGGTAAGGCTGCCATGTCTCAAAGTGTGTGAGATAGTAGGTATGACCCCAATTGCACTAACTTCAAGCTTCTTCCCACTCCAGTACCCTGGATAACGTTATATTTATGTGCTTCCTTTCAATGTCAGCTCCCTTTTATAATTTATCAAGCCACTGTAATTCAGATTCCTCCCTCCACGCTTGCCTTGCACCTCTCCAACAGGGCTTGTGGTAGTGAGATCCTCAATAATACTATGTGGATGTCACTGTCATTAGACAAAACGCGTACCTCCAGCTGCGTGCATACCACAGGGAACGTGGTCCCTTTCTAAGCGGGTTCTCTGCACCTCAGGAAGCGACTTCACAGAGTGTAAAATCCTTCTGTACAGTTTGCCTCGCTCCTCTATTAGATGCTTTACGGTAATCCGCGTCGCTCTGCTGGGCTCCCCACTTCCCTCACGGAAAGGATGATGTCCAGATCCTCAGGTTTTCGTGACCTGGCAGGCGCCACAACGCGGCTGGGAACGTGCTGCTGGGGTGCGGCGTAAATTATAGGAAACAGCACTTACTTGAGGGAATCTCCAACACTGGTTATGTCTGTATTATGCCCGCTCGACACCACAGGAGAGCGGAGCGGCCTTCCGAACGTTGTCTCTCTTCCGTCAGTATTGATCCCTCCTTCGGGTGGACGCTCCCAGGGCCGCCGCTGTATTTCACAGCAACTTTCCCGCAGCGGGCCGCTCGACGCCGGGCACAGCGGAGCAGCCCACGGGCCTTTGCTCTTGCCTGCCCCGGCGCAGCCGTCCTTTCTCTCCTGGAGTCGCTGCACATGGCGGGGAACACCGCAGGCCTTGACGGGGCACCACTGCTCAGGCTCTTCAGGCCACTCGACGCCGGGTATAGGCGGTGCGGCCCGCGGGAGCAATGCGGGGCAGCTGCTTGTCAGGCGTCGCTCAACGCCGGGGCAAAGTGGAGCGGACATATCTTGTCGCTGGGGGTCTCCTGTCTCCAATGGCCTCAATATCCCATCCTCGTCGCCATTGTTATGAGGAGGCAGGCGGAGACAGGTAAGTTCAACAGGAACGTTTATTATAGATATTAAAAGGGAAGAAGACCCCCAACAACGCAGCGGCTCCTTTCCTCTCAGTAACTTCTCCAACTGACAACATTAGAACACAAACAAGAAATGCAGCAATCAACATTCTATGACATCACATAGGACATGATGCATCATAGGGCTTTCTCTAGATGCATTTGATACAAGCGGGCTGCCTGCTACTTTAGAAAGACAACTCAACAGGGGGCCTATGCAAAGCATGTGATTCTAAGCAGATACAGGCTACGGAAAGACGATTACTGTAAAACCACTAACATTTCACTTTTCAGTACAGTTAGAATCTCGTTTCAATATATTTTAAGTGTAACAAAACCAGTGAATAAATAAACTGATGTAAGTAATCAGTACTAATAGGTTCAGAATAAAGACTTTAGTTAACACCTTTCAAGACCTTAGAATTAAGGTTCTTACCTTAAAAGGTCCTCCCCTAGCTAGAAAAGACGAGGCATAATGCCCTTAGTGACAGGTCTTTTCAGGAGGCTAGGA
This sequence comes from Ambystoma mexicanum, assembly GCF_040938575.1. Lineage (NCBI taxonomy): Eukaryota > Metazoa > Chordata > Amphibia > Caudata > Ambystomatidae > Ambystoma > Ambystoma mexicanum. Next base: position 91,639,282 of record NC_090934.1, read on the forward strand.
GTCTCTTCAGGAAGATTTAACAATTTATAAGTGTTCCAAAGTTTGATTAAAAACAAGAGGAACATTTTTAACAGACCCTCTCGCAACCCAAGTGCCTTAGGAGAGGCCCAGGGGAGGATACCAGGCCAGAATACCAGGCCAGAATACCACTTTTCAAGGCTAGGCAAGGGAGGGATGGGGCTAGGACCTACGAGTTCCTGAAATCAGTGGAGTTTCTGAATTTGTGCCTTAGTTCCATTGGGGGAAGCCCAGGGGTTGCTGGTGTAGGGGGTCACTTTAGGTGTCCGGTTTTGCGGTTCCTTGTTCTGATGGACCAGATATGAATTCTGGACAGCTGGACACCCAGGGCACACCGATTTTGTACCACCACTCCAGCGACGACCCCATTGGACTCTCAGGATGTGATCAGGTGGAAAACAGCGACTACTACTTGAAGAAAATGGCAGAACAAAGAAACTGATCCTGCAAGGCTCCTCTTCATCGTGGAGAGCTGAAACATCAGGGAAATGTTTCATGTTCCATAAAGTGAGGATCTGAAGAGTCCCAAGGTTTAACTGAGAATGGCAACCATTGCAGCGAAGTAGCCAAGGACGATGTCTGACTAGCCCAGAGGATGGCTTCGGGATTGTTTCAATCGCTTCAAGTGGCTAGATATTCAATCTTCGAATAGAGGTCTGGACTGGTAATTTCCAACAGTCAAGGGGTTTGAAGCGCCGATTTAATGTCTTCAGGAGATCTGCAGAGACACTGAGCTTCGCTGGGCAAGTGAATAAAGGGCTGCTCATAGGGTCTTCAGTCCATTGCTCACCTTTTGTATGGTCTTGGATCCAAAGATGATCTCAAGAACGGCTGCAGGAGCCCCCAGTATTATTCAGGATCTGGGCCGGAGTGCTCAGCCCACCAATGTCAGGGATTTGCACCATTCAAACTAGCAGCAGATGTCCAATCCTAGACAGCCTCTTGCCACTGCATCTGCCCAGCAAGTGACACACCTGGCTTAGGTGTGCACTGAGTCCAGACAAAACCAGCCCCCAACATCTGTCCACACACACAGAGCTCCCCTTTGCCTGCAAGAACTGGAGCTTTCCCTGGGAATGGGCTTACCATATATGGAAAATCCAGCCACGCCATTGCAGGAAGAAGATCAAAATACAAGATGGCACAAGGACAGGAATAAGTCTTGTGAGACAGCCATTTCAGAGTATATGGTACTCTAATTGGCATTCTGTAGTAAAATGCAAAAGTGCACAAGACTATAAAAAATAACACAAGTATCCGCAGCCAACAGCCCATCTTGGACACATCATGCAAGTAATCAAAAAATTACTAAAAACGACATAGAGGGACGCAAAGTGTTTCTACTTCACTTCACATAAGGTGATGTGTGCAGGAAAAATAAACAGAACTTTGGAGAACAGAGTTCCCTGTACTGATAGCCATAGGGACTGATCAGTGCCCCAAATCAGATAAGCTTAGTAAGGTAAGTGGAGCAAAAAGGTTTCACTTAACTCCAAAAGTCAGGAAAGGTGCAAGCCTGTAGCAACAAGTAATGTGTCCCACTGATGTCTATGGAGGGAAGCCAGCAAAAATAAAAGTATTTCCTAATAGGCAGTAAAATTGTCCAGCAGGTAAGCCATCCTGCTTTGCTTCTAAAAGTCTGGCCGAACTGAATGCAGGAGCAGAGTTTCTACCTTTTTCTCACATGGGAATGCTTTTGCCATTCCTGCAATCCCATTAAAAGATTTTAAATAAAGGTTTTGGCAGCCAGACAATCAGATTGGCCCCAGAAACTGCCAAAAGCTCAGGCCCATACATACAGAAAGCAGAATGGCATGCCAAGGGTCAAGAACTGTCGTAGACTAGTTTAAACCAGCATAGAGAGTGCCATGTTGTGCTTACAAAGAGCCCACATGTGCAGAACTGCCATTTTAGGCGTGCCTCCTGGCTTCCCTGAACAATAAAAGTTCCCAAAACAAAATGGCTGAGGTTAAGACTTAAAAATAATACTTTAGTACCTCAATGGCTACCATAAAATTACATTGGGCTACAAATGCAGCAACTTTGCCTGCGCCCCTGGTAAACCCAAAATTAAATACTAGCTGCCACCAATCTCCCTCCAAAACCAATTTAGGTTTATATAACTGCTGTAGGGTACAAAGAGGGTGTGGGGGTGTTTAAGGTCTGGAATTGTTATGGGCAAGCCAAGCCCATATACTCTTAAAAATGAAAAAAAGGATGTAGTGGCAGGTGGACTTCTGCAGAAGTCCCTCTGACCACCAACATACATTAGAAATCCTAAAAACCAAAGGAGAACATTCCAAAAGTAGGGGGTTCCACAGAAAGAGACTGCAAAACCCTGAAAAACAAAATTCTGCCCTAACGATGTTGGAGGAGTGGGACATTAGGAGGTGGAAATGGAAGGAGGGGGAGACGCCAGGCGGTGGTTGGGCCTATGAAAAGTAGCAATGTAGTGGTTAATGAGAGCAGGAATGAACAGGAGAGCTTAGCCAAATTCAGTGGGTAGGGGTAAGAGCATGATTGGAAGGGCTTAACTCCACAGTGGTAGGAGAAACAGGAACATGGTATAATGAGGATCAGAGCATGAGTGGAGAGACTGCGGGGGGAGAAGAAACCATCATCCATGTAAAAGAGGTGATGAGACTGTATTAAGTTCCTCTGTGGAAACTGGGCAGGCACACACAGCTGACCCTGCCTGCAAGTGGAAGAGAAACTCCAGATATGTCTGCAGCTCGTGGAGGAGACACAGAAACATCAACATGACCTGCAGGAAGAATGGTAAGGCGGTGGCTTCAACTTGACCGCATTAGCAAACACCGCTTTATGGTCCAATACCTATTTTCACTTTGCCTTGCGGACTGTTGGGTCTTCTAGCAATTGAAGTTCTTTTGGGACTTGTTATCCGATCCTAAAGTACGATATCTCTCGGGGGACAGCTAGCCGGCAGGGTCCCTCCTAACCCATTGTCTAGTTGACACATTGTTGTTATGGAGATGTATTCATGTTATGCCTAATCCCCTCTGTTAGTGAGAACCCCAGCACTTTTTGCTGGACTTCTGGACCTTTTTCTTTCTATCCTGAATGAGGGGAACCTTTTTCCTCCTCATTCATTCTTATTTGCTCTGACTGTTGGGAAATATGCCCTTCTGTATTATCTTATTGTAAAGAGTCTGCTTTCCTCCATATCTCTTAAAGGCATCTGTGTTACCCTTTTTCAGCACACAGCACCCGCTGTGCAGTGTTGCTTGGGACCCTTTGAGTTCTCCTTTTTATATTCCTTTCATATTTTCTAAGAACTACTGTTCTTAAGGAAAGAGGTATGCTTTGTATCCTTCCTAAAACGTTTACCTATGAGAGATTAGCCACACCCCACCTTATGTGAAATGCTGAGGGGATACCTAGGATCCCCCTTCTCTCTGCTCATGTGACATATTTGTCACAGTGACGACCCTAACGTTATGGCTGGTTGCAGTGGACATGTTCTACCAACCTTGGTGCTATTTATTACCGCAGACTGTATTCCCAGCCTCAGTTATGCACCATGTTCTAACATGGTGGCTCCTTTCTTTTATACAAATCAAACAGGGTCTTCCAGTCATGGCCTGACAAAGGCGGCCTCAACAACCTTTTTGCCACCAAAACGCAACTCTACTAGGGGTTTTCCTGTGCTCCACCTAATTGACCAACTCGACAACCATCAGACACTAGTTTCTTTTCCTTTTGTCCACCCCTGGTCACGTAGGCAGACCCTTCTGGTGTTCACTTCCAAGGCTGACAGAATACATCTCAACCACAGCAGAAAAAGGAAGTGCATTGTCTATACTTAACAGCAACTCCTTAGACATTTTTTCAAATATGACTATAAGAGTGATAACTGTACAGATGTGATTGACTGGTGACTCTGCAAAGTTGTGATTAATAACCACCTTTGTGGGTTTTTTTGTCCCCTAACAGACAGTACCCATTGATTTATTTCGACGTTAGATTCAACCATGGTCTCCAATGGCAGGATTTAGGACACTGCCTCTTTAAGCTGGGATACTGTCTGAGGAAGACCATACACATTTCAATGTTTTAGTTTTATGATTAAGTTCAAGGTTTTAGTAACAATTGGACTTCTGTAAATATTCTTATCCGTCTCTTTCACCCCTTGCCCTCCTGCTGACCATCTTTGGTATTGCACACCTTTTTAGCAATGTGTCTCTTACACTCATCACAATCCAACAGTGCTCTACTTAGCTTTGTTCATGACTATAGTGTGCCCTTACACTATAGTGGTGTACCTAATATATAATGTATGCACACTGCATTGAAATTCTCACTTTAGCTTTATATACATAAATGTGTAATAAAATGTATTTTTGTTTTATGAATATATTAGTGGTCTTGTGTTTGTTTTGGCATGCAATTATTCTGTTCTGATTTAATCATTGCTTAAATTATTTGTGGATACAAAAAGGTTTTGAATTAACCACACTCATGTCAACCTGTGGCAGCAGTCCCCTTTGCTTTGGTTTAAGCATTATTATTTCCCCTCCGCCCCTGGTTGGGAGTAGACATCAATAAGTAATATTTCCCCAATAGGGCAGAAGTTCCATATAATAGCACTCAAGACAAACGGTGAGCATCCAAAAGCATCATACTCACAGATCGAAATTTGGCTTTTAGCCCCAATACATAGCCCATTTACCGGGCGTCTTTAAGCACCACAGGTCGCAGTATTAGTCAGTATGCTGTATACCTCAAGAGACAATTCACCCACGTCTCCTGTAAGGCAAACCCATCACACTCCCCTATCAATTTAATTCCATCTGTATGTAGTATAGAGTGAAAACTTCTACTATTCCAAGAAAAAATTGTTGGCTCATCGCCAACCTCCTCATCTCAGTAGTTTTCTAGGTAATCCCCATTCGTAATCCATTTATCAAAGTTATTACCCCCTTTAGGCCCAGATTACTTATAGACTTTATGATTTTGATAACTGCTTCCTGTTGGGTCAATACTTCCAATATTTTTGCATATTATGATTGAACGGTTATGTTTTCTGGGCAGATTTGCACCTCCTGTCATCAACTTGGAAGAGTGGTGATGAAGGTTGCTGTCTGGAAATAATGTGACGTTAACTTGTGCAGTGATTGATTTTCTGGAAAAAATTCTGGAGTAGTGATATGTTTCTCAACTGATTTGAATCATCTTGGTTGCAGCACTCTAGCAAAATATCAATTGTGGTCGGCCACATGACTAAACTGCATTGGATAAATTATAAGATGGGCGAGCGGGAAGTTATTACAAATAGCCACAACAATAGAATACTGAAGAAGTATTAATGGCTAGCCTATTTGTTTGGCTGGATCTTAATATGTTTGATTGGATTTTTGTGTTTCATTTTTTAGTGATTTGTTATGTGATGTTATCGTTTGTGTTTTGTATAAAGTTTGTAAAAACGAATTGTGACAATACAAATTTTAATTTAAAAAAAAATATATATATATTTTCAAGCCCTTTTTCCCAAAGGATCCTGGAGTGCTCCCGTATCAAATCCACAATAACTGCCGTCCCAAACTGCACAATTGTCCAATTTTCCCAACTTCCTAGTTCAGGAAGTAAAACTCTCTCGAAGTCAGATGATTTAATGCTCTGCAGTTGTGGGATCCTATGCAGCTTGCCTTGCAGCCATTTCCTATTTAGAAAAGTGCTTTCCTCCAGAGTGATTTTCTCAATGATCTTAATACTCTTTCCCAGGCAACTGAGCTTCACCTTGTTAATCTTTTGGTCACACATGTTTTTACTGTCACCATATTTATTTTTATGCATGGCCAATCTTTCATTCTCAGTTATATATATATATACTACAAAACAAACTTTGGTAAAGGCACGTTATGGTTAAGTTGCCTTATAAAAAACCTATGCCATTCTGTACAAAAACTTTGTAAAAAGGATGTTATGATTACAAGTAAAATCTAAAAACCCCTGAAATTCGGGAGTTATGGTAGGCTAATCACCCATTTTTCCCATCAGCACTCTCCACTGCTACCACTACCACCCCGAACATAAAAGATGTCACCACACATGTAATTGATGCCATCACTGATGCCATCACATCTTTAGCCCCTTTCTTTTATGTCAGCTAAGCAACCATAATTCGCGCCACCACTGTGCACTGCTAAGACTAACACCCAGGATATCAAAGATGACATGACAAATGTCATTGATGACATCACATGTGAAAATAATGCCAATGAAAAATGCCTACCTGCAAGGGGTTGTGTGTATTATGTTAGTAGCAAGATGTGAGGGGTGTTTATGTAATGGTAAACATGCAATAACTAGCTAACAATGCAAGACTGCATATATACTTGTGGTAGTAGAAACAATACATATGAAGACCCACAATGCATACAAATTAGAGGCACACACAGGGAAACTAAATGAAGGAAGAAAGAAACAGCATCATCAGAAAATGTTAATGGCATTAAAGTTTATCTTCCTGTATGCAAATGAAGTCTGAGTTGGATGCCTCCCATTGCCCCATGCATGTGTACCATGATCTGAGAGCAAACCCTAAGGCATGTACTTTAAGAACATATGAGAAGGTTAACGTTTTCATGTACAGCACCTTTTGAATTTTTATATTGTGATTGTCAGTGAAGAAAACCACCTGGTCTAGATTTTTCAATGACCCAATATAAGTAAGCCAGACATTTGATGTCATCAGTGATGTCATCAATGACATTTGTCATGTCATCTTTGATATCCTGGGTGTTGGTCTTAGCAGTGCACGGTGGTGGCGCGAGTTATGGTTGCTTAGCTGACATAAAAGAAAGGGGCTAAAGATGTGATGGCGTCAGTGATGGCATCAATGATATGTGTGGTGGGATCTTTTATGTTCTTGGTGGTAGTGGTAGCAGTGGCGAGTGCTGATGGGAAAAATGGGTTATTAGTCTACCATAACTCCCGAATTTCAGGGGTTTTTAGATTTTGCTTGTAATCATAACATCCTTTACAGAATGGCATAGGTTTGTAATAGGGCAACTTAACCATAATGTCTCTTTAACAAAGTTTTTTTTGTAGTGAAATTTTGACGTTTTTAGTAGGGCAACGTAACCATAATGTCCCTTTGAGAAATGTTTTTTGAATGATTTGCATAGGTTGGCAGTACTGTAAGTGATTCATAACATAAGTTAACCAACATTTTTATTGAGCATTTAGAAGGATTCCAATAGTAACACATGAGCATACTGTAAAGCAACATTTGCCTTCACTGCACATCTTTCTACGAATTGCACAGTAGCATATGCTGTTGCACAGCATGGCCACATGGTGCAGAACTCATACACACTTCACAATAAAATGGATGAGTCGTTGATAGTGCGGAAGGACATTGTATATTGTTGTACGAACTTGTAACTGCAACACTTCCCGTTCACAACTCAACAGGGCAAGTTTGCACCACAATAGAAGCAAGAGTGCATACCGAGGTCTTTGAATCAGTAAACCCCATTCCACCCTAAAAAAATGGGGGCTGAATGCCATTACCAATACAGATTTTACTGCACTAACCCATTGCACCAACAAAAAAAAAAGGATTTTTTATCTTCAACGGGAACGCCTTCGCTTTCGGCGTTCCCGTTTGAAGAAAACAAATCCTTTTCCAAGATGGCCACCATGGAAAGGGAAGGCGGCCGTTGCATAGAAAGTCTTTTTCCGCTTTCCATTACAGCTGCCAGAAAGTAAATGGTGACTTCAATGCAATGTTTTGTCCCAACCAATAAATGGCAGTATTTACCTCCCCGACATTGTGGTCAGTAAGCATACCTACAGCGTACCCTTCAGAGACGAAAGGCGTACCGTTGATTTCTTATGTACATGACGACACTTGTGAAATATGAAAACACTACCACATGTAAAACACAAAGGTGTTTGTTTGTGCGCAGTGACCTTTACATAAATGTGTGGAACATACAGGGAATATGTTTGGCAAAAATGTGCATACAGAAGGCAAAAAAGTATCCTTCTAATGTGTGGACAAAATTACAACAAACCCTGTGAAGTGCACTAAAGGCAGAAATATTGCAAGCAACACCATTACCACTGACCTGTGCACACATGTTTGTGTAAGTGCCACAAGGTGAAAAGGGTGAAGAAATGTGTAGTGAGAAAGTGTAAGGAAGCATTGCTTTTGAAACGTTTCTGTACAACAAACACGTTCACTGCACCTGATCTCATTTTTCCACTTTTAGAAAGATACGAAATCTGACAACATAGCATCTTCATGCAGAACTGATCTTGGTAATTGGGGCATCTGGGTAACAGAAAGTACCCTAACGGCATGAAAGCATAATAGATGGGCCTGAGCCTTACGTTGCCAAAGCAAGTGGTGTGCAATAGCGTTCTGGATAACGTACCTTGGCAGCATAAACAAATGATTCCATAAAGACTTGCGTACCGTGAAACGGCGCCTATTAAAGAACATACTACAACCTGCAACGTAGCATTGTAGATTGTGAAGGGGAACATGAAATGGTTAAAAAACACACTAACATGTAAAAAGTAGTAAGCTACTTTTATTTCACAATGTACAGCGCTAAATCATCGCCCTTTTCTCAGTTGCAAAGAAATTGGAAGTTTGTGTCTCTGCTGCACAATGAAAATGTTAATTTTGACGGTCACGTTGATGTTTTCCCACACAGTCACCATGCGTTGGCGCCACAGTTTTTATCACACACACAGTATGCAGTGGCGACACAGTAGTCGGTTTCCTCTCACATTCATTGCCAAGACAGCGTCAATCGCTGTGATGTAGTCCATCAGAAAGTATGGTATGTTACTTTTAATGTTAGTGGCAATGGTGACATTGTTGTTTAACCACACAGAAATTATGCGTTGTTGACACAGTAGTCGTATTCCTGTCACAGTGATTTACAAGGCGACGTGAATGGCTGCGAACTATGACACCAGAAAAGATGGTATGTTGCTTCTTACTGCTGCAACTGCGTACGGACATAGAGGTCCGATGCGGTCATCCCATTCAATGATGACGGACATACAACCAGTGACGGATAGCTGCACTTGACGATTAAAGAAACCGTCACTCGGACGCTGCAATCTATGACATTTGCAATACGGAAGGAAGTAGCTGAGGGGAAAATGAGAAAAAAGATCTATCAATACGAAGCCTTTGCGGAAATGTAAGGTGTAACACATAACATTTCTATAAACAATTAATGGGGAAATGTACTGACTCCCTCCAAACGGCGACAATCTGCATAATAGGTTAAAAAAATATCAATGCCACATACATTTCGTAGGTAATAGTGGAAATTGTAGTGACATCGTACAGACGGCGGTAATGTGCAATCTGAAATTTCAACGGCACACAAAATTCCAAATGCATTACTAGTAATAATTTTTATTTTTTTTTGCAGACTAAATAATGGCAGTTTGGTGTTCAGGGCTGAAAAATAAGCTTACATGATATGCACCGCCTCCATTTCGGCCTCCGCAGTCACACAGTAGTTGTTTGCAAGAAGACGTCCTCGGGAACTGATATTTCATGTGCTTCACAAACCTTTTTGAAGCATAACTTATCAAAGGGAATGTTTCACAAACTGTGACTCCCTTCATTCTTTCTGTCTCTGTTCCCTGTATGTCAAGGTCGATAAACAATTGACCCTTATGAGGTTTGGTACATGTGCGACCATACTGAGCGCCTAGTGAAAAAACGAAATGAAATGAACTGACCTTCACTCCGAACGCAAATACATTCTCATTTTGCAACAACATATCAGCAGTCAATCATGAGAACCGTTACACCCGACCACGTGCAGACGTGCTGTGTTTACGAAACCGTGCAGGTGGCTGCCTCAGATTCCAAAATATAGGACGCCAGTCTAACCGCAGTGCTTTTGGTGGTGACTTCTTACATAGACGCAGTAAGGACTTGTCGTAAATTGCCTACCAAGTTTCACTGTACGGTACGATAGTGGTAACAAGAATAAAGCACTGTTTCACTTTCTACTGCCACATATAAGTAATGCTTACCTTTCAACACAGTGTTCCATAAGGGTTTGATTGCGGGGATTTCGGCGTACAACACAAAAACTAAATGACCATGGCGGCTGTATCAAAAGAATGCTATGCACTTGACGCTGCAGCAGAACCAATCGGTGAAAGCGCAAATCTTGACATACAGCATGCCATAGATTAGCCAATAGAAATCTTCTCCACTAAGCGAACAGGGAAGTGGGATTGCGGAGCGGACATAGATATCCCTAATTCTTAGAGTGCTACTTTTTGATTGTTTTAAAGGAAACTACAGGACGATTTCTCACAAAATGTACAAAAGCACGCTTTGGGGAACAAGCCCCTGCCGCAAAATTGGTGACAATCCATCCAGTGGTTTGGCCTGTAGCCGTGCGCAAAGTTTTTGCCCCATTCAGTCTATGGGAAAAAAGACGTTTTGGGACCCCCCCGCCCCTATAACTTTGCCCCCCCTCGACTTATCCTTAACAAACTTTGGGAAAAAATGCAGTGTGTCCCATATACTCTTTATACAAACTTTGATAAGGATTCGTCCAGGGGGAGCCGAGTTATAAGCCGCCCAAAAAGTGCTCTTCCTATGGAAACAGCAACTTGACCATAACTACATGGCCACTAGCGTGGCCATGTAATATATATATATATAATCTTTCTCTTGAGTATTCAGGGTTTCAATTAGCTTATTGATGGGGATTTTCAAGAACCTCACACCAGCTTCCTCAACCTCATCCACTCCGTCTTTTTCCTTCATAAATTCACTTTCAACTGGATTCGACTCTGGTACAGCTCCCAATATCAAATGCTTTCCTTTAAGCCATGTTTCTATTCCCTCATCTTTTTTAATGGTTATCTTTCTCTATAACCTTATTATTCGGATTCAACTTGAATATATCTCCTACTTCCACACATTCAATATCGTTGGGGGCTGTCTCAGCTAGGGCAATACTATTCCTTTTAATTCCCTTGGTCTAACTGTACATACATTGCCCTGGCTTCTAGTCCCTTTCTTGTTATTGCGCTTTCGCCGTGTCTGTTTTTTTGGGCCATTTGGACGGTTGTGATCACCTTCAGAACTATTGTGTATGTCCATATTTTTTTCAGCTTTGGTTTATTTATCATGAGACTCTGGGATCTCAGCCTCCAAAGCATTTAACTTATCACTTTCTTCATCAACTATCATACACAACTCACTTAAATCTCACATATTCTCATCCAGCTCCCCAACTACTGGTATGTTATCTTTCTTAGGTATTTCAAACCTTAAAACATTGTCAACGTTATCACCTAGAATTGTTATATTCTCTGCAACCAAGGCCACCAAACCCGTAATCCCTTCCTGGTCGTTCATTAGTTTAGTACAAATGCCCAATAGTATGTCCATTGTTGTAGTTAGGTCATCGAGTTTTCCGTCTACATTTATTGATATATCCATAACACTTTCCGGACCTTGACATGAGCAATCCACCACAACTGATTAGTTGACATCTTGGGAAATTTTCTCCAAATCAGGAGTGGCCAATAGGTCTATTCCAATCACATTATCCATATTTGTCATATTTTCATTACTTTTTTCTACTTGAGAGATACCAATCCTAGCTGGAAGGCCCATAGACTGCCATCTAAAATCTTTGCATACATTTAGCACGGAATTATTTATCGTTGAGCTGTTTTTCGGTGATGGAGGGATTTCCTCATTTAGATGGTCTTTGGCTGTGTCTTTTTTCATAAGAAAGCTCAGGATTTTAGGCTGTTCCGAGTTGGGCCTATCATTTGCAAAATGTATTTTAGTTCCTTTAGTACCACCTTTTTTACCCCTTCGAACAGGACTTGAATCTGTGGTCAAGTGAGTATGCAGAGAGCTACTGTTGCCATTTTGTTTTTTTCAATTTTTGTGATCGTAGTTTAGGCCCCATCGCTCCAAAACCTGGTTAACCAGATGGGGGTGTACTACGATGACGTACGTATAAGTCAAAGCTATACGTCCAGAATATTTTAAGGATTTAACAAACCAGTGCCCTTTTCCTTTCATCCTGTCTGCTTGGCACCAAACAAGGCCCACTGAATAAACAGCCCTATCTTATATAGGGAGCAAAAGGATATACTGCCTTCCACTACCACAATCCTTTTAAAACAGTGCCAAAGAGACCTAAGCTCAACGCCAAGCTTCGTATCACCAACTGTATCGCAAATAGGGTTGTGTCTAAGGATGTGGGCCAAAGTTTTTCCCAAATTTATGGCAGATCACCTCTTCAGCCTCCTAGGAAATTACCTTGTACAGGGAACTCTTTTAGATACCATAGGGATTGTAGTCGCTTGCTTCTTGCTAGTTTTCGTTCTTTGTTATCCAAGGCACCGAGCCAGCGAATAGCAAACAGCTACTTTGGGAGCCACTTCAGAAGCGCGTGCAGGCGCACGCGCTTCCTGGGTAATGGAGTTTCAAGCAGTGGAGGGGAGGAGCCAATTATAATATACTCCTAGAATATAAACAAAATACAATTAGTAAATGCTGTATAGGCTTCTTAAGATCTATATTCTATAGAATGGCAGTCCATAGTGAATAGGCAGTCTGTACTGCAGTTAAACAAAATAATGTCAGCGTTCCAGTGGATTTTCACGGATCAGCGTAGTAGCGTGTCCCCACAGCAAACAGCTACTTTAAGAGCTACTTCAGGAGCGCGCACTTCCTGGGTAATGTAGTTTCAAGGAGCGGAGGAGCCAATTATAGTATACTGCGCAGTTAGCCAAAATAATGTCAACGTTCCAGTGGATTTTCACGGATCAATGTAGCAGCGTGTCACCACAGCAAACAGCTACTTCAGGAACGTGCAAATTGGTTTTGAATATTGAGACACTGACCTTAAGTACAAGTTGGCAAGCTGAGCAAGCGGGCGTCTTGGGGAAGGAGAATCCTGAGACCAATTTTGGACGATGTTATTTTCTTGGGGAAAGGAACCCTGCGATCTCGTTTTGGAACTCTGTTGTCTTTGTCTCGGGAGGATAGCTCAGGGGCAACGTGCTCAACTTGGAAGCAAGATGACACGAAGCACCACAGGTTCGATCCCCGGGTCCACGCTTAGAAACCTCTGGGTATTACGCAAATTATAAATAAGCTATCATATCATATTTGAGGGAGGCAACCCAGAGACCTTGCAGAACTGTCTTGAACTTGGGGAAGGGAACCCAGAGACTTTGCGGAACTGTCATGAACTTGTGGAAGGGGATATGGAATGTTAGCCCAGAGCTGGAAGAAGCTCAGAACATTATTTGGAACACTATTTTTATGATGCCGACATCCCTTCACATTGTTTAGCTTTAGTTGTGAGGGCAAGTATAACTTTTGGACACAGACAGCCTTTTAAGTTGAACTTCCTGACCCGGACTATCCTTAGTTTCTTTAGGTAGGGAAATCCCACCTTTGCATAGGGCAAGTTAGGCCTACAACCATCCTGACATTTAAGTTAATAAACCATCTTTGTTTGAACTTTGACTCTTGTCTGTCTCTTGCTTCATGATGCCTTCACAGTGTATGTACGTATATACATAAAACACATAGTTCTTGTATAATACTTTTAAATTTTTCAGTATAACTTGTGTGGACAATCGTTTACTTGTGACTGATCTGCAATCTATACCAGTGTTCTGTCATAAATTGCATTATATACTGTAAGGGATTAAGAGTTAGACTCGGACACAGTGGCATTATGGTGATTGTTAAACACTTTATTGATAACATTAAAGAGATGGTTGGGGAAATCCTACCTATCCCCAACTCTAGTAGGTGTCTCCCTGCCGCAACAAAACTAAGGAATATCTGTGTCCGAATGTCCAAAACAACAGGTTCTCCGTCCTGTGTCCAAAATCCTAACCTGACCCTCACAAACTAAACTCAATATAACGTGAAGGGGAAAATGTCTTTTAGCTGAACACTTGCAGCGTCTTTCCAAAGCTCCCACATGAGGTTCCAAAGTGTAAAAGAAACCAACAAAGTTCTACCAGTTAAAGGGGTTCTTCTGTTCCCGTGGATTTCTCTGTTTTCAATGTTCTTAACTTTGACATTACAATACTCTACAATCTCAGGGGGGGTGACTCTTCCCCTGAGTTTCCTCACCAACTCAAGATATACGATTTCTCTCTTATTCTCCTTTTGTGTTATACCGTTCCACAATCTAAATGGGTATTTTCACAGTTCCACAATTCATACATTCCAGGGTTATGCTTCTTCCCTTGAACTTTCTCAACTTTTCCACAGTTTACATGTTTCATAGTTTGACAATTTCGCAGGCTCAAGGGTTATGCCCCTCCCCTTGAGCTTTCTTGACTTTACCATAGTTCAGACTTCACCTGCAAAAGTGGAGGGAGACTCCCTTCCCCTAGATTCCACACATTTGGGTAACTGCTTTCTCTCTTTTCCAAGTTGATCGTTCTTAATTGAGTGTGTGTCCCAGACTTGCTATATATGATATGATATGGCATTTATAACGCGCCTATACACAAGTGTTTCAAGTCGCGACGAGGCAAGGGAGGGGGAAAAGAGAGAAGACAGACAGCGATCCTTCTAGGCCAGGTGTCATTCAGATCGCGCAAGTGCATGGGAAGGGGAAGTGTGGGGGGGGGACAGTGCAATACATGGAATAATAGAATAAATAACAAAAAGTATATACGGCTAGCAGGTGGCAAGTGCAGGGGTGAAGGGTAAGTGCAGGCATCGGATGTCAAGTGCTGGTAGTGGGCTTGTAGGGATACAGAAACAGTCCCTAGTGCAGGTGTTGCCAGGAAGGCAGTGCGGGTGTGTGACTGGCAGGGGAGGGGACCTGGGCCTGACATCACATGGGGGCCAGGTAATCAGTACAGTTTCAACCAGGAAATAGCAGGGGAGAGGAGGAGAGAACACAGAAGCAAAGAGAAAGGTTTTGAGGTGCTTCCAGAACTGGAGATGGTTATCCTCAAGTGTTAAGGGGGCAGGGAGGCTGTTCTAGAAGGAGGCCCCAGCCGAAGAGAGAGATGTACCACCAACTTGTTGCTTGGAGAAGCGAATGACCCTGAGGGAGTTGGAGGTGGAAGAGCGAAGAGCTAGAGAAGGAAGTTATTTAGGAAGAGAAAGTTGAAGGTATTTTGGCCCCAGGCCCCAGAAGGCCTTGTGGACAATGCAGAGGGTTTTGAACTTAATCCTCACAGCCACTGGGAGCCAGTGTAGAGATTTCAATCCTGGAGAGATACGATCCCTGGGTTTGAGGCCAAGGACAAGTCTCGCAGTCCTGTTCTGAATGAGTTGCAGAGGGCGGAGAGTAGAAGCAGGCTGATTTAGAAAGAGGCTGTTGCAATAGTCCAGCCTAGAGGGAACCAGAGCTCAGGAGACAGTGAGTTTCTGGGGGAAGGAGAGGAAAGGAAGACTACCTCTGAGGAGGTGCAGCTGGTAGTTTGACTTCGAGACGTTGGACATGTGAGGGAAGAAGGAGAGTGTGGAGTCGAAGAAGACCCCGAGGTTTTTGGCCTCACAGGTGGGAGCAGGAGGGTGGCCAAGAGAGGCCGGCCAGATCATCACAGGAAAGTAGGGTGTGGGTGTGCCGATCAGGAGAATTTTGGTCTTACTGGCATTAAGGCAGAGATCATTGGCGGCACACCACTCCTGGATGGCAGACAGACAGTCGGAGTTGAGAGAGGGCGAAGAGGAGGCTGAGGGTAGCCTGAAAATGAGCTGAGTGTCATCTGCATAGCACTGGACGTTGGGGCAGAGCGCGGCAATGCAGTGGGCAAGAAGTGCCATGTATTGTTTGAAAAGCCAGGGAGAGAGGTTCGACCCCTGGGGAACACCACAGGTAGAGATAAAGACAGAGGAGATGAAAGGAACCAAGTTGAACCTGGGAGGGTCGATCAGAGAGAAAATAAGTCAGCCACGCCAGGGCCAGACCAGTGATCACCAGGTTACCACGGAGACGGTTGAGAAGGATGGCATGGTTGACCGTGTCGAAGGCGAAAGAGAGATCAAGTAGGATGAGGACGCAGGGGGTGTTAGAATCAAGGTTGGAGAGCAGGTCTTCACGGATGTTCAGGAGAGCAGTTTCCGTGCTTCTGGCAGCTCTGAAGCCAGACTGATGATCATGGAGACAACCAACAGATTCAGTGTGAAGATTGAGCTGGGAGATGGCCAGCTTTTCCAAGAGTTTGCCCAGGAAAGGAGTGATGGAGATTGGGCGATAGTTAGCCGGGCAGGATGGGTCGGCAGAGGGTTTCATAAGAAGGTGGTGCACAAGGGAGTGCTTAAGGGGGAAGGGAAGACTCCAGTGGCGAAGGAGTGGTTGTAGAAGTCGGCCAGGGCAGGAGCCAGGGAGTCAATGTGGTCCTTGATGGTTTTGGAGGAACAGGGCTGAACCTGTTTTGATGAGACTTTCATGGATCGGACTTGTCTAGAAATCTCGTATGGGGAGAACAGGGGAAAGGCAGAGAAGGAGGGGGGAGAGGAGGCCGAAGAAGGGCCAGAGGAAGAGCAGGGAGTAGAGGGAGGAAGTGGAGAGGAGGAGAGAGAGAAGAGGACAGGATGATCTGAGTTTTAGAGATGAAATGAGAAGCCAGTACCGTGCAGAGGGCCCGGGAAGGGACAGGAGAGGTAGAGACTGCGACAGGATTGGCCAGTTCCTTGCAGATTTTAAAGAGTTCAGCCGAGGAGTTCGATGCCGCAGAGACGTAGACTTGGATGTGAGCTCTCTTCTTAGGGCAGACAGAGAGCCGGTTTGCCTGGTTTACTCTCCTGCCAGGACTTTCTTAATTAGTTCAGTATTTGGGTGCGGGGTCCCAGACTCGCACTTCTCATCAGTAATCACCTTCTCTTTTATATAATTCCAAGATTCTTTAATTATACTTTTCATATATTGAGTCAGCGATCCATCTTTATTAGTCTTAGGACCTCATTACAAGGTTTTTGGTCCGGTAATAAAGCACTGGTAGCATCCTGTGCCGGCACTATTATCGGACCGGCCAATCTGGAGCCAAGTTGCCAGAAACACTGGCACCGGTAACACCACACACTGTGCTACCGGTGCTGGTAACACAGCCAACGGCACCCTCTCAGAAATCTGCCGGTAACACCAGAATCACAGCACCACAGCCAAATTACGAGCATGGGTAATCTTGTACTAGCAGCAGAAAAATTACTGTAGTACTGGAAATCCATGCCGGAAACACTGCCACTGCGGACCAGGCGGTAAATGGCCTCAGGTTCCTGCGATGATGCTGTTTCTGGTGCCGGAGTCACCGTTGCCGGTGTTTCCGGCATCAGAAGCAACACTGCCAGTGTTTCTGTCATGATAGAAGCTGGAACCGCTGTTACTGGCATGCCTTATCCCGGTAACACCAGCATTTCTCAATTTTGCCAGTGTTACTGTCAAGTCGATAACAGCGTTTCTGGAATTGCGGGGTATGCGCGCCCACACAGTCAGAATGTGCCAGTGATTCTGTTACTCCGATAGCCGGAAATGGTACTACCGGATTGATGGTATCACCGGCATTGTTCAGGGAAACTTATAATGAGGGTCTTAGTCTCTGTCATGAGAATCTGTCTGAAGACTAACTCCATATGCAACCCTTGGTATGACTAGGTTCTTGCCACCCTGAAACGCAAGTGTAGGGTGGCTGAGAGGAAGTGGAGGGCATTGGGCGCATCCTCTGAAACAAACTGGCCTGCTGCCTGCTCCAAAGGCTATACAGACTCTCTGTCCTGTCCAAGAAGAGAGCCCACATTCCAGCCCGCGTCTCTGCAGCCTCAAACAACACGGCCAAACTCTTAAAAATGTGCAAGGAGCTGGCCAATCCTTCTGCAGTCTCCCCCTCTCCTGTTCTGTCCCAGGCCCTCTCTATGGCTTCTCACTTCACCACTGAAACTCAGGACACCCTGTCCTCTCTCTTTTCCCTCTCTCGGCCCCCCTCTGGCTGCCTCTCCCTCTCCTACTCCTTTTCCTCCTTCTCACCGATCACACCTGACAATGTTTCTAAACAAGCCTGATCTATGAAAGTGTCGTCCCAACAGGTACTCCCCTGCTCCTCCAGAATCATCAAGAAACACATTGACACCCTCACTCAAGCCTTGACCGATTTCAGCAATCAATATTTTGCCACTAGAACTTTCCCCTCAAGCACTCCCTTGTGCAGCCCCTCCTGACAAAGACTTCTGCTGATCCTACTACCACCCAATCTACATCACTCCTTTCCTAGGCAAACTCTTGGAAAAGCTGGTCATCTCCCAGCTGACTCTCCATGCTGAATCTGTTGGTTATCTCTATGACCATCAAACTGGCTCCAGAGCAGCCAGAGGCACAGAAACTGCTCTCCTGAACACCCGTGAAGATCTGCTCACTAATCTTGATTGGTTCCATGTGTTAAAATCGCAGCAAAAATGGCTGTGGACGCAAAATATCGCTGCAAAAAGGCTGTGGTTTTGCCACCGCAATACATGTAAAGGATGCGGGGGACACTCCCGCAAATCCCAGACCCATTATCCCATTTAAGGGGAGCGGGGGACACCCCCGCAACCCTCGCTCCCCTTAAATGGTGTAATGGGGTACACCTTGAACGGGTCAAACCACAGCATTTCTGCCGTGATATTTTTGTATCAGCGACATTTCTGGTGCGGTTTTATCACTGCATAGCTCTTGATTCTAGCCTCCCTTCTGTCCTCATCCTCCTTGACCTTTCCTCTGCTTTTGACACGGTCAATCACCCCATCCTGATTAATCACTTCACGTATCAGGCCCTGGCGTGGCTAACCAACTTCCTCCTGGACCGACCCTCCCAGGTCCAACTTGAGTCCTTTCTCTCCTCCATCTCCCGCTCCACATGTGGTGTTGCCCAGGGCTTTAACCTCTCACCCTGGCTTTTCAATATCTACGTGGCTCCTTTGGCCGACCTCATCTCTTCCTTCTCCTCTAACTTTAAGTGTTATGCGGAAGACCGCTCCCTTTCAGGCTCCCCACAGCCTCCTCTCCTCTCTCGCTCATTCCTGATTGTCTATCTGGATTCGGGAGTGGTGTGCCTCCAGCGGTCTCTGCCTTAATGCCAGGAACACTGAGATCCTTCTCATTGGCACCCCTGCTCCCGCTTTCCCTTGGCCCGCTACAACTAATCCAGAACAGGACTGCAAGACTTGTCCTTGGCCTCAAGCCCATGGACCGTGTATCTCCAGTTCTGAAATCCTCCACTAGCTCCCGGTGGCTGCAAGGATCAAGTTCAAGACCCTCTGCATCGTCCACAAACCTTTCTGGGTCCAGAGTCCACACTACATCCAACTCTCTCTTCCTAAACACCTTCCTTCTCAAGCACTTCGCTCAGCCACCTCCAACTCTTTGAGGGTCAGATGCTTCTCCAGGCAGAGAGTGGGGGTCAATCTTGCTCCTCTGCAGGTGCCTTACTCTGGAATGGCCTCCCTGCCTCTTTCAAACTTGAGCGTGACCACCTGAAATTCCTGAAGCAGCTCAAGACTTAACTTTTCACCTCTGCTTTCTCTCTCTCTCTCTTCCTGCTGACCTACCTGTCTGCTGCGCTTACTGGTTGCCTGGCTACCCGCAGAGTCCCACTGGGTACCAAGCTCCTCCACAACCAGAATCCCCTGCACTGCCTCCGGACCTACCATGCACTTGGGGCCTATAACTGGATTCCTACAGTACCATGCCTCCTTGCAATTACCCAGAGCTGCGTGCCTTGGCTGCACTTCCCCTTTCCCTACCCCTGGCACTTCCCCTCCCCTGTCCCTCCCTCCAATGCACTTTGCATTATCGCACTTGTACGATCTGAATGACACAAGGACTAGTAAGATCGTTTGTTTTATCTTCTCTCCCTTGTCTTGTCGCACCGAGAAACACTTGTGTACAGGTGCATTATAAATGACTCCTATCATATATCACATGGCAATTTTTTAAAATTCACATTTTTTGACTGCTTCAATATTTTGGTGGCTGAAATAAATAAACTATTTTTTTTCCATAGCAGAACCATGAAGAGACGCCATAGAGTTTCACCTTCCCTCTGCTGGTGAAACACTGAATTTAGCACGTATGATGAATCTGGACAATGCGTCCCTTCTCCTCATGGCTAGGGCAGTGAGCCTGCAACGCAAGACACTCTATAGTGCTCAGGGCAAGTGGGACTTCGGTGAGAGGGACTCCCCTCTTGGGGACAAGGATTCCCATTCCACAATGGAACTCCCAGTCCAAACCACCCTTTCTGCCTGTATGGATGTTGGAAAGACTTTGACATCTCCTGTAATGACTATATTCAACAAAGATCCTTCACGGCACAGGATGGTAGGTGGTCCAGGAAGGTCTCCCAAATATAAAGGCTTCTAGAGAAACTAGAGGAGGAAGGGAAACTCCCCTACATGGTTAAATGGGAATGGCATTGTGATGATGCCTACCTCCAAGGAGCCAGGCCGGGCCCAGCAACCCCAGAGGCAGACATCATTTTCCCCAGGGAAGTCTCAGCGGGCCCAAGTCGGGGCCCTTTGGACTCAGTCCTGGCGCCTTAGGCGCCAGGCTCATAGAAGAGGATATGTGTTTAAGTGCTTGGGTGCACACTTACCTGATGCAGACCTTGCTGCTTCATCCAGGCCCTCTTGAGGCCTGAATGGGACTACTTTACCTGTAGGACTACTTCACCACCCGGGTGTGGTCGGGGAAGGATACATACCTGATTGGTGGAAGGATACATACCAGGAACTTCTTCCAAGGCTATTTAAACCCCACCCGAACAGCCACACGTGCTTCGCGTTGTTCTGCACCTAGCAGCTGGACGCTCACCGTGTCAGCTCCTGCATCCTGACTTCAGCCACGCCTGCCAGCACCCTGGAACACCTGCAAGGGGAGAAAGGAAGAGAATAGGATAAGAAAAGCCCTTACCTGCTAAATCTGCATCCCAGAGTCATTTCTCCAACGGCCCTGAAAAGGAAGACATCATTTTAAAGGCATTTTGTTTCGATCGCTGCAGCGCTGCATTTTACTCACCTTTGCAAGGCGCTTCCATCTTCAGCAGCGATCTTCCGGATTCAGCTACGCCCCGGCGCCTAGAGGAAAAAAGACAAGAACAAAGGTGAGAGGGAGAAAAGGAATAAGGAAAGCTCAGTTTCCTTTTAAGTCTTACCTGTTGGATTATTCCCACTGCATTTCGGGTCCTGCCACTTCCTGGCATCTCCGGACCCCGGCCCCTATGGGGAAAAAAGACAAAGACATTGAATGAGCGAATGCAAAGACATTACCTGAGCGCTCATCCAGAACTGTTTCACTTCGGGTCAGCGCCATATCTCCAGCACCCCTAAGGGGAAAAAGACATAAGCATTAGCGCTTTCTGCAATTAGACAACGAACATTATTATTAAGCTTGAACTTTTGAACAGAACTTTTACAGCGCCTTACCTGAACAGTCAAGCTTACCTGAACTCTCCTCAATCCAGTGAACTAACTGGGTTTCAACGCGCCCCTGCATCATAAGCAGGATGGAGAGCTCATCCTTCCAAACCCTAAGGTGAGGCTTCACGGGGAATCGTGGAGGAGGTATCGTGGAGGGTTGGAAGGGAGTGGGAGGCTTGAGCATTGTTCCACAGTTGGTAATACTCCCTTTTCACGCACAGGAGGGTATCCAACGAGCCAGGGAAGCCAGAATAGAGGGGCCCTTCCTGTCCATCTTCAGAGTTCTGCGCCTTCGACGCCGCGCCTCCGTGGGAACCAGGTGAGCGTTACAGGCATATTGGGCAGCAAATTTCAGAGGAATCCTGGTATAGGATCTGGCAACTGGGCCCACGCAAATAAGACGGGCCATTAAGTTGTGCTACAGATGGTATCTTCCACCAACAAGGCTACACAAAATGTTTCCGAATACTTCAGAGCGATGTTGGCACGGTTGTTGGGTTAAGGGAGACATGATACACATTTGGTGGTCCTGCCTCATGATATAAGTGTACTGGAAGGAAGTCTTGGTACAGATAAAAGAAATTACCAACTCCCCTTATATCCCTTGGTGGTGCTTCTGGGTGACAATCCACATTCCCACGTTTGTGCCCATGAGTAACCCTCATCACCCAATTATTTCATGCAGCAAAATTAACTAGGGCACAATTTTGGAAGTCGCAGGAAGGCCACACCAGTGGCATACTGGTAGACCAAGATATGGGATATTCTGGCAATGGAAATGATTACAGCACTAGTGACCAATTTGATCCTCAAATACACTAGGCTATGGTCCCCTTTTGTAGAATATGAGACAGATAGAGAGGCTGCAGTATTTAGACCTCAACTCGTGCTTAACCTATGTCTCAGATACTGTGTGGGGAGATTGATGAGATTCATTGGGTGGAGGGGGGCCTTGGTCTCATGGGGTATTAAGCTGCCGGGAACAAAGCGGTTTTAGTGGCTGATATTGGCCTCATAGTTGTACATTATGGGGTGAGCTTTGATGACAGTGCTACACTAGTGAGAAATGTACTGTATATTTGTATGGTTTTTTTTGTGGGTTGAGGGGGGATATAGTTATAAAAACCTGATCCTCACCAGTAATGGTGACTTGTTAATCTGAGCAATGTATTGAGCGTGTTGATAAAACAAAAATGATGCTTATAAAAAAAAACACAACAAAAAAAAAAAACATCCTTGTTTGTCTCCATTGGCTTCAAGTAATGCTGAACGTGCCATGATCAAGGGAGATTCCTTGTCTTCCAATCGCGTGTATAAGAATAGAGCGGACTGTGAATGAGAGAGACTACTATGGAGGGAGGAGAAAAACCGCTACACAAAGGTGATCCTCTGTAGCATCAACGTCCTGGAGAGGCAGGGCCGCATTGAACCGCTGAGCCAGAAGTGGCATGGAGGAGTCAAGACCTAGCTGTAGCCTAGATGGCGTGAACCAAAACAGAAAAGGAGCCTGTTGTCCCGAGCTCCACTCGGCAAGCACCTTTCCCATCAAGAGAGGTACCAACGCTACTGATTTCTGGAGGCGAGCAAGGCCTTATGACTGCTGGTTTCCAACAGTACCAAAACCGACACGGGTATGAGAAAGAGAGAGAATGTAAAAGGCGCACGCCCTCACTAAACCAGTGTGAAAGGGATACAAACACTGTACATCAAGGCTGGGATAGCTGACATGACGGACGATCAAAAGAGGACAGACGAAGTCCTATGCTAAAACAGAGTGAAAGGAAGGTGCATGCAGTGCATGAGGCCACAGGTACCTGTATTATCCAAGCTGGTAGATTCCCAAAGATAAATGTTATGATTCAGAAATAAGATATTTACCACAGAGCCACAGGACTTTGGGGAGTCTCAGTGCCCCGAATGTGGGAAAGAAACAAGTGTCTTTTCAAATAATCCTGGAGGGATTGGAGCATTTAAAAATAAGAGGCAGTTTTGTTTATCAAGGTGAGAGTAAAACCCATACAGAACATAATTATAATTGTACCCAAAGGACTCAATACGAAGATTGTGCAGACTATACTATCATGGTCTGAACGAATTTTGAGACTTAGAGCAAGGCAGTTGCAAGTTGGGCCAGGCAGAGGCCCATGCCGAGGCTTTTGTGCAGGCTCCATATTTTCTTTTAGTTAGGTGTTTTCTATAGGGATAGGGCCAGTTAGTTGGTTAGGATTCGGACACAAGACTTTTATTTTGGACTTGGTTTGCACCCTTAGCTTTAGTTTTACTTGGTAGGGAACTTCCCTCATAGCGATAGGGCTTGTTAGGCACTTTGGATTTTTATTTAAATTATGGAGGGAAGGCAGGGTAGCACAAGTATTGACACTGACACAATGGATACAGTTTGAAAAACCCTTATTGAAAATGTTGGGTTTGGAGAAACTCCTATTTTGCCCTATAACTAAGATGGGAGTAATCTCGACCATCAAACGATAAACAAAACGGTCCTAGTGGAGTCTGTCAAATTAAAATGGCCTTTACTAACAAAATCTAATGCTTGCCCTATCTCTTCTACAAAAAGTGTAAAAAGGAGAAATGTATGCATAACGAAAATTAGTGTTGAAATATTAATGTGGCTGAACCAGCTGCCCTCCCCACATTAGGCCTCACAGAGTAAGGCAATTCTTGTAGGCAGGATGACACACTCTGGCTCGGTTTCCAACACAATACACAGTTCAGAAACGTGGATTGAGGCCTGCCAGTCCTTCCACGATAAAGTCTCTTTCTCTGACTTCAAAAATAATGTTTCAGTCAAAACGTTCACAAAGATCCCCCTCTGCCAGGCTCATACCTTTCACCACACAGTTCTCGTAGGTCCCCCTCTGTCGGGCTCCGACCTCTCTCACGATAAAGTTCCACACAAACTTACAATGGGGCTCCCTTCCCCAAACTTATTATACTTTGCGTCTCCCTCTGTTGGGCTCGGCCTCCTTTCAGATGTCGAAGTCTTTCAGATCTGCGTGGCTTTCTTTACAGACCAACGCAGGGCCACTTCGACTCAAAGTTCACTGTGTTACTTTCACTTTTTCTGTTCATCCGCTTTCTCACTTTAAACAAAGTACCTTTCACTGAGCTACTGGTCTACTTCCTTTTACCGGACCACTCTGCTACTTTGTATCGCTGATTTTGCAGCTGTCCTTCACATCAAAGTTCACTCTCGGGTCTGTCTTTCTTCGCGTCTCATCCACACACGTGCAGCCTTCACTTGCAATATACTGTTTCTATTTCAAACTTTAACACACACCGGTCTCTCAGGTCGCTTGGAAGCTCACCTGCCGGAGGAAACGGCCTCCCCTAGGGAAACCTAGGGGTTTTTCGGCCTGCTGCTCGGCTCCAGTAGGTGGGCCTTCATCCCGGAAGTTCTGCTTATACTCGTGTTCCACTTTGCTTAGAGTGCGTCTTTAGGTGTTTCCTTTTCCGTGTGAGGAGAGCTAATTGGTCTCAGGTGTATGCACTTGAAGTCAAGTGCCGGACTTTGCCTGACCCAATTAACGGGACATGCCCAGTACGATGTATGAGAGTAAGACTTGTTACTCTGTCACCCTCTTCATCGGCCCAGTGTTTGTGTAAAGAAAAGGGGCGGGGGGTTGGGATCTCGGAGTATCCTAAAAAAATAGGGTGGGGATGATGAACAAAAAAGGGGGGGGCAATACTGCGTCTCACCATCGGCTTGCTTACACCCACTCCCTATAGTCCCCTCACCCAGGTGATCCTTCCACACTGGTCCACCCTCAGCATCTGGATCTAAAGGCGATGGCCGTTCCCTGGCCACCTGAGAGAGAGTTCCCCGGGGACTAGCGGGTGAGACACCCACTGATTTCTCGCATAAAGCATTGTTAACCATGACCCATTGTAGTCTTGAGTCCTTCTTCTAGTTCACAACACATGGTGCTGAGTTTTGGTACAGCAATCATATTTGGCCTGTTTTGACCCTTGTACTACTTTGGCCAGGATAAGGGAAGCCATCAAAGCACAGAAGGATGGCAAGAGGAGTCCTTATGGGAGGTTTTAAATTGCTTTACTTGTAATCTTTTTAATACAGCACTGTAGACCGCTTTTAGGTTTTTCTTAGCTGCTGATTAAAGCCATGGACCTTTTGATAGTGCTTTAGCCCTTTCCCCCAATGGGTTATCCAGAGGTTGATCTGTATTGCTCACCTGTGCCCTAGCTTCCCAGCCCACAGCATCACAGTTGTGAGAATGATTTTAAGTTTTACTTGGACACAATGGCTGCACACACATTGTTGATTGGTTGTAGATTTTAGAAGTGAATAGAAGAGTAGGATGCTAGGTATCTACTCTACTACTGTATTGCTAAAATTAGGAACTATATATTGTTTGACTGTTATTTTAATGTTCGTGTATTATTTATTTCATTTGATATACGCGCCCAGGACCCGGAGGTATCACAACGCTAGATTACATACATAGTAAGGCATAGGTAGTTACAGTACAGAGTCATGGTTCACAGTAGGTTCATTGAGACTCTCACATATTTGTTAAAAAGTGTGTTTTTGACTTGTTTGCGGAACGCATGGTGGGATGGTTCGTTATTGGTTGCGGGTGGGAGCATGTTCCATAATGTGGGAGCGATAACAGTGAAGCAGAAGCCCCCTGTTTGTTTACTGGTGAATCTAGGTGTACTAAGAGAGATGGAGGAGGATGAGCGTAAGGTTTGCAAGTTGGGATTTTGGAGATGCAGTGGTTGAGATAGGGAGGGGGTGTGTTGTAGAGGCAGTGGTGAGTGGTGGAGAGTATTTTAAATTCAATGCGTGCTTTGACGGGAAGCCAGTGGGCTTCACATCTGATATGGGAAATGTGCTCTAAACATTTGAGACCCAAGACTGTTCTAAGGGCGTTGTTCTGTGTAAGTTGTAATTTATTTGCGGTTTTTGGTATAAGTCCATACTAGGATGGCATTGCAATAGTCGAGTTTGCTTCCAATGGTTGCTCTGGTGAGAGTGAGGCAGTTGCTAGGAGTGAGGAATTTTCTGGAGAGATTGATGAGTTCTGCGTCTAGGTAGACTCCTAAAGTTTTGACATAGGGAGAGACAGGGATACTGTGTCCATCAATGATGATGAAGGAGTAGACAGAGTCGAGGTGTTTGAGATGGTGGGGGGAGCCGACGATGAGTAGCTCGGTTTTATCATCATTTAGGCACAGCTGATGGTTGGCCATCCAGGCCTGTATGATGATGTAGATGTGATTGATGTTTGCTCAGTCAAGCTCGTAGATGTGATTGATGTTTGCGCAGTCAAGCTCGTAGGAGCCAGAGAGTTTGAGGAGGATCTGGGTGTCATCTGCAAAATTTGTGTAAGGGATATTGAAGTTGTCAAGGTGATCAAACAGATCCTTGGTGTAAGTGTTGTAGAGCGTGGGCGATACACAGGAGCCCTGTGGGACCCCATAGGGCACTGGGATGGGGTCTGCTTCTTCCGTGCCGGCAAAGTCCCTAGAGGTTCAGTCGCTAAGGAAGGATTTGGCCGCTTCTTGGTGAGGCGGTGACAGAGGATATCGTGGTCTACGAGATCAAATGCCACTGAAAGGTCGAGTAGTAGGAGAATGGCGAGATCTCGCTTGTCGCAAATGTGATCAAGTTGTATCTTGAGATCGAGGAGGGCAGATTCCGTGCTGTGTCTAGGTCTGCAGCTGGATTGGCGTAACCCGAGTAGGGAATGGGTCTCAAGGTAGGTTGGAGTTGTAAGTAGGCAGTGTGGTCGAGTATTTTCAAGAGGAACGGGACTGTGGTGATGGGGCTTTAGTTGGTGGGGAGAGTGGGATCAAGGGAGGGTTTTTTCAGCAGTGGTATGACCCAGGCTTCTTTGATGGAGCTCGGTATGGTGCAGGTGCTGAAAGAGGCATTGATGAATTTAGCAATGGTGGGGCCAGGGACTCAGCACAGAGTTTGACTATGTGCGTGGGGCACAGGTTGCCAGTGCAGTTGGAGGCTTTGAGGTGTTGAATGATGGCGAGCGCTTCTGATGAGGTAACAGGGGAGAATTGGAAGGGGGGAATGATTGGTGTGGAAGGGGGTATATAAGGTGTGGGGGTTCGGCTTGCGGGGTCTGTGCTTTCTTGAGGATGGTTTTATCTCTGAGGTTCTGGATTTTGTTGGCTAAGGTGGTTTGTACCAAGGTGCACCAGGCTTTGTCCTTTGTAAAGGTTGAGACGGGTAGGACTTGGTTTCCAAGTTCTTTGAGAATTTTGTATAGCTCTTTGGTAATGGAGCAGGCTTCAGTGATGCGGGTATTGTAGATGCTGGCTTTGGTGTTGATGATGGCCATTTTGTAGGAGGCGGTGCAGACGCTGAAAGCATCTTGTTGGTGGGAGAGGGGTTTTTACGCAGATGTGTTCTTTGGCGCGTTTGGCTTTGCAGAGATTAGCAAGGTCTTCGGTGAACCAGTTGTGATGGTGGTGTTTTTTCCGAAAGATTGTTTTGAGGGGGCATGGAGATCCAAGGAGTGGCTGAGGGCAGTGTTATATGCTAAGAGGATGGCCTCAGGGTTATTCTTGTCAGGGCATGTTTTGAGCTAGCTCAGGATGGTATGTTCTAGAAGTTCCTTGGTGAGTTTTTTGTGTCTCTGGCTATGATAGGTTTGTGGGTGGTTGTCAATTTTTCAGTGGTGGCGTTAAGGTCTAGGGTAAATAGAAACAATCTGTCCAAGGCACAGGGTTAATGTCTAGGATTTTGGTGGGGCTTTTGAGGGCTAGGATCCAATCGAGTGTGCGGCCTTTGTCATGGGTAGGTGCTTGGATGTCTTGTGTGAAGTTCATCTCTTGGAGCATTGAGGCGAGTGCATAGGCCTGGTGATCAGATGGGTCAGCGAACCCGAGATTGAAATTGCCTAGAACCAGGAGTTTTGTATTGGGTTTCAGGAGTGGGGCAATGAGGAGGGGTATGTCAGAGTCTGGGGTGCCGGTGCAGTTGGACTGGCGGTAGATGAGTAGAACGTCAGTGGTTTGAGGGCTGGGATTGATCTTGGTGAGTAAGATTTCGTAACCCGCTAGGTGGGGGAAGGGTAGTGGATCTGATGGGGAGGGAAGTTTTGGAGATGATGGCGACTCCACCGCCGTGGTTGACAGATCTGTCAGTGTGGAGGATAGAGTAGTTGGGGGGGCAGGGGGGTGGCGAGCGATAGGTAGGGTCCAGCTACATTGTATAGCCATGTCTTAGCGACGGCGAACAGGTCAAGGTTGTGGAGTAGTAGTAGATCGTGGATATCGGTGGCATGGGTGCAAATAGAGCAGTCATTGCAGAGGGCACACGCTAGGGGCTTCGCAGAGGTTTAGGGGTGGAGTGCTTTGGCCGGTGGCGGTATCGGTGATGTGGATGAGGTTTGTTTGTGTTGATGGTGGAGGGGCGAGGTGCGTGACCTGAGGCGTAGGAGTCTGGTGGCACCTAAGCAGGCAAATTGGGGGCCATGTTGCGTGAGCTGAGGCATAGGAGTCTGGTGATTCCCAGACAGGCAGCGTTGGTGTTTGTGGAGTATTTGGGGAGGGTGTGCATGTGTGCAATTCTGAGGGGTTTGACTGGGTGGATGGTGGGTGGGGGTTTGGGAGACTAGGCTGGGGACTGTGTGTGTAGGTGCACTGTATGTTTTGTTAGTCTGTAGTGGGGTTGGTGGTTTTGCCAGTGAGTGTTGAGGTGCCGATCCATATCAAGGGTGGTAGGTGAATTGATGGGGGTGGGAGTGTTGTAGTTACCAGCGGGCTGTTTTCCCTGCCGCATGTATTGATTGGTGAGGGAGGTATCATCACGTGGATGGGTGTGAGGAGTTGGGTAGGATGTGAGGGGTACTGGGCACCTGAAACAGCCAGTGTATTGTTAGAGGGCATTCTCCAACTCGCGCTCGTAGGCAGAGTGCAGTTCCCTTCATTAGAGCTGACGTGCTCATCCCATTTGCAGTTGAGGAGGAGCGATGCATCCCATGAGGTAGCATGACAGTAACAGCAGGTAAAATGGTTGTGTCAGGTGGTGTGTGGGGTGGCTCAGTTGGTAGAGTGTTCTTTCATTATGAGGGTTGTGTGTTGCATGCGGGCTTTGCTCTGTGCGGTGTGAGGCGTATGTGACGGGCATATGTGAGTTACTAGCATTGGTAGTGGTAGGTGTGTGCACTGGTACGTGGTTTGTGATGTGAGCTTGAGTGACTAACGGTGCAGGACTACACAAATAACGTTTGTAGAGCATTACATTGTTGCTCAGGCATGGCAGCATATGATCATTATAAAGAGCATTGCTGAGATTGGGCTTATGTCGGATAACGGCAGCTCGGGTTGGCTCAGGCACACAATGGGCAGCCATATTCTGTAATACATATAGCTGGCAGATGTGGAGGTCTAATTGGTTCTGCGGCCCCATGTCGGTGCTACTTAATGGCTGTAGATACGCTAGGGGGGTGGGGGGTAGTGAGCTTTAGTTGATGATGATATAGTTTGCAAGTACTAGGCAGTTTCGGGTTGTCTACTAGATTTGGCACAACATAGCATTAAGCCGGTATCAGTGTCACTGGGCTTATTGCAGGCAACTTTGCAGAATAGCAGTAATATGGGGGGCGCTGTTGCCACATCTAAGATGGCTGCCTAGTCCCAGAGCTCCGGCCCGTATGAATCCTTAATCGCAACAATCCTGTATCAGGGCTGCCCGTGAAGCAAGGAAGACACACCGGCAAGTAGCTCGTAATCGGAGGCGTAAACTGTGAAAATTTGGAGCCGCTACGAACAGTCATTCTGGAGTAACACCATGCGGAAAATCCTGCGTGCCCTGCCGACGGCGCAGACCGCCCACGAGTAACAGGAGATTCCCCTGTGGAGCCGCTGCGGGAGGGGCTGTGATGCACTGCGAGGGCCGCACACTAATTAAACCGTGCGAAGGGAGCGGAACACTAATAACATCGGACCGCAGGTGCACGGAGACCCAAAATACCCCGCACGAGCAACGTGGTCGACGGACTGCACGATCCCTGGACTGATTGGCCCAAGCGGAGGGGCACCCTGCTGGTGACTGCATACGGCTACAAGCCGTTGAAACGCTGCGGCCGGGGACCCGCTGGGCGGTGGCTACATTGAGTGGAGGCGGCTCTGCGGGACCGCAGAGACGGCATGGGACCACACACCGAGCGCTGAATGATCCTGCTGTGCGGCCGTCCCCGGCGGGGCTGACGGGCAGGCGGACGGTCTCATCCCCATTGGCGATGGCTGAAGGGGAATGTAACGGATCACTTCCCAGCACAACGCTTCAGCTGACACGATCTGTAAGGCACGAAAACAAGTAAGTGCATGAGAGGCAGCACAAAGGAAGGGGAGATATAAAAAAGGAGAAGGTTAGAGGGGGGAAAAACCAGACACAGAATATCCCTGCCTGACAACTATATACGTGGGCAAGTGGGGCGGAAAACGGAGACTCCTCAGTGGGACTGTGCACCCCATCACTGATCCGTGGTTGTGGTACACACGTTACTGGCAAATACCCCGCATGAGCAACGTAGTTGGTGGGCTACATGATCCCTGGACTGATTGGCCCAAGCGGAGGGGTGCCCTGCAGGTGACTGCACATGGCTACGTGCTGTTGAAACACTACAGTGGTGGTAGTACCCACGTTACTGGCAGGAAACCCCGATCACAACACTGTGTTTGCAGTAATACCCTTGCGAAGCAATTCGGGCTGGTATACGTGGCGGACCAACGTAATCCACGGGGGACGGTGTTGCACAAGACACTAATTGCCGCCTGAGAGGAGGGCTCCCATCCGTATCCTCTGGATCCAAGATCAATCCTTGCTGGGGCCACCGAAACGTCTGAAAACACCCATACCTGGTGGCGGAGGATCTGCAGGACTGCTCGGGTCCACGCCGCTCTGGTCACTGACACTGTGCATAATCCTGGGTATGAAGTCACGCCATAATCTCTGTCCTTGGCAAAAAGACCGCACTAGGGCATCTACAAGAAACATTGGAAACACGGAACCTCAGCAATGCCTAAATAAACACCTGGAGCCTGCCCTTTGAACTTCGACACAGCCCCGGCACTTTAATTTCTCTTAGGTTGAACTACACAAGCCCGATCTGGGCGGCAGGAGTGATCGCTATCGAGGTGCATGGACATTCTACGCCCCATATAAGGATAACGGATATACCACTATAGAGAACGGAGGGACGTGGGAGAACACAAGCCATTCGGCTCACCATATGGGCCGCCACAAGAAGAAAGGGGTGGGCTCCAAGAAAACGGGCCCAATGGACTCCTTTGCTAGCTCCCAACCCAGTGGGTCCACCACACCACCATCAAAGCAAATGGACAGATGGACGAGAGAGTGGACCGATTAATGTCAGTGGTTCAGAACGGCTTCCTAGCGGTTAATAGCAAACTGGACGATATTGGGGCGACAATCAGCTCCCTGAAGGCAAGGGTTGATAAGGAAAGCACACGCATCACTGAGGCCGAAAATAGGATCAGCACTAATGAGGACTCGATAATACAACACAGCCGTGACATTGCCCAACTGAAAGGTGACTGCCAAAAAACCCTAAATAAATGCGAAGACCTTGAATCCCGGTCCAGGAGGAACAACATCCGTCTGGTCGGGTGGCCGAAACCTTTGGCAGGGGGGTCCATGGAACGCCAAGTGGAGTCCCTCTTGAAAGACCTTCTGGGTCCTGACTCTTTCTCAGACCATTTCCTTGTGGAATGTGCCCACCGTACTTTGGCACCTCCTCCCAGACCTGGAGCACCACCTTGCACGATAATCGCCCGTCTCCTCAACTATAGGGATAGAGACGCTATCCTGAGGATATCCAGGGAAAAAGGCACTCTACTCTACGAGAACAACAGGATACATATATATCCGGACTTTTCAACAAATGTGCAAACACTGAGAAGGTCTTATGAACCAGTTAACAAACAATTGACATTGCGTCAGATTCCCTACTCGCTCGTCTTCCCAGCAAAAATGAGGATTCAACATGGAGGCTGGGCACATTTCTTTCAAAATCTTACGGAGGCCATGTCATATGTCGAAGCCTCCATCCCGCTGCCTGCCCGGGACCGGGCAATAAATCAGAATTTGCCGCCCCAGCTTGCTGAGGAGCCGGATGACCCCGCCGGCTGACGTGCTTCCGTTCATGCCACACTGATATAAAGCCTAAAACCAAGGGCGGCGAGGTGGCCCTGATTACTACTTGTTTGAAGTAGGGCCGTGAGGCCCCCCTGGGATGAACGGCCATGTGAGTACAGCTTACACCGCCAGGAGTTTTCCCAAGTTATGGTTCTAGGGATACATCATCGGGTTGGGGTTGATGCGGGAGGGGGTTGGTGGGGAGATCGAGTAAGGGTTATGCCTGGCGATATGCCAGGTCTGTTTGGGGAAGTTATAATGGTTAAATCAGAGAGCTGTTTTGTAGCGGGTAACCCGCACTACTTGAGCATGTGGCAATACAACAGACACACGATTGACTCTAGGTACGCATATGACACAGGCTAATAAAGGCTTAAACATTAAACTGCTATCCTGGAACATCCGAGGGCTTAACAACCCGGTTAAAACAAGGAAGATCGCAGCATATATCGGGCGCCATAACCCTCCTATTCTTTTTATACAAGAAACGCATGCATTGGGTGGGGTCAACACCAAGTCCTGCCACGATGGGGCCCCCACAGATACCACACGGAATACTCAGCTCAATCTAGGGGAGTACTGACACTTATACATCCCAAGCTGTGTTTCAGATATCACTTTAGTAAAATAGACCCTCAGGGTAGATATGCACTGGTGTGGGGGGAGATAGCAGGGCGCCAGATAATACTGATTAACACATATGGCCCCAACGTGGACGACCCGCAATTCTACTGTACGATACTGGATATGCTGTCAACATCAGGGGAGGCACAAACAATATGGGGTGGAGATTTTAATACAATACTCGACCATTCCCTTGATCGATCATCAACCACCTACAGGACCCCTTCCAAAGCAGCACTGGTCATGGAACAATCCGATATAATAGATGCATGGCGTGTGTTACACCCATATGAGATGAAATTTACCTTCTACTCGTCCGTCCATGATTCCCACTCACGCATAGATTTCTGGCTTATTAGTTCATCCCTGGCTGGAATGGTTTCTGGCTGCGATATACACCCCCGCACTCTCTCAGATCACTCACCAATAACGCTCGACATTAACTTAGATGACACCCCCTCCGGCTATAAGATGGAGTTTCCCCCCCACGATTCTGAGAGACCCCATGTCTGTGAAGCCCTACATACAGAGATCAGGGAATTTCTGGAACTGAATGAGGGTTCGGTAAGCACCTATGCCACCCTCTGGGAGGCTTTCAAGGTCTGGATCTGGGGAAACATACTGGGCAAGTCCACAGGTATGCTGAAATCTGTGCGCAGGGAACTGGGTATAGCCAAAGCCAAAATAGACTTGTTGCAAATTGAATATAGCACCACATTTGATAAAGAAACCTTGTCAAAAATTAATGTTACGCTTAAGGAATTTAACAAGTTGGCTAATCGGGAAGTCCTATACATGTCCACCCCAGCTAAGGCCTGCAGGTATGGGGAAAGTAATAAGGCGGGCAAATTCCTGTCTAATATGCTTAGAGCCGATAGACATCACAATCCGATTGCCAGCATACAGACACCGGTTGGGGTAATGGTTAATAAAGAACGGGACATCAACTCCACATTTTCCGACTTCTACTCCTCTCTATACTCTAACCACGATGTTAAAACCAAGGAAGATACATTTAAATACCTGGATGACCTAGACCTCCCAACATTAACCCCTGAGACACGAAGCATACTGGACCAACCCATCACAGTCGAGGAACTTGTTGCAGCTATTAAATCCCTGTCCGGTGGGCGGTATTGCGGCCCCAGACTTTGAACTGTATTATTTAGCTGCGCAGGCACAATTTGCGAAACATTGGTTCGACCCTGAGGACACGGCCCCACATGTACTCCTTGAAAAACACGCTGCCCGCCCCAACGATATACGATCTGTTATTTTCAACTCCACCTACAAGGATACTTGCCCGTTTGACCCGGTACGTGCCACCACTCACGCCTGGTCCAGGATTTATATGAGGATCGGCCTGGAGACTCCTTACGATCTTAAGGTTCCCCTGTGGAATTTCCCTGGCATTTCCACAACCTTTGACAGGGCCCTCCAGCAATCGTGAGACCCCGACAGGCTCTTCAGGATGCGAGACATGTTCCCTGATGGCACCTTTTGTGAAATTACAGACTTTGTCAATGCAGTGGGAGGGGGCCAGCTTAAACGCTTTCAGGTCCACCGAAAGAGGGCAGCTTTTGCTACTAGATGGCCAACATTTCCACTGGAACGCCAGACACATGAATGTATTAGAGCTATGGTATCTACAGATGGTCATGGTAAGGGGGTCTCGATGCTATACTCCCTAGTGCAGACACACTCCCTTTCATGCAACACAATCAAAGAGACCTGGGAACGCGACACGGGCACCCTGACAGACGACACCAGATGGTCCTGTTACTGTCAACTTACCAAATCTGTGTCAAAGAACTCTGGCCTCCGGCTGATACAATTTAAATCCTTAATCAATTGCACTATGCCCCTGCTAAATTGGTCAACTTCGTAGAAAACTGTACAGGGTCTTGTCCAAAATGTAATGCCCCTAATTCTGGAACATATCATATGTATTGGTCTTGCCCCTTAATTGTGGAGTTTTGGCGGGAGGTGGCAGGTCTTCTCGAGGAGATAACAGCTATCCCGGCGACACTGGCCCCTTGAAGTATTTGTTTGGGGACATCGGTAAGGTGAAGGAAACCACAAGAAGACTGTTTAATATTTCATGTATTGTTGCAAAACGATGTATCCTGAAATGTTGGAAATCTGTAACTGCACCAACCCGTGCTAACTTTATGAAAGACTTATGTATGGTAAATGATGATGAGGAACTCTTTGCGCTGTCGGTCCCGGCGCCTTGTCGCCACAAGGATATATGTACTCTTTTGCGCCTATATTTAAGTGATTTAATGCCTGATGCTGATGTAACACCCACGCCATCACCTTGATTTGCGATATTTACCTGCCTGATATGTGTATATTGGCAACAGAACTAGGTAACACAGTGCAATGGAACAGCGTGATCTTTTAGACAGCACAGCGCTTTAACAATAAACACGTGGCCGGTGTCTTAGGCGAGTCAGCAATTATCAGTCGGATTAGTAAAGTGGGGGAGACGGGGTGCAAGGTCAGTCTGGTCCGGTGGGGCAAATTATTTTTGCAAGAGAAAAATATATATAAATGATAACCAAGAGAATGAGAGGAGCTTTATTAATTTGTTTGAGTATGAAAATCACTGTATTGCAAGCATACACACTTGTTGGTTTAGGGTTAAAACTGTTTATGGCAGATATTGATAGCATCTATTGTTTATCTAGCATACGATTGTAATAAGCATCTTATATGTTTTTTATTTATGAAAAAAACAGGGAGAATCAATGCATTTTTGGCACACAGATTATTTAGTCTTGAGTACAGAGTGGAGGACAGCTGCCCTTTACCTTTACCATGGGGGAAAGAGTGTCAATAGAAGACCAGGTGATTCTGGGGGAGGTGAAAACAGTCACCGGGGACAAGGACAAATCAAGGACAAAGCATATATACATGCATTGATACATAGATTCACCAAGTGGTAGACCCTCGAAGATATTGCTGTCCAATAGAAGCCTGTTTAGTGCTCCAGGGTAATACTTTCTCTTGCACTAAAGCACAGAGATCAAGCTTTCTCCTGAGCCTTTCTCCAGGAATAGCCATATTCTCTGCTGCAAAGCTTGCCACAGCCCCAGGTGTGACCACCTTTGGGCTGGAGGTTAGGCTCTGGAATCCAGGTTATGATGTAAATCATAGCAAGAGTTTGGGAGCCCCTCTACTGAGAACAAACATGGGTCTCTACTACTGGCTCTTGTGTCCCGTTCCCTCCACCTCCTCTTCTTTCAGATGTTTACCTTCCTCGTTCCTCCTGCTCCTCGTGGGCTTTCCCTCCACTGACTCAACCCCTCTTTCCTTGATCTTCCCTTCCTGCTGATCAATTCCTTTTTGCTTTTTCTTCACTCCTTCTTTCGAATCTGTTCCTTTTTG
Organism: Ambystoma mexicanum; assembly: GCF_040938575.1. Taxonomy (NCBI): domain Eukaryota; kingdom Metazoa; phylum Chordata; class Amphibia; order Caudata; family Ambystomatidae; genus Ambystoma; species Ambystoma mexicanum. Next base: position 91,675,905 of record NC_090934.1, read on the forward strand.
CACACCCTTATGTCACTGCACTCTTCTCTCCTTTGCTATTTCCATACTCCAACACACGGCCAAATGCTTCTTTTCTTATCCTGGGCTGTTGGGTAAGTAAGGAAATCATGACATGAACTGGGGCACCTGTCAGGGCTTACTCTCCGGTCTCAGGGCTCTGTTTGTGTGGTTCGGTCCCAACCCAAGTGCCTGACAATGGGGTCTTAACTATCACTGATCCTCCAGCAGCTACACAGGCTGACAGCATAAATGTGCAGATAGCCTTGGTGTTTGTGGAGGGTGTGCATGTGTGCAATTTTGAGGGGTTGGACTGGGTGGATGGTGGGTGGGGGTTTGAGTTTGGATCTGGACTGGGAGACTAGGCTGCGGGCTGTGTGCGTAGGTGCACTGTATGTTTTGTATGCAGCCCTGTCATGGCATCCGCCTGATTCCAACATGATGCTCTGTCCCCTGCTTGCACTCTCCTCGTTGTCTGGGTTTGTTTGCAGTTCAAGATGCCTTTCCCGGGTCTGTGTACATGAGGTAAATGGTAGCTTGCGGTCAGGCTATCCGCTCTTAAGCAGAGGCTGAGAATGGGTGATAAGAGCTGGGGGTTAAGCTCCTAAATCGAATTGCCTGCCCCAGAGTCCACCTCACCCCACTTTCCGACCTCGACCTCCAGCATGGGCCTTTGACACACCTTGCTCCTGTCTTTTGTGAGAGATGATTTTGGGTTGTAATGGTCCCTTGTATGTTCCAACGTGTACAGCTGCTATTTCCATTCTTTCCTATTGTAGTCCCCTGCCCCACGCAAACGTTTCTGTTCCTATTTCAGGGCACCAGCAGACCATCTCACTACTATGTTCTCTGGGATGACAACCGCTTCACTGCTGATGAGCTGCAGATCCTCACGTATCAGCTGTGCCACACGTATGTGCGCTGCACGCGCTCTGTCTCAATACCAGCACCAGCCTACTATGCCAGGCTTGTGGCATTTCGAGCGCGGTACCACCTAGTGGACAAGGAGCACGACAGGTGAGGTTGTTTTCTTGTCTTGAAAAGCAGGCTATATCTAGCATATCTAAGGAAATTCTGGTGCTTGATAGACCAGACCTGCATGTAAACAGTTGCTTGTCCAGACTCTATTGACTGGGGTGTCCCAAGGGGGGAACTGATCTATGCAGGGGTGGCATGAAGTACGAGCGCACACACACATTATCATAGTTTAGGATAATGGGGTGGCACCTGAGGTTGTCAATCAGTTTGCAGGGGTAGCATGTTCCACCCCAGGCCACTCCCTCGACACGCCACTGCCTGTAAAGAAAACATTTTGGGCGATGTGGAATTAAGTGAAGATACAGGAAATGCTGTAACACAGTTAAAAACTAGAATCCAGAGTATATTCTACGACAGGCATTATTTACTATTATACTCCCGTCCTAGAATATTTGGGGAAAGTGCCTGAATTTCTTGGGAGTGCAAATTTGGGGGAAAGTCGCCCGCTGGTGACCTTTTCTCAAATTACTTTATCACCGGATAACGTTTCAACTATTCATTTTGTGGAATGTATATTTTTTCATTCAGTTTGTGTAATAGCCTGTTGTTGTAACAGAATTCCTATTTTTGGGGAGTCTAGAACCACTTTTTACAGCTCCTCAACTTTTCGCTTTTCGAGTCCCCTTTCCCCGTAATTTTCCTGAATCATGGACTTCATTTTGGTGGCCAGGAGAACGTCTCCTGAAGTCCCTCTACCATTGAGACACGTTTTACCTTATTTAAGGTTCATGCTATTGGGTTGCCCCCAAAGGCGCTCAGTCCCATGGATACTTCTCAATTACTGCATTTTTGCTGTTGGGGGATTTTATCACCCCACCTTGGTTTTAGGCAATATGTTGGTGGCAGCTATGCTTTACTTTTGGCTTCATCAGAAGTGCAAGCCATTTACTGCATTGGTAACGCAATGTGCCTTTTGGTACCAGCACATTTTTTATGAAATCTTGCTCTCTGACATTTTGTAGTTTATGGCAACCATGAGGTAGCCTTCAAAAGGCCATTCTGACCATGTGAGCTCCTGTTGAAGTTGATTTTCTGCGAGGCCACCCAATTACATTGAACAGGGAAAAGAGACTGATGTCTAGTCAAACTATCAAGGAAGGGCAGTATGCAGCAAGGCCTAGATTCAGAGGGTGTTGGGGTGATCTAGGACTTGTAAGGGGTCAAGAGTAAGACTCTGACATAGTGGCATGTTAAGTTTTTGGTTATAAACCTTTATTGTCAAAATGATAAAAGGGTTGGGGGAAATCCTGTCTATCTCTAACTCTATCAAGGGTTTCCCGGCCTCGACAAAAATAAGGAACGTCTTTGTCAGGATGTTAAACAAAGTATCTTCAGTCCTGTGTCCAATATCCTAAACTTGTACTCTAAACTAAATGCAAGGTGAAAATAGGGATTTCTCTGATCTGTAGACTTAGTTTGCTCTTGCGGTTTGAAACAAAATGTTCTAAGGTGCAGAAAAGATAAGAAATATAGTTTGACTAGGAAAAGTTGCGTCCCTTCCACTACATTTTGTTCAGTGGTTTTAATAATATATTATTAAATGTCCAAGTTGTTCAAGGAGGGGTAAACTCTTCCCTTGAGCCTCCTCAAAAGTATAGAATTCTCTTGAATCAAACCACAGTTCTCTTGCATCACAGCATAGTTCTCTTGAATCCTTAAAGGGGTATGAGTCTTCCGTTTTCTGTTACACAGTTTTTCAAATCCTCTTTCCTTTCCATGGTATGCTCTCCTGCCAGGTTATCGTTCCTCAAAAGGGGTATGTACCTGCCCTTTTTATCATTTGTTACTACCCCTGGTCTACTCGCTTGCCAAGGTATCGTCACTTTCTTGTTTGCGTGCGAGTCCCAGACTCCCTGCTTGCCTGATTCACTAACCTACCAGGGCTTCTCTGCTCTCTATTCAGTTCCTCTATTATCCATCTTAAAACACTTTTCCAATACTGGATCAGCAACCCTGCCTTTATTCAAGCTCTTGTTCTCAACAATGTTTGTGTTGGCAGTAGTTCCACTGCCTTTGCTTGGGCTCTTTCTCTCAACAGTGTTTGTACTTGGAGTAGTTCCCCTGTCTTTATTTAGGCTCTTCTCCCAAATAATTTTTGTATCAGTAATAATTCTACTGCCTTTGTATAGTCTCTGTCCCTCAGTAATGTTTGTAATACTTGCACCGTCTTTACTTAGGCTCTTTATTTCAACAATGTTCATATTAGTAATAAGAGCACTGCCTTTACTTAGGTTCTTTCCCTCCACAATGTTTGTACCGGTAATAATGGTTTGCCTTTATTTGGGCTCTTTCATCAATGTCCGTAGCAGTATTAATTTCACTGTCTTTACTTGAACTCTTGCATAGTCCGCGGTGCACAGCATTCACCCAGAAGCACCCCTGTAACCCACACACTCTCCCTGGGCTTATGATATGATATGAAATGGCATTTATAACACGCCTGTACACAAGTGTTTCTAGGCGTGAGCTTACTGCCTCTATGCAGCAGCATCATTGTTCCTTGTGTTTTACCAGCATCTGCGCTCCCGGTCCATTGGCGGACTGTGCGGCTTGTAAATTGTAGGTTTCCTGCTTCCTCCGTGTTCTGCCTGAAACAGAAAAGCAGTGAACTTCTCACGACCTGGCTCCTCTGCACACTGTGTCGGTTGACTTCTGCACTGGGCTCTGCAGTCTGTTCACCTTTGGCGTCCTTCACAGTGTCAGCATCTGTTAAGTGTCTCTCTAGACTCTGGCTCTCACGTTCTTCCTAATTTGGTTCACCTGTGTCCTTTTTAAATGTCCTGCTCTTTCTCTGCAGATTCCAATGACTAGAACGCGGTGCTGGCTTAGTGTGTCTAGTCATCTTTATTACTCCATCCCTCTTCCACGTACCAAAAAAGGATTGGGGGTGGGCGAGAAGGTAAAATAGTTTAGACGGGATTGGGTCCTCCGACGTATTCCATATCTATGACAGTAATCACCACAGCTGTGATGCTTCGGAAAATCTTTGGCGTCTGCGTCCTGCTTCGATGACGTCGACACACCACCCTCGAGGACCTCCTCTGACGGCCAACGTCGCTGGATGTTATAAGTAGGACGCACAACGCCCGTAGCCTCAGTTTCGTTTTTTCCGCGAACGTGTTCGCTTCATGAATCTCGGTACGCCTCGACTCTTTGGAGTTTCTGTTGTTCATCTCGGTTCTTCAAACCTGTTCGTTTGTGAAGTTATTCTTCGTGAAGATGTCTACCTCGTCTTCCACACCGCGTCCGGGCTTTAAGAAGTGCGGGGACTGTGGGTCCAAGATGTCGGTCACAGACTCGCACAACGCCTGCCTCTGGTGCCTCGGGGAGGCCCATGACACGGATGACTGTGTCGACTGCTAGTCGCTCACGTCAAAAGCCTTGCGGGAGCGCAAGAAGTTGTAATAGGTAGGTAAGGTGTCCAAGCCCCGGAAGTCGAGGTCTGCGGGGCTTTCAATGGACGACTCGAGGGGCGACTCTGCGCGTCGTCATCGGAAGTCCAGTGGGTCTCGGTCCCGGAGTCGGTCTCGCCCCTCCTCTGCCTCTTCGAGGCACTCCCGGAAGCGCGGTCATCGGTCGCCTTCCCCGTCCTCATCCGAGGACTCTGCCCATCGGCAGGTCGCTTACCCCACCAAGCATGCGACACCGGAGGAATGGGCTTCCTTCGGGAAGAAAATGTTGGCGATTCTCGAATCGCCTCCGAGTGGGGTCGGTCGTGATCAGCCGAGAGACGCCGCTCGCACGCCTTCGGGCTCGGGTGGTCGTCACGATTCGCGGGAAAGATCCCGCTCGGACAAGGGGAATCGTTCTCGGCATGCCTGGTCCAGGTCCCGGTCCTCGATGCGCTCGAGACGCCTGTGGCGCTGAGGTCGTCCACGGACTCTCTCGTGGCTCCGCCTCCGAGGAAGTCGTCGACGGCGTCAGCGCCCAGGATGTCGAGGGACACGCTCGGGGCTCCTCCATCGAGGCTTGTGTCGATGCCGCGTCTGTCGTCGACGCCGATGCCGATTCACTCGACGCCTTTCGGGGCTGTGTCGACGGGGGTGTACCGCGTGGCTCAGGGGAACCACCTAGGAAGGCTCTGGCCAAGGTCAAGCATGGCTTTGGTTCCAGTTCTGTGCCTTCCTACCGCCATCTAGAAATCATTTCAGAGGTGGATGAGGGCTCTGATGATGGCATGGTGCCTGACACGGTTCTCTCGGGCCATAGCCAGTTTGAGGAGCTGAGGCAGTCCCTGCATGATGCTAGTGGGCTTGACACCTTTCTGGAGGTGGAGTTTTGTAGGCCTGAGCCTGGCACTCATGCCGATTCTTCATACTGGCGACTTATGTCACGGGTCTCCGAGTACTTAGGATGGTCTGCTCCCCCAGGGGAGTTTGTTCAGGATGACCTTACGGATATCCTCGACATTGGTCCACCAACTGACCCGGTACTGCCATTCCATATGGCTCTGCAAAGAAGGGTGGCAGCGGCTTGGACTGCTCCGGAGAGTCTCCCGGCGGTGAGCAAGTCTTTGGCGCAAAAATACCGCCCAGCCAGTAGTGACCCCTGCTACTTGTCCAAGCACCCTACTCCGGAGAGTTTGGTGGTGTAGGTGGCTACGGCCCCGGCAAAGCAGGCGTCGTACCCTACCTTCCCTCCTGATAGGGACGACAAGCGTTTTGACGGCTGGGCGAAGAAAGTGTTTTCTGCAGGGGGTATGGCGCTTCAGGCAGCCAACTCCATTTTTTGCCTTGTCTCGTTTCACGCACACTCTGTGGAACTGTGTTTCGTAGGCAGCTGAACATATTCCCAAAGGGGATGAACGGGATGGTTTCCTTGCCATGGTTCAGGATGGCAAGGATGCTATGTGTGAGGCCGTTCAGTCGGGTTTTGACATGGCAGATTGCGTCAGCCGATCCATGGCGGCGAGCACCGTGATACGCAGGTTTGCGTGGTTGCGGAAGTCGGGGTTTGCTCCTGATGTGCAGGCCCGGCTCCTCAACATGCCCTTTGATGGGGAACATCTTTTTGGCAGCAAGACTGACGAGAGCCTTGAGGGGTTGCAGACCTCCAAAGCTGCAGCAAAGTCGTTGGGCGCTGCAGTTCGACAACCTCCGCCTTTTCGTCCTAGGGGACAGCAATGGAAGGGAGGTTCCTTTCGTTATTACTCCTCCTTTGGTAAAGCGAGAGGAGCGCCAGTCAAAGGGGCCACCGTAGGAGTGCCAGAGGTGGAAAACAAGGTACTCGAGGTGCCAAGGCCGCTCGGGCTGTTGCCTCTTTGCCCTCAGGCAACGCTGCAGCCGCTTCAGCTCAGTCATGAGGCCATGTCCCTTGGATCGCCGGTTGGGGGAAGGCTGGCGCAGCATCTTGCAGAGTGGCGTGCCATTACTTCAGATGTGTGGGTTCTGGAGATCATAACCCACGGCTGCTGTCTTCCTTTCCGGCATAGGCCTCAAGACAATCCACCGGGGAATCTCTCTTTGAAGAGTCCGGATCCGCTCCTTGCGCAGGAAATTCAATCCCTGCTGGAGAAAGGCGCCATAGAACTGATGCCTGTAGCGGAGAAGAACAAGGGATGGTATTCCCCTTATTTTTTGATTTCCAAGAAAGACGGGGGATTGAGACCCATCATGGACTTGCACGGTTTGAACAAACTCCTGAGGAAGGACAAGTTCAAGATGGTTACTCTTTCTCAAGTCATCCAGGCCCTTCAACTTCAGGACTGGTTGGTGTCTCTCGACCTCAAGGACGCTTATTTTCATGTGCCGATCCATCCGTAGCACAAAAGTACCTGAGGTTTGCGGTTGGCGACTCGCACTTTTAGTTTCAGGTTCTGCCGTTCGGATTGACCTCCGCCCCGAGGGTCTTTACCAAGCTCATGGTAGTGGTGGCAGCGCACCTCAGGAAAGGAGGGATTCGCATCTACCCCTACCTGTACGATTGGTTGATCAGGGCGCGCTCTCCCGAGCAAGTCCTGGATCATCTGCCTAGGCAGCAACACCTTACCATGCGATCACTTTAGCTTTTCTTACAGGTATTGAGGCCCCATCTAAGTTCTCATTCCTTATTTTTTATTTTTTACATCACACAGAGATTTCCAAACCGGAGGCCCAGACGAAGGCGTTCTATTCTCCAGCCGAAACGCCCCAAGGCCTAGCACTTCATGTGCCCCTTTTTTTACCTTTACAACTTGATAGGGGGCCCCTCCCCCTGGTGTAGACCGATGGTTTTGGTACTCTGCTTTTGCAATTTAATTGTTACCCTGATTTGATTGTTTCGTCCCCTCTTATATAGCTGGGCTACTTGAACACCTGGCCGTGTCAGTGGACTAACAAATCGGGCTTACTCCCCCTTGATTTTCCCCATATTTTCCCCTGGTCTTTGTGCATTCTTCACAAGCATCGTTTTGGATACACCAATTTGGTTTTACTCTGACTGAAGTTTCCCTGATTTATGGAACTGTACTCGTTGGACATCCAACTTTAAACAGAGTTACAAGCTAGCCTTTGTTAGCACATGGGAACCAAATAATTGGCCAGCATATTTATAAGCATTGTGTCACATAACTAAACAACTTGCTGTTAAAACTGAGAATACCCTGTTTTTTTCCGTTTACTGTGCACAAATATGTTTTCTTACACCACTAGATGATACTAACCCACTCACTGTGTGAATATTGAACAGCGAGAGTATCCATTGTGAAATTGCCTTTTCAACTAGTGGACTTTACTTATTTCTATTTATTCTCCTTTTTTTATTTATGTATTTTTTTCTTCTTTTTCTGTTGAGTAACTAGCCAGCAATGGCTCATTATTTCTGGTTAATATCAAAAATCAATAAATTGAATTGAATGAAAATTAATAATGAGGGATGTGTACCTTCTTCTATCACGTTTGTTGACCTAATAATGCATGTAAAGGATATTTGGCTTACTATTTGAAGCACTACCCTCCAGTTTTCATATAGAATTATATGGACACTCCGACATTAGGAGAGTGTCTTTAAATTCATCTGTGGTTGGAGCCCTTTTTTGTTCTCTAGTGTACTATAGCCTTTTTTTCTGTCCACAGTAGCGGCTATCCCTTTCGTTAAAAGGTATCAAGTTACAGTCTTACTGTAATAGGTATCCATAATCAATTTTTAGACAACCTTTGCTAACCTTTGCTAACGTGGTCTATTGACCCAACACTTTGAGACAATATTTGTTTTGATAAGTTCTAATTTCCTAGAGCTGCGCGTGGGTCACCCTGCGGGAGCCGCGGAGGTTCCTCGCTGACGGGGACCTGCTCTACCCATCTCTACCACTTGTGTCACCCTTCGGCTGCGGGGCCTTTCCCCCGCCCGTTCACTTCAATCATGGACCATACACTGAGTTTTTCGGAAGACCAGATCAGCAATATTATACTAGGTGCCTCCATGTTTAATATGCAAGGAGCCAATGAATTAATTGCAACTACTTCCTCAGGTGAGGAACTATTGAAACTGAAGAAAAAATGCTTTCGTACTGAAGTGCATGGGCATTTTTTATGCAAGTACCTAAGAGCAAGCCTGGTACCGTTGGGTTTACTGGTCAGGAAAGAACTGGCTTTATTTCTGGATGATCCTGAATACATGCTAGATTTTAGTAAAATATCTACTAAATGCAGTAGGGACTTGATGGCCCTTACTATCACCACCGCCAGGAGAATCCATACAAAAATACAGGGCGAATTGAAAAAGGAGGAAGAGAAATTCTTGACCAACACGAGCCTGGATAATGCCAGAGAGAAATTAAAAGAGATTAACACCACTATGGACCAGTTTATGTCGGAAACACAAACACTAGAAAAAAGACATAAAAAATTGGCCAAGGATATAAAAAACTTTACGTTGGAAACTATATACCCATACCTGAGTCCAGAATACAAAGAAAACAAAGAGAAAGAAAGGATGCAAAATCAGACGGCAGCTGCTAAGCAGAAAAGAAAGTGGGTCTCATTCAGTGATACATCTAGCTCAGGCTCAGGCTCTAGTCAGGGAGATCCCAACAATGCCTATGGCCCACAAATGCCCAACAGGAACATGCCCTTCCCTCCATTTTCTCGACCACTGCCTTTTTTAGGCCAAGGGGGGGCCCCAAGGACCTTACTGGGGCCCCCAACCCATGCCCTTGTTCCAGTACCCACCCTGGAGACCCAACAGGGGGCGACGGCGCAACCGATGTTAGGTCCAAACTCCACAGAGGAGATACCAGTGTTTAATCTATCAGACACAACCCTCACTAAAATGGAACTCCGTCCTTTCCAAAGGACTATCCTATGTTCCTACTAATCCAACTGATTGGTCTGTACTGGATAAGGAACACCAAGGTTTCTTCACAACCATACCTCTTAAGATACATTTTCAGGACTCTGAGTATGATGACCAACCAGAAGATACTGGTTTACACCCTAAGTCTTCATTCACTCCGAGTGACAGTGACATTCCGGATTCAGTAATTACGTTCGAAAAATGCATTCGCAAGGAAATGGGCAAACTACAGAATGATCTCAAGCCAATACGCCATAATCTGTCCAACGCAGAACGTAGGGCACTCAAAGAACTTGAAAACAATACTAAGATCATTATAAAGAGCGCAGAGAAAGGAGGAGGCATTGTTATTCAAAGCACCAGCCAATACAAACTGATGGGGCCTCATTACACGGAAGGCGGTATTGATTTAACGTTACCGGTAATGTTAAATCCCTATGTGGATCACAACCCCGCACACCGCTATTAGTGGCACCGCTAATTACGGTGCCACTAATAGCGGGCACGCCGCGTGCGCGCGACCCTCCATTCCGTTAATTATGCCATGCCGCTATTAGCACAGCATCACAAGGCCAGTGCACATGCAAATAGCGGCATGGTAAATCCCCCCAAACCCCATACCGCCATGGTGCAAATACCGGCATCGCGGACCACCCGTTAAGGGAAATGGGCAGTGTACCCACCTGCCACAGGTGGACCAATGCAGCACAGGTGAAGGCAATGGAGACTGTGGCAGCTCAAAAGGAGCACACCACACCCCTTCCCACACCCCTCCCCACACCAAGATGGTTCCGATACTGGCAGCATTACATGGCCTGGAGGACCTCATTGCAGCGCAGCTGCCACAACAACAGGCAGCACAAAGGAGACGCAGGAGGAGGAGGAGGAGGAGGAAGAGGAGGAGGAGGAGGAGGGGGGCAAGACAGGCACAGCAGGCACCACAACGGCACCTAATCATACCACAGAGGCACCCACCAGTACCCAGGACCAGAGCCAGTCCATTCAACCTGAGCCCTGAGCAGATACACACCCTGTACCATCTGGACAGGGCTCCCATCACCAGCATCGTGGACATGATCCACGACGACATTGCGAGCCTCATAGACATCAGAACTGCCATCCCCCCGCTACTGAAGGTGGTGAGTGTGCTCCACTTCCTGGCCACAGGCACCCATCAGCATACAGTGGGACAGATGCATGGCATCTCACAACCAGTATCCTCACGCACGCTGAACCAGGTACTCGATGCACTCCTGAAGCATGCACCTGAACACATATCCATGCCACAGACTGGCCAGGAGATTGCAAACACAAAAGTTGGCTTCTATTCACTGGCAGGCATTCCAAGTTGCATCGTGGCCATCGACTGTACCCATGCGGAATTGGTGGTCCCACATCACAATGAAGCAGTGTACCGAAACAGGAAGCAATTCCACTCTATCAATGCCCAAATGGTATGTGACGCCAGCAAGATAATCACACATTGCTGTGCCAGATTCCCAGGATCAACACATGATTCCATGGTTCTGCGGGACTCAAGTATGCCACGCTACATGGAGCCCCACACCGGACAACGTACGTGGCTACTTTGTGAGTAGCAGGGCAAGCACATGGCAGCGTGATTTTTGGGGGGAGAGATACATACTCCAACTGGGTGTGAATGGGGGGGGGGGGAAGATACATACTCCAACTGGGTGTGAATGGGGGGGGGTAGATACATACTCCAACTGGGTGTTGACTGGCGTCCGTAGGGAAAATGGACATACAGATGTACGCCAATGTCCTTCAGGGAAGGCCACGATGTACCTGAGAAGCATCCACATGCAATTTGATGGTGCACGACTATGAGAACAATGCAGGCCGCAAAATATTACACATCCATCGCCATTGCACATCATGCCACGCCACATATTACACACATCATCAACATGGCGTCAAGATGGTAATACAGAATCAGCGCATCACAGCATCAACCCAGCAATGTACCCTTGAATGCATGCAAAGGGAACACCCCTAGACATGGCACTGAACCACACACCTATAGCACCACGGAAGTGATGCTTCACAGCATGGCAACATTGGTGTCAGAATGTCAGTACACAAGCAGTGTGCTAAAAAATGTGCCTGGCCCAGGGACACCTGAGACCGGGCCACACCCAGGACATGTGAAAACTACTGTTGTAGGCATTATTGTGCCATTTCAACTTGCAGGGTCGGCCACACACTTGCACGTTGCTGTCACACAGACCATCTGCATGTATGCGCTCATATCAGCACTTGCATCACAATGCTATGTCAATTTGTGTGATGTGAACAGGCCGCCCTTGAGGTGAACAGTAACAGGACCCCATTCATCCCCCCATACAGGTGATGCGGCCTATCCCCTGAAAACCTGGCTCCTCACACCTGTACGGAGACCACAGAACAGGCACGAGGAGGTAATCAATAATGCACATACCCGTACCCGCATCGTGACTGAGCAGACCTTTGGACTCTTGAAGTCACGTTCAATGTGCATTACTAGGTCTGGTGCTGCTCTCCTGTATGGACATGAGAAGGTGGGCAAGATCACCATGGCATGTGTCATGCTGCACAATATGTGTGACAGACGGAATAGCCCACTGCCCCCTGACGTTGGGATAGAAGCACATGATGAGGATGATGGTGTTGATGTGGACGGAGGTGAAGGGGATGCAGGCGTTGCAAGAGGGGATGGCCAGGAGGCACGTGCTGTGAGACAGCATCTGATCAGGCAATCAATCTGCGGAAAATGTTTTCGTACTGTCACATGGATATGGGGAGGAATGCACTGGTGTATGTCTCAGAGCACGCAATGGACCCTGTCGCCAATGAAGTACACACACACACAATGAAGATGTCCAAGGCTGTGTTTTCATCAGAAACCAGTGTATTGACTAACATAAAGGTGAAGAAGTGCAAGCCCCACAACATCCCACCACCCTTCCCCCCCCAACAGACCCATAACACCCTTCCCACCCCCCCCACAACAGACCCATGACACCCTTCCCACCACCCCCCACAACAGACCCATAACACCCTTCCCACCACCCCCCACAACAGACCCTCATGTCTCTGCCATTTCTGCCATGGCCAATGCACACCAGGGTATCCCCATTAACCCCCTAATTGCAATTTTCCTTGGAAGGGTCTTGAGGGTTGCCAGACGTGCGCCTGGTGGTTCGCATCGAGCGCCAGAGGGGGCTTGTTTGCGTCGACCCGGAAGTCGAGGATGGGGCAGACTGGCCTTGTGGGTGAAAGTGGCGGTCCATTGTGTCTGCCATGCGGACAAGCACCTCCCTAAGACTTGCAATTTCATTGCATATCCTGTCCGTGTTGGCGTCCATGCGCTCAGTGGAGTGCCTCGCCGTCTGGACTATCTTCTCGGTGAGATTGGCAGCCTCAGCGACATGCTGGCCAACCAGCACGGTCAGCTCCTGTTGGCGCTGCAGGATGGCGGTGAATTGGTGATCAGTGCCGGGTGACCGTGCATTGGATGCCGTGCCCTCAGATGGCTCCAATGCAACAGGTGATGGTAGCATGGGTGACATTATTGCAGGGTTGGTGTCCTCGTAAGTCCCATCAGAACCAGGGGTCTGGGATGCCACGGGCTCTGGGCTTCCTGGGGGGGTGCATCTCCATGTGCTGGAGTAGGGTGTCCTCTGGATCGGACTGGGGGCCAGTGGCGGCTGCCTCACCAGCAGAGCTTGCCGCAGCTGATGGTGGGCCCTGGGTGTCTGGCATTGTTGACAGTGTGTTTGCCTCCGGTGGTGGGGCCACAGTTGGTGGTGCAGCTACTGCTGCCCTGGCAGTGGCACTGTGACGTAGGCTGCCACTCTTCAGGTGTGGCCTTCCACCCTTGCCCCTGGATGTTGCAGGGGTTTCCTCCGGCTCCTGTGCCCTTGGCCTCTTTGAAGTAGGTGGTGCCTTTGATGCATCAACAGCATCCTCCCCATCTGTATGTGAGCCTGTCGGGGACGAGAAGGGGGATGGCATTGGTTGCGTTTCAATATACTCAATGTAAATTACAGGAATGATGCAGTTGTGGACATTGGGATTTAGCAGTTGTGGATGCAGGTGATGTGCCAGTTCAGTGCCTCATCCATGCATGGTTGAGTTTGGGACTTGTCTCTGGTGATGTGTGCATGTGTGTGTGTTTGGGTCTGACACTGACATGGTGATGGATGGGTGCATGTGTGGATGTGTGTCCATGCATGAGTGGGGTCTGGGCTGACATATGGGGGTGACTGTGCATTCACACCGCATCCTGTCATGTACACTCACCTGCATCGGAAGTGGTAGCCACGCCGACCTCCATGCTGCCCACTCCCTCGATGCTCTTGGTGGCAATCATGTTGGCGCATGTCTCCTCCCATTCCTTCAGGCGTATTGGGGAGCCATCTCCGCCAGCAGTGGCAATGCGGTGGTTCTCCGCCAGGATGCCCCTCACCCGCAGCCTGAGGTCGTCCCACCTCTTCCTGCATTCGCGCACAGTGCGCGTGCTGGTGCCCACGGCACTGACTTTGACTGCCACCTCCTCCCAGATGGCTTTCTTCTTGAGCAAGGTGGCGCGGCGCATATCATTTGCAAAGACTACCTCAGCATGCTCTGCAAGGGTCTGTGTCAACATGACCAGTTCCTCGTTGGTATACTTTTCCTTCCGCTGCCTGTCACAGGTTTTCTTCAGGGCCTTGGGCATGATGCAGGTGTCACGGTTGATTTCACACAGCTCACTACTCCAATATGGTCCAGGGGGCAGAGGATGGCAATGGATTGTGTTTTTAAAGATGGCCGCCGTGCTCTTTCCCGTTCCGGTGCGATGACGCTATTTCCGCTTCCGCTCTTTAACGGTCGATGCTAATAGCGGTCACCGCTAATAGCGGTGACCACTAATAGCATGTACAGTGAGGGCGGAGGTGCTATCAGCACTTTGGGCGGGCCCGGTAAGGTGCTTTTGCGGCATGGCGGTAGGGTCATTTACCGGCATGGCCCTATGAGCGTGTTCGCTTACTCGTAATGGTGCGCTATTGGCGGTCTCCTGTGAGGGCGGACACGCTAATAGCGCCATGCCGGTAAATCCCGTTTTTTAGCACCTACCGTGTAATGAGGCCCATGGTGTCAACATTGCTTAATGATGCAACTAACTATAAAAGAATTAAAAAAGATCCTACTGTGGACATCAAAAACATCATCCAAGAGACAACCAGATTCGCTCTCGAACAAGGGTGGATCACGGCAAGAGAAGAAAAGTATCTTAATACATCGGAGGGCAGAGTACCAGCATTTTATGCCCTCCCTAAAATTCACAAGAACATAACAAACCCCCCAGGGAGACCCATTGTCTCCGGGTGCGGCTCCATTTTGGAACCAATTTGCAAATGTATAGATCACTTCCTAAAGCCACTGAGTCAGACCACAAGAACATACCTCAGGGACACGATGTCTACTATCAATAAATTCGAGAACCTTCCTTTCAACAAAACCACAGACATACTGGGTACCATGGATATTGCTGCACTCTATTCCAACATTCCACAGGAAGCAGCAATAGAATGCATTAGGGAGCACCTCACTCACCATTTGACAGACAAACGGGTCGCAGTTAACTTCCTTGCTGAACTTCTGTAACTGGCACGTACCAAAAATGACTTCACATTCAATGATGACTACTTCATGCAGACCAACGGAACGGACATGGGAGCTCCCTCGCTCCGAGCTTGGCAGTTATTTACATGGCTAGCTACGAAGAAAGATATGTGTTCGCACAACAAAATCCATACCTGAGCCACATTTCTAATTGGTACAGGTACATAGATGACATTATCTTTATTTGGCATGGGACAACGAATATACTCAATGACTTTCACGAATGGCTGAATAATCAAACTCAGGAAATCCAATTCACTATGAATTACAGCCACAAAAGCATTAACTTCCTTGACCTGAGAATAGAAGTCAATGAAGACAGACTTTCCTGCAATCTCTTCAGAAAGGAAACAGATCGTAATACGCTACTGCACTACAGTAGCAATCATCACAGCAACCTACGGAACAACTTGCCTTATGGGCAATTTCTTAGGGTACGACACAATTGCACGGAAATCGCACATTTCAAAGAACATGCAGCGGAATTAGAACAAAGATTGAGGGCAAGGGGTTACCCGAAGAAATTGGTTAAAAACACTAGCAAAGTTACCACCAAAGTCCAGCAGATTATCAAGAAGTTCTGGCCTTTAATACAGTTGAGTTTGCCCAACGAAGCACCGCCCAGAATGGCACTTAAACGTGCAAGGAACCTAAAGGAGCATCTAACACATGCCCGCTTAAAGAAAACCACCAGGACCACACTTTGGAACTTGAGGGATCTCTCGGGCCACCACCCTTGTGGCCAGTGTGTAGTGTGCAAATTAACCAAGAAGGTCAAAACATTTAAGATTGGCAACAAAGATTGGGTACTCAGACATTTTTCGAATTGCAAGACCATTAATGCGATCTACTTGATCGAGTGCCCCTGCGGCCTAAGATACGTGGGTCAGACCCAGAGATCGGTCAACAAACGGATAAATGAGCATCGCTCACGCATCCGCTGCAAAACACAGAATGCCCCATTGGTCTCCCACTTTCTTGAATTTCGCCACAGTCCAGATGACATGACTTGGTTGGGTGATCGACAAGCTGGAGAGCAATACCAACATCAAAAACGCTCTTAAACATAAGGAAGCATGGTGGATTTTTAAGCTCCAGACACTAACGCATGGCCTGAATGAGGCCAAGGTTACTTGGGAATAAAGAGGGCCCTTGACACCCCTTAGGGCACTGGGCCTGCGGAATACACCCTGCACCAGCACTGCCATACTTCTTTACTGATTAGTGCTGTACTTTTATACCAGTCCTCCTTTGCTTTGACCAGCCGCTGGCCACATCAGGCGTAGGTGAGTGTTGTCACTTGTGCCCCCACTCTCTCCCACATATCAGCCCCCAGACTCTATGGGGACCCTTTGAACCTTGATATCTGAGACACACACCATGAGCTCTCCTCCATCCTGCAGTTAGAGCATTTTTTCACCTATTTCTCACCACACCGCGATGCCCTTGTAGCATCTGCCCTGTGGATTAGTGCGATTTGTGCACCCCACACAACCATCTTTTTGGTTGTCCACAACCACCTTATGTTGTGCTGATCTGCTCATTGCTTCCGTGACCCCGGCAGACTGATCTCCAGAGCCTTTCTTCCTAGTTCGAGTCCATCGTCCCCATTCATGCCCCTGCACTCTCTCCTCCCGTTACATTCGAGGATTGGGCATTGGAGGTACTCACAAGCAGCCCGCTGGTTGTTCCCTGCTGACACGGCCCCTTCCCTGGCGGCCGCGACAACACTAGTGTTGCCATCACAACGCCCAAGCGACTTACGCTTCACGCATGTGCTGGACTACTTCCCACTAGTCCTCAACACATGCGCATTCGAGCATTCACGGCCACAGCACACTTGCGGCGCCAGGAAAGCTCCGGCTGCAACGGAGCTCTACCCTACGATTGAATCCAGCGACCCCGACACAGGTAAGCACCCGCTTACCCTTCTGGCTTGCCACACAAGCCCCCTGCAGGAGCTGGATATCTTCCAATACCGAATACCCACTGTGTGCTAACTTGGACACCATTTTGCTTACTCCCTGCAGCTGCCCACTGTGATCATTCTGAAGTGCTGCCAGCAAGCTACAGTCTGCAGCACGTCTATTTTCCCGCACATTGTCAACCGCTTGGGGACCTACCCATTAGGACTTACATCTAAGGTACCACGACTTCTGAGATTTCTCTACATGAGTTTTTTTACCCTTAGCTGCTTCTCAGGATGTGACACACCCATACAACGCCACCTTGGTGTTTCTCTCCTTTTATCTTTTTAGAGTTCCATCCCTTGAGATGACCCCTCCTACCACACAAGGGACCACCTTCTCCCCCCTGTAGGAGTACCCACCATGTGTCAGTCGAATTGTCCCTGCACACGGATGCCAGGTGCCTAGAGTGGGACAGGACCCCTCCCCGCCGCGGCAAGGTCCAGCGGCTCCCCACCACAGGTTGGCCCACTCGCAGCTCCACCATTTTTAACAATTCAGACTATGACTGTCTTTGTTGGTATTTTAATATTAATATCTTTTTACACTGTTTGCATGCCTAGCACATGGGGACCAAATAATTGGCCAGCATATTTATTCGCATTGTGTCACAGAACAACTAAACAACTTGCTGTTAAAACTGAGAATACCCTGTTTTTTTCCGTTTACTGTGCACAAATATGTTTTCTTACACCACTAGATGATACTAACCCACTCACTGTGTGAATATTGAACAGCGAGAGTATCCATTGTGAAATAGCCTTTTCAACTAGTGGATTTATGTTTACTTATTTCTATTTATTCTCCTTTTTTTTTTTTTCTTTCTTTTTCTGTTGAGTAACTAGCCTCCAATGGCTCATTATTTCTTGGTTAATATCAAAAATCAATAAATTGAATTGAACGAAAATTAAGAATGAGGGATGTGTACCTTCTTCTATCACGTTTGTTGACCTAATAATGCATGTAAAGGATATTTGGCTTACTATTTGAAGCACTACCCTCAAGTTTTAATATAGAATTATATGGACACTCCGACATTAGGAGAGTGTCTTTAAATTCATCTGTGGTTGGAGCCCTTTTTTGTTCCCTACTGGATCATCTATAAGTCACCTGCCACTCCCTCCACAAGCTGGGCTTCTCCCTCAACTTCAAGAAGTCCCATTTGACACCAACGAGGCTCCAGTACATCGGAGCAGTGCTCGACACATCCCTGGGGGCAGTGTTTTCCTCCCCAGGTGAGGGCTCATCACATTCAGCAGATGGTGAACAGGCTTCAACTTGCCCAGACTCTCCCAGCGTTCGAGTTCTTGACTGCTCGGCCTCATGGCATCCTGCATTCTTCTGGTGCCAGAGGCCAGGTTGCGGATGAGATCTTTGCAGTGGTCTCAGTCCTCCGGCAGGATGTCGGACCCTGTTCAGGTGCCATCTTCGGTCGCCCGGGACCTTCTGTGGTGGGCCGACGAAGGCAATCTAATGAGGGGGGCTCCATTTTGGCTGCCCTGGCCGGAGGTGACGATCGTGTCGGATGCATGCCTCACGGGATGGGGAGCTCATGCCAACGAGTTTACAGTCAGCGGTCGTTGGTCTCCGTCGGAGTCCAAACTCCATATCAATCTGTTGGAGCTGAGGGCCGTCAGGCTAGCCCTGAAGGCTTTTCTGCCGACTGTGCGAGGAAAAACAAAGGGGGGGGGGCAGGGTCACTTCCTCTGTGCAGGGAGGCGATGCAGCTCTGGTTCTGGGCAATCCAGCAGGAAGTTTCGATCGCGGCAGTTCATCTGGCAGGAGACAAAAACGAAATGGCAGATGCTCTGAGCAGGCAGAGCGCGATCTCTCACGAGTGGGAGTTGGCTCAGGAGATTCTCCTGGAGATCTTCGCCCTTTGGGGGACCCCTCAAGTGGATCTCTTCGCCTACAGTGTCAACCGGAAGTGCAAGAGGTTCTGCTCGCGGGAATTTCCTCCAAACGGAGCCTTAGGAGAGGCGTTTGTGGTGGAGTGCTCATTCCCACTGCTGTACGCGTTTCCTCCAGTCCCCGTCATCCCGCAAGTACTGCGGAGGTTACGGAGGTTCGGTTCCCGAATGATCCTCATTGCTCTGGCGTGGGCCCGGAGGACGTGGTACCCGGACATTCTCGGCTTGTCCATCTGCCCTTCACGTCGTCTTCCCTACCGAGACGATCTGCTCTCACGGGAGGGGGGTCAGGGTCTCCATCCAGAGGTCAGGTCCCTCGACCTTCACGCTTGGTTTCTGAAAGGTTGAGGTATAAGGATTGGTACCTCCCTGAAGACGTGATGGAGGTGTTGCTTTCGGCCAGAAGGCCCGCAACAAAGTCCCTGTACCGTTGCCGTTGGAGGAAGTTCTGCGACTGGTGCAGGGTTAAGAATGTGGATCCTTTTATGTGTGAAATTCCCATGGTTCTGTCTTTTTTGCTTTCTTTGGCCCACAGGGGCCTTCAAGTGGGTACCATTAAAGGTTACCTGGCGGCGCTGTCCATATTTAAGCGCTCGTCTGAAGAGTGTTCCTATTTTAAAATTCCTTTAATTTCTCAGTTTCTGAAATGGCTCACTAATGTGTTCCCTCCGTCACCTTTCCAGGTGCCCCGTTGGGATTTGAACCTTGTTCTCAAGTTTCTGATGGCTGCTCCATTTGAGCCTTTGCATTCATGCCCTTTGAGACTGTTAACTCTGAAAACGGTATTTTTAGTTACGGTCACTTACACTCGCAGAGTGAGTGAGTTACAGGCACTTTCAGTTAAGTCACTGCATTTATTTTAAGGACAGGGTTGTCCTTAGAGTTCGTCCTTCTTTTCTTCCGAAGGTGGTGTCGGAATTTCATTTAGGCCAGAAGGTTGTTCTTCTGGCATTTTATCCTCCTCCACATCCTCGTAAGGAAGAGCAGAGGCTCCATAAGCTTGATCCTAGGAGAGCGTTAAGCTTTTATATTTCACGCATGTCCCGGATCAGAGTGGACAATCAGCTCTTTATTGGTTACGCTGGTAAGCATTTGGGACAGGCTGTGACGAAACAGGCTTTGTCTCGCTGGATTATTTTGGCTATCTCGGAGTGTTACCGCTTCGCAGGTAAGGACCCACCGGTCGGTTTACGGGCCCATTCTACCAGGGTTATGGCTGCCTCTACTTCCCTGCAGAGGGGTGTTCCTATTCGCAACATCTGTGATGCAGCCACCTGGGCTTCAGTACATACTTTTGTACGTCACTATTCCCTCGATTCCATCCGGGGGCAGGATCTGGCCTTTGGCAAGGCGGTCCTTTACTCCGCAATTTGATTGGGCATGCTAAATTTCTGTTTTCTAAATTCTTTTCCCACCTCCTTGCATTGGTACTGCTTTGGGAGCCTGTCATAGATATGGAAAACGTCGGAGGACCCAATCCCCTTGAAGAACAAGTTACTCTCTTACCTGGTAACGTTCTTTCGATGGGATGGTCCGACGACGTATTCCATATCGCTCCCTCCCTACCTTCCCCGATACAGAATTTCTTATGCGATTGCAGCTTACGTTTCCGCAAGGCTTTGTGTGTCAGACTGGCAGAAGACTGGTGGCACACGTTCTGGGAAAAAACTACAACTGAGGCTACGGGCGTCGTGTGTCCTACTTATAACATCCAGTGACGTCAGCCGTCGGAGGAGGTCCTCGAGGGCGGTGTATCGACGTCATCGACGCAGAGGCCGAAGATTTTCCGAAGCAGCACAGCTGTGGTGATTACTGTCTTAGATATGGAATACGTCGTCGGACCATCCCATTGAAAGAACGTTACCAGGTAAGAGAGTAACTTGTTCTTCTGGGCTATAAATGCCTGGGAAGCTTGTCCTCTCCCATGTGGTCCTCCCGCAGATAACCTCCCCCAGGGTCAGAGTCATTTAGTTGCTGCCTTTCCCTGGCCATGTAAGAGAGGCTTCCTTCAAGGGAAACAGTGACGAGGTTGTCAGATTTGTCACAGGTTACAATAAGACACACCTCCAATAATTGAAGCTAATGAAGAGAACAAATAGCATTTTATAGCGACAGATAAGTCAATTGTTAGAGTACAGTTAAAACACCCCAAATACAACTTGGTTTTAGGTCACTTGGACCCATTTATATCTAGTCTTTGTCTGGTCGAGGATGGCCCTGGGGTCGTGGCTACAGTCACTTTCAGCATCTGGTTTGGTCTGAACTAACCATAGGGAATGAACGGCGCCCCACAAAACAGATGAAGGCAAGTGAAGTAGAAAGGCTTCACCTGCCTCCAAAACTCAGGACCACTTCAAAACTGCAGTAAAAAGTGGTGGATGAGAGGGTCCATAGATGTCTATAGCGGGAAAGCAGCACAAAAAAAAGGAAATCTTTCCTAACCGTTCACTTGGCTGAGTGGCAGTCCTATAGACCAACCAGTGTGTTCCCCATAGGAATCACCAGGACAAAGTCAATAGGAAGATCTGTGCATAGGGAAAAAGCAATTAAGTCCCAGTTTTACATCACAGATATGGATTTGGCAGCAACAGCCCCAGTGGAAACCGGAGAGGAGACCCTGAAGAAGAGCTCCAAAGGCAAGTTTGAGAATCTGCAGCTCAGAAAGGAGATGCAGCAGAGCAGGGCTCAGATCCAATGGAAATCAGTGGGAAAATGTGTCACATGTGAAAAGCTTTGACCACGAAGTACAGGGACCACTGAGGGGTAAATATTGAGAATAACCTGTCCAACCCATGACCCAGAGGCCATAACTCATGGTTCCAAACAGTTTGGTTAAGGAAGGCCCAAACAACCTGGTGTGTACAGGTCTTCTCAGTTGCGGTTTACATGATCAGAACTACCAGGGACTTGGTTGGAACCCATACTAGTGATGATCCCGGCAGTAGAAAAGAACAAGCCCTTTCTAGGAGCAGGACCCTTCAAGCCACAATCAAAAGGCAGTGGTGATAATGACTCCAGACAGGTGGGCGAAACCCAGCGGAGCAGGTTCTGCCACCTCGATGAACAAAGGAAGACAGACCTGCCCTATCCCCACAACTACTCCCCTTCCCAACAAAAGATGCTCCCACAAAGACGACTGGGGTGGGGGCAACACAGGTAGACCCAGACAAGCAGATGGAATGGGGTATTGATGTCTCAATACAGTAGCTTCCTGTACCACGTCAGGATTGCCAAGGTGTTAAAAGGGCCAGAGACTTCCCCAACATGGTAGGATTACCAAGGTGTTAAAAGGGCCTGGACAATGAAGGTATAACTGAAGTAATAAGAGAAACATGTAACTGAATGTGAAGAAATCATTTGCAGCCAAGAAATAAGTAAGTAGAGATGAAGTGAATGTAGATATGCAGAAACGCATGGTAAATGAGACATATAGAAGTTTGCTGCAGAAGATGATGTGACGCAACTAAAGCGGCTAAGAGAAAAAGATGGACGCCGGACCAATCAAGCTACCTAGGATCAAGGATACTACATCAAGGAATAATTGCGAGGAATAAAGGAAGTCAAGAGGCTCCGCTGTGTATATAAGACATATTCTCTTAGATTAAGCACAGAAGAAAACATCTGCAAGTGCCAAGTAATGGACAGGGTAAGATGCAGAAAGCTTATGTGAGGTAGAGCAACCAAGTCTCCAAAGGCCAAGAGGAGTATTTGTTATGACAGGTTTTCTGAAGTGCAACTAAGGGCTTAGTAAAACCATTCAACTGAGGCAGTACAAGACTCCACTCTTAGTATAAGGCTGTACCACCTGAGTATAGGGTAGCGTAGCGTAGACAGAGCAGCCAGGCTTAACTTAGGAGGGAGAGAGGGCTGTAGAATCGGTACAATGAAATTGTAATATCAATGGTCCAAACACTGAAACACTATGCATTGTAAGAAATAGTTTATTGAAATACAAGTAGGCCCAGATAAATCTTGGGTGGAATAAGTACTATCCCATTATATATAACCACAATTATAAAAACCCAACACTATGCTTGAAGGTACACAGACCAAAACATATAACCTTATTTGGAAAACCTAACAGGAGTGCTAGGGAAGTAAAAACCAATAGTTACTTTTAGATTACCTTCAGTAATACCAGGGTAGTAGACCCTATCAGTTGTACCGTGACACTCAGCAAGAAATCACATAGTAATATCAACTGGACAATATACTTTTCTGATCTAGTGAAACACAGATACTAGGAACAGTATAAATCTATAACTCCGAACCTGAATATCACAGTTGATCTAGGGGATTTGGACCTACAGGTGTAATATTCAATTACCGTTGCTTTTCAGTTCACATACTATTTTAGGATAACACAGTTATACACAAGGTAAGTAAAACCTATACACTTTTTACAGGCGATATCAGCAACTTAAAGGCAGGTGTAAACCTAAGACTGTTTTTGTGTCTTTCTAAAACAGACCAGGAAAGCAAAACCTAATGTTACACTTGATGAACGACTCAAGGTTATTCTAAGTAGGTAAAACCTAATGCAGACTTATTATGGACAGACTAACAGCAAGTCAGGGGAAGCAGGTTGGAAAACACTCATACATTTATCCTGACAGGAATAGTGAAGTAAACCAACAGCATTACATTTGGCAAAGAGGCACAACCAATTCACAGGTGAGTAAAATAACATTATATCTACTTTTCAGAATGGCAGAAAATTTCTAAGGCAAGTAAAACAACTATATATATATATATATATATATATATATATATATATATATACACTTTTCAGAATGGAAGAACATTTTCAGGGTAACTAATAACATTTGTAACTGGTCACTCTGAGTTACAGTTACCAACCAACTTCTTTTGCAAGTAAGTCACTTTTAAACACTTATATTCTCTTTTCTAGGCAAAAGGCCCAATCCTTGGAAGTGTTTCCCTTATTCTTGGAGCATGAGTGTTCTCAGTGGCAGAAGGAGGGTCACTATGGTCTAGTGTCCAACAGGCAGTGCCAGGAGAGGTTCTTAAGTAGCAAAAGTCAGTTCCTAAAGAAGATTGTTCAAACAGGTGAGTATTTTACTTTAGATTTAGTTGAGGGCCCACGGGCTTCACAGAAGACACCCTAGGAGGATTCTAGCAGTGGGCCTGTGTACACTGGACGAGAGGACTCCCAATCACAGAAAACAACCCAAATCTACACAGCCAGCACAGAAACTCATCACAGAAGAAGATTTTGCACCAGGAGGACTTCTGGATCTGCAGCCAAAAACTTGCTTGTTGAATTCCTACATTAAGAAGACTGAAGGCAGGACACTGGAAGGACTTTTTCAGCAAGGATCAAGGGGAAGGCTCTAGGCAAGGTGTTCCTCGTGGTTGGATGCAGCTCAGTGGATTTGGTGCCTTTTACTGTAGCACAGAAGAAGACAGAATATCGCTGGTCGGATTCTCGTCGTTTGAAAGGTCCAGCACTCTGGTGAGGGGACATTTTGGACTGGAATGGTGCCTCTGGAGATCCAGCAGGATGCTCACAAATTTTCAGCAAGATTCGGAAGACCATGCACCGCACAATGGCTTGAGGTCCCAGAGTATTGGGGTATTGCATCGCTGCAAGGTCGCAGCATGGCGTAGGATGGCTCAAAATGTAGGTCTTTCATGAGTCTAGTGGATATCACCAGGGTCTGGGTCGAGGCCGTCGTTTTACGAGTCCCCAGGTCGATTGGAAAGAAGGGCTACAGCAAGCTCCAGTTAAACAGCAGGCTCTCTGGTCGCTGGAAATAATTTCAGTCGCAATTTCTTCATCCTCTTCGGTTTTGGTTCCAGTGGTCGACTACCTCTTCAGCTGTCAGGTTCGGACTTTTATGCAGAAACCCAGCCAGTCAAACAGCCTTGCAACATTCAAACTTGGGTGTTGGCAATCCTTTCAGGATTAGGACAGCCAGCCTTTCCGTTTGTACTGGAATCTCGCACTCAGGCTGGAAGATGGAGGGTTGCAGAGTTTTGGACTCCTCCCTCGCTTCCTGCCTTCCCAGACACTCTGGGGATTGGCCGTGGAGTCCACAGGACTCCCGCAGAAGATGAAAATCACACAAAGGAATTTCTCACCCTGGATCTCAGGGGAAGGAACAAGAGAGAACAAGGAACACTAAAATGGTGAAAAAACAAGACGGGCCATTTTGGTAAAATGAGCACCCATGGGAGCTTTTACCAGGGCTGTGCACACAGCCCGCGGTAAAGGTACATCGAATTAATAAAAGGTGTCACTGTCACCAGCCATTGAAGGTAAACTTGGCCCTGAAAGGGGATACTCTGTATCTCCCCAGCACTCCAGATAAGGTGGGGGGTGCGGGTTCTCACTTAATAAAATGTAAAAGGGATCCATAGATCCTTTCTACCCTTGGGAACTGTAGTTTTCACAAGGTTAGCAAGAGAAAGTTAAAAGGGGAGCCCCTAGGCAACCCGCAACAATAGGCTCGTATTGCCAAAATATTGTCAAAAAGCATAACTTTTAAAAGACACTATGGAGAGTGTTAAAAATGACACCCATAAAAATAGTAAAAGATTCTGTGAGTGTGGAAAAGGTTTCCCACTCACAGAGGTATAAGGAAAAATAATCCACCAGTAAAAGCAAAAAGTTATGGGGTTGACACAGGTCGGGAAGATTTATCATTACTATGAAAATCTTACCTAACAGTAATGACACTCAGCCTAATTTAATTAAATAGCACTAAATAAAAGGTTGAAATTGACAAAATTGTGGTCTCCTCACACGTGATTCAGAAGTAAAAAACAAGGGCTATTCATTAAGCTCCAGACGAAGATAATGGTGTACCTACACTCCCTTGAAAGTCCCAGAGCAGAGAACAGGCTGCAAGGTCAACTACAAAGAAGAAGCCTTGGCTTAAGGCCTGAGTTTTAGGACAGTTTTTCTGAAGTCCAGTTAAGGGCCTAGTAAAAACCATTCAACTGAGGCAGTACAAGACTCCACTCTTAGTATAAGACTGTACCACCTGAGTACATGGTAGCGTAGGCAGAGCAGCCAGGCTTATCTTAGGAGGGAGAGAGGGCAGTAGATATAGTACAAGTGAAAATTGTAATACAAATGATCCAAAGAAACACTGAAACACTATGTATTATAAAAATAAAGGATTTATTTAAATACAAATAGGCCCAGATAAATCGAGGGGTTAAGTAAATACTGAAACATTATATGAAATCACAATATAAAACACAACACTATACTTGAAAGTACACAGACCCAAGTATAGACCTTATTTGGAACACCTAACAGTAGTTCTAGGGAAGTCAAAACCTTGTTATACACATTTAGTATAGGCCAAGCCTATTCTTTGGGAGTAAAAGACCAATGGTTACTTTTTAGATTACTTTTGGTAATACATGGACAGTAGGCCCTTCCAGTTGTACAGTGACTCTTGGAACAAATCACATAAACAGTCAACTGGACAATATACTTTTGGTGAATAGTGAAACACTTATTCTAGGTGCAGTAAAAACCTATAACTACTTTTGTCATAACACACAGTTATACCAGGTGAGTAATACCTATGGATGTAATGTACAATTACAGATGCTGTGGAAATCAGGGAACCCCAGATTGAGGTAAGCAATAACTCTTGTAACTTGTTTTGGATGGCACACAGCTAACACAAGGTAAGTAAAACCCACTTACTTTAACTTCACAATGAAGGGGAAAGTAAAACCCAATGTCGCACTTTACTGAATAGATATTCTAGGTAGGCAACAACCTAATGTAGACTTATTAAAGACAGGCTAGCAGCAAGTCAGGGGAAGCAAGACCCAGTTGGGGGACACTCGTACAGTTATCCTAGCAGGACTAACCTGGTGATACCAACAGTTGGAGGACACTCATACAATTACCCTTCAGGAATAATCTGGTGAAACCAACACATTACTTTTGTAAAGAGGCACAACCTAATCACAGGAGAGTAAAATACCTTCACATCTACTTTCTTTTAGACTGGCAAAACAGTGGCTAAGGAAGGAAAGATGTTAACCATACTTTTAAGAATAGTGCATCACACATCCAAGATCAGTAAGAACTTTTGTAACTGTTCACTCTTAGAATTACAGTTACCAACCAACTCTTTACAAGTAAGTAAAAACACTTGATTTCTTTTCTAGGCAGAAGTCCCAATCCCTTCAAAGTCTTTCCCTTATTCTTGAAGCATGAGTGTTCTCAGTGGCAGAAGGGGGGTCACTAGGACTAGTGACCAACAGGCAGTGTTAGAATACGTTCTTTAGTAGCAAAAGCCAGAGTTTCCTTAGGAAAACTGGCAAATAAGTGAGTACTTTACTTCTAGGGTTAGAAGAGGGTCCAGGGGCTTCACAGAAGACACCCCAGCAGGATTCTAGCAGTGGGACTGGGTGTACTGGACGAGGGACCTCCCAATCACAGAAAACACCCCAGGACTACACAGAAATCCCAACAGGCTTAAGGTAAGTATATACCCAAGCCAACACAGTACCTCAGCAATGAAGAAGAGATTGCAGCAGGAGAACTTCAGGGACTGCAGCCAAATACCCGGTCACTGGATTCCTTGTCCTGGAGACTGAACACAAGACCTCAGAAGGGACTTTGCAGCAGGGATCGATGAAGACGGCTCTAGGCAAGATTTCTCTCGCGGCTGAATGCGGCTCTGTGGGTTTGGCGCCTTTTCAAGGAGCACAGAAGAAGACAGAAAATCGCGGTTGAATTCTCGTCGTTTAAAAGGTCCAGCACTCTTGTGAGGGGACTTTTTGGACTCGATTCGTGTCTCTGGAGATAGACCAAGATGCCCACGAAGTTTCAGCGAGATTCGGAATTCAGAAGACCGTGCACCGCACAGTGGCAGGAGGTCCCAGGGTATTGGGGTATTGCAAGAACGCAAGGTCGCAGCAACCCGTGGGATGGCTCAAAATGCAGGTCGTCTTGAGTCTAGTGGGTCTCACCAGGGTCTGGGTTTGGGTCGTCGTTTTCGGAGACCCCAGGTCGATCGGAAGGAAGGGCTGCAGCAGGCTCCGGTTACAAAGCAGGCTCTCCGGCCGCTGGAAATCATTCCCGCCGCTTTTCCTTCGTCATCCTCCTCGGTTTTCTGTTCCAGTGGTCGACATGACTTCAGCTTCCAGGTTTCCAGTATTTATCAGGAACTGCAACACAACCTCTGCATTCTCTCCCCGCATTTTACAAGAAAGGGGCGTTTGGCTGTCCAATCAGGACAGCCAACCCCCCACTGGGATTTGGCCCAGTTGAAGGAAGACCTAAGACAAAGGAGGGGGAAGTTTGGGACCCCTCCCCCACTTCCTGTGCTTACAGACTGACTGGAGCCTGGGCGGGGTATCCAGGGGACTCCCGCCAAAGGCAAAACTCAAACAAAGGATTTTCCCACCCTGGATGTCAGGGGAAGGAACAAGAAACAACAAGAAACACTAAAATGGCAGAAAAAGAAGACCGGGGCCATTTTGGTAAAAATGAGCACCCTTAGGTGCCTTTACTGCAGCTGTGATTACAGCACGCGGTAAAGGTGCACCAAATTAGTAAAAGGTATCACTGCCACCAGCCATTAAAGGTAAGCTTGTCACTGTAACAGAATTGTTAGTTTAAATGTGAAAGGGGATACATTGTATCTCCCCAGCACTCCACATAAGGTGGGGTGTGCTGGTTTCACAGAATAAAATGTAAAAGGGATCCAAAGATCCTTTCTACCCTTGGGAACTGTAGTTCACTCAAGGTTAGCACAAGAAAGTTAAAGGGGGAGCCCCTAGGGCAACCCAGCAACAACAGGCACTTATTGCCAATAAGTTGTTAGACATGATAACTTTAAAAAGACACTATGGAGAGTCTTAAAAATGACACCCATAAAAAGAGTTAAAGACAGGTGAGTGTGGAAAAAGGTTCCCACTCACTGAGGTATTAATGGAAAATATCTCACTAGAAAAGCAAAAAGTTCTGGAGTTGAACCAGGCAAGGAAGATTTACCAGCCCTGTGGAAATCTTACCTAACACTGACCGATGAGAAAAGATGGACTAATTGGGCAAGTGGGCAGAAGTCTGACTTTATTCACTGTTCCCGAGTTTCATTTTTCTTACGTGCTGCTAACGAGGCAAAAGTCAAGGTTGGGAGAGAATGCCAACCAATCATAGGGTCTATGTAGCAACATGCTATACAATGTTGCCAAGGCCAATCTGCTGCTGTTATTCTGCTACAATCTGTTTTATACGTATTTAGAGGTGGTTCAAGGCGTGCTTAACAGATGCCAAGGGGCATCCAGTAACATTAGTAATACTTAGCATATATAGGTCCATATGTTTCCTTAAACATATATAATAATCAAAGAAATCAGGATGTGAGATCCTACAAATCAGCTATGGTTCTCAACAGAGGAGTTTATTTCAGAAAACCACAAGTGTTATAGTTCAATTAGTTTATATAGCTTTCGATAAGCACGAAAGGCTCAAAAGGAACGGACAATAGTGATTGAGTTTGGTGGAAATACAGATTGAGTATTTACCTCTTTTGTGTTGAGGTACAGAGTTCCACCTAAAGGCACAGTGGTATACAACAGTTAGAGGAACATGTACTTATACAATAGTGCACCCGGGACATAGGGTGGTCGAGGGTACCGTAAACACGGGGAGTACACAACATAATCTACAAGACATACATGAAAAAGGGTATTTGCAGTTGTGTCACTGAGTATCGACACGGGTGTGTTTCGGCCAGGAAGGCAGAATTGTTGCCTGGATGGTGTTGGCCTTCTTCAGGATGAGCACCAAATGTGTGGTGTAGTCCGTTCTGTCTGTGAATAGAGAAGGATTTGTAAGGATCTCGGGGTCTAATTGTGTTATTTAGTGTTTCATAACTGTGGCCTAGTGTTGCCGTATCGAAGGACAGCTTACCTGCTGCTGTGTTAGCAGTGGTGATGCTGTACAGAATCATCCAATGGAAATGCTGGATGGTAGGTGCAGGGAATGCACTGGGGGAGCCGTGGGTTCCTGAGGTAACAATTTGGTCAGGATCCAGTCAGCTAGAGGAGGGTCTAAGAAGGTCCCTCGTCTGAAAAAGACCAAAGATGGACGCGAGTATGAAGCGTCGGTACCAGCGTCTAGGACTAGGGTGAGGGCGTCCCTGGTTCGGTGGACACTATATGTCGCGGTGGATGCCATACATGCATGAACGCTCCAGGGCGTGTCGGCAACATGGTGTCAACTATTGCCTTAAGTGATCTAGGGCGTGGGGGGTATTATCGATCCATTAAAATGAAATAAAAATAGCGCAAAAGTGGTGTCTATGTTGAGAAGTGCGTCTAAAATGGTGGTGCGTCTGTGTTCTACAGATGGGTCACAGTGCGCAGGCAGGGCCGAAAAGCAACCCGTGGTTACTGTGCATATCATACATCAAATGTTATAATGGGCCCACACAGGGATGGAGGTGGTACCGCTATCGTAGACTCCCTGTGAGTGAGTAAACGGATCGGTGTATAGGGCACTGTCTCTGGAGGCGTGAGAGCTAGATTTAGGCACTTACCGCGAGCTGTGAGAGCAATGTGCGTCGTGGGGGGGATCTGTTGCTGTAATGGTAGCTGTAGCATACCGATGCAACCTGCTTGGCTACTATAGTGTAAACAAACTACCTTTCTTCCTCGAACATTCAAACAGAATGTAGGCTCAGGGTTTCCCCTAGATATATCCACTCTCAGACGGGTTGGCCTAAGCTGAGGGTGACTTGGGTAACTGTCCCTAGTAGCATCATGTCATGATGCCTACCTCCAAGGAGCCAGGTCCGAGCCAGCAACCCCAGAGGCAGGCATCATTCCCCCCAGGGAAGTGCCAGCGGGCCCAAGCTGGGGCCCTTTGGACACAGTCCTGGCGCCTTAAGCGCCAGGCTCATGTTAGACCCCTGTCCTGGCGCCTTAGGCGCCAGGCTCATAAAGCTAGACATGTGTTCAAGTGTTTTAATGTGCACTTACCTGATGCAGACCATGCTGCTACATCCAGGCCCTCTTGAGGCCTGAATGGAACTACTTTACCTGTGGGACTATTTTCCACCTGGGTGTGGTCAGGGAAGGATACATACCTGATCGGTGGAAGGATACATATCTGGAACTTCTACCAAAGCTATTTAAACCACGCCCGATCAGCAACTCACGCTTCGCGTTGTTCTGCTCCTCGCAGCTGAACGCTCGCCGTGTCAGCTCCTGCATCTGGACTTC
This sequence comes from Ambystoma mexicanum, assembly GCF_040938575.1. Taxonomy (NCBI): domain Eukaryota; kingdom Metazoa; phylum Chordata; class Amphibia; order Caudata; family Ambystomatidae; genus Ambystoma; species Ambystoma mexicanum. The sequence goes on from NC_090934.1 coordinate 91,706,983, forward strand.
AGCCACACCTGTCAGCATCCTGGGTCTCCTGCAAGGGAAGATAAGAGAGAATTGGGGAGAAAGAAGACCTTACCTGCTAAAGCTGCATCACAGAGACATCACACCGACGATCCTGAAAGGGAAGACATCATTTTAAAAGCATTTCGCTTCGATCGCTGCAGCGCTGCATTTCACTCACCTTTCCTGGGCGCCTCCATCTTCAGCAGCGATCATCCGGATCCGCACCCACTTCCCTGAGCCTAGAGAGAAAAAGACAAGAAAACAAGGTGAGAGAAGGAAGGGAATAGGAAAGGCTCAGTTTCCTTCTAAGACTTACTTGTTGGGTCATTCCCATTTCATTTCGGGTCCTGCCGCTTCCTGGCATTCCGGACCCCGGCCCCTATGGGGAAAAAAGACAAAGACATTGAATGAGCGAATGCAAAGACATTACCTGAACGCTCATCCAGAACTTACCTGTCATTTACTGGAACTGCACGTTTCACTTCGGGTCGGCGCCATATCTCCGGCATTCCGAACCCCGGCCCCTAAGGGGAAAAAGACATAAGCATTAGCGCTTGCTGCAAAAAGACAATGAACATTATTATTAAGCTTGAACTTTTGAACTTGCAACAGAACTCTTACAACGCCTCACCTGAATAGTCAAGCTTATTTTGAACTCCCATCAAACCTCAATCCAGTGAAGTAACTGGGTTTCAACGCGCCCCTGCATCAGAAGCAGGATGGAGAACTCATCCTTCCAGACCCTAAGGTGAGACTTCACGGGGAATCGTGGAAGGGTATCGGAGAGGGTTGGAAGGGAGTGGGAGGCTTGAGCATTATTCCGTCAGTAGGTAATACTCCCTTTTCACGCACAGGGGAATATTCCTGCGAGCCAGGAAAGCCAGAGTAGAGGGGCCCTTCCTGTCCATCTTCAGAGTCCTGCGCTTCACCATTGAAGAAGCATCAGCACTCGAAGCCAGACCTGCGCCTCCGTGGGAATCAGGTGAGCGTGACACATCACCACTCTGGACCCTTTGTTAACTGCCCTCCTGTTCCTTAACTCTAGTACATTGCTTGGTTGCTCTCGAGTGTGGTTTGTTCTGTACAAAACACAAATCTTACTAAGGGCTTAAAACAAAGGGTCAGGCAGCCATCCAATCTGTATACCCCCTAAAACCGCCACTCCCCCATCACGAACTTGAAAAGGATGTGAAAAAAAGACCAGTTCAAACCACTATGGAGGGTGCAAGGCAGGGCTTTCAAAGAGTATACGTGTGCACAACAGACATTTTAGGCCAGCCTCATGGTTTACCTAGACAAAGAAAGGTCTATAAAATAAATGGCAGAGATCAGGACTTAAATACATTGGTGTCTCAATGGTTACCACGAAAGGTCATTGAGCTTCCAATGGGTGGCATCGATGTTCACCCTTGGTGAAACCACAACTAAATTACTGCTGCCACCAGACTACTTCATAAAACCAGTGTTGTGTGATATAATTGCATAAGGGCCAAAATGGGGGGTGTGGGAGTTGGGGTTTAGGATACACCCTGTCCCAGAAACCTTCTAATGGGTTACCATGGGACCATAAACACTGAAGGCAAAAAGGATTGCATTGGCCAGGTGGACTTAAGTAGAAGTCTATCTGGCCACAAAAATATGCCAGAGATCCAAAAGATAAAGTGAGTGTGTGGAGGGCAAGGGGCGAATGTTGAGGGGCCACTAAAATGTGACTATAGCCCTCCTCAAAAATGTGTCTTAACAGCTACTAAAAAAGGTACATTGGGCTATGAATGTAGTAACTCTGCTTGCATCCCCTGGTGAAGCCAAAACGTAATTACAGTTCCCACCAGCCCTCTCACTGAAACCAATGTAAGATGATAATCACCATGTGGCCAAACTGGGGGACTTTACAAGCACCCCCCTGTCCTCAAAGCCCATATGGGATGCCATAGGAACATCAGATAAGAAAGGGTGGAGGACTTTAGGAGAAATCACTCTGTCCACAAACATAAGCCAGAGCTCCTAAAAACCAGCGGGGGGGGGGGGGGTGCCGGAGGAGAAGCAAAGCTGTTAATGGCTCTGTTAAATGGAACAGCAGAGCCCCCAAAAATGGAATTCTGCATTCACAGCTGGTAAAAAGACAACCAGGTATTGCGGTCGTAGATTCCATCCTGATGTGCAGGGGAGATGGGGCCAAACTAATATGTGGTTGTAGGTTATTCCAGAGTCTGGCTGCAATAGCAGGAGGAGGAGGAGTGTTATCTGGTGATGATGTCATGGCTCTCAACTCACACGCTTTTGCCGAGTGTCACCCACCTTGTAAACAGCCGATTCATCCACCAAGCCCATTCACTAAATGGCCACTCATCCACCAAAAATAAAATAGTGTGTTTTCACCTACCTTGGTCACGCGTTGAGGTCCCTTAGATTGTTTTTATTCTGTCCATCTAGCTGGTTGCCTCATGCAGAGCTTGTAAAATTGCAAACTAATTTCTTTGTCCACGACCTACGGTCGTTTTATTTATTCGTCCTCTTCATCGACGACTACCTGACTACCACCGCCGAAGACCGCAGAGGATAACTCCTGACTTCGATGGCTGGTTCTCCAGTCGATGCTGTCGACTGCATGGCCTTGGCCCTCCTGCCAGGCCTACAGAGTAGGGAGAGTGGGGTTGGGGGCTCTATTTATTTTCAAGAATGTATTTCCTTCTCCCCTCTCTTTTCCACTCTGGTTTTGCTGTCGCTATAAACCTGAGTTATGGACAGGACACCTTTTAAATTTTGCCCTTCTTGTAAAGGCAAGTACCCCTGAAGAACACGCCCCGGAGGTGCAATAATCGTCTCCCTCGATCTCCCATGATCACTGTGAGGCGTCCTGTAGGTCTTGCCAGCTTCTGCCTCCTAAGACAATAAAAGAACGCCGAGTTAAATGGTGGGCGGCCTACACCATGATGCAGGCCCCGAGGGTAGCTCCCCCACCACTGGTACCGAGAGTGACGAGGAACTTAGCAACAACCGTGGCTCCGACACGGATGCCATCGACTTATCTTCAGAGCGGCCACGGCAGGCAGACCGTCGGTTCTGCTATGGGGAGTGTACATCCCGGCGACAGGGACGCACACACTACTCACAAAAGTAAGCACACAACCCCCTGAACCGCCTCAATGGACTCGTCGGGACGGTCAAAGACGCCAACAGGTACGCCGATTTCTTCGACGGAACCCGCCGATCCACATGGTCGGCAGCCCTCCCCGCAACTGCGTTAGCGTCATGCCTCCGGGCATTCCACTGACAAGGGCATCAGCACCAAAAGTCATAAGGCCGTCGAGGCGCCTCTTAAGAGTGTGCTGACGCAGAAAGTTTCGGCAACGTCGAAAGCTATGGCGAAGCCACTAGAACAGCCGAAACCCCTCCCAGACACGCCGAACATACACAAGAGCCTCTATGAGATCGTTTCAGCGGCTAATAGGCCCAAGGACAGCTCGAAAGACACGTCCACATGCCGAGAAAGGCAGGAAGGCGATTCTGAAGGCCCCCCAGCTCCCGGCTAAGACCCTCTCTGATAAATCTCAACGGTCTAAACACTCAGATCCTCAAGAGGAGCCCTTCCGCCCTCCAGACATCTCTGGCTCATCCTTATGGACCAGAGATAGGTTTGAGGGGTGTATGAATAGACTCTCAAAATTCGTGGACTTCTCAAAGGTTTACCACACCAAAAAGGCACAGTGAGGAAGACGTATACCCTACTGTGTCTAAATTTCAGAGGACGACCTGCCCTCTTCATGAGGAGGTGTTTGACCTGACAGAACCAGAAGAGGTTCCTCAGGACCCTTTGAGGACCCTATTGACCAGGCCCCAGGTTGGGAGGATGATCAGCCAGTGGATAATCCACCATGGCTGTCACCAACTATTACCCCTGATCCAGACACATTATGCATGGATCCTCCCCAATCTCCTCCCATTGGACAGGCATCTCCCATAGATGACCAAATGGCATTTAATGCCATTCTCAAGAAGGCTGCAGAACATTTTCAGATTGCCACCCAAGAAGCAGTGCAAGAAACGGACTTTGGTGAGGATATATTGAAGGAGAAACAACCTACAAGCCAGGCTATACCTTTATTGTACTCCATTAAACAGCGTATCGCCCCTTCTTTGCTGACACCATTGCAAACCAGGGCTGTGAACCCACGGGTCGAGAAGCTTTTTCACCAATCACCTACAGACCCTCTGTACATTCTGGGACATGCCACTCCACCGGACAAGGAGTGCAAGAAATTGTATGCCCTGGAGAAGCGTGTCACTACTGCGGCTGCCTATTCCACCAAAATTGCCAACAATAATACACTGTTGGCCAGCTACAGCGATGTTCAGTGGAATTGCTTCAGGAAGGCCTGCAAGAGGACCTTGAACCGACATGGTCACGCCTACTGGCGGTTGTGGCAGAAGGGAGGCAGGTGAAACATAATATTCTCAAGAACACCCTAAATGCTGCAGAGACAGCAGGGAGAACTCTTGCCCAAGGTACCCTTTTGAAAAGGCACGCATGGTTGAAAAATTAGGGGTTCAAGCCAGAGACTCGGGCGTCCCTTATCAACAAACCAGTGGAGGAATCCAACCTGTTTGGTAAAGCTATTGATGAGGCACTAGAGACTGCGAAAAAAGAACATGAGACTTTGAAATCTTTCATCCACATAACTCAAAGGCCTTTTCAGCACCGAGGTGGCAGCCCTTGCTGCTCCTTTCGCGGACACTCTTACCCACGTTCCCCACACAACTAATACGGAACTGGTAACACATGGTCCTCGGGACAGGGGTCAACTGCCTTAAACCAGTATCAGTCTAGAGGACAGTGTTGTGGTGGGGGGTGGTATTAGAAACAGCACCCCTAGAGGATCCCCGGCCGCCAATCAGAAATGACTTGCAGATCCGGGACCCTCCCATGCCACCCCAATAAACGAGAAAAAAAACAGCTTAGACCCCAGCCAAGTCATCCAATTCCTGGGGGCACTGATTCGGACAGAAGACTGCTTCGTCTTCCCCTCTGAGAGGATTGAAAACATGCTGTTTCAGAGCCCTCAGTATGTAGCCAGACGAAGGGTGACAGTACGCAAAGCCATGCGACTGTTAGGAATGATGGCCTCCTGCATTTATTTAGTCCCGCACGTACGTTTGAGCATGCACCCCATGCAAGAGTGGCTCAACAGTCAATGGTGTCAGGCCAGCGGACAATGGGACGATGTAGTGGTAGTCCCGGCGGCTCTCGTTCTCTCTCTGCAGTGGTGGCCGAGGGAAAACCTCTTGAAGGGGAAGACCTTCACCACCCCCGCAGTAGGAGCCACTCTCACTACGGAGGCATCTCTCAAGTGGTGGGGTGCTCACCTCCTTCAGCAGACGGCTCACAGCATTTGGTCCCCAACAGTAGGATCCAACCACATAAACCTGTTGGAGCTGTTAGCAGTGTTCAAAGCCCTGAAGGCCTTTCAGACGCAGTCACAGGGGAAGACAGTACTAGTCCTCACAGACAGTACCACAACCATGTATTACCTGTATTACCTGAACAAGCAAGGGGGCACTCACTCTCCAGGGTTATCCAAACTGTCCCAGAACATATGGAAGTATGGATGTTCCTCCTGTCTCAACATGTTCGAGGGGAACTTCATCTTTTGGCAGTCGTGCTCAGCAGAGACTTCCCGCTACCCAGAGAGTACTAATGGCGACTACACGAAGACATCGTCTCCAATGTTTTCTCAGAATGGGGCTTCACAGAGATCGACTTGTTCGCAACTCTGGGGAACCCGCAATGCCCAAATTACACCTCTGGGTACCCTCAGAACCGATCCAAGGGGAACGGTCTACGGATAACATGGTCAGGGAAATTTGTTTACGCTCCTCCCCCTCCCCCCGACTCCCCACTCAACAATATAGTGCACAAGATGCACCAAGAACCAGTCACAATGATATTGGTGGCTCAGATGTGGGCCCTCATCCCTGGTTCTCTCATCTGATGGAGATGTCAATCTCCCCTCCAATGAAACTTCCTTGCCCATACAACATGCTATCACAGAACAAGGGGGAAGCACTTCATCCATGCCTGCAAACTCTCAACTTAGCGGCCTGGCTCCTGAAGTCATAGAGTTCGGGCACGTCCAACTTCCTCGGAGATGCATGGAAATACTTAGAGAAACAAGAAAACCTAACACCAGACATTGCTACTCCAATAAATGAAAATGCTTCGTCATATGGTGCAATTCCAATAGCATCAGCCCCATAGACTGCTCTCCTACTCATATTGTACTATACCTGACTCACCTACTAGACGCAGGTGTGGTTTTTAATTCCCTGAAGGTCCACTTAGCTGCACTTTCAGCCTATACCACGTCCCAGCGAAAGGTGTTGCTAATTAAAGCTTTCATGTTAGGGGTTAAAAGAATTCATCCCCCTATTTCAAACTTCAAACCATCCTCCCTGATGGGACCTAAACATGGTATTGACTAGACTTATGGGATTTCCATTTGAACCTATGCATAAGGCTAGCCTCAAAGCACTCACTCACAAGACCGCCTTCCAAGTGCAGTCACTTCAATAAGGAGAGTTAGTGAGCTACAGACCATTTCAATTCTAGACCCTTTTGTCACAATTCACAGAGATAAGGTGGTTGTGCGCACTCACCCACGGTTTACGCCCAAATTCATTTAAAAGTTCTATAGCTTTCATTGCAAATGTTCCCCTGGAATGCATTTGCAAGGCGGCAACCTGTAGTTCTGTACACACCTTTACTAAACACTATTGCCTAGACACTCCCTCTAGGTCTGATTCCCAGGTGGGACAAGCAGTACTAAGACATTTTTTCACTACTGTTCCTTCTCACATCCCACCACCAACTCCGGGTACTGCTTGCAAGTCTATGCACAGCATGTGATTCTAAGCAGATTCACAAGCATCAGAAGACATGCATTACTTACCGTAATAGCATTTCTGATGATTGTATCTGCTTAGATTCACATGCGCCCACCCTTCCTCCCCGCTCAGATGGAAGGAACATAGACATCTTCCTACTTCTTCTCTCTCTCTGTACTCACTCACGATAGTCATAAGGCTCCCTCACGGCAGACAGAGTACAATCGGAGGGACCTCGACGCGTGAGGGATTTTGGGTACACTACATGTCATGTTAGGGATAGTGTTACAGGCATGCCCATGTCAACGTCCTCTTTCCATCCTCGAAAGACAATATGCAATACTCTGCAATTACCACTGGATGTCGGACCATATGCACAGCATTTGAATCTAAGTAGATACAATCATCAGAAATGCTCTTACGGTAAGTAATACATGTCATTTTTTTACCTACAATCCTAGGATATTTGGGGAGTGTTTCATTTTCTGGAGGGTGCCATTTTTTGGGGAAATGTTGCCAACTGGCTGTCTTTTCTCCAGCGACATTATCACTGAATGCCATTTCAGACAGGTCAGACAGAACTTTGTTACTGCCTTAATTATTCATTTTAATTTCTTAGTAACGCGCCAGCTCGCCCAAAGGGCCTCAGGGCGCACAAAAAACAAAACGGGACAAACAGCAAGGATAATCAGAAGGGAATGTGGCAAGGTATCAACGCTTAGAAGGGCAGTTGAACAGGAATGTCTTCAGACATTTTTTTAATTCATTTGTCGTTTGTATTTTTTTTTTAGTTCAGGTGCAATGGAGTTCCAGATTAGAGGGGCTTAAACGTCAAAGCGTGTTCCCCTAAATCTGGCCAGCCTAAATCTGGGCTGGACGAGTCTGGCATGATCCTGGTACCTGAGAGTGCAGGATGGTTGATAGGACTTCAGGCACCCAATAAGATAGATTGGAGCCTCATGAGCCAAACATTTGTGGGTCAGGATCTTGTTGGAGACACGCTGCTTCACAGGCAGCCAGTGCAACTCCCTCCTTGCTTGGAAAATGTGATCTCGTCTGGTGCGACCCAAGGTTGCTCACACTGCCCCGTTTGGGGCACTTGTAGGGCTGAGAGGTTAGATTGGGATGTACAAGCCAGTATTCTGTTACAGTAGTCTAGCCATGAATTTACAAGGGCTGAGGCTAGAAGGGAGATGTTTTTATGTGAGAGAAAGGGGCGTATGTGACTGGGCAGCTTGTTAATAGAGCCGCACGACGCCCGGATCTGGGCAACGTGCTGTCCAATGGTCAATTCGGCATCCAGGATAACACCCAGGGTTTTTACACTCTTGGCTACCGGGATGGTAATGTTGGCGATGACAACGTTTTTATACTTGGAGCAAGTGTAGCAGAGGCAACAACTAGAATCTCTTTCTTTTTCGGAATTAAGCGCCAAGGAGTTGACTATAATCCAAGACTGGATAGTAGAATATATTGTGTTAATGGCCTTTGCATCTTGGAAGTGGATGCCTGAGAGCTTTAGGACAACCTGTGTATCATCTGCATAGTTGGTACCTTGTATGTCAAGCCGTACGGTCTGACAGGAATCAAGGTTAGGAGAGGGATTGGCATAACCAGTGTAGCTGTGAGGTTTTGGGTGATGTGGTCGTAATTCTTCTGTCGTGATGAGGCTGGCTTCTGCATGCTCGGCAGCTTGCTGCCAGACCACGGAGGAGGTTGTGAGCTGTGGGATCTGGCTGGTTTGTATGCTGAGTGAATACACCTCTTGTGTGAATGTCAGCTGTTGTAGGAGCATTGTTGAGTACTTGAAGACAGTTATTTTTTCTGCAACAATCACTAACGCATTGTATCTTACCCATTTTCCAGCGGAGAAGGCAGTCATATATCTGGACAGAGCAACGGGAGAGATCCTCAAGCCCTCGCCAAGGCTGTGCAGGTCCACCAGGACACCTTGCGCACTATGTACTTTGCTTGAAGATGCTGCAGTATTTTTTGGTTCGTTTTTGTTTTATGGTGTTTGTTTTGTTTTTTTATACCTCAACCACGCCGTAAGCTCTCTTGATCTCTTCTGAGGAGTCTTGCAAGGATGAAGCCAGTTTGGAGACACCATTTCGGTTACAATAATGTCCATCCTGGCCTGGGAAATGGCCTTGTGTGGTGCTCGGCAGGTCCCACGGGTGCCTCTCTTCATTTGACCGAATCAAGGAAAGTGAACCTTCTGGAAGACGACGATGAGGATGCAGACACATGCAGGATTTTCTTAGTTGATCTGAAATGCAATACAAAAAAACACAACCTCTCCTTGACTACACAGCACGGACGTTGTAAGTGCCAAATGGACGCTGGTGGTGTGTTTTATATTTTGGGTTTGGGGGGGAAGTGGTGGGAGTGTAGGAGTTGGAGACCCGCTAGGTGGAAGCTTAAGAGCTTTACAAGGAAGCACCTCAGCATGTTTACCGCCTGTTTCAGCTTTGGCAGGGCTGAAGTGGGTCCAATATGTAGCTTGGACTAGACTATGTTAACACACTAATCTCTATTTTTCTTTTATCCAAACTCCTCACCACCGCCCTGCTGGCCCCCTTTCTATCCTCTTGTATTATAAAGGCACCAGAGCACTTCCTCATGCTACAGCACCGTGTACGATTGAAAATGGGCGGCCCGCGGGAGTGTGAAGCAGCTCTCTGGCCGATGTTTCCCACCGACTGACTGTGCCTTACGACAATGCTGCAGTTCTCCAGATGTATGTGTATATTTAACAAAAAAAGAAATCGTCATTCCTTTTGTGATATGGGAGGGAGCGGATACTTTTATTTTTGTGTCGGGCAGAGCTCACCATATTGTGTTCTCCAAGGCACCGGGTTGCAAACCGATGTGTAGTGAGTCATCCAGGCCACTAGAGGCAGTACATCTGCAAACGCCCAATGGACAAAAGGGGAAAGGACTGCAGAATAGTTGCCATGTCTGCTTTTTAACTTTGTCCAATCCGAGCATGGCTTACTTCCTTGGAGATGCATTCATATTTTGGAGTCGCTGGTTTCAACGCACAAGAAACATTTTTCACAAAATGTGCGCATCACTAAATGAGGACAGAGTGTTTCCGTATTTTAACACAGTTGATGCTCATGAAGGTTCATCATTATTTTTGTGGGTTCCAGCCAGGTGCTCTGGAAAACACACACACACTCTTCTGCGGATACACACGAGGTCAGTCTGTGGTGTAGCCCCGTTTCTGTCGGGGAAGTCCCCATATTTCCCCTGGATGCATTGTCTCTCATTCTAGGTGCTGGATTACTTCAATAGTTAGACCACACTATGATTTCATTTTTACTCTTAATACCTCGTACCTCCTTGATTTAAGAGGTCCTCAAGCACCCTTCGGCATCACAATCGTAGCTATTTCAGCACTACGACCCTTGAGCTTTTTCAAAAGCACAATAATCCCAACACTGTACCAGCCCCAGACCTGAATCAATGCCCACCTTCCTTAACTGCTCTGAGCCAGTAGACCACAATCCTGGCCTGCACCACTACCTACTGTTAGTAAGGTTCTGTACTTCCTCAGTGCACTTCATTGCAGACTTGCAGCAATCCCATCCCGCTTATCTCCCTGCTTTGCTGTACCATGACACTTCCCCTACTCCACAGCATTCCTGGCCTGCAGCGCTACCTGCTGTTAGTAGGTTCTGTACTCCATCAGTACACTTCATTGCAGACTTGCAGCAATCCCATCCCGCTTATCTCCCTGCTTTGCAGTACCATGACACTTCCCCTACTCCACAGCATTCCTGGCCTGCAGCGCTACCTGCTGTTAGTAGGTTCTGTACTCCATCAGTACACTTCATTGCAGACTTGCAGCAATCCCATCCCGCTTATCTCCCTGCTTTGCTGTACCATGACACTTCCCCCTACTCCACAGCATTCCTGGCCTGCAGCGCTACCTGCTGTTAGTAGGTTCTGTACTCCATCAGTACACTTCATTGCAGACTTGCAGCAATCCCATCCCGCTTATCTCCCTGCTTTGCTGTACCATGACACTTCCCCCTACTCCACAGCATTCCTGGCCTGCAGCGCTACCTGCTGTTAGTAGGTTCTGTACTCCATCAGTACACTTCATTGCAGACTTGCAGCAATCCCATCCCGCTTATCTCCCTGCTTTGCAGTACCATGACACTTCCCCTACTCCACAGCATTCCTGGCCTGCAGCGCTACCTGCTGTTAGTAGGTTCTGTACTCCATCAGTACACTTCATTGCAGACTTGCAGCAATCCCATCCCGCTTATCTCCCTGCTTTGCAGTACCATGACACTTCCCCTACTCCACAGCATTCCTGGCCTGCAGCGCTACCTGCTGTTAGTAGGTTCTGTACTCCATCAGTACACTTCATTGCAGACTTGCAGTAATCCCTTCCCGCTTATGTCCACTTCCCCTACTCCACAGCATTCCTGGCCTGCAGCACTACCTGCTGTTACTAGGTTCTGTACTCCATCAGTACACTTCATTGCAGACTTGCAGCAATCCCATCCCGCTTATCTCCCTGCTTTGCTGTACCATGACACTTCCCCCTACTCCACAGCATTCCTGGCCTGCAGCGCTACCTGCTGTTAGTAGGTTCTGTACTCCATCAGTACACTTCATTGCAGACTTGCAGTAATCCCTTCCCGCTTATGTCCCTGCTTTGCAGTACCATGACACTTCCCCTACTCCACAGCATTCCTGGCCTGCAGCACTACCTGCTATTACAGTTGCAAGTCTCTGCCCTCTGCCAATGCACCTCAGTGACCTGCAGCCCCTACTGCCACCACCCACTTTTGCAACTGCAAGGAACCATGCTCCACCAATGCACCTCGCTCCTGAACTGCAGGACCCCCCTGCGATCACAGTTAGAAGGCGCTGCACTTAGCCAATGCACCTTAATGCTGACCCACAGGACCCCCTGTTGTAGTTCTGTGGTTCCTCACTTAGCCAATGCACCTCAGTGCTGGTCTTCAGCACCCGCTGCTATTCATGTCCTGCCCTTGCACTTCCAGTGTACCTTATTGAATGTGTTTCATTATAGTCTGCAAACTGTGCCAGCGTGCACACACCCAGCAGCCTTTGCTTCTTCTGAATCCCCACACGCTGCCAATATACGTCTATCCTTTGTTTTTCAGTGGCTGGATGCTCTAGCCAAACTCTGCCATGTATTTTGTGTCTTCGCCAGTATGGAAGTGCTCGTCCTCTTCATTGCTGTACTTTTGATGACCACCCAACGATTCCCACAGTGGACTGGGGACCTGTTTTACTAGTGAAGAACCCGTAGAAATGAGGGCATCTTTTACCAGTGATGACCTGTTTTAGTAGTGAGGACCGGAAGGTAAAAGTGTGAACTTCTTTGTTACGGGATTGCGAGCACAAGGGCTGGTTCTCACTAATATAGGACAGCATTGGGTATTCGCTGGACCTTCTAGTTTACAATGTTCTTCTCTGTCCTAAGCGGATACTGGGCTACCTAAGACTCCTGATATTTAGTTACCATGTGACTAGTTTTCAATCCACATTTTCAAGGCCAGCTTCTCATATGTAGCAATACTAGTGCGTGCACGTGTATACGTACACGTGATTGTTTCCTACTTGCAGCTCCGCTATTCCTCCTGGACTTTTCACTGTGCATGCACTTTGTGCCATCCAAATCTGTGCAACTCTGGGTTTGTGTAAAAGCGTGTTCACCCCCCTCCCCAAACCAGCTTGGTTCCCTCATCCCCGTGCTGTTTTTAGATAATGGCACCAGAGCATGACGGGTCACTGCTGGTGGCCCTGGGAATTGCGTTCACAAGCTGTAGCCCCAGAACACGGGAGAGATGGTGTTACTCTGGGCATTGGTTACGCCTTGAAGCTACAGCCGCAGTTTTTCATATTTCTTTTTTTTTTTAAACTGTTGCAATTCCAATGAAGAGGTGACTGTTGGTCATCTCGTCATGGAGTTTGACCTGCCGTTCTGCTCCTCAAAGCCAGGGCTGTGGCATTCTGCCATATTTTTCCCTGCAAAAGTTAATACTTTCAACACGCATTCTAGAGTGTTTTTTCATCCCCTCTGTAGAAGATGGTGTTTATTAAAGAGAACCTTTTTTCACTGCACATTACTTTTGTAAATGTTGTCCAAGGGCCATGACCTGTTGTGTCCCTGGTCACGTGTGCAAAGCACAAACAATGCTAAGGTTCTTCCCCTATCTCCCCTCACCCACTCCTTTGAGTGGGTGGGCCTCCTGCACAGCGAGTGACTACCAGTCTAGACCACTTCTCGGCTGCTGCACACATACATGCTTCAGTGTAAGAGGCCCTGACTGCACACGCCAGCTTGCAATACTGGGTGGCACCACTGGTGCCAAAGTCAGGTTAACTTTGGGAGTTGGTGAGTAGTAAGGGCTCTCATGGGAGACTCTGACTTTCAGGATGTTGTCCACCAGGAGAACCTGAGTGAGTCTGCAGATTAGCAGAATCCACATTAGGTGTTTAGTCTCTGGTTGCAGGGTCTGGTCAAAAGACTAGGGCTGACCACGCCGACCTAAAGCATTCAGACTGTCAAACTGGATTCACATAGATAGCCTAGTTCGACAGATGAAGACTGCCGAGCTCATTATTTGAACCCTGCCTTTGCTTTACACCCTGACTCTGTTGTGATGTCAAATGATAAAACTGTCGACTGTTGAACGTGGAGACCTGGGCTTTAATTTAGCAGTAATGTTATGTGTAGTGGGCCATAATCGTTGGCAACTGCCCACTGCCAGAGTTAATAGGCTTAAGTTCAGCAGGCTATTGCCATAGTATTATGGCGTGCCATACACAGCATTACTGCCATTATCACCTCAGGATAATGGCCCATTTTTTGGAAAAAGCACTGCTCACACAGAGCTCTCTACATAATAATACAAATAAGATGGCCACCCTGCAAATTCTGGGCGGGGCTCCAGGAGGTGACTTCTGGCTCTTGCGTGGTAGCAGCAACATAGAGACAGGACAAAAGCCTGCCTCTGAATTGGGGGCGTTCGGGGGGGTGGGGGAGGGGTGGAAGACCCTAATGGGCCAAAGGAAGGCTTAATAGTTATTCAGCTTCCTGGGCTCGGGAGGGGGAGTGGGTCGACAGCCCAATGGGTTAATGTTCCCACTCAATCAGCTTTCAAACAGTCATACAGCACCCCCCTTTCAAAATGTTAAGCTGGCTCCACCCCTAAGACTCATGCAACCTAATTGGCTACTGCCTTTCTGCCATTTTGTCATAAATCCTTGTACAGCCTGCAATAAAGCATGCAAGGTACTTGGGAGCTGTGGCCTCCCGCGTGCTTACACTGCTCACTGGGAAGCCAGATGGCACACGTCCAACCCCAGATTTCTCACCATTTCCACACTTTGCTAAACTATGTGATCCTGGGGAAATTATTGTTACCTTGTCTCAGGTCCCTTATCTGTGAAACCGGAGAGGGATTAGAAGCAACCTAGCCCCTAGCCCCCCGTTTCAAGTGCTTTAAATACAGTCCCTTGCAATGTACTTGTCTCCTATGGTCTGCAGCACCCTGTTCTCTGATCCTACTGGGACTTGCCCCTATGAGTGGAAGTCCTGCGGGATTCCTCAAGCTCCCTGGGGTGGGTGTAGTCCAGCTCTATCCGAAGGTGTACATTTTCTTTTCATCTATGAAGATGTTCTGGATCGATTTCTAAAATATTAAGGCTTTAATACAGAGCAATCCCGTAAATTGACCCAGCCCACTCTTCCGGGTATAGGAAAAATGAAGCATTTCTGTAGCACCGGGTGTGACAGGCTGGCATTTTTATGGAGCTATAAATGACGGCTGTTACCACCCTTTGGCCAACCTCAAAAGAAGGCAGCCAACAGAGCCACCCCTACTCTGCCATGCCAGGGATTTGCCCGTGGCTAAATCAAATGCCAAAACTCACCCCATGAATAAGAAATATTGGAAAAGCAGCAAATGTGCTTTCACCCTAAAGTCTCTTTTAAGATCCGCCGGGGGTGGTGTCTCCTGAAGATAGCACTGGAGCTCTTAGCCTGGCCCCATTTGTATTCTTTCCCTATTAGAGTGTATTACAATAGGCATCTCTACAAAAATCATTCATTTAAAAATTGGTGCTGTCCATCCTGATGAATTAGCACCACCTACTGTCCACTTTTAAGGTTTTCTGTCAGAAACTGTGAAGCTGGCCATATTTCTTTTCTCCAAATCATTTGTGCATTGGATGGACTGCTGAAAATGTGGTTTACTCGAGTCATAGCCGCTGGCATCTGACCTTGGTGAACCAAAAGCGCGGCTGAACCAGAAAGAGCTTTATGGGTCGATGCATCAGTTTTGAAATCTTCAGGTCATGAGCAAGTGCTTTATAAATAAGGTATAACCAAATGTTAGAAAGGATCACAGGTTATGTTTTGTAGTCTTGATCTCATTGTTGCCTGCTTGAGGCAGGTGTTTTTTGGGCTCACGCTGCATTGAGCTGAGCATCAAACTTATTCACGATGCCCAACCAGGGCTTTAAGTGGGCCGGGGCTAAGCCCTGGCAGACTCAGAAATATAGAACCGAGGAGGGCTCTGCCAGTGCTTCTAATGTCCCCCAACATCCCCGGCCGCTAGAGGACAAGACTTTTTTTCTAAAGCCTGAAGCTCTCGCTCATGTGCGAGAGCTTTAGGAAAAAAATGCCTTTTCCCCATAATGGTGGCGCAGCACCTGCGACAAATCAAGAGATGCCCATGACCCGTTTCCACCATTATAGAAGAAAAGGTGAGGGCGCTGGTAGCCAAGGCCTTCTTTTTTTTAAAGCCTGCTCCTCCCGCTCATTCACGGGAGCTTCAGGCTTTAGGAAGGAATAGCTTGGCTTCCTGCTGCCTCACCTTTTCAGTCTTGATGGTGGCGCTGCCCCCCGCAAGGCATCCCTTTAAGTAATGGTTGCAGAGATCAGAACCCTCTTGATCAAGGGGGAGAGGGTGCTGATCTCTACAAAAGGCTGACTGCGGGGTGCTTGTAGCCCATTAAGCTGGGGCTTGACAAAAGGGTGTGGCCTAATGAGCCAGCGGGCGACCCCCCAGCCATTAGGCCACACCCCCTTGATGAGCCCCTGCTCGTTTTCCTGTGCCACGTAAGGCACTAGTCCCGACCCTTGCAAAGGATATTGCAGCCAGTCATTGCATTCCTTGGTCAGACTTTGATGTTTGCAAACGCAGCATGCAAATCTGCTAAATGGATTGCATGAGCAGATTCTCTACGGACCGCAAGCGTTCTCACTGCCATCCTGGGAGATTCTCATCTGAGTCACTGGCCGCTTTTCACCAAGATTCCCAAAACAGGTCTGGTACTTCTCTTCTGCCATGGGCGTGATTAGCTGGTGGCTCGCTTCCTCCCCTACTCTCTGGGTGCAGGAGCGGGTAGAGCTTTCCTTACCCTAGCAAAGTTTCTCTGTGCTCCCTGGAAGTCTTCTTGAGGCATGGCTGGTCAGTGCTAGTAATGTGCAAACATAATGATGGATACTTCTGCGCATCAATTTAGAGAAATTGGTGTAACAATTCTTTATTTGTGCACTCGTGCCCGCTCTACATTGTGTTAATGCCCCTTATAAGCAAAATGAGGCAAAAGCAGGTAACGATGTGCCCATGTCCAGAACATTTTTTTACGAAGTGGGGACGCTGGAATTGGACCTCTGGTCTCCTGACGGATCACCAGACCAGGTCTTTCACACCACAACAGGCAGATTTCTGTGTTTCGCATTTTCTTTTTTTCAGTCCCATCCACCTTCTGTCCTCTCCTCTGTATTCGAGCTTACTCTACCCAGCTCATTTTTGTGAAGAACGTTTTTATTTTGAGCTTTTTTTAATATGCCACACATTTTCCACAAGTTTATACTCGGTCTGTTTATTTGTTGGCTGAAAAGATAGCTGGGTAGGGTTGGGCACGTGCTGTAGATGTGTTCAACTTGCATGCCAAAGGTTAGAAATCCTAGAAAGGTGGACTCGACCTTTCATTCTTTTGAAATCAGTTAAGGAGGGTACCATTAAATTGTAGCATGGTGAACGAACATCTGTTATTAACAGACCTATGAAGCCAAGAGACTGATGGGTTTGATCTACGTAAAAGAGAAGACTGTTGTTACAGCAACCTGGACCAGGGCATTCTGTCAGTCTCCATTTAATACTTACATAGAAAGGCCTTTTTTGCCTCAACCTTGATACGTGGATTTCTTGTCCTGAGGGTCTGGTGTGTGTTCAGTGGCCCAAGTGGCCCAGTTGCACCGTCTCCAAGTGGCACAAAATGCAGCTATTGGACTCCATTATAGCTTTTCTAGAAATACCCCAATGTCTCCCTTTTGCAAAGGCCATCCATCAGAGGATCCTCTTTAAGACAATTTGGGCCTCATTACAAGGGTGGCGGTAACCCCGTAACACTGATTCCGCCTCCTGATATCCCGGTGCCACAGGTGGCGGAACAGTAAATCCCCATTCCCGGACCCTGAAGCACCGGCACTGTTGCTGGCGGTGCTGGTGCTTCAGTGAAAACAATGACGGTATGGGCCTGATTTCCCGGCAGGTCAGGCTTGCCGAAGGATCCATGTCCCTACCAGCACCATTATTTCCGTACCGCCGTGCTTGGTATAAAGCCCTTTGTCATGTCTTTAAATTCCTCCACGGCTTAGCGCCAAGTTATCTGGCTGCTAAAATGTCTGTCCATCTTCCTACTCGTCCACTGTGATCAGCGAGCAATACCGCATCAATTTCTTCATCCCACTTTGTTCACCTTGGAGACAGGTGTTTTTCTATCTTTGGTCCTCAAGCCTGGAATTTGCTGTCCCTCCCAGCCCCCCGAACTCGTTGCTGTCAAGTCGTTGTTGCTGTCAAGTCCTTGTTGTTGTTTAGAAAGAACTATAATGCTTACCTTTTTCAATAACTATCAATCTGCTCTACGGCCTAACTTGTCTTTGTTTACCATATCAATTACATCTGCACCTGGATGCAGTTTTCTGGGTCCTTTTAGATTTGTGCTTTATAAATAACTAAAATCAAAATCAAGTGAAATGATTTCCTGGTTTCATATCAATTTTCAGTAGCCCCTTTCATACTAAAAACAAACTCTACTTTTTTGCAGTCTGAACTGAGAAGTTAGTTGTGTTTTGTAATGAACATAAACAAAACACTTCAAAGGTGGAGCCAAGTTGGCAGGGCAGTGCAGGAGAACTGGTACTGCCAGAGACAGACTGGCCTAAAGGAAAATTGGTACATTTGCCAGTTCCTTTGCTGGACAAGTTGATCTGGGACAATCAGACACATGCAAGGCGTTAGCTCGATATGTGACCGGTTGTCTTTTCTCGTCCAGCCTTCCGACCGCAGCAATGTTTCTGGAACTCTATAGTGTTCCTGCGCCTGAGAAGTGTCCATCTCTGACCACCCTCACTGGAATTATATGCGCTAGCATGCTAGTGTATTCGTTTTCCGATTGGCTCGTTAGCTTCTGGTCTTGTTGCATACTGGCCCATTTACCACTTGTTTCATCTGTACCTCGTTCCTGGATATCCTGAGGATGTTCCCTTTCTGTTCCCTTCATTAGCACTATGTCCCTACACATGCACACATACCTGTTAGTTAAAAAACAAGCATTTGCATATCTGACTTTAAAGTCTCGCAATAGTTGGAGGCAAGTACTGTGTAACTCGAGGCAGCCTCTGATTTCTGGATGAAACCTTTTTGACCTTGCACTCAAATGATTTCCAGAGAATTATTTCCCTACTTGTGTGAAACTAGTTTCATTCTTAAACATTCTATACAGTAAATTGCCTCCCCATTAACCCTTTTAGATGCTGCTGTCGGCTTGCAATTTATTTGACGAGGGGGGGGTTACAGGCCCCCTCCATGCCCCTAGTACTACAGACAACCCCTAACCATCTAAATCCCTCATCCTGCCCAATGGCGGAGAACAGGAATGTCGGCAGAAGTATTATTTAAAGCACAGCACGCTGACTGTATACAGGTTGTACAGCCCTCCCAACTGGAAGAAAGTCCAAATGTTATGGAGAAGCCTTTACTGACAACATAATATAAAGGTGTTCTCTTGTTTAAGATGCTCAGTGATTCAAGCCTACTTTTATTAAGCACCTTTGCTGTGTCTTCGTATTTGTAGAATTCTGCAAAGGAGGAAGTATGATTTGTTTATGGGCACCACCATCTTGAAGAACTTGCTAGTGCACGCTGTGATCTGATTTTAGTTACCATGCGAGGCCTGCAAGAGCAGGTGCCCCCGAGTTTCTGCTATTCTCTATGATCTACTAGAAGGTTCTGCAACCATCAGTTTTCGATTACGACTCCCATGATCCCTCATTGACAATGCTGGCTAGGACTGATGGGATTTGTAGTCCAAAACATCTGGTGAGCCTAAGGTTGCAGCCCCTTTGTCTACTTTCTAGAAATTGTGACATCACACAGTACCCAGAATGCACCATGGCAAATCGCAATCGCTTCAACCAAAAGCTTTTTTTATTTGTATTTCTGAACGTGTTTTATGCTTGGGGTCTTTCATTGAAGGCTGCACAGATCACTCGAAGTTATAGCGACACCAAGCAGCGCTGGAACAAAAATCTTTTAGAAAAATAAACATTGCCTTTGTGTATGTAAAGTAGACCAATTAAGCGGTGAAAGATGAGGGCCGCACTGGCTGATTCAGAATGTTACCACCAGACCAATTACTATGAAACGCCTGTGGAGCTTAGGCACAAAGTCAGTCGCATGTCAGGCTGTGCCAAACATGTGCCGTGTCTCTGGCAACCCTACTCACTTTTAATAATTCCCCCTCTTGTGATTTATAGGCTTGCTCATCTTTCGAAAAACAAGGGCAGCCCACCCCAGGCAAAACAATCCCCTGCCCTCTAACTTCTGTTGGTGCCAAGAAGACCCGCAAATAGTGATGTTTGCGCTTTACAAATACCTAGGAACATAACATACCCTATGTCAGTTGTGCATTCATGGAATCTTTAGATTGTCTCGGGAGATGTACTCTGGCCTCTGTAGGGATATGGTGATGGAGTACGCACCCCTTTACGCTGAATGTTGTTTGCGCAGAGAAAATGGTGCTTCTTTCTAGGAAAAACTGATTTTGTATAAGGAGACTGTTACATTGGAAGACTGTTGTAATTTATACCGACTTGTGTTTTGATAAATGAAGAGGCTTGTTGTTTGTGCTGTCGAGGGAACACAGGCAGCTTGCAATCAATTCATTCAGATGTTCATACTTGTATAATTGTTATTATGGAGGGATGAGTGACAGTAATTTTTAATAAAACTGTGTTAAAAAGCACCGGTGTTCATTTGGTGTGTTTTAAGGTGACGTTCCAGGTTTGTCAACATATGCTAATGTGTGTCTTCACTGTGTGAGATGGGTATACAAATGCTAGAAGTAATACAGGAATTGACGTGGCATTCTCGTATTGGCCATCTATCCTGATAAAGCAAGGAGTTTGTCAAGACACAATCCTCCCTGGGACCTGGACTAAGGATTGCTGCTGCGCTGTCTGCTTTCCTCATCTCATTGTGCCCTACCCGCCGGGCCTTCTCCACGTGCTGCTTCTCCCACTTCTCCCACTGCCGTCGTCATCGGCCGTGGCCTGCAGCTTCTCCACTCCCAAGTCTCATTCAGCGGCTCACGTCGTCTACTTCCTGCCACACACCAGCAATGTACTCAGCAGATCCGTCTCCACCAAATCTATGTCATTTCTACGACCCCCAGAAGTCTGACAGCCGAAAATGGCGATTTTTGTTTTGTTTTTTGCAACTTCCTTTACACCACATATATATATGCAGGAGTGGCCACCCGCTGCTCCCCCATACTTGTATTATATTCCATAAACCCCCTCCCACATATATATGTGGTGTAAAGGGGGTCTACAAAAAAAAAGTCTGGATTTTCAGCAGTCAGAGTTCTGGAGGTGACATGTTGGTATATTTCCGTCTCCACCTCTTCCTGACCCTGTCGTCAGCCTGCTGCACCTCTTAACATTAGTATCGCTGGGCCGCTGTGGTACACGCAGCCTGTCCCAAGGGAACTAACAGCTTTGTAACCCTCTCCCCTTGGGCTACACTGTCGTAATGGCCCTTGCCTTCGGGTGAGGGGGCTATAAATCTTAGAACACTGGAATGTTGGTAGTTCCACTGCAGGCAATGCAGTGGCAGGGGGCAATAATACAGCAATAATACCCAAGCCGGCAGGCTGGATAGGCAGTAACAGGCCGGGGCCTAAGTTATAGTCCAGAGCGAAGCTGGTTGCAATATATTTGTTTGAATGAGCGCATCGAGTGCTAGTTGTGGCTCCCCTGCTAAAATGGCCCCCATGTAAATGGAGACATAGCCTTTCTTCCATTTCTATAGGAGCCTGGGATGCAAAAGCGGCGCCACGAACGCCCGAGGAATCCGGTAACTGGGGTGGGGTGCTGGAGAAGTAGCAGAGACTGGAGAGAAGGGTAGGTGGAGGAAGATGGGATGTGGACAATTGCAGCTTCTAGCTGGCTCGGAATGCAGGCTTGGATCGTGCGATTTAACCCGCAATTCAAGGTTGATTGGCTGCAGCACCCACCCCTTGTGCTAATGGAAATGCACCAAAATGTCGCCTCCAGAATTCCGACTCCCGATATGTATGTGGGGGGGGGGGGGTATGGGATATAATAGTATGGGAGGGCTGCAGGGTCTCCCCCCACATATTTTTGTGGTGTATAGATCCGTACTAATGGCTGGTATAATTATTCTCTCCCCACATTCTAGTGTTTTTTCTATTAAATTCTTCTTTAGTCAGTAAAAATTGCCTAAAAGTTGGAAATACAGAAACACATTACAATACACTAAACTAGCTAATTCGGTTTAAACAGTATATACTTTTTATAGCATACTGACGAAATACAGTGATTAAAACAAACTTGAAGATTTAAAAGAAAATGCTTTGTTAATAGTGTTAATTAATTCATCAATAATAGATTATAGAAAGCAAGCCATGTATATCGAGCACTTGAGCTCCAGGACCTAGTTTGCGTTGCCATTAACTTAATGGCAGCATGCAAGTATTTTTATGAAGTCCATGTGGCTGCAATGTCTGGGATCATCCTTTTAAAGTATAAGGATGCAGGGTGACGTGTAAAGGCTCAGTATGTCAACCGGAATCTTACAAGCCAAGTCCTGCATCTGGATTCAGGTGTCCAGTTCACATTTTCCTCAGCTCTGTGTGGACTGCTAACAAGATAGGGCTGGAAGTTTCATTTTATTTCTTCAATTCCAAATCCTCACTTGTGTGTCTTTCCATGATTACAGCCCCGATTCTGGATTTGTCCCTTTATTAATTGTGCAATAATTGCCCGTTCCATGGGCTGCAACGGGTCTTAACGGCCCAGGACCTGAGTTAATAGGCCCAAGCATAGCGAGGGTCCCTGGTGCCGTTACCACCCATTCCAGTCCATAGAACGGGTGATTATTGCTATTAGCACCCCGGGTTTCCGGTCCGATAACCCGGGGTGCTGATAGCTATGTCTTTTGTATGAATGAATGGGACTCCTTACGGCGTCTTGTTCATTCATACAAAAAACGGATGCAAGATAGCTACCACGTAGTTGAAAGACAGGGTTCCAAGCGGAACGCCTCTTCCATTTTAATGGCGGCCAGCAGGAAGACGCATTGGCAGCAACAGTGGGGGCGCCGCTGTTGAAGGCGGCAGGAAAGTGAGGTTGGGGAGGAATGGGGAATTTGAATTGAAGGGGAAGGGAAGCGAGGCTGGGGGGAGATGGGGGGCGGAGGAAGCAGCAGTCAGGTTGCTCGTAACGCGGGCTCGGATTGTGGGATTCAGCCTGTGATCTGAGGAACCTGGTTGGTTGCTCTCCACTCCCTGTGTGCTAATTCTTGATGAATTGTCAAATAGTGAGGAGCAAGAACAGCAGCCAGGTATTTCTCTAAATGGGCCAAAAAAGGAATACTCAAAACAAAATGGCGGCGTTCTGAAAAATAAATTTGGATAAACTAGCTCTAGGATTCACCCATAAGGCTAACATAGTGTGACAGGCCGGATTGCTAACCATAGTGTGACAGGCCAGATTTTCTCAATTTGGAACTATAAAGATGAACCCAGCTCATTGTGTGGTATGAAAGTCAGATCGGACCCAGTCGCACCCAGTAGTGATTTTCGCCTTTATCTTTCCTTGCTTTTAACACTGCCAACTCATAAATGGCATTATGGACCTGCAGCGAGGGCTACACAGGGGCAGTAAGGATCCAGTAATCTTGATAAAGGTCCTTCATATGCTCGGGCCTTTAGTGCGGTTTTGCTGACCCATGACGCCCGATAAATCCCTCACTGCGTATCTATTAAACTATATCATTCAAGGGCAACCTGAATACTATTCCAGAGGAAAATGTGTGAAACTCTACTTTCTGCTGCAGAATGTTTGGGTTCTGAAATATTTCAGGCTAGATAAGTTTAGATATTGATAGAGACTACCACCCAAAAGAGTGATTGCTAGGAAGAGATGCCCAGGCATGCAAACTTGTGCGAGAGTATATGAAAGACCTGCGTTTATTTTCATTGGGTATTTCTTATCAGCTGACATTTAAATACAAAGTTCACTTCCGGTTGCATATTTTGAAAGCGAAAAGCAATTTTCAGTGGAGGATTGAGTCAAGAAAAAGGATTCAAAATTTTTAAAAAACAATATAAATACGAACAATATATTTTCTTTTTTTCACTGAAGCGTAATTATCAACTTTCTAGAATTAGTGGTGGAGGTTTAGCATATGAAATGAAATGGTCAGAGCAGGACATGCAATCAGGTTGCTTAAAAGGCATCCGCAGCAGCTGCGAAAGGCCCTCCGATGAAGCTCTTTCTCAGTTGGTCAGGTAAAGGACAAAATATGCGAGTGTGCCAGCACCGGCCCATTCATGTACTAGTCATCATTGACATTCAAGCTGCTCAATAATGCTAATTAGATCCCATTACCCTCACAGGCCTGAGCCGCAAGTCCAGTGAGGGCCAATAACGAGTAATATTAGAAATCTTTTATTCTGTGCCAAATCAACACTATAGTGGTTTCAAAGCACTGAAACTTGTCTATTCGAATGGTCCACAGTGAATAATGTTACAGCACTGCAACCAACCTGCAGCAAAGAAAGAGTGAAATGGTGCTGAACATGCCATAGGAAACCCTAAACTTGCTTACAGAACGCATATTATTTATTAGTAAAATCTCGCTGTCTGAAACCCATTCAACTCCCTCTCCAGCCTTTGGATGCATGCACCCAGAGGTCCCCTTCACCCTGTTTTTAATACCATTTGTAATCAAAATGATAGTTTGTTTTCCTCTAGTGTTATGCCCTAGAATATAGGATCACAGATAAATAAAAACATTATAAGAAACAAGTATTGTCACTTTAAAGCACCACACACCGTGAGTAATAATAAGCAGCGCTCAGATGCCTGAGGGTTCGTAGCACTATATTAATGTGAATTATTAAATACCAATTATTAATGAGTGTCGAAATCCAGATGACCTCAGTTTGTTGAGTAAATGGGTCTTAGTCACCATTTTGTGCCACTCTAATGTGTAAGGAAGCCTTCTGCAAAACCTTTGTTTTTACTTCTTGATCCCTGGTTTCATTCCCGACTAGTATTTACCACAGACCAAAAACAAAAGAAATGTGGCTCCTTAATTCTATGCTAAATGGCCTTTTTTAAAAGACTGCCCTTTTCCTGGCTAGCTAAACCATACTAAATAGTGAGTACACTGATGTAGTTGATTCATTTTCTTCAGTTGTCTTAAGTGTTCATGTCTAAAATATCAACATCCTGATGAGGTTCACCTCTGTAGTAATTAAAATTTCTAGAAATAAGTTATCTTCTGAATCTGGGCTAAGCCATCCTTTTTCTGGAATCCCAAATGGTTAAATATGTTTTAAACAAAAGCTTGCAAAGCTGACTACCATCTACATGACCGTTGTAAAACTGCCCCCAAATGGAAGAATTCGTTTCATGACCCTCAATCATTCTCTCAGCCAAAACATAGGTAGCCTTTAAGATGGCTCATACTAGGATTGGGATAGAATGACGTGAACACACCTGTCATTGCCTATCGTTTACTGTGCAGTAAACAGCTCGTAATACTCCAACCAATAGATGGATGACTACGTAGCAAGTGATTCTAAAATGATACAAACTCAAGAAATACTATTACTGGTAGGTGACATTTGTCTTATAAGGTATCTTGTATTGCACTCTCAGAGAATTGCATGCACAATAATATTTTGAAGATGTATGGAGTGCTTTGCGCCAGGTTCTTCCAGTTTCTAATTGCAGTAATAATTAGTGTTATGATTATTACTCATTTGTGTTACTCAATGTGTTAGCCTCTGGAAGAGGTTTCTAACCCATGTTTCAATACGTGGCAAAGGCAAACAGTTGTGCTTGAGATATCTTCTGGTCTGCATAACAAAACTAACAGATTGTTCATCAGTACTGGTGTACAACTGTAGTGCTGTAAGGTAACTACAAAAGAGGTTTTGGGGGTAGGCAGCAGCTTGAAGTATCAACAGATGTCACAAAGCAGGTTCTACTTTAACTTTCGTCCCCTTTATTGGGATTTACATGTATTGGTGGGGATTAGCCTGTATCAGGCTCCCTATTGAGAATGATAAACAAGAGGTCATGCTTAGTAAGGCAGTAGTCTGGTCAAGGAGTAACATAAATCATGATGGCCATGCTTCGAAAAGACCAAGGCCCGAACTCCTTCCCTATGTCTAGGTCAGGTCATGCTGTATAGATGAGATTCAGTCCCTCTGCACTTCTTTCTTGGCTGGTGGGGGTATTTCCTCTTTTATATTGCAGTGTCATGGTGTTGCTCCTAGAATTACTGCTACCAGGCACAAACACCCGTTACCCTAAGGACATCGAATGGGGGTCGGCTGTTGGGATGTTTGAAGTTGAGCCTCAGGCTATTAGTTCTGTCTGTGACAGAAGGTTGTAAGCTTCCCTGTCCGTTATTAATAATGATCTGGGAGTTGCTCCCTCAGCATCTGGAACTGGTTCTGCTCTGCCACCAAGACAGTAATCTGATGCACAAGCTCTGTTCTAATTTATATGCCGAAATTCCAGCTAGCACTCTGTTCTGGGTGTAGGCTGTACTTCCTACCTCTACTTCCTATCCCCCTTCAGAGTTGTCTTTTCTGATCCTGCACTGCTGGCTCTTGTATTTAGTTCCTCTGGCCTACCTCCACCTTCCATGTTTCTCCCAACTGCCTTTCTTCCTTAGATGCAGTCTCCTACACTCTGATCTTTCCCTAATTTTTCTCTGTCATTACCCCTCTCTTGGGCGTCTTTCTCCCTCTCCTCTCTCTCTCTTCTCCCCTCCTTGCCTCCACTCTCATTTACTCTTTTCTCCTTGCCTCCACCTCACTGCCTTTCTCTCGCTGCCATTTCACACTCCACGTGATCTGTCTCCTAAATCCGAAAACCTTTGACTCGGAACACCTCTTTTTAGATCTTCACTCCCTTGTCATTTAGCTGGCTAGTGCCACATTGGAGACACCTATGTGTTTTCGGATGAGTATTGAGTGCTTGTACTACTGCCTGCTTTTCACCTCAGGTGAGGCTACTAAATGTCAGATGCTTGTTAGGCTTTTGGCCGATGCTGCAGGTGGAAGCCATTAAAAGTGGCCCCACACTGGCCACCAGGGGGCGCGCGGATGAACACCACCTCCGCGTGAGCTCCAGCACCCATGGTCCCTGAGGCGACCTGAGCCCCGTCTCACGACCCCCCCACCAGTTGAGAAGTACTGAGGAGCTGTATGAGGGCCCCCCCCTCACCAGGGAGCAAACGCGATCAAAATCGGATCGGTAGAAGCGGAGATACCACCGTGTGAACATCTAGACCCAAAGGCGGCCCAGCAGCGACAGTGAGACCGCGCCCTCGCGTCACAGCAATCCGGCGGAAGACTTCCTGCGCCCACTAATCGTGTGGGCGGTGCTTGAAAGGCGAATCTCCCAGCCCCCGCTGAATGTGGATGGATGTGCCCCTCGGGTACGGAACGTAGTAATTAAGGAGGGTCCAGCCACTTTAGCGCGCTCGTTCCCCAGGAACACCGCGCCGTCAGACTCCCGAGCGGAAACCCTCGTTCTTGCCGGCCATAGACTGTGGCCCAACCCCAACATCAGGTTACAGGGTAAGGATCCGAGTTAGTAGTTGGCACCCTACCTTGCCGCCTAGAATGATAGCCTTGTACCGGTGTATGAACGCCCCCGGAACTTAAATCGCCGGTGACACACTGGAGAGGGTAAGGCCCCCGACTCAGAGGCGTGTGCCCCCTCTCACCCCAGACCCAAGCCCCGATCGAGGAGCTCGAAGATCTACGGCACCACACTACCATCGTGCCTTAGACCCCCGAACCCAGACACTATTAGGCCCTACATTGAATAGGCGTTGGGAGCGCCCCTGCGCTTGAGTCAACGGCCTGAGGAAAAGGAACCGTGGCCTGGTGATACGCAGAACCAAAGCCGCACTGAAAACCATCCCGACATAACAAGCGAAGCATCCAAATTTGTCATGTTCTTAGGACCCACGCGACCCAGCAGAGGGCAAGGCCCCTGATCCAGGGGCGTGTGCCTCCTCTGACGGTGGGTTTATCTTATGAACGTGCGACATAGACTTTCCAGATTCGCATACACCCCATCCTCTCCGACTGTTCGACACATCTCCACCATGTCGCTGGAGGCCTCCTGAATGCCATGACCAGAAGCACTAGTACTCATGGTTGAAGCACGGGACGCTGGTCGTATGGAGACCGAGACCTGGGACGTCAAGTGCTTGGGGGACGATGGAAGTAGACCACCCCTCTGAAGTAAGAGGGAGTAGGACCCCGAGTGAGACGACCCAGGGAATGCACGTAACGTTATATTATTATATCTTTGTATGATTATTGTTGTTACCACTGTTGTATTACATGAAGTTGCTCTGTTTTGAAAAAATTCATTTAGGTTTTTTCTATCACTTCACACAATGAATCATGAAATTGAATGATCTTTGTTATGTGTATCTATGTATTATACCTTGAAGAAATCAATACAGAGTTTTTAGAAAATGTACAAATGTTTTGGACTAAATTACTTTTCCGAATGAGTACTTTATCTATGATTTTGAACCTTTCAATGACTATAGGTCAACACAGGACTTTTGTTTTCTCCCTCCAACCAGCTCAATTTCACTAAGACGAGGACAAATGTTAGCTTTAGTGAATTGAGACAATTTATAGCACTCTCGAAAAGAAATTGTTTGCTTGCTCCCCTAGAATTTACTTTAAATTAGACTGAATCAAGAGGGTAGGGTACACTTATGGTTCTTGGGCTTACTTGAGCCTCAACAACTTATGAGGGAAAGGGATGTGGGAATAATGAAAGCACCATTTGGATTTGATTGCAACACCAATGTTGATATGGGCCTTGAGAAGCGAGCAATTGTCTGGCCAACAGTCTCGAGAGACACCTCAGAGACACTCGATGATGGCGTCTTTTGATAACCCAAAAAAGAAAGACTCACTCAGAGTGGCGTGCATTAATATAAAAGGGCTGAACTCTCCAACTAAAAGGTCATTAGTAGCAAGGGAATTCTGCAGATCCAACATTGACATAATGCTCGTGCAGGAGACCAAGTTTGCCAAGGGGGAGGAGAGAAGCATCATCGGGAAGCGGGGGGGGTCTGGAATTCTGGGGCTCAGGCCCGCTGAGAAAAGGTGGGGTTGGCATCCTGCTCAAGAGGGGCATCCAATTTGAGGTAGAAAAGACATGGTCTGATGTGGCAGGTTGGGCCCTCCTGATCACGGGGAAAATACCCAGAGTAAAAGTGACTATTGCCACTGTATATTCCCCAAACATTGGTCAGACTGCATTCCTACAGAGAGTAACCCCAAAAATAATGATGGAGGCAACGGGGCACGTAATTCTGGGGGGTGACTTCAACCAATGGGCAGACCCAGGTATTGATTGGAAACCCAGACACAAGGAGTCAGATTAAAGAGGGACGTACCGACCTTGTCGAGATAATGGACCTGTACAACATGGGGGACATATGGAGAATAATGCATCCCGGTGTAGTCGGATACACCTTCTATTCAAATCCCCACCACACTTTTACACGCATTGACTATATATACATGTCGAACGACCTCATACCAACCACACAGCACTCAGATATTATCCCAATAACCTGGTCAGACCACGACATGGTGCAGGCTGACATTTCTTGGGCGGACCTACCCACCATGGGAGGGAAATGGCGGTGCAATGAAACCCTCTGGAAGGACCCGGTTTTCAAAGCGACTATGCAGACCGAAATCGAAGAGTACTTTAAAATTAATGACGATGGGGAGGTTTCCAAACAAGTGATCTGGGAGGCAGGGAAGGCCACTTGGCGAGGGACTCTAATACGGGAGGGGGCCGCAAAGAAAAGAGAACGGAAAATTATAGAGCTAAAGTTGAGGGCCGATATAGGTCTGTTAGAAGCGGAGATGAAAAAAGAACATAGAGCTGACCCTGACAAATTGAAAACTGTGCAGTTGAAAAGAGAAGAATTGAGGCTCTTGGAGCACAATCAAGTGGTGCGTAAATTGCAATTTTTAAAACAGAAATTTTATGAGAAAGGCGATAAGGCCGACGCCTTATTGGCCGCCAGACTTAGGGAACAGAGAGCTGATCGTAGAGTGAACGAAATCATTGAGGACCCTGTCCCCCCTCCCCATACCCCACCCAATATCCCAGAATCCTTTGCCAAATTTTATGAGAAACTCTACACCTCTGAGATAATTCCCGGCCAACCTGACCCATCAGCCTACCTATCTTCAATCCCTATGCCCACGATAACGAACGCAGAAACTGAGTTTCTGGATTCCCCGATTAATGAACAGGAAGTGCATGAAGCGATCAAAAGGCTAACACTAGACAAATCCCCGGGTGAAGATGGCTATACCGCCGGTTTCTATAAGACCTTTGCCAAACAGCTAGCCCCCTTCCTCTCAGTTCTATTTAATGTAATATTAGAGAGAGGGCAGGCCCCGGACTCCTTCAAAAAAGCCTTCATATCGGTGATTCCCAAAGAGGGTAGGGACCCCAAAAGCTGCGGATCTTATCGCCCTGTTTCCCTTCTCAACCTTGATGCCAAAATTTACTCCAGGGTATTGGCGGCTAGATTAGAAACGCTAGTGCCCCGCCTGGTCCATTCAGATCAAGTTGGGTTCATACTCGGGAGACAGGGAGCCGACTCCATGAGCAAAACACGGCACCGCATTCAGAAGGCCCGCGACCTCCCTGGGGACCCCGTCCTGCTATCAATTGATGCCGAAAAGGCCTTTGATAGAGTCGAGTGGGATTTTCTGGGAGCCGTTCTGCAGAAGGTTGGAATAGGCTCCAAAACTAGGCGGGGCATACGGGCGATATATACATCTCCTACAGCATAGATAGCCGTAAATGGGGAATATTCCTGTTGGTTTGAATTACAACGAGGGACTAGACAGGGATGTCCCTTCTCCGCGATCCTCTTCGCCCTTTCATTAGAACCCCTAGCTCAAAGGATAAGATCTGATCCTGCGATAGAAGGGATCCGACTAGGCCCGGTGGAATATAAAATAGCGCTATATGCGGACGACATTCTTTTACACATGACCAATCCCACAGAGTCAATTCCCCAAGTCCTTAGACTAATGGACGAATATGGCCAATTCTCTGGCTTTAGAGTAAACAAGGCAAAATCCATTCTATTCCCCCTGCAGGGAACTAGGACGGAAAATGATCCTAAGTTTCGCCCGCTAGGTCTTAAGCTAGAACACCTCACACTACAATACTTGGGTATACAGATCACTAGGAACCTGAATGACTTATTTGAAGCTAACTTTCCTCCACTCCTCCAGCGGTTCACTGCGAACCTTACGAAATGGGGAAAACTGACGATCTCTTGGCTTGGCTGCATCAACGCGGTTAAGATGACATGCCTCCCACGCTTCCTGTACCCATTCCAAATGCTACAAATCGAAATACCCAAAGCGTTCTTCAGGGAAGCTAAGAAGATCTTGATGAGATTTATATAGCAGGGTAAGAAACCTAGAATTGCATACACCACATTGATACTCCCCAAGGACAGGGGAGGGGTTGGGCTTCCGGACTTGAGATCATATTACATTGCCTCCCAATTACGAGTCATGATTCACCACCTCAGAGAACACAATGACCTCCAATGGCTCCAAATGGACAATCATTACTTTGCAGAATGGCTATGGACCCCGCACAAAAGGATACTATGGAAAATCAAGGGCCATCCTATACTGAGCACGATCTGGAGTGTGTGACGTGCAAATCGGGAGATGCGCGGGATCACCACCTGGCCATCCCCTCTCAGCCATCTATGGTCCCCTGGCATGAACGATCGCATACCAGAGGTTGGCAGATACCAATCCTGGTACGAGGCTGGCTTAGAGAGAGTGGGCCAGCTCCAGAGGAAGGACTCCTATATCTCCCTCCCGGAACTGACGGAAGCATTGGGCATAGGTACACTATCCACATTCCAATACATCCAACTGAAAGGGGTCCTGACAAAGGCTGAATGGAAGGGCAAACTGAACAGATAATTGACCCCATTCGAGAAAATATTGGACTCTAGAGTGGAGAGGAAAGGTCTCATATCAATAATGTACCAGGAACTAATAGCAGCGGGAGACGGCTCCACAGAACCTCTGAAGGCTAGGTGGGAAAAGGACTTTGGGGAAGAAATAGACCTCGAGCATCGGAACCTAATGTGCAGGGCTGCCTCTAGAACATCGCTATTGTGTCAGTACAAATCGCATGCCATCAAACTTCTGCATAGGTGGCAATACGACCCCCTCAGACTATCCAAAATGTCTCAGTCAATGAGTCCGACATGCTGGAGGAAATGTGGGCAAATGGCTAATTATTGGCATATGTGGTGGGGTTGCCCACGCATCAAAGTTTTCTGGAACGAAGTACTGGGGTGGATCAAGGAAATTGATGGTATTCAGAGAGATGCTGACCCCTACCTGGTGCTCTTTGCCTTGGAACGAGATGCGGACGAGTGGAACAGAGTGACAGGCCTGACCCCCTATCTACTCCTCGCCGCCAGGGCCCTCCTGGCGATCAAATGGAAATCTGGTACAGTCCCTAGGAAGAGTGAATGGATTGCCCTAGCCACCAACATCTACCTGATGGAAACCATAACGGCCGCTCTGCATGGAAGGGCAGCCCAATGTGAAACCCTATGGATGGACTTTAAAAGTCGACACCTGACGCCAGTTAATGAGTCCCTATCAGACGAACCTGAGTAGACCTAATGGAAATCCAATGCCCAGGTAGCAGTGACTGGAAAAAAAGAAAAGAAAAAGAGGAAAAATCTCTTGATACAAGCGAGCACTGTGTGATCAGACATTGGAGTCAGAAACATTGCCCTATCAACGTCTTGACGCTCTAATTGCGAAAAACGAACTGGTGCCAAGTTAAGTGAGGGCGTTAGGAGGGAAAGGGGAGTTGTTTTTTCTTTTTCTTTTTGAGTATTAGGAAATGCACCTGCATTGAGAACTGAGATAACTGTATGATACTGTGAGCCGACATTAAGCTTTTTTTTTTGTTTATTTTTTTTTTGTACCTAATTATGTCAACCGGTGCATTATTTCATATGTATCTTGATGTTTCTTCATTATTCCTTCTTGTTTCTTTTCTTTGTTGTATATGATAAAACCAATAAAAGCAAATTTAAAAAAAAAAAAAAGTGTCCCCACCACCTTGACATCAAGCAGCCTCCCCTTGATGCCCAGCTGACTTCCCCATAGCACTACAGTGTCCCTTTGCTGCTTTTCTTCTAACTTCTCAAGCCATTTCTCTATTCTACCCAGTTCATATTGGCACGGGTGCGCATGATTTGCTTTGCAGACCACTCATTTCATTTTGGCACTGCTCTGGGGGTGCTATTACAGCAGGCAGCTATATCCTATCTGCATTATATAGGAGAATAGGGCTGGTGTTGGGCCATGAGTTAATAGCCATGTACCAATAAAGAGATCCAGAATTGCATGGCAGTGTTGCTACTCCGTCTCCAGGGTCCCATTCCCTAGACTCCTCATAGTGCCTACCTGTTGGATGAAAACATTCACAAGTTCCGGTGTTTTGGACAGTTTTCTGGATTACATCAAATTTCATGAAAAACAAGAAATCACTTTGACTGGCGCAAAGATGTATGAAAAAGGAAAAATGCTTTAAAGATTTCTTGGACTAGTTTGCTCCTAACTTTTGAGCTCATGAAATAAAATGGTTTAATCTGAGAGTGACAGTTCACCAGACTCTGTAAATCTCTTCACTGATAAATGTGCTTAAAAACAAATACTCAGGTATTTTATGTTTACCTCTGCAGTCCGGGGCAACTGTTTTTCAGTTCTTATCAATGCAGATTGGACATGTTAGGAAGTAGGTCTTACATGGTGTTGCTACTTATGACAACCAAAGCAGGTTCGGTTCACTTCTGAGCACCAGTTGACTGCCTTACATCTTTCATGACACACAGTGCTTTATTAGCTTCTATTCAATGCAGATAAATGCTATTAGTTGCAATGCATATCATTTTGAATGGTTTTAATTGAACACACTTGTTCTTTGTTCTTACAAATTCTTCATAGAGATATCAATGAATATTCTGATAAGTTCATGTGTTGCCTACCTCCTTCATGTCAAGTCTCTCTGACCCCCAGACAAGGTTCCTACCCTCTGTGTGAGAAGGTTAGCCACACATTCTGGATGGCATGTGGTGTGAAGCCCTGACTGGAAGTGATGTTGTGTGATTGCACTTTGTGACAAAGTCAGTACTCTGACCTTGTCAAAGTGGGTGTGGGATCCCCTCTCAGCCTGGGGTGGGAGGCCTACCAGGGAGTAGCCCAGTGCCAGTGGTACCCAAGAGTGAATAGTGATAGTTGAGAGGGACCCAGTTTCTGTCCCCAACCTCCCCCAAGTAAGCGTATGTATGAGTAGTATCCATTTGCATCACCCCATGCCTTAAGCAAAGTTATCTTTTTTTGTTCCCGGATCCAAGATGCAGAACATGATTAACAGCAAGAACCAGCAAATAGAGACCAGCCCTCCAGCGCCACATGCTATTGGCATCCCAATGCCGGAAACCTAGAACCAGCAGAGCAACCCTCCAGCGTCTCATTCTACCTGCCTCACAGCGCCGGAAAACTTGGAACCGGTGAAGGGAGTGAGAGGCGGCAGAGAAGAAACTGTAAAGCCTATGCAGCGATGAGCCATGCCGTGCACTGATCCCCAGCATTAACAGCAACCACTCTAGTGCAGCGCCAGTCTCCCTAGACCACCAGGGACTAAACCCAGGGTCACAGGCCCTGACCCAGACTGTACTGTTCTTGGAGCAGCACAAACTTGGATATTACACATCCCAGACTCTGACAAATCCAGGGATTCGTCCCTTCTCCCACAGGGGAAGCCACCCTGTGTGAGTCTAGGGAAGTGAGCTCACTTCGCAAAACCCTCCCTAGGGGTTTGGGCAAGTGTGATCTCGCTGGGATCGACTCCCCTTAGAGGACAAGGACTTGCGATTGAAAAAAGTTATAACTTCTCCCTTGCAGGGGCGGACTGAGAACCAAAAGGGGACTTGGAAATAATTTACAAAGTGGCACCATATAACACATTTTCAGCTAGTCCAAACCTTTTCCTATGAGAACATTTAGAAATATCGCACAAAAGCGGCCGAAGATGTAGAGGCCTACTGGGAAATCTCCAGAGTTCCCTACAGGCCTTCATTTCCTCTTTAATCTTCTCTGAGCTATTCTATTGCTCAGCTCTCCTTTTCAGTCTCCCCTCCTCACATCTAAGCTCCCTTAAATCCATCTACCACTCTGCCATCCACTCTCTCTGCCTTCTCTCTCCACCCAATTCCATCTCCTCGTCACTCATCTGGCTCTTATTTCATTCCCAACTTAAATTCAACTTCCTCTGTCTAGTCTTCAAATCTCTCTATGGCCTCGCTCCACCCTACCTTTCCTCTCTCCTCTCTTTCTACTCTCCCTCTCGCCCACTCCGCTCTGCTGGTCATTTCCTACTCTTTGTTCCATCTTCACCCTGTGCCCCATCCCACTTCTGCTCCTTCTAACTTCTTGCCGCTTGTCACTGGAACCGTCTCCCCATCCAAATCTGCTCTGCCACCTCTTACTCCTCCTTCTGCTCCTCTTTAAAATCGTACCTTCTCCAAACTCCAACCTGACACCTGTTCTCTCTATTGCTCCACCACCTCTTACTCCTCCTTCCTCTCCTCTTTAGCATCCTACCTTCTTCTTACCTCAGCCGAACACCCCCCTTCTGTTTTCTCTCAAAACTTCCCCACTGTTCAAGTTCACTCATTCCCTTCATGTAAATTGTTCTCTATATTGTTGTCAGTTATTTGATCCATGTTTCATTATGTAATGCTTGTAATGTACTCATTGCTGCTTATGTAAAGCACTTTGGCTTAAAGCTCTATATAAAAATGCAATAAATACAAATACAAAATACAGGCCAGTCCACCCACTACCCAGGGTGCAGAGGCCTACCAGGACGTTTCCAGAGTTCCCTATAGTCCAGTCCACCCCCTACACAGGGTGCAGAGCC
Source organism: Ambystoma mexicanum (assembly GCF_040938575.1). Classification (NCBI taxonomy): domain Eukaryota; kingdom Metazoa; phylum Chordata; class Amphibia; order Caudata; family Ambystomatidae; genus Ambystoma; species Ambystoma mexicanum. The sequence continues at coordinate 91,742,540 of NC_090934.1, forward strand.
CTACTAGGACATTTCCAGAGTTCCCTATAGGCCAGTCCACCTCTGCTACATTGGCCCTAACGTTCCCACTGTTTTCTCCATACACGAGAGCAGAGCATAAATGGGGCACCCACATATGCTTCATTTGGCTGCTGACCCCCCCATCCAAGAAACCCCAGAACCACCAATGGGAAATGTATCCCTCAATTTAGAGCTCAACATATAAGGGACACAGCACTTACCTAGAGAGACGATGATATGAATCCAGCCAATCCAAAGAAAGCCACACAGAGCAGATATTGCTGCTACAGTGCGAAGCTGACGCAGCCTGGAGAAAGAACACAACAGCTACGTGGTGGGCGGAGACATCATGCCACGCTATCAAGCCCAGATGTACAAAACCGCAACTCCAAGGTCTCTGCCGGCGAGAGACCAAACCCCGACCAACGCCGGAGACCAGCATGCCATCGAGAAGGCAGCCGCAACAGGATGCAAGCAACCAGCATCCAGCGCAAGGCAGTTCCGCCGCATACGACATGACCGCCTCCTCTGGAGGAGGAGACTGAGAAACATTAGGTGCAGGGTATACAGTAAGGAGAGGGATTATAGCAGTGAAACTCACGAGAGACTATTAGTAATGAAGCCATTCCAATAGCTTGTGGGAATAATGACGAAGAGAAATTACACTCCAACTAAGGAGTTCAAGAATCCCAAATCTTAAAGGGGATCATTAGTAACCAGGTAAAAATGTATCTCTAAAAAGGGGTTTAGGAGAAACCTATGCACTAGAAGGGGAAAGAGTGAAGAGTCCAGAAAAGAGTTACTGTGAAAGATGTGGTCTTCCTGAAGAAGACACACGCCCAAGAGGCAAAAGCCTGGAGCGGCCAGATGGCCAAAGACACAGTCGGTGGCTAGAGAATTGGAATTGGTTACCTGCGTTTGATTCCACAGGACCACGTGGGACCACCAAAAGTTACACCGTCCAGGGAACGGAACAGACTAGAAGGTGTGAGCCACAGTGAGCCTTTGAACAATTTAAGTATATTTGAAACCAAGTCCTACACGCAGGCAGGACATTTGTAAAATTTGCACAGACTTGTGTGGAGGGGCACCAGAGTTTGGCCTTTTTGCTATAAGGAAATCTTGAGAACTTTAGGGTTAATTAAGACAGGAAGACTGGTCAGAGAAAGACAAGAGGAACGTTTCTACTTTTGTTTGGATAAGAACTTTTTTTGATTCATTGGAACTGTTAAAGCAACGGAATCATGGTAAAAGAAGGGGGACCAATGGCAGGGTGGCGTACACTAGCCAATGCCACGCAGAACACTTGTCTGAATGTTCCTTTCTTTAATAGTGGTAGGGTCAGGTAGATGGCCTCGGCTTGGACCGAGGGCAGAACCGAATCATCTACGAAGTCCTTTATTATGATGCTTTAGATAGGGAACCCCTCCCATAGCAATAGGGCCGAGTGAGGGGTTTTCTTTTACTTTCATAAACTTTGAGGAGTTTCTCAAGTGGCACACAACGGAATATCCCATCAGTGAGGTGACTGCATCGAGTTCCTTGCCAAAAAAAACATTTTTGTGATGTACTTTTTTAACAGCAACATTATTTGAAAACCATGTTTTCATGCGTGTGGCGCTGGTCACTACTACTGAATCGTTTAAACCTCTGTTACAAAGAAAAGACCAAGACACCGGCCTTCTCGGGTTATGCTCCTGCACTCTGGAACTCTGTTGCCATACCCAGGACACTATCACTCATACCGAATCGTTAAGAATGTGCTCAAAAGGGGGCGTGGCTCGGAGCTGCCGTGATCGGCATGTCTTCCTAGGAGCTCCTGCTCGGCACAGTGCACCGCAGCTAATGGCGCCGGATCCGAACCCCGTTTATGCCTGCAACTGAAACATAAGCTGGGGGAACATCTACTGCAGCCGTCGCTCAGGTTTGACCCCGCTCCGTGGCCGAATCACCATGATGTGGACCGAAACTCCAGCCGGGACCCACGCGGCAAAAAGATGGTGGCCGCCACTGTGGACCACGAAGACAGGCCCTGAGGGGGAGGTGCAGGCAAGCTAAAGCAGCCCGGGCCGCCAAACAAGACCAGCTCACTCGCCCGCACTACTTCAAGCAATCCAGCACCTCGGCTCCCTACCTCTCAGAGTACACACGGGTAATCGGAATCGGGAGGAGTGGAGGAGCCAGGTGCCTGTGACGATGCCGTGGCCCATCCCGACCTGCAGACCCAGCACACTGCACACGTACCGGCCTGAATCACCGCTGACCGCCTAGAACTCATCAGGGGCTTGGGAGAGCCCGGTTATAAATTGAGCGGCGCCCTGGGGCACAGCGTCCTCGCAGGGGACGGGGACTGGGGCTCCTCTCTCCCCCTCTTGCCTCCAGTGTGCGCGGCCCCTCCGCCTGCAGCGAGACAACATCAGCCGTCAACTTCGCCTCGCGGGCCCGTCAGAGGAGAGGCCCCGCGCAACACCCGCGGGACACTTGGAGCGGGATCAGAGTCAGCCCACCACCATCCGGAGCCCTCTGCACCTCGCCAACTGCTGGAGCGGCCGCCCGGGGGACACTGGGGAGTGGTGCTGCATCGGGGCACCTTGGGTTGGCGGCAGGGCTCACCAGAGCTATGGGGAACCACCAGACGGCATTGCTGCGGCGCCCGCGGCTCAGACCCAGCTATCCTGCGGCCTGCACACTGGGGTGCCTCGGGCCGTGGCACCAGACCGCATCCGGCAGAACTCAGCAAGGCACGGCCACCAGCCATACCTACCTTCTGCATGATCCAGCCGGCCTGGCCACCTGCAGTTTCGGGCTCCTCACACCCCGCAGGCATTCCCCTGCAGCCACCCGGAGGAGCAGCAATAAGTGAACTGTAACGGCGAACCAGGCAAGGTGAGGAGTCGGGGGAACAGGGGGCCTAGCCGAGACCCATTTGAAGCCTAGGCCTACCTCTGACACCAGCATCTAATCCCGTCCTCCTCATACACCAACAGGGGTACCTATCGGAACGATCTCGGCGGGGAGCCCGGTTCACCGCTCCCCACAAGCGGCCTTTCCTACGGCCAGACCACATCCATCAAAGGGATTTGTCAAGGCCCCCATCCAGCAAGAGGACCCACTACACGGCAGTCGAACCGCAACCGCAACCCCCTCGACTCCTTGAAGCCCCCTCGCACGGCTCTAAGCATCATCGGACTCTCCCTGATCCTCCCTTGTCATTAGTGGTGCGACATTACCCCCCGAGCCTCAAGACTAAAATCACTGGGGCCTCCATCTCTTGCCTCGACGAACTACCTCGCTAAGCTCATTGAAACCCTGCAGTGGAGGCTGCGGCATAGGAGGTGGGAGACTGGTATGGACCCCTGTGGTCCCTGCCTGGGGAGTTGCACCAGGAGCATTTGGTACCCCGCACAGCTAAAAGCATCAAGCAGAAGCAAAATGGCAAAAGGCGGGAAGACATCCAAGCAAACAGACATTGTCGCCCTAATGAACAGCACCCCCACGGAAAGGTCCAAAAGGGGGGACCCATCGGAGGATCCAGCCACTAGACTACTCTCAACTCAACAGCCCATAGTCCGTCACAAATGGTCACGAAAGCCGACCTCCAAGACTTGGTCTCAGCATTAACGAAAGAAATCCAGAAAAATACGTAAGAGGTCACGAAAAAGATCAAATCCCTCGATAAGAGAGTGGTAGACGTGGAACACCGAACTGCTGAAATCAAAACTGAGATCTGCGACCAACGGTTCGAGTGTGCGCAAGACCGGGACAGAATTGCAGCCCTAGAAGCGAGGTGCGTCCTCCTAGAAGCAAAGCAGGAGGATGCAGAGAACCGGTCCCGACGGAACAATATCCACCAAATCACCTTCCAAGGGTCCACAATCTCTCTTTATCAGGACCTAGCGAACTCCACTCTTCAAAAACGAAAACCTATGAGAGCATTCACGGAATGGCTGTACGAAAGAAAGATCCCATACCACTGGGGTTTCCCGACCTCTGTAAGATTCCCATGGGAGGGCGCCCAGAAACAAATCCAATCACCAAAGGAGGCAGACAAATTTATGGGCTTTAAGGGGGGAGAGGGAGAACCAGAATCCGAGGGGACAGGCCGGGCAGCCCCCAGAAAACATTCAGAAGCAACCTGGACAAAAGCCAGCAGACGACGCAGGCTCCGAGGTCCTCCCGGAAAGAATCCAACCCAGGATGATCAATAGCAATATCAATGGCTAAACCAAGCTCCTTGGGTTCCACGACACTAATTCCCAATGAGGGAGCCAAGGGAGGGGGGAGGGGAGGAACAACAGCCCTCACACAGTCAGCAACTTCACGGCAAGAAAGAGCCTACTCTTACAGTTGCAGTGCGGGAGCAAAGTTCAAGCTCCACCGAATTCTTTTTCGGCAGCCCAGTTGGCCACCTTTCGGTGCACTAGTGCCACCAGTTTCCCATTGGCAGTAGGATGAGGTTTTCCCTACTAGACCAAGAAGGGGGAGAGGAAGGGGGCAGGGGGCGGGAGAGGGATACAGAGGGACAAGTTCAAAGCACTGGGAGTCGGGACGCACATGGGCCATCCTCTCAGCCAACATCACAACACGTTACATCGACCTCATTGACTGCGCTATGCCAATACAGCGGCCTTGCCCCTCACTCAAAGAAGCAGGAGTCAGCAGGGGACAAAGAGTTTACCATAGCCAATGTAGAAGAGCGAGGGGATGGCTGACACAAGCGAGGTAGTAATCCTCTCATGGAATGTCCAAGGCCTGAATTCATCAAGGAAGCGCAGATCACTTGAACATAGGCTGGGAAAATTTGCCGGAGACATTGTTCTTCTCCAAGTAACTCATTTGCTACAGGAAGATGAACACCGGGCTCGATTCAGCAGATATAAAAAAGCTTACTTCGCCACGTCTGGAGAGAAGAAAAGAGGGGTGGCAATATTACTGAGTGACAGGGTCCCATTATCAAAGATCACAGTGAGAAGAGACCCGGGAGGCCGCTTCCTCCTAATTAAGGGACTATTTGAGGAACTCCCTATCACTATTATTACAATATATGGTCCCAACGCGTCCCAAAGCAAATTTATCTCTGACTTAATTCCAACCATCTTATATTTTCAGGAGGGGCACCTGATTATGTGCGCGGATTTGAATACTATGCCAAACCCCCAAGTGGACAAAACTCTGCCACCCACAAATGCAGATTTCGCGCAAGTACTATCCCTGGCAAAGCTTCTCAGGGAAATGGAATCTATTGATGCTTGGAGGCTATTCAATGGAGCATCAAGGGACTACACCCCCTACTTCTGTGCACAAAAAGGGTTTTCAAGAATAGACCTCCTACTCTCCGGGGTGCTATACCCTTGTTTAAATGAAGCAGAAATCCACACATGCATGATATCCGATCACGCTCCAGTTTACGCAAGCCTGGTCATATCGGGCCAAAAGCACCCCACCCAGAGACATTGGAAATTGAACGATTCCCTATTGCTAGATGAGTGCATCAGAACGGAAATTGGGGAAACAATAACCAACTATTTCAAGGAGAACACGACTGATGACTCCCCCATCAATATGATCTGGGATGCTATGAAAGCAGTGGTCAGTGGGTCCCTAATCAGCGGAGGGGCAGAACAGAGACAGATCTCGAACATTGCTGCAGCCAAACTGGAGGAAAAGGTAAAACACTGGGAGACGGAGTTGAAATCTCGCAGCTCCAAGAAAACAGAAAGAGCCCTGAGGAAAGCCAAAATAGCACTACAAATGCACTGGGCTGACCGGACAGCCAAATCACTAGCCTTCATGAAACTATTATAGCAAAGGGAATAAGGCGGACAGAGTGCTGGCGCAAAAACTGAAAAAGATCTACAGTAGGAACAATATCCTCGAACTGGCGAGAGCCGACAGTATAATACACTACTCTGAAGCGGATAAAATCAAATAACTGGTGAGGCATCATAAAGCTATAATGTCAGGGCAAGCCACACTGCTAGACAGTTTGCCAGAGTACTTGCAAACTATTCGCCCTCAAAACGAAGTCCAACTAGAATCCCTAGAATCCCCTATCACTACCGAAGAAATCACTGAAGCCATTAAATCCCTCAAAACCACTGCACCAGGTCCAGACGGCCTATCCGCAAACTTCTATAAAAAAATATGCGAGCATACTTGCACCGCATATATCGACCCTATTCAACTCCTTCCTGTCATCGAAATCAGTCACCAAGTCAATGGCAGAGTCGCTCACAGTGCTACTACACAAAGCTGGGAAAGACCCTGAGTTGGCTCCCTCCTACCGCCCGATCACACTACTGAACAATGACGGGAACATTTTCGCTAAGATCCTAGCCAGCAGACTAGGGGCAACTCTTCCGAGTTTGATAGACCGCGATCAAACTGGATTTATCCCGGGGAGGGGGACCCATGACAATATAAGGCGGATAATAAACATCATTGAAAGCGCTCACAGGCTGGGCGCGGGAATGGCAGTCATATCCTTGGACGCACATATAAAACCTTTGATTCGAGGGGATTGGGTCCTCCGACGTATTCCATATCTTTGACAGTAATCACCACAGCTGTGCTGCTTCGGCAAATTTTCTGCGTCCTGCGTCGATGACGTTGATGCGCCGTCCCCGAGGACCTCCTCCGACGGCCGACATCACCCGATGTGATAAGTAGGACGCACAACGCCCGTAGCCTCCGTTCCGTTTTTTCCGCGAACTTGTTGGCTTTGTGTATCTCGGTACACCTCGACTCTTTGGAGTTTCTGTTGTATTCTTCTCGGTTCTTTGAACCTGTTCGGTTTTTGTGAAAAGCCTGTTCGTGACGATGTCTACCTCGTCTTCAACCCCGCGTCCGGGCTTCAAGAAATGCGGGGACTGTGGGTCCAAGATGTCGGTAACGGACTTGCACGACACCTGCCTCTGGTGCCTCGGGGAGGCCCATGACACGGATGACTGTGTCGACTGTCAGTCGCTCACAGCCAAGTCCTTGCGGGAGCGCAAGAAGAAGTTGTCGGTAGGTAGGGTATCTAAGCCCCGTAAGTCGAGGTCTGCGGGGCTTTCGACGGATGATTCGAGAGGCGACTCTCCGCATCATCGTCAGAGGTCCAGTGGGTCTCCTTCCAGAAGTCAGTCTCGCCACTCCTCTGCCTCTTTGAGGCATTCCTGGAAGCGCCGGCATCGGTCGCCTTCCCCGTCCTCTTCCGAGGACTCCGCCCTTCGACGGGTCGCTTATCCCACCATGCAAGCGACACCGGAGGAATGGGCTTCCTTCGGGAAGACGATGTTAGCGATTCTCGAATCGCAGGGCACCGGTCCGTCCGCGCCTCCAAGTGGGGTCGGTCGTGATCGGTCGAGAGACACCGCTCGCATGCCTTCAGGCTCGGGTGGTCGGCACAGTTCACGGGAGAGGTCCCGCTCGGACAAGGGTAACTGTTCTCGCCATGCCCGTTCCAGGTCCCGGTCCTCGACGCGCTCGAGACCGCGTGATCCTGTGCAGTCTTCGAGGAAGACGTCAATGCCTGTGGCGCCAAGGTCATCGACCTCTCTCGAGGCTCTGCCTCCGAGGGGGTCGTCGACGCTGTCGGTGCCTAGGTCGTCGAAGGACACGCTCGGAGCTCTGGCTTCGAGGCCTGTGTCGTCGATGCCGATTCAACGAGGTGACAGTTAGCGGTCGTTGGTCTCCGTTGGAGTCCAGACTCCATATCAATCTGTTGGAGCTGAGGGCCGTCAGGTTAGCCCTGAAGGCTTTTCTGCCGACTGTGCGAGGAAAGAGTGTCCTGATTCTAACGGACAACACGGTGGCCATGTACTACCTCAACAAAAAGGGGGGGGGCAGGGTCACTTCCTCTGTGCAGGGAAGCGATGCAGCTCGAGTTCTGGGCCATCCAGCAGGAAGTTTCAATCTCGGCTGTTCATCTGGCCGGGGACGACAACGAGACGGCGGACGCTCTGAGCAGGCAGAGCACGATCTCTCACGAGTGGAAGCTGGCTCAGGAGATTCTCCTGGAGATCTTCACCCTTTGGGGGACCCCTCAAGTGGATCTGTTCGCCTTCAGTGTCAACCGGAAGTGCGAAAAGGTTCTGCTCGCGGGAATTTCCTCCAAAAGGAGCCTTAGGAGACGCGTTCGTGGTGGAGTGGTTATTCCCACTGCTGTACGCGTTTCCTCCAGTCCCCGTCATCCCGCAAGTACTGCAGAGGTTACGGAGGTTCGGTTCCTGGATGATCCTCATTGCTCCGGCGTGGGCCCGGAGGACGTGGTACCCAGACCTTCTCGACTTGTCCATCTGCCCTCCACGTCGTCTTCCCTACCGAGACGATCTGCTCTCACGGGAGGGGGTCAAGTTCTCCATCCAGAGGTCAGATCCCTCAACCTTCACGCTTGGCTTCTGAGAGGTTGAGGTATAAGGATTGGGACCTCCCTGAAGACGTGTTGTAGGTGTTGCTCTCGGCCAGACGTCCGGCAACAAAGTCTCTGGACCGTTGCCATTGGCGTAAATTCTGCAATTGGTGCAGAGTTAAGAATGTGGATCCTTTTGAGTGTGACATTCCCGTGGTTCTGTCTTTTTTGCTTTCCTTGGCCCACAGGGGCTTGCAAGTGGGTACCATTAAAGGTTACCTGGCGGCGCTGTCCATATTTAAGCGCTCGTCCGAAGAATGTTCCTATTTTAAGATTCGTTTAATTTCTCAGTTTTTGAAAGGGCTCACTAATGTGTTCCCTCTGTCACCTTTTCTGGTGCCCGGTTGGGATTTGAACCTTGTTCTTAAGTTTCTTATGGGGGCTCCGTTTGAGCCTTTGCATTCTTGCCCTTTGAGACTGTTAACTCTTAAAACTGTGTTTTTGGTTGCTGTTACTTCCGCTCGCAGAGTGAGTGAGTTACAGGCACTTTCAGTTAAGCCACCCTTCAGTGTGTTTCATAAGGACAGGGTTGTCCTTCGAGTTCGTCCTTCCTTTCTTCCGAAGGTGGTTTCGGAATTTCATTTGGGCCAGAAGGTTATTCTTCCGGCATTCTATCCTCCTCTGCATCCTGGTAAGGAAGAGGAGAGGCTCCATAGGCTTGATCCTAGGAGAACGTTGAGCTTTTATATTTCACGCATGTCCCGGGTCAGAGTGGACGATCAACTCTTCATTGGTTACGCTGGAAAGCATTTGGGACAAGCTGTGATGAAACAGACTTTGTCTCGTTGGATTATTTTGGCTATCTCCGAGTGTTACCGATTGGCGGGTAAGGACCCACCGGCTGGCTTGCGGGCCCATTCTACCAGGGATATGGCTGCATCTACTGCCCTACAGAGGAGTGTTCCTATTCGTAACATCTGTGATGCAGCCACCTGGGCTTCGGTACATACTTTTGTACGTCACTACTCCCTCGATTCCATCCGAGGACAGGATCTGGCCTTTGGCAAGGCGGTCCTTTATTCCGCAATTTGATTGGGCATGCTAAATTTGTGTTCTAAATTCTTTTCCCACCTCCTTGCTTTGGTACTGCTTTGGGAGTCGTCCTACTTATCACATCGGGTGATGTCGGCCGTCGGAGGAGGTCCTCGGGGACGGCGCAATTTTCTGAAGCAGCACAGCTGTGGTGATTACTGTCAAAGATATGGAATACGTCGTCGGTCCATCCCATCGAAAGAACGTTACCAGGTAAGAGAGTAACTTGTTCTTTGGTGGACTGGGGGTACAACCAGGCTGTCCTGGAGCACTACAGCTTCGGCCCAAACTTTATCACCTGGGTAATGGCCAATTATCAAACCCGCACCACACAATTACTGGTCAACGGCAGCAGGTCCGAGGAAATATGCATATCCAGGGGCACTAGGTAGGGCTGCCCACTCTCACCCCTGATTTTTGCTCTATCCATGGAGCCTTTCGCAGCCAGAATTAGGCAGAACATGAGGATAAAGGGGATCACTGTGGGAGACCATCAATATGAAATTGCTTTATATGCGGACGCCGTGGTAATAACAGCATCAAACCTGGCGTCGTCTCTGGGGGCCCTATGGGAGGAAATCAAGGCATTCGGAGCATTTTCCGGGTTCAGGGTCAATTTGAACAAATCCTCAGCCCTAGCAATTAATCTCCCCAAGCAGGAAAGAATCCGCCTTAGCCCCCTAATGCCGATCCCATGGGTGAAGGGAGCAATTGAATACCTTGGGGTACACATCACTAAAGACCCATCACGCTTGTACTCAAGCAACTTCCTGCAGTTAATCAATGAACTCCAAAATGACATAAAGCAGTGGAAGGCCCAAGAAATCTCCTGGTTCGGGTGGATCACAGCCATGAGAATGAATATAATCCCCAGGTGGCTGTACTACTGTACAACATTACCGATTCACATTCCGAGTCCCATCTTGGCATCTTTGCAAAAGAAAATACAGGAATTCGTCTGGGGGGGGAGCCCCGAATCGGAAGAAGAATCATGATGCGTGGGAAAGCGCAAGGGGGCTAGGGGTACCCGATGTTGCCAGATATGCCCTAGCGGCGCAGCTGTCACATGCATACTCCTGGGTCCAGGAGACAGACCTCCCGAGGTGGAACCAATTAGAGGAGGCCTGGTGCCTGGTCTCCCCATCAGAGCTTCCACACCTGCCAAACATAAAACCCCAAGCAAATAGTGGCCCCCTGTCCGTAACAACCACAGTCATTCGCAGTTGGAAAGCCGCAGCCCGGAATTGGGGTGTTTGGGGTGCACTGGGTTCTCTGACCCCCATCTGGAACAACCCAACCCTGGAAGGATGGAGGATTACTAAAAACGAGCGACTTCCTGGAAGAGGGAATGCCCATACCGTTCGAGAGGTGCAAGACAAAATTCGGAGTGGGCGAGCGGGAAAGATTCCACTATGCTCAAATTCGGCATTGGCTGTCCCACAAAGAAGTTAGGGAAAAATGCACCAGAGAGTTAACGGCACTGGAACTCTCTCTAACAACCCCAACTACAAGAGGGAGAACCTCTGCTCTCTACGGACTCCTAGACAGACCAGAGCCTTCAAAAAAAGAAAGCTATATGCTTGAATGGGAGAAGGACCCGTGCCTTGAAATAGAGGTTGAGGGGTGGGAGAAAATCTGGACTAGAATGCACAAGAGCTCCAAGTGCATCACAAACAGGGAAGGGGGCTACAAACTCTGCTATAGGTATTATGTCACTCCAGCTCAGCTAAACAAGGCTAATCCGGACATCCCTGTGACCTGTTGGCGCGGATGTCCCACCCTTGGTACACTATTCCACATGGTCTGGACCTGCCCAAAAGCAGAGGCATATTGGAAAGAGGTAACGAGCCACATCAAGGAAATCACCGGACTATCCATCCCCTGGGACCCCAGGATAATCCTTTTGGGTGAAACAGGAGGAGGGGCGTTCCCGATCTCAGGCCCTATCCCTCGCCTGTGCACGCACCTACTCCTGGCAGCAAAATTTGCAATGGCCCGGCTGTGGAAAAACAAAGATGGACCCTCAGTAGCATTATGGTGGTCCAAATGCTGGGACATAGGTGTCACTGAAAAGGTCACGGCAATTCGAGCAGGCTTCCAGAACAGAGCCCTAAATATCTGGGATCCATTTATGGACTATGCAGCTAAGTTTTCAGCTCTCACTAGAAGACCTCCAGTGACCTGATGGCTCCAAGGCAGCCCGCTTTACTGAGCTAAAGAAACAGGAGGGGATGACCCAGAGCACAGGGGCCCACCCTGGTACCGTGAAAAGGCATGGACATGGACAAATATTGACAGAGAACTAACCACCGGATAGCCTATCCCCTGACTGAACTGCATTATTGTATTGGCACAATTATCGAATATTGCAATGTTGCTGATGTGTATAACTGTAAAACCCAATAAAATGTTGTTATGAAAAAAGAATGTGCTCAAAAGCCTTTAGTTCATGCTGCATTGCCCCAATCCCACACCTAACAATCACCCCCAGAGGACTGCTTAAGCTGACCCTATGTTTACACCTCACTATATGCACCCCCTTTCCCTCCATTTTCACCTCGTGTTCTCTGTGCACACTGCAGCATGCATCTGTAACCTGCACTACCTTGGAACTAACACACTTTCAAACCTCTCAGCTGCCCCTTGGCACCAGCCTGCGCTGTACACAAACCCCAAACATTACAAGTTCACAGTATAGATGTGTGTTCTTAATGGTTGATTATTTTTTTTACAGAATACGTTTGGTATACCCTGACAACAGTTCAGGTGGTTACAATGGCACACATCTGGAACTAGAGAGTTTCCCTTTGACAAGGCTTGAGTCGAGATTGGAGAAAGAAGTGAGCGGGGAAAAGCAGAAAAACCTCAAACTAGGCAAGGAAAGACCACTTGTAGAAAGGGTCAGACTGGCGCACCACAGTTACAACTGGGAATTCATTCCTTTTGCGACCGACTGTTTGAATAGTAGGCAAAGGCGAGTTTTTTTGATAAAATGTGACGCAAATTGTGCAATGTAAAGAATATTTATTCAGCGACAACGGTCAAAACTACTAGCCGCAGCGTGAAGTAACTGATCAAACCCAAAAAACTGCCCACACTAGCATTTTGCGTTATTGCCCTACAGGCCAGTCCGAGCCTGCTTGTAGAAGTGGACTGCAGAGAAATGAGGTCACCACGGTATGTTTTGTCGAAAGGTCCCGAACTTTGACAAGGCATATGTGGGGGCCCGGTCTCCCTATGGTTCTGTACCTACTGGTTGTAATACGCTTACATCTTTCGGTTGCAAGATCTACAACCTGTGCCCGCAGGATTGCCATGCATTGTGTTCAGTTTACGTGGCGTGGGTGCACTCTGTTGGCATTGGGGGCATGGAGCATGTGATGTGTTATGTTATGACATTTGTATAGCGCCAAAAGCCCTAGGGCAGCCAGGCGCTCACTTACAACAAGAAAGCAAGGAAAGAGGCATCTATGTAGAAGCTTACATGAACAGCCTTGTTTTCCGAGATTTACTGAACGCTAGATGGTCTGTTTGTTCCCTAAGTATGTGGCAGATTATTCCACGCATATGCAGCCATAACTGGGAAGGAACGTCCATTGCCCCGTGCTCTCTTGACCCTGGCCACTTCCAAGAGGTGGGCTGAGGTGGATCGAAGATCTCTGGTAGGCTTGTGTATGGAGACTTTGTCCTTCAAATAACTAGGTGCTGACGCATGAATGCACCTATGGCATAAGGTCATGAGTTTAAAAGAGATCCTGGCTGATATAGGCAGCCAGTGCAATTCCTTCCTGGCAGAGGTAGTAGATTCATAGCGTTTCATGCCATAGATTATGCGAATGGCCGCATTTTGTATTTTTTGCAATCTGGAGATGTCTTCCTTACTGGCGCCACCCAGTAAGGCATTGCAGTAGTCCACGCGTGGAAGAATAAAAGCCCTGACCAATTTAGCTTGATTGTCTTTAGAGATTAATGGAGCCACCTGCCTTAGCACTCAAGTAATATTGAGTATTTTTTACAATGGCATCTACTTGGGCGCTTGCGTTCAGGCTGGCTTCTAAATATGTTCCTAAAGTCTTTACCTTGTTTACCACTGCTATCTGGCTGCCCTCTACCTGAAAATTGGCAAAAGGGGGGTGGGGGGGCTAGGTTCTCCATGGATTTCTTAGATCCATATATCATCAATTCCATTTTACCGGCATTTAAACACAGCCAATTCATGGTCATCCAGTTTTTACGACTTGGTAGATCTCACTGAGCTTATCTTGGTCCTCCTGGTAATTGCCTGAAAACACCAAGGACAGCTGGAAGTCGTCGGCATAGTTTGTAAAGAAAAAGCCCAGTCTTTCCAGTTCTCTACATAAGGGCACTATATAGATGTTGAAAAGTAGGGGGGATAAACACGCCCCCTGTGGGACACCACATATGATGTGTATCGTGCTCCTTTCATCTGCTTTTGCTTAGGATTCCTGTCATCATCTCCTGCTTTTGCTTAGAATTCCTATCGTCATCTCCTTCTTTTGCTTAGCGTTCCTGTTCTCAAGGCTGCACCTTCGCACAGCTACTGCAACTGCTCCTTACCATGCACAGGACTTCTCGTCTCAAGACTTCCCAGGTGAGCTGCCAGACTTTTAGATCAGCCTGACTGTTTGTGGACATGTTTTATTTTGGTTGAATTGCTCACTTTTGAACTCAGAGATCAGGTTTATAATTGTGGATTTTACCACTGGGTAAAACAATTTAAAAAAAAGAAACTTTTGCCCAGTGTTCACCTCCCTCTTTCTCAAGTTGCCATTAAGTAATGTAATTTGTCATTTGTATAGCATCTTTTCCCACGGGTATGGCCGCAAACGGCTGTAGGTGAACGCCCTTGAGGGACCGAAGTTCAGGTATGGAAAAGTCATCAGAAGGAGTTTAGAATGCGTGTGTGCATTTTAGCCGATACGAAGATGGGTAGGGATGGCCAAGTCCCTACTAGCGACCCATGTAGAGCGTGCATGGGTGCTGTGAGGTTGTCGGGAGAGTATGTGAGTGCAGGAGACTGATTATCTAGCTAGCTAGACCGACGTGGGACGTAGCTGCGTTGTGATGGCAGAGGTGTTGTGCGATGTGTCTTCAAGTAGTGTATGATGGCAGATGCGTGCAGGTCGGTGACTGTGCCTGCGGCTATCTCCCATTGACATTGAGTGCGGTATGTACCCGTGTGTCCTGGCTGGTTTCTTGCTTTCGTAGACGTGGCGCGGATTCTTTCCTGTGCTCTGCTGGGGTATGTCATGCAGATATGTACAAATTCACATGTGCAGTGCCCGGTTTAGTATTGTAGCGGTGCCATGTTTTCTATCCATCTGCTAGGAGGTTTTTCAGAACCAGCCTTGGTGTGGGGTTCTGGGAAGGCAACCTACTGGACCTGCAAGTGTTTTCACACTTCATTTAACCATACTTTCACTTGGTAACGTGGCAGGCATGCCAGTCACTGAAGGCGCTCGGCTTGCAGTCCCAAAACTAGAAGGAACCCATGCAACAAGGCTGTCCAGCTCCGGACAAATCAAAAAGTCAGTGCTTCATTCTAGGGGTCCCGGATCGCTCTCGGACTGCTCGATGGTCGGCAGAAGTGGACATGTGTATAGCCTTGGAGAGGCAGGTGTCCTGCGAAGTTTACGAACGTTTGGCTCAAATGGGAGGAGGATGACTGCGGATAGGGGCCGTTTCTATCTGGCAAGTTGGACACTGTCATTAGTGGTGCTCTCGTTAACATTCTCATTAACCTTCTACCATATGGTCGACTGTTGTATTCCGTCTGCTCTTTTTTTACGCTGCTATGCCAAGCAATGGTGTTCAGTTGGTTGTGTTTTTCGTTAAAAACAATCAAATGTTTAATGTAAAAAAAAAGGCAGTCCAACTCCAAGAGGATGTAGGTGAAATGCAGCATTTATACAACTCTGGGGCATCAAGCAGGGTTATAGACTGTGTAAGGGATGGAAGCACCGCTTACAGGCCTCCCCAGTTGATAAGGTAGAGAGCTTCGTGGTGGTTGGCTGAGCAAACGCTGGCTACAACAGAAGCTCTTTGACATCTATCTGCTGGATCCTCTGTACAGGATGCCTGGCCCCAGTGGTTGGGGGCTTGGTGGGGGGCGTGAGCCCTGCAATGGAAATTACTTGCACCATTCAAACTGGCCTGACTGTCCAGTAGTGGACAGCCTGTAGCCCGCATCTACACAGCAGCAATGCATCACTCTGGCTGGGTTGTGGGTTTTGACCAAGCAGCCCTGGTTCCTAGGTCCAACCAGTTCAGGTACTTAAAAAACCCTGACCAAGGCTTTCTTGCAGAAACCCCCGCTAAAGTGCACAACTATATATGGATGTGTCCAACCTGAGAGGACAGGAAGACGGCCAGCAAAGAAAATGGCAAAAAGAGGGGAAGACTGGGAGTAGCCATTTAAGTATAGGGCGCTCAAAAAGGCATTATTCCAGAACAAACAATGGCCATGGTGTAGTGCACAATGAAAATGAGTAACGATCTGTTCACTGCGACCAGCCTGTTCAGTGCACGTCACAAAACTAGCAAAGAAAAATAAAACTGGATGCAATGGGTCCCGCAACATGTGACTGGCCCCAAAAACCAGTCCAAATCCATATATGTTGGGGGGGAGGGGTACTCATTGAAGGCAACGGGGCAAAGTTGCAAAAAGAAAACCTTTGCTTAACACATCATGGTTTCTGTAATTCAGTTTGAACCGGATCCCACATACCTAACTCTTCAATATGCACAGTTCCATATTATAGCACTCCTGATCCAATTCCAGCTCTCTGTAAATCACCACGTGCTCTGGCAATTACATGAAATTACCCGAAATAATAGCTGGAAGCCTTGGGCCAATCACCGACTCCAGGAGAAAATACATTCTGGGTATTCCCAGGCAGGGATTTGCAGGAATCCGCTCAGTTTCCAAAAATAGAGATTTTGGAGAAATTCCATTGAGCTCACAGCAACTGTCCAGGGCAAGAAGCGCTTGCTCCCTGTGGTTAGGTCTGCACAGAGCAGAGGCCTTCTCACTTTGCCAAAGTTCCAGCAGCCGCTCTCAGTGTAGCCGCCTTTTTTCCCACTCCAGTTGGACAGCGTCTGGAAACCACAGGACGCTTGTGGTCCACCTTCGCGGAACATCTTGTCCCTCCTACTACAGAGCGGTCCCGGGAAAGTATTTTTCCAAAACTTGCAATGTATTTGTACTGGCGGGGATAGATTGCTCCAGGAAACTTCCACAGTAAGGAAGGCACCGTGAGGCTAGGGTTCTAGGGGGAAATCCTTAAACCCACAAAATAGCACAGCTGTAATCTGGGAAAGACTAGTGTACAATGACAAACATCTAGCAAATGCTGTGCAATGACCAACATCTAGCAAATGCTGTGCAATCATAAACATCTAGCAAATGCTGTGCAATCACCAAAAAAATGTAATTACAAATTGGCGACCATCAACAACGTTATTTCCTTTTGTAAAATGCTCTTTTCTGTGCTGAAATTATTTTATTTTTTTAAATCAATCGGGATTTAACAAACACCAGCAATTAATTAGCTCGTACAATATAAAGGTGCTTGACTGAAGAAAATGGACATAAGTTTAAATTTCATCAATGTTTATTTTGTGTCTGCAAACTTTCAATTGTGAAACACAAGAATTAAACTAGTTTTTATCAATTTGCAGTGCCCATTTAATGGAAAACACTTTAGAAATTCGTATTTTAGGGGGGGCGCTGTTGCACGGCAGAAAGATGGCTGCCTAAGCGCCGAGCTCCGGACGGAGAGAACTAATTTTTCGAAAATATCCTCTTTGGTGCAGTGAATCTCCCGCTCCTTCTCGTGGCCTGTGTAGGAACCATCCCTCCGAACCGCTGCCGACTTACAAGCCGGGAGACCCTGTGGAGGCAGAGCGGTGCCCGCGCTGAGGACCTGCGGTAGACGTGCCTTACTCGCCCCGTGTGCCGGCACCGGCGGCCGCAGCCTGCCTAACTACTGGGCCCCGTGGCTTGCGGGCCTGCGAGGGGGAGAGGCGCTCTTCCCCTGCCGCGCGGCCGGCACCTGTCTGACAGCCGAGCCCCATCCTTGGCCCTCCTGAAGTTGGCTGTGTTGGGGGCTCTGTGCCACTGTGGTTACCGGCGCAGCGGTGCCCAGGACCCCCTGCCATTTCCCGACGCGGCCCCCTGCGTTACCGCTGCCCCATATCGGTGGCCCCGAGGCGCTGTTGGAGGACCGCTGCAACGCTGCCAGCCGGGCTGGAGCCGGACCCCTCTGGCCGCCGAATACCTATGCGGGCACTCCTTCTGGACTGAGGTAGGGGGCCTGGTGGGGGCTGGGGTCGCTGCCGAGTGTGTCCCTGCACTACGGCGCAACACTGACTTGTGAGCCCAGAACATTCTATGGACTTAAGGCATAACACCTAAAAGACACTTCCTGCACTGCCATCACAGTGGGTGGCCCTAACCTCCTGCTAGCATTGAACTGAGTTGCTCCGATAGCTACTGACCCTGGTTGCTGGCCCCCCTGTGAGACAGAACACTGAGTGGTGGCCACAAACTGCGCACCCCCTGCCCTGATGTTCAGCGTGTGGCGGCCGTGGGGGGACCCCATATGGTGGAATTAATATACTACTGTGTACTGAGCTTCCCCTTGGAAGGCTGCTACCCACCCTGCAAAAGCTGATTTGTGGGTGAACACGGGGGCCAAAGACTTGCCCGCGCCCACACTGGGCCGTAGATTGGACTCTGCGAAATCAGCCTTATGAACCTTAAATAGTGCCGTACCCTCTGATCACTTCACGTGCTCCGGCCACGGACGTGGCTCTGCCCTGACCGCCAGGACCTACCCTGCACTGGACCGGCCCCAGGAGCCTGCGCTGCCGGCAGTCACACTCTCACCAGTCTCATCCTAAGGGATCCCACAGACGGGGGTCTGCTCCGCTGGTGATGCCTCCATTTGCGCCGAAGCCGCGGAGGGCCGGAACTGTAAGGCTACCACTGGGCACACATATACAGGCTTAATAAGAAGCCTAAGAGCATAACTTACCCAGGAGCAATACATAAACTCAGCGACCCGAAAGACCACACCACTACCTACCTTGATACCCCTACTCCAGCAATTGCTACTAAGGAACTCCACTACCTCTGATCGCTCATACTCTCCCTGGCTCCTAGAACCACTTCCCTGGTCCTCACCATGACTAAAGGAGCCGGTGCCGGGAAAAAGCAAGGTTCGCTGAACATGTTCACCAAAACACCGTCCAGGCCGGCGTCTGACGCCCCTGAGGAGGCGTCCACCACCTCACCCCCCTCAGCCCCAGATGACTCACAGAAGATGCTGGAGTATATTCGGGATGGATTCACTACGCTGCATACTAAACTCGACGATATGAATGGCACCATCTCCTCCATAAAAGCCCATATCGAAAAAACAGACGGGCAAGTCGCCGAAATTGAAACTAGGGTGGGCGCCGCTGAGGATGATCTGAGCGTTCTCCGTGCTGCGGTTTCCACACTTAACAATCGGGTGTCGGCAGTGGAGAAGAAAAATGATGATCTCGAATCCCGCTCGAGACGAAATAACCTGTGCATTGTCGGAGTACCTGAGGACAACATCACGGAGCCCATGGAGGACTACGTGGAACGCATCCTCATGACACTCGTGGATACACCGAAACTCTCCCCCCAGTTTGCAGTTGAGAGAGCACATCGGTCCTTGACAGCAAAACCCAGACCAGGTGCCCCCCCCCCCCCGTGGCCCATCATAGCCAGAATCTTGAACTTCCGGGACCGTGATGCCCTCCTACGGGCAGCCAGGATTAAGGGTGAACTCCTTCTTGGGTCGGCCAGGATCCACCTTTACCCGGACTACTCCGTGGCAGTACAGCAGGAACGCAAAACCTTTGATGCTGTGAAAAGGAGACTCCGATGAGCATTTCCCTGGCTGAGCCCTCGTCGTCAGTGGAAATTTAGTCTGGTGTGATGTCTACGAATTCGGCCTAAGCCAGCAATAGGCCGTACTCAGCCTTGCTCCTAACAGGGACTATGCCTTCCAAGATTACATTTGTTATCAGCTTGTCTCCTCTTGTTAAGCTGATCCTCTGGTGTCCGGTCCTCGTAGGACACACAGACTCATTATGGTTAGCAAATACTGATGCCTAATTATTCCCCAGTTCTAGGTTATTGCACGGCATCGATTCACATGCTCCTGACGTGATACCGGGGACCTGATTATGTTTAACTATACTGTATCATTCCTAACCCTCACGGGAATACATTAACAGGTAGCTTGCAGCCCTCTTGGGTCAACCAACAATCCCCTACATGCGTAACCTACACTAAACACACTAGCTAATTCAACTGTACTGGAAATCTCCTCACACTCTCTTCAGTCCGCAGCACCATCGCCAGGCCAGCTAACAGGCCCCCAGGCACTGATGCCGAGAAGTTTTTTGTTGTTATGGTTGGGTTGGGGTATCATTCCTCTGTTTAGGGAAGGGATGTGGGTGGTGGGGGGATGGGATGTTATGAAAAAAAAGTCTTGACAACCACCAAAGATGCCACATGTAACGCATCAGTACATCACAGATAGGGTGACACACCTGCCCAGGGCGAGATGGCATAGTCCAACATGAACCCCTAGAGAAAAACTCAAACAATCCCCCCACGCTGATGGCAGATAACAGCTTAACCTTCATGAGCTGGAATGTGAGGGGACTGGGCAACCACAAAAAGATGCAACAAATACAACTCTATGCTGAGCGCCAAGGAGTTCAAGTCCTATGCCTACAAGAAACCCACGCTCGCTCTGAACAATGCGAGAGATTTGCTAAACAGTGGGGACCCCAGAGGTACTACACTAACTACTCCACTCAGAGTCGTGGCACACTTACTGTAATTCACAGGAGCCTTAAGTTCTGTTGCTCCCATTCACAAATAGACCTCCTCGGGAGATCTATACTTATTATTGGCAAATTACAGAACCAAGAGGTAGCCATCTTGAACATATACGGTCCTAACATTGACGATCCCGAATTCTACCTTCACCTGGCCACAGTCCTGGAAAGTTACCCCCAGATTCCGATTATATGGGGCAGTGACTTCAACACGATCCTGGACGTTAACCTAGACAGATCAGGCTCCAGACCCCGCCAGCTCTCAAGGGCAGTCTACACAATTCTCACAATTCTCCCCCGGCTAGCAGTGGTTGACGCTTGGCACCTAATGTACCCTGATTCCCGCATGTATTCCTATTATTCCTCAGTCCATGACTCACATTCTAGGATAGACAGATGGCTCTTGTCAGACATACTGATCAGGTGCCTGTCCCATCTGGCTATCCTCCCCAGAACGCTATCTGATAATTCTCCGGTGATTATATCATTGAACTGGGGCCATGACTATGAAAAAGCGAGACAGTGGAAAATAAGGCCCCATGCCCTCCTAGACCAGACCTTCGCCTCCGAACTTGAATCTTCCATCGAGATGAGTTCTTTGAGATTAACACAGATTCAGTATCTTCACGAGCCACCCTTTGGGAATCCTTTAAAGCATACACGAGGGGTATTTCCATATATAAAGGGAGCGGCATCCTGAAAAATATCTGGGAGGATATCGCTGACCGCGAATCGTCCCTAGCTAACCTGGAGTCCCAATATGCCCAGGACCACTCCCCTGACACACTAGCATCACTGGGCTCGGAGCTTGACCAATTCCGCAGCCTTGCGGAGCGTGAGGTTAAGTTCCTGGATGGCCCTCAGGCGGCGAGACGATATGGGGAGGGTGAGAGACCAGGCCGCATGCTTGCCAGACTGATGCGCTGCGAGTTTGGAGCCACCAACATTCCGTCGATAGAAAGGCCCGATGGAACACTAGCTACCTAGCTACCTCGCCACAAGACATCAGCACAGAGTTCCTAACGGTTGTATACGAATTGTTCGTTTTACAACTGTTCAAATTACAATTGACCTTTTCACAATTGACCGGATATGGTCAATTGTGAAAAGGTCAATTGTGACCCTTTAAATTCGGTCAATTGTTCATAAGAACAATTGTAAACGAACAATTTGGGTAATACCTTCCTAACATATTATACCTTATACTCGAAGGCCGAAGGCCCCCATATTTCAGAAATCGAATCCTATCTGGAAGACCTATCTCTCACGGTCCTGTCTAATAGTCTCCCTGGAAAGGCCCTTCACTGCCGAAGAACTTACAGAAGCCATCGAGGCACTTGTGGCAGGGAAGGCTCCTGGGCCAGATGGCCTCCCCATGGACTTATACAAACGTTATAAATCTCTTCTGGTTCCGCAATTACTGGCTCTCTTGGAAGAGGCATGCGAAAAAGGTATACTCCCCCCCCACTCCTCTCCGAGAGGCTGTGATAATAGTTTTTCTCAAACCAGGCAAACCCCCCACCCAATGCGGTTCGTACGGCCCCCTCTCATTAATTAACTGTGACGTCAAAATATATGCTAAACTACTGGCTAACCGACTGGCTTCATTCATGCCCCACATCATTCACCCTGACCAGGCAGGTTTTGTCCCAGGTAGGTCCACATCCCTAAACCTTAGAAGACTCTTCAATGTAATCAGCAGAATCAATCCAAAGACAAAGGCGGTGGCAGCCGCTTTAGACATGCAGAAGGCATTTGATTCAGTGTCCTGGGAATACCTCTGGCGAGTCCTTGAAAAATGCAAATTTGGCCCCAACTTTCTGGTATCCACGGGGACGTCACTCAGCCTGTTCTGACCTCTTACGACCTCTTACCCTTCCCTGGAGGCTATTCGACTGGAGACTGGGCCTGAAACACAGGATTGGTAGAGTTTAACTCCCTATTGCCTCTGTGTGCTTGAATCCCTTCTTCCCCGGGGTCCAACACTTCCCTTTGATCCACAGCTCACCTTGTTTTCTTGGATACTGTGCTCTCCGTCCTGCCTTCAGCGCAGGGGCGTGTTGATTGATGCGGGCTCGTTGCTGCCTAGTTACTTCACTGGCAAGAGTCCGACAGGTAAGTATAATGAGTCTTTTCAACAGTTCTCTAACTTCGTTCCTTTGCTTCCTTAGATGATGGCTGGCGTCCGGGGATGGCAGTGTGCTGCTGAGATATCCCAAGCAATAACGACCCCTCCTCAGGTCTAGATGGCTATTAGTACATGGAGTTGTGTAACTAAACGGAAGTGTTTTTATTGTGGCAGGGGGGATTACCACATAACTTCTTTTGTTCATTTAATGAACATGGAACTAGTATCAACAAACCTTATACATTTTTTCAGTTTAATTTCTGTTGGTTTGTCGGAATTGAACCGCACATGGTCCTCTCTACTGTTTCATATCTATACCAGAGATTATTGACTGCATTCCAGTTGGCTGAGAGGTGGTCTATAATGCTATCCATTTGCTGGTCAGTATTGGAACCCTGTTCTGAACGTTCCATTGGGTTCAGCTGACCAGGAACAAGGATTCAAAATACATCTGCTAGTATGATCTGTTGTTCTGCTTGGAACCCCAATTTGGACCAGAGGAGCCAAGTCAAATGTTGCCTACACCATGCATGTATCTTTTTGCCCGCCTCGCTTCTGCCCTCAGTTTCTCTCTTCCTCCCCCTTGACCTCTCCTCCTCCACTTGGCTCGGTCCGCTCTCCTCGCCGGTCTGTTTCTCTGCGACACGCTGATGCTTCCGTCAGCCCACCCCTGTCAC
This sequence comes from Ambystoma mexicanum, assembly GCF_040938575.1. NCBI lineage: Eukaryota > Metazoa > Chordata > Amphibia > Caudata > Ambystomatidae > Ambystoma > Ambystoma mexicanum. Next base: position 91,765,677 of record NC_090934.1, read on the forward strand.
CGTAGCAACAAAGATTGTTTGGAGCTAGCATCTTTTGCCCCCACCATGGGCGCTAAAGATCTTAACTTCCTTGGGCGCGTGAAGGATGTCGGGCGTGGTCGGCTTTCTGGGATCCTGATGCCTGAGCAGTCCACCACTCCCCTAGGGTACTAAGGCTTAATAGCCCAATCTGGCATTCAGTACAGCTCATGTTCCCATGGCTGGAGGAGTTTACTTTAAAACAGATAAAGTTCATGGATAGAAAGTTGGGTAATGCGCTGCTACAGCTCTGCTTTATATTCTTCATACTAATGCATTTCCTCATTGGAATATATTTCTGTTTGTCTGGGCCTTGTATCATCTAAAATTAGATTTGTAAAAAGGGATTGGGTTTGGAAGTGTCATTTCCAAATGTTCCAAAGAATGTGGGCGATAATATTTTGTGTAAACTGTCCCGAGCAATCTCTGTCAGACAATAAATAAGAGGTGCAGAAACACACTTAATCTGTTGGTATTTCTGTTCCTTGAATGCCCCATGTGACAAGAAGGAATGGGAACCCCTCTCAATCTGGGGAAGGAGGCCTACCACAGGGTTTTCCGGAGCCGGTCCTACCCCAGAAGTGGGGTGTGGGAGGGCGGCAGTCTCTGTCTAGACGACCTGTGCCTGAATGAATTGATCAAGTACCACTGCCTCTTGCCCCATACCTGTTGCACACAATGTTTGCCAGTGTTTCTTCTCCTCTTCCATCGGACTGAGCATATCAGGAGCACTAGGGTGGAAATCCACATCAGCAGCTCATCAGGGAGGGGCCAACAGGCGGAAGAGGCGGGGCAACGTTGTGCACATCCCACCGGCAATCCAGATGCTGAAATTAATCGAGCCACGACATCTAAAAACTGCTTTGTTTGCAGCAGGCTCCCATTTCCAAAATACAGCGGACCCGTGTACGAAAGGGCGGAGGGGCGGAAGGCCCATTGTGTGTTTCTGTGATTGTGCCGCACACCTGGGGAAAAGGAGACCAGTGGTTGGGCAGGGTAACCTGCTGACAGGGGGCGGGCGCATTGGAGACCGGTCAGTGTGGGTTGTTTGGGTGAGGTCAAGTGAGGAGGAGAACCAAGAGACCAGTTGGAGGAAGGGCACAGTATTCTAAAGAGCGTGTGCAAGGGGAGGGATTGGCAGCTGGGAGAAAGGGGTACTTGGGTGTGTGTGCATGCAAACTGAGTGAGCAACACTAAGGAACAGTTTAGGGGTTGTGCTTGAGAAGCGTTGCTAAAAGGAAGGTGACTGAGAGGAAAGTACTGGCGAGTAGTAGGAGTAGTGGTGGAGAGTTACATCGGAGGGTGGGGGTAAGGTGTAGAGAGAAGGGGGGCAGAAGAGGGAGTGTGTGGGTGAGATGGTGAGGGGGATAGCAGGGAGGAGAGTATGAGGAAGGTAAAGGAGACTGAGAAGTTCAAGGGGGCGAGTAGACGTTATTAGAGGAAAGGGCAAGTGGAGACTGGGTAATTGGAAGTCACTGACTATGGTCACAGAGATAATTCTTATTTCATGGGATCCCCTGGATAGGAACCACCTAGGAGTTCCCAGCGGGAGTGAGATAGAAAAGTCGTTTGCATTTAGGCCATCACAACCAGCAAGGTAAATTGTAGAAAGTAGGAGTTACTGATCTCTAGTAACAACTTTGGGGTCGCCTGGGCTCCAGCTGGAAAAGCCCACAGAAGACGGGAGAGCCCTTAGCGAGCCCCTTTGCCAAGGTCTTAATAAAAACCCTTGAACCTTCAACGGTGTGTTAATCTCTTACCCGTCGGGAGCCCCTGGCTCCTAGAGGTGATTCTTTGTGCAGTACACGCCATGCAATGAAGTTTGCTAGCAAAACCCTACCTATGGAATGAAAACCTGTGGGCAATTGAGCTAGTGTTGCAAAATCACATTTGGAAACCTAGAGTGCCTTTTTTGGAGCTAGTGCAGTGAGTTAGGGTTGTCCAACTCCGGGCCTCGAGGGCCAGGTCCATGTCGGATTTTTGGGATACCCCTCACTAATATTCATGAGGTAGATTTGCATACAATGATTCTAAAAGTATGCACATTTTTGCTCATAAATATTATTGAGGGAAATCCACAAAACCCGTCAGGTTTCCTCGTAATATTTCTAGTCTCCTCAATTATAGGACACTCTGGTTGGCCAAGCTCTACATCTTGGGAATGATGGAAATGGAGGTTGTGTGATTCCGGGCATGCGCGCGTGGCGCACCTCTGTTAAGAAGAGGCGCACTGTTGTTCACTGGGTCTACAGGGCTGTCTTATTTAATGTCCAAGTGAAGGTAGCGCAGTGGTTTAATGTGACGCCCAAAGATATATATACACAGCCGACTCTTGAGTGAATATATGATCTAAGTTTTGAAACCCAGATACTAAAATCTCTGAACAAAACACACAAAAACAGGAAGACATGTAAGTATCTGCTCCTCCTACAACTGAATTGCTGCATGCCCCTTTCCTGCTTGTGTATTTGATGACCCACATCATGGGGAGGTGGGTGCAAACACAGGTGCCCCTGTGGACCCCACACTCTTTTACAGACTTTTTGTGGTCTTGGGTCTTCGGATCAGTGCACGACCAACTCCACTCTTAGTCTGAATAGCCTGGCTTTTACAGGGCTACAAGCTGAAAATGCAAGTTTCCATCATTTCCTTTCTGGACAGCCTTGCTGTGCTAGAAACTGCTGCCGAGCTTTGCATGGCTTCGTCAGGATGAGTCAGGGAGTTGGTGAGAAGTGGGGAGGTGACCAGGCCCCTTCCAGGATTCCCACAATCGAGGTTTACTCACTTCCCACGGAGCTTCAAGGAATCAGAGTTCTGACCAGGCCTCCTGCAGAGGTGACCCGACTGTCGCTCGGCACCCCTGGGTGACACACAGTCTGAGTCACTCTCTGTGACATCATGGTCTATTGTAAAAAAGCAACATAGGCTTGCCTCTTGCTAAACTATACAAGCGGAAGAGCGGTTGCACCAGAGGAAGACTGACCCTGTCTGTACTGTCTCCTGAACAGTGACACTGCAAGAGTTTAGCAGCAGAAGTTGCTGGTTTTATAGATGTCTGATCTGCAGGTGCTAAACTCCCTATAAGACAAAATGACTTTTTATCCTGCTTTTGTGTGAGATAACTCACTGATTCCCCTCCACCCCCCGCCCCACAATTGAGTGTGGCTTGAGGTGTCTGCCCACTACAAACTCAATTTCCCTTTGAAGCTGTGTAATGGGTCTTGTTAACCCTTTGTGGCAAATGCATTTTGATTTTGCGAGCAGACTGGCACCAGGAGTTTAAGTAGGCACGATTTGCACAGTTACTTTGGGCCCCCTGACCTAGTTTCTGTTTTTATTTTAGTGTGTTTTGCAATCCCATGTGGATCCAGAATTGACGCCCCTCCTTAAACCCCAAGACCGTTGTTTGTTCCAGTTTTAGGAATGCAAACAATACGGTTCCAGTGGGGTGCATACATGATCAATATTGCCCAACATACGTATTTATGGATTGCCATGTGAGTGGAATGGGAAATAAAGGATAAAGGCGATGTAGTCGCTCAGCACCTTTTTAAGTCTCATCACCCGTTATTCCTTCCAAATTAATTTAGAAGGTAAATGCAAAGTTTTCCAAACTACTTTAAAATAAGCCAGACAACGTTTGTCTCGCAGTTTATCCTGGATTGCCGGATTGCAAAATTTTCAATGCGGTATTGCACGGGGCATTAGCATGTTTTTTGCAGCGGTGGTGGGGTGTTGAACACGAATTGGAAAGCTGAAGGGCGGTAACAATGTCTGGGACCCGCTTCTCACCGTCAAAGTTGGCAAAGCGGTGTAGGGCGTAGCGGTAGGACGGATGGAATCGGGGGCGATGGATTGAAATTGGTGTGATGTTAGTGGTGTTAGTGAAGAGAAAGTAAAGGATTGTGGTCTGGACATGGGTGCGCGGTCAAGTGATGCATGCATCGGCACAGGAAGTACACTGGGGGCAGAGGCCCTATACCCCTCACCTGCGGAGGATGAGACCGGAAGTGGGATTGAGCGCCCATGTTTTAGTGCAACATCACGTGGTATGTCTCGGCATGAACACAAATGACGTGCTATGTTTTGGGACAGTGAGAAGTATTAGTTTGGGGGCGCAGGTGGGATTAGCGTGCCCTTGAAGACCTGTTAAGTGCTTCTCGAAAGCTTTGGGCATCATGTGAAAGGAAATCGTGGCTGGTCTTTAGTTTAGTGTTACTCCACACTGTAGTGAGCAATTATACACATTCCTTCTGCACCTATATGAGACGGGCCATAAGCACAGGACAACTTTAAAGGTAAATATATATATATATGTCATTTCCATTTTCCTTCATCTTGCATATCTAGCCAATAACCACCTACATAGTTCCCAGTCTGTTTCCATTCCTGAAACCCTTGCTCAGCTGCCTTAACCTTAAAATATGACTGCATCGTGTGTGCAATATACTTGTAATAAATGATGAGATATCCTACAAGCCTCAACAATGGTTTTCAGAGTTGTATAACAATATTTGAAGCCAATAATGTCAGCTCATACCTAGTCAACCTGGCATTGGTCAGGTGCCGCGTTTTAGTTTTTTCCAATAAAATCCCCAATGAGTCCAATGTGGAAGAAAAATATGCAGACCGACTGCCCCCCCCCACCCCTTGTTGTTGAGATAGGTCAGATAACGCACAGCCTTGCTTTTCATGCACAAACAACATAAATCAGGCGTGCCTAATAGCAGGTGAATTACATAAAGCAGATTTTTAAAACATCAACACTCTCTTGTAGGCAAGGGAACTGGGGTGACCTCAGAAAATCCGCTTTTATCAGTGAGAACAAGCTGAGCCATGCACGATATAGGACCCATACTGAACTGTACAGGATCAGATATTGGACTTTGGACCGGCCCTTTGCTGCCAGTCTATTGTGCTATAGTTATCTTGATAATGATTCCTAGCTGAATATTGCTGGCCTTGCATAGGGTGAAAATAGTGATGGTGTTGCATTAGTGCTCTGGTTTTTAATTCCTTCAGTTTCTTTTCCTTCTCCCCTTTATCTTTGGCATGGTGATTGTCATAATACCTAGCCATTGTCAAAATCTTTGCAGCAGTTCGAGTCGGCCATCTAGACTCATAAGTTTGTATATCATTCTTTAGGTGAGGCAACAATCCCTCTACAAAATGGGAACAAAAAGCTTTCTGTCCCTCTGGCATAGCCATTCCCATTCCACTAAATGAGGTAAAAGCTTCTTCTTGTCATGCAAAATATTTTTCAACTGACTCCCCTTCTTCCTGTCTGCAAGCAGTCAATTTATCCCAATTGATTTGCTTGCAGGGAACCAATTGCTGGATACATGTCATTAGCAGTGCTGGAAGAGCTGTTATTTCTTTGGTCAATTCCCCAGTCTTCCACTTTCGCCTCTTTCAGCTCTTCCCACTTTATGGCAGGATCTAAACTGTCTTGCATTCTGCATTGGTGTCATAAATCTGCTGGCAGAATGCATGAAAACAACTGATCTATGCCTCCCAATTTAAGCGTGTGTCTAATATCTCGATAATCTTTAGTAAGAGACAGTCATTCTATCCTATTCCCGGGGACATGCACCTGGTGTTTCTCATTATCGGTGTCAAACCAAGGCACTTCTCTCATTGGAAATACTTGCGTTACCATAGACCTTGATGGGGCATTTATAATCCGCAATACAAATGTTGACACTATTGCAGGACAGAAGTTTGAATCAAGCTTACACTCTTGGATTGCTTGGTCTATGTTCTCATTCACCTTTTTATGTAACAGTCACATTTGTTTACATATCCTTTGTACTATTACAAATATAAGCATTTCGAGGGGATTGGGTCCTCCGACGTATTCCATATCTATGACATGTAATCACCACAGCTGTGCTGCTTCGGAAACTTTTCCGGCGTCTGCGTCCTGCGTCGATGACGTCGATGCGCCGCCGTCGAGGACCTCCTCCGACGTCCGACGTCATCCGATGTGATAAGTAGGACGCACGACGCCCGTAGCCTCAGTTCCGTTTTTTCCGCGAACGTGTTGCTTCGTGTTTCTCGGTTCTAGCCTCGACTCTTTGGAGTTCTGTTCTTTCTGGTTCTTCGAACCTGTTCGTTTGTGATTCCTTCGACGATGTCTTCCACTTCGTCTGCAACCCCGCGTCCGGGCTTCAAGAAGTGCGGGGAGTGTGGGTCCAAGATGTCGGTGACTGACTCGCACGACGCCTGCCTCTGGTGCCTCGGGGAGGCCCACGACACGGATGACTGTATCGACTGCCAGTCGCTCACGTCCAAGGCCTTACGCGAACGTAAGAAGAAATTGTCGGTAGGTCGGGTGTCCAAGCCCCGGAAGTCGAAGTCGGCGGGGCTTTCGACGGATGATTCGAGGGGTGACTCTCCGCGTCATCGTCGGAAGTCTCGTCGGTCTTCTTCTAGGAGTCGGTCTCGCCACTCCTCAGCCTCTTCGAGGCATTCTCAGAAGCGCCGTCACCGGTCGCCTTCCAGGTCCTCTTCCGAGGACTCTGCCCGGCACGTCGGTTATCCCACCAGCCGTGCGACGCCGGAGGAATGGGCTTCCTTCGGGAAGAAGATGTTGGCGATTCTTGAGTCGCAGGGTACTCAGCCGTCCGCGCCCCCGCGTGGGGTCGGCCGTGAGAGTTCGAGAGACACCGCTCGCAAGAGTGGTCGGCACGAGTCACGGGAGAGGTCCCGTTCGGACAAGGAGGCTCGTTCTCGACGTACCCGTTCCAGGTCCCGGTCCTCGACGCGCTCGAGACCGTGTGTACCTGTGAAGTCTTCGAAGAAGACATCGACGTCGGAGGCGTCGAGGGCGTCGACAGGCTTTCTCGAGGCTTCGGCTTCGAGGAAGTCGTCGACGCCGTCGACGATCCGGTCGTCGAGGGACACGCTCGGGGCTCCGGCCTCGAGGGCTGTGTCGACGCCGCCGATACTGGAGGCGCTGCAGCTGACGTCGACGCCGATTTCCTCGACGTCGTCGCCGATCCTCTCGGCGCCGTTGCCGGTTTTCTCGACGTCGGCGCCGATTCGCTCGACGCCATCGACGCCTTTCGTGTCGGAGGTGCCCCGTGTCACGGGTGGACCCCCTAGGAAGGCTCTGGTTAAGAGCAAGCACTCTCGGGTGCCTTCTTTTCGCCAGCTGGATTATATTTCAGAGGCGGATGAGGATTCTGATGGCCTGGTGCCTAGTCTGGTGCCGGATGATCTTGTCTCGGGCCACAGTCAGTTTGCCGATTTGAGACAGTCGCTGCATGATGCCAGTGGACTGGACACCTCTCCGGAGGTGGAATTTTGTAGACCTGAGCCTGGTTCCCATGCCGATTCCTCCTACCGGCGCCTTATGGCTAGGGTTTCTGAGTATCTGGGATGGTCTGCTCCCCCAGGGGAGTTTGTGCAGGATGATCTGACGGACATCCTTGATGTTGGTCCCCCAACTGACCCGGTACTGCCGTTCCATATGGCTTTACAGAGAAGGGTGGCGGCGGCTTGGACTGCTCCGGAGAGTCTCCCGGCAGTGGGCAGATCCATGTCGCGAAAATACCGTCCAGCCAGTAGCGACCCCTGCTACTTGACCAGGCACCCCACTCCGGAGAGTTTGGTGGTGCAGGCGGCCACGGCCCCAGCAAAGCAGGCATCGTACCCTACCATCCCTCCTGATAGGGACGACAAACGTTTTGATGGCTGGGCGAAGAAAGTGTTTTCTTCTGGTGGTATGGCGCTTCAGGCGGCCAACTCCATTTGTGCCTTGTCACGTTTCACGCACACTCTGTGGAACTGTGTTGCGTTAGCGGCTGAACATATTCCCGAAGGGGACGAACGGGATGGCTTCCTTGCTATGGTCCAGGATGGTACGGATGCCATGTGTGAGTCCGTTCAGTCGGGTTTGGACTTAGCTGAATGCGTCAGTAGGTCCATGGCGGCGAGCACCGTGATACGCAGGTTTGCGTGGTTGCGGAAGTCGGGGTTTGCTCCTGATGTGCAGTCCCGGCTCCTCAACATGCCCTTTGATGGTGAGCACCTTTTTGGCAGCAAGGCTGACGAGAGCCTTGAGAGGTTGCAGACCTCCAAAGCTGCAGCGAAGTCGTTGGGCGCTGCAGTTCGCCAGCCTCCGCCTTTTCGTCCTAGGGGACAGCAGTGGAGGGGTGGTTCCTTTCGCTATTACTCGTCCTTCAGTAAAGCGAGAGGAACTGGCAGTCAAAGAGGCCAACGCAGGGGTACCAGAGGTGGACGACAGGGTACCCGTGGTGCCAAGGCCGCTCGGGCAGTTGCCTCTTTGCCCTCAGGTAACGCCGCAGCCGCTCCTACTCAGTCATGAGGCCATGTCCCATGGTTCGCCGGTTGGGGGAAGGCTGGCGCAGCATCTTGTAGAGTGGCAAGCCATTACTTCGGATGTGTGGGTTCTGGAGATCATAACCCACGGCTACTGTCTTCCTTTCCGGCACAGGCCTCGCGACAATCCACCGGGGAACCTCTCTTTACAGAGTCCGGATCCGCTCCTTGCGCAGGAAATTCAAGCCCTGCTGGAGAAAGGCGCCATAGAACTGGTGCCTGTAGCGGAGAGGAACAAGGGATGGTACTCCCCTTATTTTTTGATTTCCAAGAAAGACGGAGGATTGAGACCCATCATGGACTTGCGCGGTTTGAACAAACTCCTCAGGAAGGACAAGTTCAAGATGGTCACTCTCTCTCAAGTCCTCCAGGCCCTTCAGCTTCAGGACTGGTTGGTGTCACTCGACCTCAAGGATGCTTACTTCCATGTGCCGATCCATCCCAAGCACAAGAAGTACCTGAGGTTCGCGGTTGGCGACTCGCACTTTCAGTTTCGGGTCCTGCCGTTCGGATTGACCTCCGCCCCGAGGGTTTTCACCAAGCTCATGGTGGTGGTGGCAGCGCATCTCAGGCAAGGGGGGATTCACGTCTACCCCTACCTGGACGATTGGTTGATCAGGGGGAGCTCTCCCGAGCAAGTCCTGGATCATCTATCCGTCACCTGCCACTCCCTTCACAGGCTGGGCTTCTCCCTCAATTTAAAGAAGTCCCATTTGACGCCAACACAGCGGCTCCAGTACATCGGAGCAGTGCTCGACACTTCCCTGGGGCAGTGTTTTCCTCCCCAGGTGAGGGCTCTTCACATTCAGCAGATGGTGCACAAGTTTCAGCATGCGCAGACGCTCCCAGCGTTCGAGTTCTTGAGGTTGCTCGGCCTCATGGCATCCTGCATTCTTCTGGTGCCAGAGGCTCGCCTGCGGATGAGATCTTTGCAGTGGGCACTCAAGACGCAATGGTCGCAGTCCTCCGGCAGGATGTCGGACCCGATTCAGGTGCCGCCCTCGGTCGCCCGGGACCTTCTGTGGTGGGCCGTCGACGGCAACTTGATGAGGGGGGCTCCATTTTGGCTGCCCTGGCCAGAGGTGACGATCGTGACGGATGCATCCCTCACGGGATGGGGAGCTCATGCCAACGGGCTGACAGTCAGCGGTCGTTGGTCTCCGTCGGAGTCCAGACTCCATATCAATCTGTTGGAGCTGAGGGCCGTCAGGCTAGCCCTGAAGGCTTTTCTGCCGACTGTGCGAGGAAAGAATGTCCTGATCCTGACGGACAACACGGTGGCCATGCACTACCTCAACAAAAAGGGGGGGGCAGGGTCACTTCCTCTGTGCAGGGAGGCGATGCAGCTAGAGTTCTGGGCCATTCAGCAGGAAGTTTCGATCTCGGCAGTTCATCTGGCCGGAGAGGAAAACGTGACGGCGGACGCTCTGAGCAGGCAGAGCGCAATCTCTCACGAGTGGGAGTTGGCTCAGGAGATTCTCCTGGAGATCTTCGGCCTTTGGGGGACCCCTCAAGTGGATCTCTTCGCCTCCAGTGTCAACCGGAAGTGCGAAAGGTTTTGCTCGCGGGAATTTCCTCCAAAAGGAGCCTTAGGAGACGCGTTCGTGGTGGAGTGGTCATTCCCGCTGCTGTACGCGTTTCCTCCAGTCCCCGTCATCCCGCAAGTGCTGCGGAGGTTGCGGAAGTTCGGTTCCCGGATGATCCTCATTGCTCCGGCGTGGGCTCGGAGGACGTGGTACCCGGACCTTCTAGACTTGTCCATCTGCCCTCCACGTCGTCTTCCCTACCGAGACGATCTGCTCTCACGGGAGGGGGGTCAGGTTCTCCATCCAGAGGTCAGGTCCCTCAACCTTCACGCTTGGCTTCTGAAAGGTTGAGGTATCGGGATTGGGACCTCCCTGAAGACGTGATGGAGGTGTTGCTTTCGGCCCGTAGGCCGGCAACAAAGTCTCTGTACCGTTGCCGTTGGCGTAAGTTCTGCGACTGGTGCAGGGTTCAGAATGTGGATCCTTTTGCATGTGACATCCCCATGGTTCTGTCCTTTTTGCTTTCTTTGGCCCACAGGGGCTTGCAAGTGGGTACTATTAAAGGTTACCTGGCGGCGCTGTCTATCTTTAAGCGCTCATCTGAAGAATGTTCTTACTTTAAAATCCCTTTAATTTCACAGTTTCTCAAAGGGCTCACTAATGTGTTCCCTCCGGCTCCTTTCCTGGTGCCCGGTTGGGATTTAAACCTTGTACTTCGGTTCCTTATGGGTGCTCCGTTTGAGCCTTTACATTCTTGCCCTTTGAGGCTGTTGACTTTGAAAACTGTGTTTTTAGTTGCGGTTACTTCCGCTCGCAGAGTGAGTGAGTTACAGGCACTTTCAGTTAAGCCACCCTTCACTGTATTTCACAAGGACAGGGTTGTCCTTCGTGTTCGTCCTTCTTTTCTTCCGAAGGTAGTGTCGGAATTTCATTTGGCCCAGAAGGTTGTTCTTCCGGCTTTCTATCCTCCTCCGCATTCTGGTAAGGAAGAGGAGAGGCTCCATAGGCTTGATCCTAGGAGAGCTTTAAGCTTTTATGTTTCTCGCATGTCCCGGGTCAGAGTGGACGATCAGCTCTTTATTGGTTACGCTGGAAAGCGTTTGGGGCAAGCTGTGACGAAACAGACTTTGTCCCGCTGGATTATTTTGGCCATCTCGGAGTGTTACAGCTTGGTGGGTAAGGACCCACCGGTGGGCTTGCGGGCCCATTCTACCAGGGGTGTGGCTGCATCTACTGCCCTGCAGAGGGGTGTTCCTATTCGCAACATCTGCGATGCAGCCACCTGGGCTTCAGTACACACATTTGTACGGCATTATTCCCTCGATTCCATCCGAGGGCAGGATCTGGCATTTGGCAAGGCGGTCCTTTGCTCTGCTATTTGATTGGCTATTCTAAATTTTGTTCTAAATTCTTTCCCTCCTCCTTGTTTTGGTACTGCTTTGGGAGTCTGTCATAGATATGGAATACGTCGGAGGACCCAATCCCCTCGAAGAACAAGTTACTTTCTTACCTGGTAACGTTCTTTCGATGGGATGGTCCGACGACGTATTCCATATCGCTCCCACCCTGCCTTCCCCGCTGCAGAATTTCTTTTGCGATTGCAGCTTACGTTCCGCAAGGCTTTATGTCTGACTGGCAGTTGACTTAGGTCACACGTTCTGGGGGAAAAAACTACAACTGAGGCTACGGGCGTCGTGCGTCCTACTTATCACATCGGATGACGTCGGACGTCGGAGGAGGTCCTCGACGGCGGCGCATCGACGTCATCGACGCAGGACGCAGGAAAAGTTTCCGAAGCAGCACAGCTGTGGTGATTACATGTCATAGATATGGAATACGTCGTCGGACCATCCCATCGAAAGAACGTTACCAGGTAAGAAAGTAACTTGTTCATCTCGTTGCTGGGGCACGTACAGTTTAGCCTGTTATACTCCCTCCACCCTATTTTTGATCCATGCCAACACTACCTTTTCTGTGGTTTCCGTGTTGTGAGCTGTAATCCTGTGGGCATGAGGTGGCGAGAAGACCACCTTATCACTGGTGGCTTTTAGGGGGTGGAGGAAGGCTTTTTACCATTAAACATTTTAGCAGTGGATCTGCTTCATCATCTAAGATCTTTTTTGATTTGGGTGTAGGGGCTGAGGGGTACGCCTTGGCTACATACTGTAAAGAAGGCATGGTATCAAACAGTAAGACAGACACAAGTGACCACAGTAAAAGGGTGTTTATTTAACTTCAATTGGGTTTGAAAAAGGCCTATCTAATCCTAAATCTAAAGATGGGATCAAGCTACGACCATCAAATAATAATAACGCTGTCCTTTTGATGTCTTGTCAAAATAAAAGGCCCTATACTAATAAACCTATTCACAATCCTTGCCTCTAAATACAAATAGTGTGAGAAACAAGGTTATGTAAGAGAAAAGTGTTCAAGAAAGGATATGTTAGGATATCTGAGCCGTTGGACACCTTACTCATGTTTTCAGCATGGGACAAGGCGGCACACTCAAGCTTAGCACACCCTCTGTCTTCTCTAGCACAAGGATGCAGTTCAAAACCTCAGTATCAGGGCCCTCTGCACTGAAGTCTCTTTTACATTCCAAGTCTCTTCTTTCAGAGGGCCTGATGCAACAAATAAACATTAAAGTTAATTTCTTCTTAGGATTTCATATGTACACAATTTCTCAGGTGATTCACTATTCACCTCGGGTCCCCCTCCGCCGGGCTCAGACCCACTTTGACACAATGATCTCAGGATATTCATGTATCCAATTTCTCGGATGGTTCACCCTGGTTCCCCCTCCACCGGGCTCAGACTAACTTTAACACAAAAACTTCAGTCAGTCTCCCTCTGCAGGGCTTGGACTAATTTATCTACTTTAATACAAACTTTCTTTATGGTATGAACATCGAAGACTTTCAACTGTGCACAGTATTTTGCTTGACCCGTCACAGGACCACTTCGATTCACAATTTTGTATAAATCTTTAGCATTCACTTTTGCCACTTCTCAGCTGAATACCTTACAGAGACATTCGATAGAGCACACACACGGAGCCGGACCCCTCTGTCAAAAGAATCGTGTCTTTTACTTTCAAAGTTCAAACACTCATCCGTAGTTCAACTTTACTTGCGTCTTTTATCATACGCGTTTTAACAATGTTTGTTCCAGCCCTCGCCATAAAATGTTGCCGCTTGCAACCTTGGCTTCAACACAGACCGGTCTTGTATCAGTCTCCCCAACTCACCGGCTGTGTTGATTTCACTGACGCTGCTTTGTTCTTGGAGCCAAGAACGATGCCACGGCTGTCGATGCTTCTCCCCACCTTGCCTATTGACGTGGCAGGGCTCCAGATATCTCTGACACACAATGCAGGATTCTTCAGCCCGGTTTTCTGGTCTTGCGCTTTTATTCTTGAGGTTTCTGGAAAGTAACGGTTCTTTGTCGAAAAGGTCAAGGGGGAACTTCCCTCATTGCAACCCCATCCTGCTTTGCCATCTTTCTATTTGTCATGCCTCGACCACTTTCCTTTGGCAGCAGGAGTCCGTATGCTGTCAGATCGTCAGCAAAGCCGTTCTATACGAGGTGAAGACTCTTTAATAAACTCCCCTCGAAACGGCATTGAATTCATCTTGTAGGATCACGTGATAACGTTAGACACTGACACGTGACCATTGAGCGTATTTAGGTTCTTTCCTTTATTCGCTCGCCGCTTCTGATTGTGGATTTTTCATACGTTCCTGCTCGCAGCATTTTGTTTTGCTCGTGTTGTTCCGTTCCTGTTCTCAAAGCCAATTGTCATGATGCCTACCCCCGGGCATCAGGACCAAGGCCCTCAGCTCCGGGAGCAGGCATCCAGACATTTGTTTAAACCTCAGCAGCCCCGGCTAGGGGCTGTCTGGGTTCAGTCCTGGTGCATTAGGCGCCAGGCTCATCATAGAAATCAGTTCTGGCGCCATAGGCGCCAGGCTCATAGACTTTACTTACCTGATGCAGATCATGCTGCAAAAGAGTCCAAGCCTACATGAGGCCTGGATGGGACTATTTTGTTACAGGGACTATAGGGAACTTCTTACCTGGAACTACTTTGGAGGCTATTTAAACCACACCCGAACAGCAGCACATGCTTCGCGTTATTCTGCATCCAGCATCCAGTCTTCTGCCACGCCGCATGCCTGCAGCCAGCATCCAGTCTTCTGCCACGCCCGCGTCAAATCTGGAGCTCCTAGAATAAAGAAGAAGAAAAGGACAAGGTTAGAAAATGAACTTATTTCAAATTTCTCACCTAATTCCGGAACCATTTCATCTCTGGACCTGGAAAGTACATCAGTCCTGCACACGTCGCTTCGCCAGCTCCAGCACGGCACCATACTCACCAGTTCTCACAGCATCTTTCGATCTGGCACTGTCTCCATCATTTCTTCGCCGTAATCCGGCACCTACGGGACACAAGAAAAAACAAGGTGAGCCAAGGGAATCAACAAATACAACCTCTTACTACCATAGACTTAACTGATTTACCACCAGCTGTATTATTCCATAACTCTCCACATTTTCATATGCCGCATCTGTAAAGAGGGAGAAAAACAACACGTTAACGCATGCAATAGTTACCGGACAGCGTTGGGTAACACAGACTCTTACCTGAACGCCAGCAGCAGCTACGAGACCTTCTTCTCACGAACTCAGTTGCAACTTAAGGAAGGAAGGGGACAAGAGTGAACATCGGGCACATTGAACTCTTTGAACTTGATACTTACCAATCCCGCCATGGACTTCAGAGTCAATACTTACCGGAACTCTCCCAACGCCTTCAAACCAGTGAAGTAACTGGTATCTACGCGCCCCTGCAAGACACGCAAGATGGCGAGCTCATCTTTTACGAACATAAGGTGAGGTTGCTAAGGGGATATCGGAGGTGATTAGTGGTGGAGAGTGAGAACAGTTGGGAGGCCATCACTAAAACCCACAGGTGGTTAATCCCTGTCTCCACTTGCAGGAAAATACTTCTTCGGGTCCAGCAGACAAGACTAGGCGGGCCAGTCCAGACAGTCATCTCTGCACTACGCATCACGTTGAAGGAGACCGCAGCTGTCTGGGTCTGATCGACACACCTGTGGGGGTCCAGGTGAGCATAACACCAATTTTGACTAATTTCCCAAGTCGGGCCCCGTTTCAATCCGGAGCTCGCTAACTAGCCTTCACATCCAATCGCCTAGTTACGGCTATCTTCCGAGGAGGCTTTTCTGCCATGCCGTCTGGATAATCATCTCGCCTCGTTTCCTTAACGGTGGTGCTTCGTGGGAGGCTGTTCACCAAGACGAAGGCACAGAAACTTCCTGTAACCATCAGAATCAGGTGAATGTGTTCCGTAGAGGGGTTTTCCTACCGCGTCGCTGAAGATGCATTTTGTGTGTTTCAAAGATACTCTGAGTGCTGATACTTCTTGCTTAAGGGAGGTGAACGCCAGCTATTGCTTTTATTAACTGTCTTCTGACATTTTTGTTTTCAAGTACCAGTACAGTAAAGAACTACCTCCATTTTGAGTATATTCTAGATGGGAAGCTTTAATCTGGTAGTAGCATTTCAAGGGTGATTTAACCTTACGTCCAGAGAAGAAAGAGCTGTCTCAACTAATTAAACACACTGCCCAACTGGGATATTACTTTCCAAGATCATTTATAGGGAGAATTAACTCCGTACTCCAGGAAAGGACGTTGGCTATGGACATTATGGAGATGCCAAGAAACATGTTTTGTTAAACTTCGTGCACAGAACTAGAGGACGCTTTCCAGAGTGCACCTACCTGACACTAGTTCAACCCTCGTTCCGTTCGGGATTAGTTTCCTACTAACTTCCCCATTTCCTTGTCGTTGTGTTCTGTTGGTGGATTTATACCTGGACTTTATGGATTCTCGATCTTCATTTCATCTATTCCTATTTAAGGTTAGTGGGGGGAAATTAGTAAGATATTATTAGGCAACGCTGTATTATCTTCTTACGTTGTTTTCTTTTTTTTGTTACACAGTTGGGAGAGTGTGTTCATTTTTCGCCCTTTCAGTTGATTCCTCGCTCTGGCCGTGTTTTCTATCGGACAGTGGGTGTAATCAAAGGAAAGGGTTTTTCCTTGAGCATTCGTCATTGAAGTTATAAAGAACAACTCATCAGGATACTGTATCCTTTTACATCTGTATCCTTTTCTGTTATAAATTGTAAGTTTGTCTGTTTCACGATCCTAAGGGCGGCATGTCACTATTCTCGTCCAGCTGCTGTTTCGAAGTGATTGTTTCCTCGTGTGCTTTGTCTCGCTCAGAGTGTGCTCTTGTTCTCCGCCTTTTATCCGTGTGGGGAAGCTTAATTGGGAGTCCGGTGTGTGTGATGGTCAGTAATTGCCTGACCATTGTAGTGGACACGTCTGGTATACTGCTCAGGTGTTAGTCTGCTTTCTCCCATAGCAGGTTGTCTGTGTGAAAGTGTTTGTGTTGTAAAAGGGTTAGTGGGGGTGGTAGAGTTCTGAAATATCCTACCTGGTAGGATGGGGTAAAGGTGTTACTGGTAAGAGGATTCCGCATCTCGCCATCCAGTGTCCCACTCCCCGAAGACGCGTCACCCAGGTGATCCACCCGCACTAGTCCACCACCAGGAACTGAATCCAAAAGCGATGACCGTTTCCTGGCCACCTGAATGACAGATCCCTGGGGACCAGTGGGTGAGACACCTCTGGTTTCCCACAATATAGACACCCTTATTATGTGTATTTTTGCGCTCTTCCTCCTCCCATTCTTTTTTTTTATCTCTTTCTGATCATATGCATGCGCTTTCTCTATTTCAGATTGTGGTTTGTTTTTTAATCTGTGTTTCCTTTATAGATTTCTGTCGAGCATACTCTTCCCATTGCTAACACGTTTCCCATTGCAGGGGTCTAATGGCCTTACCACCATAACAGCTAATATTTCCCTTAAATATCCTATTTTTTCTAGGTCAAAAGACCTATGCTCTTGGAATTGTAAATCAGGGTTGTCGGCAGTGTATTCATGCCATTTTTGCAAAAACGACAGTTCCTCCAAGCCTCTCCTGATCATTAGTTCCCATTCTGGCGTACATTCCAGGGAAACCGGTACATATTTTTCTAATTCAGGTCGACTCTTACAACATTGCAATCCCAATTGTGTCCTACTTTACTTTCGTTTCCTCCTTTTGGATCACAATGCTGCTTTGATAATATCCCACTTTAAGTGCAGTATGCCCACAATCAATGCAATCTACATGCTTATTTCATGATTCATCTCTAGCATGGTTTCAACTTGTGTACACCAACTGTATTTCCCTATAGTTCATTAACAGTATGCTTGCTATAGAAAACACTACATTACATATCCAATTGTATTTCCCTATGCTTCATGAACAATATACTTCCACGGGGCACACATCATTACATATTGAAGTGTATTTCTCTATGGTTCATTAACAGTATGCTCCCATAGGGAAAGCATTTCATTTTTATAACATCAGACCATATAACATTATTCTGAAATGTTCTCACCCCTTTTTCTGCAGTATTCTGTGCCAGTGCTTCACCAGGAATGTAAACCCCTTTTCCTCTCACACATGGGGATCCTCAGTTGCAGAGATCAACGTGCCGAAGAGGTCAGCTGATGAGTGAAGGTGTGGCTGCTGGAAAGCTCTTGACCAAATAACCGTAGTGCGCACCATGCCCGACTCCCAACGATTGCCTGCTCTCCGACTGTGGGATATTTAGTCCAACTGGATCTTAACTGCAATGAGGTCCCATCTGATGGTGCCAATTGTGAGAGAATACTTCTAGTATTCTCGTCTGTGTTCAGAAAATAACTTTAAGGCAAAATGAAACACCAGAACAGAATGTTGGTTTACAACTCAGAGAGACAAGCTTATTCCGCTGCATCGTGCCCAGCATGATTTACAAACGACTATCTGAATCTCTTTTCTTTCTCTCCCCCCATTGACAAAGAGGTACATCTTTATACTTTTACAACTCATATAGTATTACAACAGGCCATTGACTCCTGCCGTGGTTTCACCTTACTTCACACAGCTGATCTTAGGCTAATATAACGCACTGCACCTGCTTGGAGTGCACTTGTCAACAGCTGCATCCTAATAAGGACATTGTATGTTTTTGCAGGCATAGGGCTTCTTTAAAAATAACATGTTCGCAGTTATCTGTTAAGGGACCCTGTGTTAAAAAGCCTACAATTTTAATACATATTGCAAACAGTAGGATGTAGTCTGTCTTGCAAGCAAATTAATACATCGTTTTGCTTAACCATCTCCAAAAACGAAGAGTTCTTTTTTACGTTCACAGTGAATACATATGAGAAACCAAAAAAAGGATATGTTGCGGCCTAGTGCAGTGACATGGGTGTTGAAGAGTAAGAAACCTTGATCGTGGTTTGGGGAGGAACCCCTAATGGAAAGGTGCACAGACAGACTGGACAAGTGCCTGCGTACATGGCTAGCTGTGGCCGCTCGGGAGGAATCCAGATGAGTATATTCCAGTGATATCTAGGCGGACCAGTTTTTTAGGTTATGAGCTACAGTTTCTCAGGTAGCGCAAGTCGAGGAGGAGGGTTCCTGCAGGGGAGGATAGACAGGACACAGCAGTCCATGCTCGTAACTCCCTTTGAGCCCTTTTCATCCCATTAAGCCAATTGCATTGGATCCCTATGGATGTATGATTTGTTTTCAAATCTCTGTGAATGGTGCATAGATCGTTTCGTGAGTGGATCCTCTTTTCGTTGAGGACAAGCTTCAATGTTGGTAATCTGTTCATATCATGATGCCTGGGTGCTTGCTCATGCCGCTATGTCTGTGATCGTGACGGGCATATGCAATGCACTACCGAGTACCTATGTGACATGGTAGATCATACAATCTTCATGAAATGCCTTGACATGGGATGCTTTACCCAGAGGCGGGAACAACCACTGGAATAGGGACCGGGACATCCCCTCCCCCTGCCCCATATGTTCAGGACCCGCGTCACCAATCAATCTACCATGAGGTCCCCAAACAAACCTGTGCATGGTGACTGCACACTGTCCATTCCTTCCAAACTGATCATACCTCTTATCACAGCACTGCCAACAGCCTTCTCTTCTTCTCCCCTGGAGCACAAACGCAGGTGCCTGTCCCGTCCTGCTCACTGAAGAGGTAGTGTTGGCATGGCCATAAACACTGGTCAAGATTGAGAAAAAACGATGGGGGCTTATTAGGAATAATCCATACTTTGTTCGACTAACAAACTTGTTAAATCCCACTTTGCTGCCCTTTTCACCTCTTTTTTGTAATGCAAAAAAGATAGATGGTGGGTAGAGGTTAAGTGTTGAAAAGGAGGACAATGGGATTGTTGATGGTGGCTGCGGAGGGTCCCTTCCACCCACACATTACGATAAATAATTAATCCAAAAAATGATGCGAGATGGGAGACAACCAGTTAATTTCTATCAAAGTTCGTATATGCGCTAGGTCATTGGATGAAGTGGGTGTGACCGTGGTTTCTGGCTTTATTTGATTTTGCTGGGCCTCGGTTTCAAATAAACTCTCAATACAGCTGACTGGAGGTGTTGCCTTTCTTGGTGACTGACTCCCCAGTAATACACCAAAAGACACATTTGTTCTTACAGTGATAGCGTAGCCTGGTGTCTTTCCCACTCTTAGGTGATGTGGGGGTTCTTGGACCCAAGACAGCTAAAATGCCAGTACCTCTGTGCAGGAGTGCACTGTGAACCAGGTGTTGCCCTGGAAATGTTTCAGAGAGGCCCTATTTTACACTGCGAGCAAACCAAACTCCTCTAAGGAGGGATTGGGAGGTTTTCCCTCAAGAACCTTTGGTAAAAATGGGTTCAAAATGTGAATTTTAAATAACATGTGTTGCTATACATAGATTAAAGTAGTGAAACAAAAGTGTGGGGGATGAGAGATGGAAGGAAGGGACAGGTTTTATGAAAGAGAAGTGGATCATGTACCCATACAAAGCGAGCCGATGGTGTAGGTGTCCGCCAAGAAATCTTCATAGTTCACTGTAGGTCAGTCCAGCACTGCCTATGGGACAGTACTCTTTACTTCTTTGGAAAGGTGCGGGGGGGGTCAGTTCAGATTGGGAGATGCAAATGCTCCCTCCTGACCCATTCCCCCCTCTGTGGGCCCACTCCTTTTGCCCCTGAAGATCTGGGGTTATGTTCCAATATGTCCGCCAGTCCCCCCCATAGACCTTTCTCCCTGTTATCCATGAGGTCAGTGGAAGTAGACTATAATAGATGAGTGTTCTTCTGCTGGACACCCAGGTGATGTCAAGGGCACAATTCGATGTCACCCCTCACAGAGATCTCTAAATGTACACTCTGGGCTGCTGTTAGTAAACATTGCCAACCATGTTATAGTGTTGCAGAGTCCCATCTGCCGGCAAGGACTCCTGCAAAGATTTATTGAGCTAGATACAGGCCTATGGAAACCAGCCAAACTTAAGAGCCATCCTGTGTCACAGTTCTGCAGCCCCAAAGGGACCCTTACAGAGAGAACGGGTGGAACTCATAACAACTCGCTCACCAATGTATTTATCTTTACTGCCACGGATGATCTAAATAACAGGGGGAGTTTGTTTTGATGGTAACCGTTGCGCATACCTAGTTTAAAGAGGATGTTTTCTTTAAATGGTACTAGCACCAGTTTGGAGATGTTGGCTTGACAATGGGTGGTGTAAGGAAGGCATGGTATCAACAGTAAGACCGACACAATTGACCACAGTTCAAGGGTGTTTATTGAACTTTAAAAAAGGTTTGAAAAACGCCTATATAACCGTAAATCTAAAGATTGGAGCAAGGTACGACCATCAAATAATATCAACGCAGTCCTAGTGGTGTCTTGTCAAATAAAAGGACCAATACTAAAAAAAACAATTGCCAATCCTTATCTCTAATTACAAATCGTATGGGAAACAGTTTTATGTAAAGAAAGAAGTGTTCAAGAAATGATATGTCAGGCTATTCAGGCCGTTGGCCTCCCTTCCCCACTTTTTCAGCAAGGTGACACACTCGAGCTTGGCAGAGTGTCTGGCTTCTTTAGCACAAGGGTGCAGTTCAAACATTAGCATCAGGGCCTTCTGTGTTCAAGTCTCTTCTTTCAGATGGACTGATGAGATAAACAAACAATACGTTCTTTTCCTCTCAGGATTTCACACGCACTCAATTTCTCAGGTGGTTCACTATTCACCTCAGATCCCCCTCAGCCAGGTTTAGATCCTCTTTAACACAAAGCTTGTAGGATTGTCCTGTATTCAATTTCTCGGGTGATTCACGGTTCACCGCGGATCCCCCTCCGCCGGGCTCAGATCCCTTTCAACACCATGTTCAATCCGTCTCCCTCCTCCGGGCCTAGACCAATTTTTATTTACTTTAACACAAACTGCTTTAACCAAAAGCTCTCAGCTGATCTCCCTCATTCGGACTTGGACCAACTTTATCTACTTTGTCATCAACTTTCTTTACTCTATTAAAGTCGAAGAGTTTTGATTAAGCACAGGCTTTTGCTTGACCCATTGCAGGACCACTTCGATTCACAATCTTTTGTCACTCTTTCGCCCCACCTCTCATGTGATACCTTACAGAGAACTTCTAATGAGCACGCACGTGGTGCCGGACTACTCTGTCTAAGGTATCAAATCTTGGTTTCAAAATTCAATCACTCATCTGTTGTTCACTTTTATTCGAGGTGGTTATCACATGCGCTTCATACACTTTTCACTTCAGTGTTCACCATACAATATTGCTGCTTGCAACCTTGGCTTCAACACAGACCGGTCTGGTATTGACCTCACAAACTCACTGGCTGTTTTGATTTCACTGGCACTGCTTTATTGTAGGAGCCAAGTACAGTACCAGGCCAGTGGGCGATTCTCCCCGCCTTGACTATCAACCCGGGAGAGCCCTGGGTACATCCGACACACAATTCAGGATTCTTCAGCCTGGTTTCCTCGTCTTACTCTTTCTATTCTCGAGGTTTTGTGAAAGTTACGGTTCTTCGTCGAAAAGGTCAAGGGCACTTCCCTCCTTGCGATCCCCTTCTGTTTTGCCGTCTTTCGCCTTCTGTTAAACTGCCATCTTGGAACTGCTGTTTCCTCATGTGCTTTGCCTTGCTCAGTGTGTGCTCTTGTGCTGCACCTTTTATCCATGTGGGAAAATGTAGTGGAAGTTGTGTGTGTGATGGTCAATTAATTGCCTGACCCCGCCTGGCTATCGTATTGGGACATGTCAGGTATACTGATCAGGTGTTAGTCAGTTTTCTCTCATAGTGAGCTGCCCGTGATAAATTGTTTGTGTTATAAAGTGGGGGGTGGGGGTTTGAGTTCTTAAGTATCCTACCTGGTAGAATGGGATAAAGGTGTTACAGGGAAGGGGATACCACGTCTCCCCGAAGACTCCTCACCTAGGTGATCCTTCCGCACCGGTCCGCCCCCAGGAACTGAATCCAAAAGCTATGGCCATGCTCTGGCACCTGAGCAAAGGCTCCCCGAGGTTTGGGCAGTGAAACACCTTCTGGTTTTTCACACCAGTGTCCTTGGGTCCCATGTTGATCAGGAAGTGGGTTGAGAATTAACTCTGGGCGCCTGTGGAGGTCACACACTATTTGATGCTGATCCCAAAGGGGGTGTACGGTGGATTCCCCAGGGCCACTCCCCCTCCCAGCCTCCACATTAAGAGGTGGATGGTTGATCCTAGGACGGGAAGTGAGATTGTAGATTATTGCAGACATTGGGTGTGCATGTTCACAATTGTGGACCAGGAGCAAGGGACACTGTCAGCCATATGCTTGTGGAGCTGTCCATACTTACATGCAGGCTCAGCCACAGCGGCTAGAACACAAACTCTTCTACATGAGAAAGATGAGATTGCAGGTATGTGACAGAGGAGCACTCCGATTGCACAGCCAACGGCCTGGGTGAAGATCAGGACAGCTCTGGCACAGCAGCGCCTCCTGGAGCATGGCTGCCGTGCACCAGTCACAGCGCCACCTTCAGCATGGCCCGGCTGCACGCCAACAGCACTTCATGGAAAATCACACACCAGTGTTATGTCGGGGAGAGCCACGTCCATGTGAGGCCTCCTCGACGAACAAAGTAACACAGAGACCAAGTTTACAGGCCGGGGCCCTGTGGTCACAAATACCTTGTGACATGGGACTGCCCCTTTTATTAACCATATGCCGTGACGTGACTCATCATGGCTTCATTAAATGGGCACACACCACAATCATCCGTTTTCATGATTGAAACAAAACCAAACATATAATGTCCGCACAACCACAATAGGTGGGAAACAAACTATCCAGCTGATTAACAACAACATTAACTGGTACATCGCTCCGGTCAGGGGAGACCTTCTACAAAGTCTTGCAGGACGCTCGGCTGCCGGTGACGCTCCCGCATGGGAGAGTGCCTCTTCCCACTAGGACCTTCTACGCCCATGGCTGTACCTCCCCTTTGATCCATCGGACCATCTTCATCACTGCTGGACAACGGACCTCCCTAATCGACTCATCGCTATCCAGTCCTGGCCAATGTGGAGGACTCCCTGACATCATTCTGCCCTCTCCGCTGGACTCTGGCGATCTTGCTAACCTCCGGAATAAACTGGAGTTCCTCGTTACTATTGGCTGGCCATCAGACATGGTGATCATTGAGCATTTTGTGTCCACTACTCTGAACGGAGTGGGCTCATGGGGGAGCGACATCTATCCCTTTGGATGTCTGGATCAAACAAGCACTCTGTAACCTACTTCCAGATGTTGCTCTCGCAGCCTTGTCCTGTCATACTTTCTCTCATTTGCTCTTCTCCTTCTTTCAAACACTGCTTCATCATCAATCGTCCCTGGGCTGCAAGACGGATGCTCTGGCAACACCCCTCTCAGGCAACGCTGGAAGAGTACGTCTGCTGGTGGCACACCAGTTGAGCAATGGGGGTTGGTACAGTACACTGACAAAAATTGATACAGGGCCCTTCGTTCACACTCCCCTTGTCCGTGTGCAATTCGATACACCTCAATGAGTATGCGCATCAGACTTTCTGCTTCACCATCCGCTCTGGGCCACACTGGTGTCACCTTCCAGTGTTTCACTCCAAGGGCATGCAGGTATTCAGAGAAACTGCCACTTTGGAAGGGCGGGCAACGTTCAGTGCATAGCTATGCAGGGAGGTCATGGGGGCAAATATTTTCTCCAATGCAGGCATCACATTGTCTGGTGAAGTAGACTCCATACATTCTATCTCCTGCTATCGCGACCACTGGTCCACTAGGACTAGGAAGTGCGTATCGCAGCATGTGGACCCAAACTCCATTTGTACAACCTCCCTCGGCGGACTGCTCTGGTTAATCGATTCAATGCAGGGTTCTTTCTGGTGGGGCATTGCTGCTTTGCACCATACTCAACCCATGGAAAACAGACTTTCAGCCGAAGTCGCGCTTTGGTTTTGGCGACACCCTGATGCCCTTTGTGGGCAACCTCCAACACATGGGTCACTAAGCTTGAAGGGATGACCATTTTCGATCCTCTAAGGACTAGCCCATCGTCCATAAATGTGAGTTATGTCTGTATGCGCCACATCTGTTCAAGCACAGGTCAGCTACAGGCCTTACCTGGGTAGACGTTCTTGCAAATTGCGAGTGGAGATAAGGCCTGTCTTCTCTAGAAGCCACTCTGCTTTCTGAAATGGGAACCAGAAGCAAGAGGGGCTGCCGGGAACATTGTTCCAAACGGAAAAAAAACCTACAAGATGTTACAAGATGTTACAAGTTGATTTTGAAGTGACTGAGTCCAAAATAGCCAAGGCATGGTACAACTGGAAATGGAGACAGCTTTCAGGAAGAAGTCTTGATAAAATATTCTTGACTGAGAGCGTATATCCAATACGTGCGATCTACTGTCAGAGTAGCAATAGGAAAATTTAGAAATGAGGCAAGGAGAGAAAAACATAAAAACATAACGCTGCAAGGGGACTGAGCATAGCAAGGAAGAAATACAAACCCAGCGCGGCAACCACCAAGGAGTAAAAAACAGGTAAGAGCGTGCCGTTGCAATGAGGAAAAGCAATGTTGCGACACACGGAACAGAACACAAGTCTTCATTATGTAACTTGCCGTTTCTGAAACTTTCTGGATACATCACGGCATACCTTTGTCTGCGATGTCGAGACGTTACACTGCCATATTGGTTTGGGCTGCGTTAGCTTCCTTTGTTGCCATAATGACATAAAGGGATAGCATTTCCTTATTCCCGTTATGCAGCTGGATATGCTGACAGCGACTGCCATGCCTCCTGTGTACGCGGTCCAGTTTTTCAAGCACCCTCTTCCATTCTCCACAGGTTCCAGCAGACTCCTGTATTCGGAAGCATTCCTCGCCCGCCAAAGCCTCTTATGTCGTCATGGACATGGAGACGGGCATCACGGCCATCTCCAGGATGTGTAAAGATTCTTCCATCTTCCATGCCTCCTGGTTCAACTCCTGTTGCTCCACCTCCATGGAGTCAGAGTCCCTCACATTGCCTTTTCCTGGGTGGAATACCAGCTCAATGTCATGCTCCTGCAGGTCGAGCATCCACTTCTCGATGCAAGCCGGTGGTTTGGAGGAGGATCCACCGATTATCGGGATCAGGGGCTTGTGATACCATCACAGACTTTCCATAACCGTAGAGCTGGAAGTGCTTGTAGACACAGAGCACAGCCGGAACTTCCAGTTATTTTTGTGAGTATCTCTGTTCTGTCACAGACAGGGCTCTGCTTGCGAACTCCACTGGTCGATCATTCCCACCATCATCCAGCTGCATCAGCACTGCTTCAAGACCAAAAGGGATGGCATCCACGATGATCTGTCTTTTTTCCCGGATCAAAGAAGGCCATTGTATAGTCAGCGGTAAGTGTGCTCTTAATGTCCTCTAAAGCGCTCTGATCCAGGGTAGTCCACCTCCATGCATAGTCTTTCTTGGTGAGGTTTCAGAGGGGCTCAGACAGGCTGGCCAGGATTTGTTTGAACCTGCTGCAGTGCTTGACAATCCCAAGGAAGCTACACACCTCAGACACATTCATGGGAGTTCCTGCATCTTGGATGTCCTTCACTTTTGCAGGATCCAGTGAAATTCACCCTTCTAGCAACACAAACCCAAAGAGCTCAATTCTCTTCTGCAGGAAGGCATACTTGTCCTTCTGCAGGGTTAGCCCTAGCTGTTGGATATGTTTCAGGACATTCCCCAGTCTATCCTGGTGGTCTTGCTCTGACTTTACAAACACCATGATATCGTCGCTTATTTTAATGGCATCTTAAAGCCTGGCCAGGACCCCACGGATGGTATTTGGAAGACCTCTGCGGCCAACGATATTCCAAAGTTCAGACGTTTGTACCTGTACAGCCCTTTGTAATAAATAAATGTGCGTCAAACGCTTTCAATTATCTTTATTTTTCTTCTTTTCTTTGAAGGACAAATCACAGCAGTGAGCAGCAGGGCACTTTACTTTTTCTTTTCAGTAGGTCATAGCTGTGTGTACACTGTCGTGTTTATTTTTTTCTTTCTGACTCCACCCAGGCATGTGCCTCCTATGGAAAGGCTGCTCTGTTGGAGCCCCTCCCTAGGAAGTGGAGGAGAGTCGGAAAGGAGGCCGAGGCACTCAGATTACACCGCTGGTGGCCCGGGTGAAGATCAGGACAGCTCTGGCACAGCAGCGCCTCCTGGTGCACGGCCGCCACGCACCAACCACAGCGCCACCTTCAGCATAGCCCGGCTGCACACTGACAGCACGTGCCGGAAAATCACAGGCTCAACTGGATGCGCAGCACAGCCGGCGGAGCAGCAGGATTTTACCACATGGATGTATATCAGACGTGGCAACCGCCTCGTCACCAGTATTATGTTGGGGAGAGCCATGTGCAGGTGAGGCCTCCCTGACAGTCAAAGGGACACAGAGACCAGTTCACAGTCTGGGGCCCCATGCTCACGAATACCTTGTGGCATGGGACTTTTATTAATCGCACCCTGTGACGTGGCACGCCACAGCTTCATTAAAGGGGCGCACACACCACAGGGACCATGGCTGAATCAGGCAGCCATCATTGCAGGGTCCTCTGAATCCAAAATTATGTACCTAATAGAACTTCAGCCTAGGGCCTCCTTTCCTGTATCTTTTTGGGTGCACTGGGTAGCCCGTGAGTCACCTCCTTCTTAAGACACATGCATTTTTACCTTTGCAGCACAAGCCACCTTCCATGGAATGCGTTGGGAACACTTTATCTCTCCTTTTCATTAGCCTAAATAGCATTTTTGTTACTTCTTTTCCAAGCATCGTCTGAACAGGCTAGTGCAAGTTGTTTGATTTCTACCTTTTTTTTCTTCAATACACAATTGTGTGCTGCCGTTTAAGTCATGATAATGCATTTAGGAAGACCATATACCCAAAAATGAACTCTCCTCATGCGTCAAGTTGTGTTCAAGATGGCCTGGCCTTTTGTTAGGGAGAATTCTCATTTCTGTGCTTATTCCCTTCAACCTTAGAGACCCCCAGCTCTTTTGCTGGACTTTGAAACTTTTTAATTTTAACTCTGGAGTAAGTGAGACCTTTTTCTCACTCCCTCATGTGTTTTGACCTGATTTGGATTATGTGTTTTTAATGTTTTTGGAGTCTGCCAAACTCCACAGGCATCTACATTTTGTATGATGGGCACACAGCACCTTCAGTGCAGTGTCAGAGAAATTCTTTAGATTTCTCATAGGATGAACTACCTTTTCTTGTGTGAACTACAGTTCCCAAGAATAGTAAAGTGAAATTGACTTCACGTACCATTTCTCTTTGCAGGTACACACAGACTATCTTATCTGGAGTGCTTGGGGGGGTTACCTAGCAGCCCCTTCTCCTACTCTCCCATGTAAAAATGTTGTTACCCTCACTACTTTAAATGGCTGGTGGCAGTGGTTTAATTTTCCTACCTGTGAACGGGATGGACAGGAAGAAGGAGAGGAAAGGGGGAATCACCACTATGAGGAAGGGAAACAAAGGCCGTGGAAGCACCTCCGTGAGGGAGAAAGACAGCTGGGGTGCCACCGAGAAGGGGAACAGCGGCCCCGCCTTCCCGGGCTGAACCCAGCATCGATTGAGGCCGAGGAGACGGGCAGTAATAACCCTGCGGTTCCCGCTCCCTTGTCACATGGAGCCGAATTCATGGCTGAGTCACACAGTGATAGCCCGACGATCCCTGCTCCTCTTGTTCACGGCTGGTCATTTTCTGAGGTGAACGCGGCTAACGGGGAGCCGTTGCGTGTGACTACAGAGTCAGGTCAGAGTGAGCGTCGGCCAGGGGGTCACGGGTTCTTGCACGCTCCCTTCTCCAGTTCAGCCATGGGCCACGCGGCGTCCCCCACAAACAAACGGACTCAAGCAACAGATGCCGTTACAGTAATGAACATGTCCCGGTACCCATTTCTAAAGTATCACTCACCTGCATATTTGAAAAAAACGACGCTCCAGAAAGTTTAGTTGTGTATTCTTGCATGGAGGCAGAGGGATCCCGCAGGGTTCCGGTGTTGGCCGGAGAGGCTGAAGGGAGATCCTCAAGCAAAGAGAAAGGGGGCGGGGCTTGGAAGGATATTTATAGAAAAAGGGCCCAGAACAGCCCTGATTGGTTCAAACAGCCCCAACCCGCTCTGGGCCTACGAGGACTAGGTGCCAACTGTTCATTGGTCATCCTTATTACAGGAGAAGAAAGAAGGCTATTTGAGAACTTGAGCCATCATTTTTTTTTTCTTCTGAATAAAGGCAATTTTTTTTCCTTCAACCCAGCTGTTGTCTGCCTCATCCTTACACTACCATTATGCTTTTCTACCGTAGGCTGAATCCTCATCTGCAGTACAACACCCATGGGTGATCATTTCATCAATTTCTGTTTGTGAGGGCTTTCTTGGGTTTTACTTTGTGCGTTGAGCCATGTTTAAGCCCTTTGTTCGTTTTGCCTTTGGCAGGCTTTGGCCCTGATGCCCGCCTCTGGCTCCAGTGTGTCTGGAAAGGTAGGATGTGAGGGAGGTTCCCGAAACGCCCCTGTCCTTTGTCTCTAGGAGTGCATGAATGCTACCAGTCCTGATTGGCTGGCTGGCTGTCCTTGCAGGACAACCACCCTGCTGTGTGATTGACAGCCTAGGCTGTGCATGAATGGGAGAAACCTGCTTATAAGGCAAGGGTTTTGGGACTAGAGGCAGAGTCGACCACTGGGAGAAATACCCGATGAAGAAACTGTGAAAGAAAGCTTGCTGCATCAGTGCTATTTGCTAAGCGATGAAACCGCGAAGTGCGGCTGAACCGAAAAGAGCCCGTAGCTGCTGACGACCTCCAAACTACCGCTGCAGGAGCCCTCCAGACGTCTCAGGAACACTGGGTCTGCACTGCCGTAACAGGACAGAATCCAGCTGGACCACTCTTCTTCATACCAGAGGTACTGTTTAGACTTGGGGTACTTACCTCATTGTCTTTTAGCTGTGCTCTTCCCAGTTGAGATTAGCAGTGGCTTCTTTTTAGAGTTGATTCTAACTCTGTTTCTCACAGACTTAACAGCTTGTGACCCTGCAAGTGATTTTCTACAAACTCTCTAACTTTGTGCAAGACTTTTATCTAAGAAGTGCCTCAGCTCCATAGACCGTGTCCTGTTGGCTTTGGCTGTCCTTGCTGTCTGCAGGCTCTTCTAGCCCATTGACCTTGATACTGTTTGTCCCTCACAGGTGGTAACTTGTTTTAGACTGTTATTCCTGGGAAAGGCCTGTCTAGATTTCATTGGAAGATTGAAGTGTCCGCACATGTACTGAGAACCTGTTTAACCTTTTTTTCCTTCCTTTTAACCTTTCCTTTCTGCAACCTCAGTCTGCAAAGTAACTAGTGTGATATACAAATGCCATTACTGTCCTTGAGATTGGAGTCACCTCAGGGTGTAGGAATAGTGTAAGAAGCATATCCAAAGATTATCCACTAACTTGTTTTGATTCTGAAAAGTATTTTTAAAGTATATTTACATTCTTATAAGAATTGGCTTTTTTTTAAAGAATGCTTATTCAAAACTTGATGGTAAATACATAAATAACTATTTATAACTGAAACAGCTCACATTTACCCCTCTTGAGATAGGCCTAGCTGCTCAGTCACACTACCAACTTGTGTAGTACAGACCTATACCAAAAGGCGGGTTACATAATACCAAGCAGATAAGTGTTGTGTAGTCTCACACAGTGTGACTGCACCAATTCTTACCTAACACTTTTGATGGACATCCTTTTCCTTGTAAGATTCGGATGGTCCTCTCTTTTCATGCACCTTGGCCAGATTCTTGCAGAAAGTCCACAGAGGTTCTCTTGTGTGTGTGTGTGAGCTGCCAGGAAGTCGGCCGTCTGACCCAATACGCATTCCTACAGGGACAAGGTCCTTTATTGGAAGGATGGGGTGATCCAGTGCATGAATTCTGGATGAAAGGAGGGGGAGCTGGACCCAGAATCCAAGTCTACCACTTGAGCTGAAGAGATCCGATGAATATGTCCAACAAATACTTGATGACTGCTGTTTGACAGGGGGAACCTCTGTGAGGTGCTTCCATTCCTTGAACGGTAGTACCAGCTAGTCCACTTTCCTGCTTCTGCTCCATTGCCTTTCCGGGGTGGTCTGAGTGTGCATCTCTGCATTTTCTCTGCAGATTTGCTTCACTGCAAGGACTTTCCTCTACCCTAATGGCTGAAACTCTTCGTGGGCATCCTCAGTGTTCTGCTGTGATGCTGGAAACCTTCTGGGCTGATCTTCATCAGAAGAGGAGTCTGTCGGGTGCCTGAAGTCCAACCGCCAAGCAGCTGAGTGCCATCTAACCTTGACTGTGTTTAATACGGGGCGTCCAACAGTCAAGTCATCTGTGTCTTATCTTTGTTGTGTGATCAAATCTGAGTGTCCCTCCACCCGTCCAAACCCAAAGACAACCAGCAGTGATCAGCCCTGAACCCATGATCAGATTACCCTTCACAATAACAATGATGGTGAAGCATGTCTTCTCCTGTGATTTACTGTCACATTTCACTGTTACTACCTTTCTGGGCATTTAGGGGCCTGAGATCTCTTATCTATTGGACCACCCCCTCCCCATTGAGAGCACAGTCCTGCTTACCTTGGCTCTATCAAGGGTCGGTCCATGGCAGTGGTCTCCATGTCAGTACCTCTGAAGGTCAACCTCTTGGACCCAATGGGTGTTAACTGCTTCCCAGAACTCTACGACTTCACTTAAGACCCTTAAGTCACCTTTCTACAACTACCTCTTTCCATTCACTGAGCACCTTCTTTGTCCTGGACTCCCTAGCTGGAGGCTTCTGTTAGGCTACTGACCTTTGACTCTTAGGAACCTGTTTGTGGTCAACTAAAGACTTCCTCAGTATTGCCTAGGGATGGACTTCTGAACACTAGGTATATGGTGTAGGAGTGACCTGTATGCACAAGGCCTATGTTCTGAGGTGTTTGAACAACTAGCGCTCGGCTTTAGCCCATTCACTGTATTGTTTGATAAGTGCTTAGGATACTGACGTGTGTAACCCATAGTCGATTACCCCACTGTGAGCTATGTATATATGTATGTGGTTCTTTTTACTTACCTTTGAATATTTCAAGTGTGCCTTAATGTGGTACTATAATAAATTGGTTTTATTGTACTTACCTGAGTGGGTCTTTTTATTTACTATTTCTGTTCAGTGTTAACTGCACCACACAACAGTGCCCCCTTCATCTGTGAGAAACCTGAAGGAGTCTCACCCGCTAGTCCCCAGGGATCTGTCATCCGGTGGCCAGGACACAGCCATCGCGGTTAGATCCAGTTCCTGGGGGTGGACCAGTACGGGGGGGGGGGTCACCTGGGTGAGGGTTCTTCGGGGACTGTGAGTGCGACACCAGATAGCGAGCCCCTGTATCCCCTTCCCTGTAACTCCTTTACCCTAGCCTACCAAGTAGGATACTTAGGAACTCAATCCCCCCGACCCCTTTCCAAACACCAACACTTTCTCATGGACAGCTTGCTATGAGAAAAAACTAACTAACACGTGAGCTGTCTACCTGACATATCCCAATACAATGGTCAGGCAGAGTCAGGCAATTACTGACCGTTACACACATTTACACACACCTGACTTCCATTACACTTCCCCACACAGATAAAAGGCGGAGCACAAGAGCACACTCTGAGCGAGCAAAGCACACAAGGAAGCAGTAGTTCTAAGATGGCGGTTTAATACAAGGTGAAAAATGCCAAAACTGAAGGGGATCACAAGGAGGAAAGTGCCCTTGACCTTTTTCGACAAGGAACCGTTACTTTCATGAACCTTCTAGAATACAAAATATAAGACCAAGAAACAAGGCTGAAGAATCCTACATTGTGTCTCAGAGGTACCCGGAGCTCTCCAGCGTCGATAGTCAAGGCGGGGAGAATTGCTTGCTGCCATTGGTACTATCCTTAGCGTCTACAACAAAACAGCATAGTTAAGACAGCACAGCCGGTGAGTTGGGGAGACTGATACCAGACCGGTGAAGCCAAGGTTGCAAGCGGCCACATTGTATACTGAATGCTGAAGTGAACAGTGTATGAAGCGTATGTGATAATCAACGCACGTAAAATTGAACAACAGGTGAGTGATTGAACTTTGAAGCCAAGATACAATACCTTAGACTGTGACACTCAAATCCGGCAAATCAAAATGAAACCCACAAGCGGGTGAATGTACATACAAGTTTCCACCAACCTGGTCAGAACGCCGGAACCGGGACAGCAACGGTGGAAATGAAGAGCCTCCCTGAGAGTCCTGAGCCCCCTACCCCTTCGGAAGGAAAGAAAACCTCAACAGGGAGAGGCAGGACCCCCAGGGAAACCCTCAAAGGGGAAAAAACCCTGGACGCGTTGTCGGAGATCCTTGCAGAAAGATGGCTATCCAAGGCACAGAACTCCTGGCTCGATGGCAGTATCACAGGTTCTATCGGGAGAAAATAACAGGTAAATATAGGAGGAAACCGGAATAGAAGAACAGAATTAATACATGTGAGTATGTTCTTACGGATGGTGTTGGTAGATTCTAGCTGTTGATGAGAGGTGGAGATTTCTCGGAGTGAAAGGTAGGTAAGGACTGGAGTTCTAGTTCCTTCAGGATCTTCTATAGTAATGAGAGGAAAGAATACTAAACAGGAGCGGGAAAGAATGAATAAAAAACTAACCAGGAACGGAGAAGAAACGGAGGACCGGGGAAGGAACTCACCGAGTCAGGAAGACTTGGGATTCCGCTGTTTTCACTTTGTAATGAAGGCTTGGGATAGGATAGCGAACGGGTTCCCGGAAATGCAGGCTGAAAGGTAGTAATAGCTGGAAGGGAGCGCTGGAGGGGAACGCTAGACGGTAGGAGAGAAAAAGGAATAAGTAGTCACAGGCAGGATAGCTTGGATACACGAGAGTAAGGAGTACCTAGAATTCGAACTTACGGAGCGTCATGCAAGTCAGTAGCGACGCGAGGGGCGAAAGCCTTCGGTTCTGAAATAGTGCCACATGACTTGTCGTAAGAGTCAGCTGGTTGCGTGGATGAATCATGTGACCTATTCTTGACGTGCGCTGGCAACGCGGAACAACAGTACCGCTAAAACTGATAGCATTGACAGGAATAGACAGCGCTGCCGTAAAACAAAGCGCGGAACTGCACAGTCTCCACTTATGCAAATGTAAAAAGCAGCGATGACGGAAAGGTGTAACAGTATGCCCTCTCCTCCTGGGGGTGATCCGGGCTTCCCGGGGTGTAGACGAAAAAAAAAACATCGAACCAAAAGGGGAGAGTGAACACCAGAAGCAGGTTCCCACGTTCTTTCAGCCGGAGAATACCCCTTCCAATCAATGAGAAATTGCAGCTGACCCCTGTGGTAGTGGGAATCACAGATACCGGCCACCTCATATTCTGTCCCGGTATCAGTGATTACCGGAGGTGGAATGGTCTTAGTAGAGCATCGGAAACGATCGGCTACAGTTGGTTTCACTTGAGATAGATGAAAAACAGGATGAATGCGGGACCAGGCAGCTGGGAGAGCCAGTCGAACAGCTGCCGAGCCCACTTTGGATAACAACTTGAAAGGACCATAAAACTTAGGAGATAACTTAGAAGGGACTAAGTGTCTTGGGAGAAACCGAGAGGCCAACCAAACCTTGTCTCCTACTTGTAGTTCTGGAAATTTGCGTCGATGTCGGTCTGCATATCGCTTGGCTCGATCTTGGGCTTCTTGAAGAGCCAAACGAGCCTTCTTTTGGCCAGACTGGATGTTGTCTATCAGACAGTCTACCCCTGGTAGTTTAGAGGAGGAAGGAGTAGCAGTAGGGACAAAAGAGGGGTGAAATCCGTATGAACAGAAGAAGGGGCTAGTCTTAAGAGCTGTGTGCTTGGCATTATTGTAAGCAAACTCTGCTATTGATAACAGTTCAGCCCAATTATCTTGAGCTGCTGAGACGTAACAATGTAGGTATCCCTCCAGTGTTTGGTTAAGACGTTCCGTCTGCCCGTTGGTCTGGGGATGATATCCCGAACTGAGTGCCCTCTTGATGCCCAAAAAGTGACAGACTCCCTTCCAATATTGTGAAGTGTATTGGGGCCCTCTGTCAGAGACTATGACTTCAGGTAGTCCGTGTCTGGAAAACACTTCAGAAATTAAGATCCTAGCCATTTGGGCTGCCCCTGGCAATTTGACCAAGGGAATGAAGTGTGCCATCTTGGTCAAGTAGTCTATGGTGACCATTATGGTCGTATAACCTGAGGAAGGGGGAAGATCCACTATAAAGTCGGTGGAGATGATTTGCCAAGGTTTCTCTGGTATAGGCATGCGGGTAAGTAAACCAAAAGGAGGAGCTTGTGAAGATTTAGACTGGATACATGTTGCACAAGAGTTTACATAATCATGAACATCGACCTGAAGAGTTGGCCACCAGAAATATCGTTTTATCAAATCCAGAGTAGTCTGTATTCCCCGGTGCCCTGCCTCTCTAGAGTCATGGCACATCCGAAGGACCTCAGATTGAAGAACGCTGGAAGGAATTAGTACTTGTTCTGCGTGGAAATATAATCCTCGATCCCTTGTAAGATGGTGAGTAGAAAGAAGATTTTCACATCTGGATTGATTCTTAATGGTATCCTGCTTTAGTAAATGTAGAAAGTCGGAAATGACTGCCACAAATCTCGCTTGAGGAAACATCTTCTCTGAACAGAATTGAGAAACATGTGGTTTCTTTCGAGATAAGGCATCGGCTCTCAGGTTCTGGCTTCCTGGGAGAAAGGTGAATTCGATCCGATAAGGCAAAAAAAAATACGCCCACCGTGCTTGCCTACTATTGGTGGTTTGAGCCTGTTGTAGTACTTTCAAGTTCTGATGATCTGTTCGGACCACTATGGCATGGGGAGAGCCTAGTAGAAGATGTCTCCATTCTTCGAAGGCCTTCTTAATGGCCAATAACTCTTTTTCAAGTACCGAGTAGTGTAGTTCCGAGGAGTTAAACGTTTTTGATAGATAGGCCACCGGTCTCTCCTCCCCTGAATCTGTTGTTTGTAGAAGGACGGCTCCTAGAGCATGGTGAGAAGCGTCCGTCTCAATGATGAACTGACGAGATTGATCCGGATTGAGTAAAACCCTGGCAGAGATGAATAAACCCTTTAAAGTCTCAAAGGATTGTTGGGCTAAAGGGTCCCAAGAGAAGGCGATCCCCTTCTTGAGTAGTCGAGTAATAGGTAGGATAGTCTCAGAGTAACAGGGAATGAATTTCCGATAGAAATTTGCGAATCCGAGGAATCGCTGAACCTCCTTTACGGTGGAAGGTGCTGGCCAATCCAGCACGGCAGAAACTTTTCTTGGATCCATGGAGATCCCGTTTGCTGAAAGGACAAATCCTAGGTAGGTTATCTGTGTTTGATGGAACTCACACTTCTCCGCCTTACAATACAAATGATTCGTCTGTAAACGACTCAGGACTAGGTTGACGTGCTGGATGTGGTCTTCAAGAGTAGCTGAGAATATCAAAATGTCATCGAGGTAAATGACGACACAGTGAAGAAGCAAATCGGCGAAGAGGTGATCCATAAACCGCTGAAACACAGCAGGTGCATTAACTAGACCAAAGGGCATGACTTGGTATTGGAAGTGTCCGAAAGGTGTTCGAAAGGCCGTCTTCCATTCGTCATTAGGAGCGATTCGGATGAGGTGATAGGCCCCCCTAAGGTCCAATTTAGTGTAAAGTGCCGCTCCACGGACGGCTTCGAGAATGTCTTTAATCAATGGCATCGGATACTTGTCAGGAATAGTGATCTTATTAAGTCCTCTGTAATCGATGCACGGTCTCAATTCTTCTGTATCTTTCTTTGGAATAAAAAATAAGGAAGCTCCAGCAGGAGACTTAGATTCGGTAATGAGACCGTTCTGGAGATTAGCATGGAGGTATTCTCGAAGGGCACTCTTCTCACGTTGGGACAACACATACATGCGTACAAACGGAACCGGTTGATCTGGAAGCAGGTCT